>NC_057343.1:47988750-48733125 GCF_016509475.1 Prionailurus bengalensis
ATAATAATCTCCTGCAATCAGAGTTTTAGAATTTTGTGAATACTTAAAAATGGTTCAGCTTTCCTTTCCTACAAAGAAAGACTGTGGGAAGAAGACAATTGAAGAGATTTGAGAGCTATTTAGGAAGTGGAATTGAATGAGCCTAGCGATGTGCTGGATTCTGTGGTGGGGAAGGGAAAGGAAGGGAGGGGCAATAGGTAACCAAGCAGTGCGGGGAGGAAGAGTGTGGGGCGTCCGTTGCACGCTCTATTTCCCATCAAAGCACTTCTGTGTTCATTGTAATCACCTGTCTGCAGGCACATGCCCTGCAGTGGACCTGCCCTGCTGGTTCTGGGAAGGCAGGGATTCCAAGTATCCGCTGTGCTTGTGGTTGTACCCCCCTACCATGCACAGCACACATTGTGATGCGTTTTTATTTTTTAGTATTATTTTAATCACGCTCTATTATGTTTAATTAAGTATGAAGACTTCCATCGCTTCTCGGCCTTTTGGCTAAGATCACGTATAGTAAGTATGAAGACTTCCAATCACATCACCTGGAAACCATTTTACCCAACACTCTATTTGGCTGCCAGTCTCTTGTCTCTCTGCTTAGCAATGGTGAGGCAGGTACCCTTTCTGCAGGGAAGAGAAATCCATGGTTTGTTGCCTTTGCCAATAGCAAAAATGGTAGAGAGCCGAGTAGCAAAGCTGTTGCCATTGGCATTTTTCATGTGAACTACACCAAAAGAACCAGTTTGTCTCTCTCTGTCGGTGATGACATAAATTCTTTCCATGTTAGCACCTCTGGTCACTACACACAGATTACCAGTATCAAACTTGATGAAATCAGTAATCTTTCCAGCCTCCAAATTAATCTGAGTGGTGCCATTCACCTTGATGAGGGGATCAGAATAGTGGGTGGTATAAGCATCATGGGGCACCAGATGAGAGATTCCTTTCATTCCCACAAAGATCTTTCTCATTTTGCACAACTTATAAGTGGCCTCCTTAGGTGTAATCTGATGAACAGCAAAGCAACCCTTGGTGTCACAGATCAAGCAGAAATTGTCCCCAGTCTTGTTAATGCCAATGATGTCCATAAAACCAGCAGAGGAGGTTATATCAGTTCAGACCTTGCCATCATTTTTATTTTTAAGTTTATTTATTTATTTTGAGAGAGAGAGAGAGGAAGCATGAATCGGGGAGGGACAGAGAGAGAGCGAGAGAGGGAGAAAGAGAATCCCAAGCAGGCTCTGCACTGTCAGTGCAGATGCAGGGCTCGATCCCATGAACCTTGAGATCATGACCCGAGCCCAAGTTGGATGCTTAACTAATGAGCCACCCAGGTGCTCTGAGACCTTGCCATCAATCTTAATAAAACACTATATACAGATCTTGTTTACTTCATCTCCTGTTAGGCCATACTTAAGTCTTTTCCTTAAGAAAATGATGAGAGGGAGACATTCTCTCCATTTATGGTGACCAGTAGATGGACAAGAGGCAAACACACCAGTCAGTTTGTCCAGCAGTTAATGCTTTGGAGCGGCTACATGCGTCAGGGACCGTGAACTGTAGCTATGCTAGGCACCAAAAGAGGACTGCCTCCTTTTGGCATGAGAAAAGAGAGCTAAAAATATCTTTTCAGAAAAAGGTTTGGTAGGGACAGTTGAAGATCGTTCAGGGAAGAATGTGGTATCATACCTTACTGCATACGATTGGAGTTATACAGCAGAAGAAAGAAAAGGCAAAAGATGGAACTTTATAATGTACTGTGGGGTGCCTGGGTGGCTCAGTTGGTTAAGTGTTCCACTTTGGCTCAGGTCATAATCTCATGGTTCGTAGGTTTGAGTCCTGCGTGGGGCTCTTTGCTGACAGCTCAGAGCCTGAAGTCTGCTTCAGATTCTGTCTCCCCCTCTCTCTGCCCCTCCCCCACTTGCACTCTGTCTCCCTCAAAAATAAATGAACATTAAAAAAAATTTTTTTTAATGTACTGTGACATTAACATCAGAAAAATGACACAATATGTTGGACCCAATCAGTGAAGTAATATTTACTGAGCATCTACTGGGGACAGGCCTCTGTGTTAAGGCCTTTGGGTAATCATATAGGGTTTGCTCAATAAGGACTTGATAAGGGGAGGCCTGGTTTATGCCTGTTGTCCCAGCTGAATTATTAAAAGTTCTCTCTTGTGGTCTAACATTCTAACATGTTCTTATCTGGACAGTATATTAACTGATCACACTACCCCTGATAGATATGACTAATTCCAATTCAAATCAACAAAAGAGATAGTTCTTGATATTGGGTTAGATGCGGGTCAGAGAGTCAGCAGCCACACCTGGTGGAGGGAGGATTTAGGGCTGTCATGAGGAAATTCACCCAAGAAAATTACTGGGAGAAAGAAAGAAACAAATCTAAAACTCTAAATAGAGTCAAGAAATCTCTAAAAGGAAGATCTGGTGGCTGATTTTGACAGGAGTCTAAAAGGGAATCTTTTTCAAGATGTTGCCATCCCTTCTTGGTTTGAAATTTCCACTGTAAGAGTTATCCACTGGGTTTCTACAAAAAAAAAAAGCAGTGGGGAAGGGGTAGAATCTTGTCTTCAGAAGGTCAACTATTAAAAAAAAAAAGAGACCTCCCCTCCATTCTTGGAAAGCCTTTCCTCCTTTGCCGGTGAGCAACAGTTGGAACAATTGGAGACTGCTTGGTTGTCACCTGGGCAGGGGACTGGGAAAACAAGAAGGCATAGATCCTGAGGAAGCTTGGAAGAAACTGACAATTGCCCAGACCCAGTGGGGGCCTTGAAAGGAGAGATGCGTCCTGTCCTGCTGTCCTGTCCTGTCTACCTGGAAGATCTGAGACATTGTCACTGAAGGGAGGTGGCCATGAGAGAGAAACCAGAATGAAATCAAGTGTAATGATGTGGAGGACTTGTTTTCTCCATGAGAATTCAAGGGGCTGGCCCTCTTGATAAAAATCAAGATAGCCACACACTGTGATGAACAGGGTGGGGGTCTGTGCCTCTGGGGAACAGAGGAGTGCTGGACTGATATGGGGAGAGGGAAAGAGCTTTACTGGATGTTGTGAGTGGGAAGTCAAGGGGGAGAGAGAGAGGTGTCTTAAGAGGATTTTTAGGATCATTTACTGTGTATGGTTTGTAAAAACACTTTTCCTGATCTATGAGAGTTGCATAGGCATTACCAGCTTCACCCAATAGTGTGGACTCTGGCAAGGGTCTGGGGACCTCCATGTATGCCAAGCCATAGCTGTATGGGTGTTTTTGACAGAATAAATATTGTAGATGTGATGAATAAAGTACAAGCAATCAAAAGCATTACTGAAGTCACAGTGGCTTCTTGTTATATATAGCCTCCCGTCAATAGAAAATAGAAGAGAGATTTTTGTGTGGGAGTGTAAGCAAGAGTCTTGAAAGGTTTCAGAAGGAGACAGGTGACAAACACCAGTCTAGGGACATCCTCAATTCTTTATTAATGCCCCTGTGTCTTCACTGCTTTATTCCTTAGCATATAGTGTCGAACTTTCCTATAGAAATGGCATGTGGTTTTTGCCCTTAATAAGAACCTGGGGGCTATTTCTGACACAGAAATTGATGTCTTCCATGAGTTTTCTCTTGGAGGATGAGATAAGAAAGAGGCAGATACATGCTTAAAGCATGTCTTGGATGTTTTCTTTGACAGTGTTAAAAATGCAGACGGGCAAAAGAAAACAGACTTATCTCTGAATGGACTGTTTATTTCTGTGGTGATTAACTCACAGTGTTGTGTTCTTGCACAAAATCCTTGCGTTCCCCCTCATCGCGGTCCTGTCCCGTCTGCTCTGGTTCAGCCACACTAGCTGTGGTACGCACGTACTACCATGGCCACACTTCCTGCTCGCGGTTAGCATTGAAGGATTGTAGTGTTGTGTACAATGTGCATGTGTATTTCTGTTCCAGCCTCTTTCACTTAACATAGTGAGCGTTAATGTTCCCACATGATTCAGATATTCATTGAAAATTACTGTTTTCCTAGATTCCCATATGTATATTCTATAACTCACTTAACTCTTTTGTGGGCAATTCCTAGGTTTTTACCATTAGAAATAATGCCGTGGTTTCCAGTATTGTGGGAGCATGTTACTTGCCTCTTCCCCCAGTTGTTCTGCTGAGAATGGCAGCCTGATGTTCTCTGGGCCCCACATTCTCGTGCTGTCAGCCGTGTACTCCAGAGCGGCTCTGGACCTGACCATATGGCCTCTGTCTAATCACAGGATTCCCCTGCCCACAGCAATTGGCTCAGCCATTGGCTGGCGATCCAAACTGAGCAACTAGAAGCAGTGAGTGTTTGGCTGAGACTTCTGAGAGACTCACACTTTTTCCTCAAAGGGTTTACAAAGGAGAGTCCAAGAAAGAGATACTGGTGAGACTGTCTTGCCACCCTGGGCAGCCTCACAATGACACCCATGAGGAAAGCAGGGTGGAGCCAGAAGACAAAAACAACAGGAAACAAAACAAACAACAAACAAAACCTGAGTTTTGACAAGGATTTAAACTCTGACTTCAGCCTGTTCTGCACCTGAACTTTTCATTTGTTGAACCAGTAAATCCTGCAGCTACACCCCCTCCCCCATACACACACACACACACACACACACACACACACACCCCACACCCCTTATTTTTAAATCTGATTGCATTGAGAGCTTGGGCTCTGTTGTAACTTTTTTGTTCACATGTCATTGACTTCACAGCATATTGTGTCCTTTAGATAATAAGAGCTAACAGGTACCCAGGGTTCACCTTGTGTCAGGCAACATGTTAAAGACTTTACATTCATTATCATAGTTAGGCCCAATAAGTCATTGGAAGTAGCAACTCTTATAATCTTCATTTTACACATTGGACGTTGAGGCTTAAGGAAAAGACCGGAACAAAACGTCAGTGTAGAGTCACAGGTCAGCAAGCGGCAGGACCCAGATTCTATCCTAAGCCTGCCTTTCTGTTTCTCCTCATTTCCTTTCTCCTCATTTCACAATCTGCCTTTCTGTTTCTCCTCATTTCCTTTATTTATTCCCTAAGAACAGAATGAATTTTGTTTGAAATCAGAGAGACTGGAGCAAGTCAAGTCCCTTTAAAAGGCAGTGTGGTTAAGGGTTTTTGTCTTGGAGCAAGATACAAGAAACTAAAGGACTGGATTTTAGAAGGAGCATGAAGAAGGAGAAGGGTCTGGGTGGGGGGGGGGATGGGTTAAATGGGTGGCAGGCATTAAGGAGGACACTTTAGGGGTGAGCACTTGGGTGTCATATGTAAAAGATGAATCACTGGGTTCTATTCCTGAAGCCAAGACTACACTGTATGTTAACTAACTTAAATTTAAATTAAAACAAAAAGGAGAAGGGTCTGAGAAAAGCCTCATAGGTGGGACTGGCAGTGATTGTGTGCACGTGAGTGTGTGTGTGTGTGTGTGTGTGTGTGTATGCGATGGAACCATGTTAGGATTCTTTCCTATCACAGAGTCTCGGATTCAAAGAAGTCTAGTCTATGCAGAGTGAGAACTCGTGTGGAAACATGAGTGAGGAGATTGGATCAGATTTTGAATCCTACTTTATTTATTTATTTTTTAAAAATGTTTATTTAGTTTTGAAAGAGAGAGAGCAAGCATGCAAGCGAGGGAGGGGCAGAGAGAGGGAGACAGAGGATCTGAAGCAGGCTCTGCACTGACAGCATTTAGCCTGAGGCGGGGCTCGAACTCACGAACGGTGAGATCATGACCTGGGCCAAAGTTGGACGCTTAACCGACTGAGCCACCCAGGCGGCCCCAAATCCTAGTTTAAGAAGTCTAATTGTGATATTATGTACAATAGAGAGCCCTCAGTTCCTCCAGAAGGCGTGGTGGACTATGTCCTTGGTGGCCTGCAATGAACCGTACATCCTAGTTAGTATTCATGCCCTGTGTACTTCCCTCCACATTGATTTAAGCTTGACCATTTAACGAGCCTTGGCCACTATGACATCAGCAGACATAATGCAAGAAGAAGCTAAAGAAGCTTTTGCACATTTGGGTTTATTCTCTTAGAAGGCTCTTTCTTAGAATCCAGCTGCCACCTGTGAAAAAGCTCAAGCAGCCACAGAGAAAAGTCCATGGAGGAGAAGTGAGGTCACCTGGCTGACGGCTCTAGCTGTCCTCACCTTTTGGCATCCACTACCCCTTGATAACCATTTGAAATGAGGCCATTTCAGTGTCCCCATCATCCTGGTGTCCTAGTCACCACAACATAAGGCAGAAGAATCACCCAGCAGCCAGCCCTTAGAATGGTGAAAAAGAAGAAATTGTTGTTTTGAGCCACTAAGTTTGAGGCAATTTGTGATGCAATAATAGATCATCGAAAGGGTTGGAAATGGTCTTCCTGCTTCCCACCCTCCCATTCTACCTTCTGGCAAATATAATGGGCTCTTTGGGCAATGCAAAGACACAGAGAAGAAAGCCTCATGATCCCCATCCTGATTCTTGCACCTCTGCCCCTCCCCTGCATGTTTTTGAGTTTCAGACATTTATTTACAGCTGCCTATCAATATTTCCCAAGCAGAATTCCTTTTCTTGGACTTCAAAACTCCCCTCCTTCTCCTTTCTCCGTTTTGGTTATTGATATTGTCCTGTACGCAGCTGGACAGGTTAGAAATCTCAGATTCATTTGATTCTCCCTTCTCTCTCCTCCCCATGTTGAACAGCTCCTACTGCTCACTCATGGTAGCATGGCTGCCAGCCTGTCCTGGCTGCACTGGAGAGGGCTGCTGGATGCCAGGAGATCTAATACAGCTGTAGCAGAAGGCCTAGCCCGGGGAGTGTTACAACTACAACACTGATCTGTTCTTAAAAAAAAAAAAAAAAAATGGAGTGGCTAGGACTCTAGCCAAGATGGAAAAATCCTTCTTCTGGCAGTTGTACCTCCAGAGAGAATGAGTATCGGTTTCTGTCCCCTCTCCCCACCTCCAGTGTCAGTGGGATGAAGGATCAGTGGCAGTCGGGGCAGGTTAGATACAAAGGAGACTGCACTCCCTTATAATTTTAGAAGACTTATCCTGGCATCCTCCTTTGTGCAAAACTTGGACCACTTGCACACATTTGACAAAAAGTGTTTTTAAAAAATCCAAAACATATTTAATTAATATGGAGTTGAATCAACTGCGCTACATTTAGAGTGTGTTATGTTATAACGAGAATGAAGTACCCTGGCACATTTTTAGCCAAGCAATCTGGTTACATTGCCATCTTCTTGGTATACAATAATATCCCAGATATTAGAAGCCACATATAATTCTTGGTTTCCTTTTTCCATATTCCAAAGACAACTCATTCTTCCTATTCAGCACTAAATGAGGAGTGAAGAGACTTGGTCTCAGAGCTGCTGCTGGTCTGTATGGTGCCGTAGTGCATGTTAGAAGAAAGGGTCTTCTGTGAGTGGCGGCGGGTATGGACAGATGGTGTCCCTTCTTCTGGATGGGGCTACTCCTGCCCCAAAGCATAGAGCTTGGCCGAGAGGGTACAGGCTGGATTCTAGTCTCCACCTGGCTCTGTGGTCATAGGACTTTGCACAATGCACAGAGGATACACCTGTTCTTATCCCTCTCCTAGGACTCTGGTGTAGCACTACCATCAGCAAGTTGTGTGACCTCATGTTTCTGGATCTGGGTTTCCTCAGTGTGGATAGAGCACTGCATCTGGGGCGTGGATACCTGGGTTGGAGTCTTAACTCCTCTTTTTAGTCACAACATGACCTTGACCCAGTCCTTGATCTCAGTGGGCCCTAACTTTCTGGTTTGGAAAGTGGAGGAGGAATTAGAGAGTTTCCAAGAATCTCCTTCTGAATTAAAAAAAAAAACTCAGATACTAACATGTTTCAGAAAGGCAGGCAAGTATTCAAGATCTTCAAGTTTCATGACAGGACTTGATTTTAATAGTCTGCTGCCATCTTCTTCCCCTTATGGCAACTCAGTCAATTAGTCGATTTCTCTGCATTTTAGTTTTGCTCTATTTGTCAAATGGAGATAATAAGAGATGCCTTGGAGGGATTCAAGGAGGATAAACCAATTAATGGCCATAAAGTCCTAGTGGCCGTGTGCCTGCTAAGTGGTCATGATTCTAAACAGATCTTTATAGTTCCTTGGCTGCTCACAGCCTGAGCGTCAGACAGCACCATTTATAACACGATGTTCTTTTTTTATCAAAACAGACCCACTGAGACATTGAGAGGAAGCATGTCGAAGCAAAGGCCAGCATACTGACTATGATGGGGGTGGAGGATGGTAGGAGGTGTGAGTTGAGGGAGGAAGAAATCTGTGAATGGAAGGAATTGCTGTTGCAGTTGAGATTTTTTTGGGGACCTGGGTATTCCTGGGAGGTTTCTCTCATGGGTAGGATTAGGTGACAGCGGAAAGGATGGCACCATCATTGGCAGAGGCATATTCTGGCTCTGTATCTGTCGTTGGTGCTCTTGACTTTGGATTCCACATTCTCCTTATTTATCTTGGTTACGTGGGATGGGGACGACAAGGACGCAGCTGTAAGGAAGGTAGAATCCACTTCCTTAAGAGTTCATCTTGCTATGGCACTGAAGATCCTAGCCAGCCAATATGGTATTTCACTTTTTAAATTTTTTTTTTTAACGTTTTTATTTATTTTTGAGACAGAGAGAGACAGAGCATGAACGGGGGAGGGGCAGAGAGAGAGGGAGACACAGAATCAGAAGCAGGCTCCAGGCTCTGAGCCATCAGCCCAGAGCCCGACGTGGGGCTCGAACTCACGGACCGCGAGATCGTGACCTGGCTGAAGTCGGACGCTTAACCGACTGCGCCACCCAGGCGCCCCGGTATTTCACTTTTTGATCTAAGTTATGTTCTGGACAGGTTGACACTTCAGAAACTAGAAAGCATATTTCAGAATAGAACATAAACATGAGCCATTGTCTATGTCTCCATTTTAATTCTTCCTGAAATCTTTTTCAGTTGAAATTCATTTCTTCTTCCTAACATTTCCATATTGCTTTTTGGACTGGACTGCCATATACTATAGGTATTTATGTAACTCCTTGAGAGTAAAGAACATATTATTTACCTGTGAGTTTTTATAGTGTCAAGAGTGCCACTTTCAACTTAGAACATCTGTAATCGCTACTTATTAAGCTCAGTGTGGTATGTTATATGAAAAAGGAACATGGAAGAATTAAATGACAAAATTTTAGAATTTCAAGATTTAAAAATTTTCTGGATTTATCAATCAGGTAAATCCCATCATTTTTGCGCCCCCCCCCCCTTTAATATTCTCTGTGAGACTAGAATTTTCCTTTTGATGAAATAACACAGGATTGGCTTATTTGGTAATCTAATCATGTCACATTGAAAAGCAGGGGGCAGTGATCAAAATATGAGATGAAATTAATTTTGTTGGGGGCAAACAATGGGGCGGTATATCTAGAATGGAAGAGGATAGATAACATGGCAAAGTAGCAAAGGAAAAGAGGAAAAGCAAAGATCTCTCTAAGTTGGCCTTTGAGCAGATTTTATTTTATTTACATAACCTCTCACTCATATGGGTCCTCTCTGTGAGTCCCTTGATATGGAACAACGGAAGCCCTTGGTTGCCCTATGTCACCAAGAACATTACATGAAGTAAACACTGATTCTGTCTTATGATTTGGTTGAACTTTGGATAATGATGTATGTTGTCAGCAGATTCTCTGCTATAATTCTTACCACATAATTTGCTAAGGAATAATTACCTTTGTACTCAATGTATCTAGAAAGCAGAGGTATAAGGTTATATTTTCATGCTCTTCGTGCGCAAAAGAAAAGTGTACTGACCCCTAAGTCATATGTTTTCACCTTAAGTGGGAAAACATATGGAATCAAAGAATGAAAATGTTTTAGATATGCCTTTGCATCAAGAAGTTATCTGGTTCTGGGTGCCTGGGTGGCTCAGTCAGTTAAGCACCTGACTCTTGATTTTGGCTCAGGTCATGATGTCACAGTACATGAGATTGAGCCCCAGCTCGGGCTCTGCACTTGTTAGCAAAGCTTGAGATTCTCTCTCTCTCTCTTTCTCTCTCTACTCCTCCCTTGCTTAAGCATTTTGTCCCTCCCTTCTCTCATTTTACAAACGAGGGTACTGAGACTCAGAGAGCTTAAATGATATGTCCAAGGTAGGAAGCTTAGGATCAGAACACAGGTTTCTGACTCTGAGCTGTGGATATTATTGCTATTTTTACCCCCTGTGTTGATATTGTCTGGCTTGAATTCATAGAAGTGATTATTTTTGTTCGATCTTTTATTTTGCTTCATTCAGTGTTATCATATACAGTTCAACGTATTGCCTTCTGTGTGTGGCTGGTTACAGGATTTTCCCTTCTCTGGCGCTGGAGTCCTCATAGTAAAGATCTTAGGCTCCTCCTACCCCAGAGCCTATATGACCATTCCTAGAGGCTTAACTTAATATATTTAGAAGCCAGCAAAGGATTTCTTAGAATGATTGAATCCATACTATGTAATGCAAACCATTTATTGTTACTATTATATCAGTAAGGAATGCTTTATGCTGCAAGTATGCTGACTAAGTGGCTAGAGATGCTTAATTATCTCACACACAAGTGGGTGAGCAGAGGTTCAACAATGTCTTCAGAGTCTAAGAATCTAACTTTCTTCTCCACTATCCTCAACGTATTGGCATGCTTTCTTGTCATCTCAACATTGCTGAATTGTTTCTAGGCATCACATTTTTATGGCAGCAACAAGCGGAATGCGTCAGTACTGGTGATCTTTTTTCCTTTTTTTCAAAGAAAATAAATGTTTCTTAGAAGCCTGTCCACCCCTGACCTGTAGACATCCTGCTTCTCATTGGGCAGAACTGTGTCATATGTTCACTCTTGTTTGAAAAGGGGCTGGGAAAGAGTTACATAGGGTTTTTGTTTTTGTTTTCTGTTTTTTGTTTTTGTTTTGTTGTTGTTGTTGTTTACCTCTGTAGTGGGTAAGAGAGGTATTCTAGATATAACTGTTAGTTAGCCAATCTTCAATATAAAATAGCCCAGGAATAAATATATATAACTATAAGTAATATTCTATATCAGCTTCTTTTTCTTAATACATGTTCTTAAAAAGTTTATTTTCTTTTAGTAATCTCTATACCAAATGTGGGGTTCAAACTCACGTCCCTGAGATCAAGAGTCGCAAGCTTTTCCAGCTGAGCCAGCCAGAAGCCCCTCTGAATCAACTTTTAATTCTGCTTCATTTTTTGGTCCATCTGCCCTCATGGGGAAGTCAGAAGCTAGGCTTCTTTGTTGGGTTAGATTCAAGAGAACTTAGTCAGGATGCCATGTATGCTCAAACTGAAGGACATGGAAAATTGAAGTGTCAGCAGGCAGGTTGGGATCAAGATGTGAGTAAAAATAGGTCATTTATTTTTGTAATGTTTATTATTTTTTTAATGTTTATTTATTTATTATTCTTTAATTTGAGGGAAAGAGAATGAGGAAATATCAAGCAAGCTCTGTGCTGTCAGTGCAGAGCCTGACATGGGGCTCGATCTTACAAACTGTGAGATCATGACCTGAGCCAAAATCAAGAGTCAAACACTTAACTGACTGAGCCACCGGGCACCCCCAAGACAGGTCATTTAAAGAAGAGAAAGTAGGGGCATCTGGGTGGCTAAGTTGGTTAACCATGTAACTTCAACTCAGGTCATGATCTCATGGTTCCTGGGTTCGAGCCCCATGTGGGGCTCTGTGCTGACAGCTCAGAGCCTGGAGTCTGTCTTGGATTCTGTGCCTCCCTCTCTCTCTGCCCCTCCCCTGCTCGCACTCTGTCTCTGTCTTTCTCTCAAAAATAAATAAAACACTAAAAAATTTAAAAAAAATAAAGGAGAGAAAGATCAAAGTGGTTAAAGTTATGGGCTCTTGAGCAGATTGTTCTGGGTTTAAGTTCTAGCTCTGTCACTTTCTTTTTTTAAAAAAAAAATTTTTTTAACGTTTATTTATTTTTGAGACAGAGAGAGACAGAGCATGAACGGGGGAGGGTCAGAGAGAGGGAGACAGAATCTGAAACAGGCTCCAGTCTGTCAGCACAGTGCCTGACACGGGGCTTGAACTCACGGACCACGAGATCATGACCTGAGCTGAAGTCGGCCGCCCAACCGACTGTAGCTCTGTCACTTTCTAACTATGTGACTTCGCCAAGTTACGTCCCACCTCCAAGCCTCAGTTTCCTCCTGAGTTTAATGAAGAGAACACTAATACCTTTTTCATTAGGTTGTAGTGAGGAGTTATATCTATAAGTCCCTGAGCACGGTCTGGCTCATAGCAAGCATTCAGTGTCATTACCATCATCATTATCACGGTCATCATTCAAACAACAGGATTGTGAAGAACAGGCATTAGGAATGGGTATATAGAATGAAGAACTCTCAGAGCCTAAGGTATGAGAGGAAGTTAAATGGAAAACCAAAAGAACTAAGTCAGGCAATACATATTCCCTGCAGTGAGGGTGGGCTGCCTCCATTAAAAGGATTCCCTGCTGCAAGATAATATGAATGACTCATACATGGGGGTATAACTCTTATCTCGTGGCTTAGACATATCTCCTTGAAGGTGGCACACCACGTAGGATTCCAGAGTACAGAAATGGGATGGTGGAGGGAAGAAATGCTGGCAATAGAGCCCCAAGGAGCAGGAGTGGGGTGGGAATCTTCTGGTTAGGGGACTTCTGCCAAGAGTGCCACAGGCCTATAAGAACCATTTACTATAGAAGCCATAAAGCATTAGTTTCTCCCTTTGATCTTCTGACCCTGCTTTGACTGATTGATTGATTGATCGTGTGGGAGTGCATGTGTGTTTGTGTGTGTGTGTGTTTGATGAGTCACTGGGGATGCCCGTTTGCAGTGCCTACTTACATAGCAGCAGCACTAGTAGGCTGGGCATTTGGGCTCATTGGAAAGTAGCTGGCTTCACAGACGTGTGTGATGTGTCTAAGTCCATCATCACTGGCTGGCACCTAGGGTGAGGTGGAGATACAAGACAAAGTTTAGGTGGTTCCCACCGTCCTCCGAGGCTGGACAATGTCTAACTACCATACAGATAGGCTGTTTATCTGTCTCAACAACTGCGACGAGTCAGTTACATGGCTTTCCTCCCCTTCCAGAAAAGACCTGATGTATATGATAACTTTCAACAGATACGGTAAACACTATTATCTGTGTTAACTAACTTCATCCACAAAACAACCCTGTGAGACAGTTATAATGATTTACCATGAGTTTTATAAATTAAAAAAACAAAACAAAACTGAGGTCAAGTAACTTATAAAGATCATAAAGGCTGCTAAAAACTTTGGGAAAAAACTTGTTTGGAAAGCAGATGTGGTTGGTTCTAAACCTGTGCTTTATGCTAAGACCCGTTGACTTCAGTAAGGCTAGGAAAACTGGTCTGTGGTTGTTCTTAAATATTGTTTTATTCTAACTTTTGCACAAACAAGTGGAGTTTAATGAAGCATTGATCCAAACCCTGGGCACTAGGACAGAAATAGTAAAGAGAGAAGAGCCCACGTTCTGGGCTTTTCCTGACATGTTTTGGCCAATGATGTGTGCAAGGCTCCTCTTTGCCCTGAAAGTACACACACAGTGAAATGCCTGGGAGCTGGGGTTTTGCCCTACAGTTTCTGGGGTGGCAGATTTTAGGAGTGTAGCCTTGATGGAGAGAGTTGAAGTAAGGGAAGTTGTTGAGGAAAAGATTATAAAGATTGAGCTGGGTCTTATGAGGGATGAAAGGAAGATGATCAGGCAGGAAATTCCTAGCATGAGCAAAGATATGGAAGTAGAAAAAAAAAATATGGGGCTTAAACATAAGCAATTCATTTGGACTGGGATGTAGGGTATATGAGGAGGAACATTTGGAAGTGGGAGATAGATCAATGAAGACTTTAAATGCCAGTCCAAGGAGTATAAATTCTACTCAGTAGGCAATGGGGGACCTATTAAATAAGATCTAAGTAAAAATTTGGGCTCCGGAGAAAGGACAACTTTTTTTTTTTTTTTTTGAGAGAGACAGAGAGAGAGAGAGAGAGAGACAGAGAGAGAGCATGAGCAGGGGAGGGGCAGAGAGGGAGGGGGCAGAGGATCTGAAGCAGGCTCTGCGCTGACAGCAGCAAGCCCGATGTGGGGCTTGAATTCACCAACCGTGAGATCATGACCTGAGCCGAAGTCTGATGCTCAACCCACTAAGCCACCCAGGCGCCCTGAAAGGGCAGCTTTTATTTCACTTCGACCTCTGTATAAACTCAACCTGGGCTATCACAGTCACTGTCAGACTTGTGACTGCAGATTGCAGGCTGTGGCAGCCAATGCCAGCCCTCACTATGGAGAAGTTCCTGACCACCGCCACATGTCTGGGGGGGAGACCGAGGCAAAGAATCATTAGGTAGATGGTAAATGAGTGGAACTGGGGTTTTTGTTTTCAGGTTCTCGGATCAGTTTGTTCATTTAACAAGTCTTTTTGAGCATCTTTTTAGGTACAGCAGATACAGTCATTGTTTAGGAAAAATGGTCATGCCCAAACATAGTCTACTGCATAGCTTGCTGGCTCAATCTTCAAATTCTTGGATCTGACCCTTTTATATTGTTCCTGTGGAGTGCTTCGATCTGAGATGCCATTATGTCTTGCCCAACTCCATTTGTAGCCTCTTAACCGAGCCTCATGGCTTTTATTCTCAAGATTGTAGACACACACAACAGCCAGGGTGATACCATGACAGCAGAAGTCAGATCCTAAAACCCTTCAGCGGCTCCCATTGCACTTAGATTAAAATCCAAATATCTCTCCGTACTTCACACATCCTTGTATAAACACCCCCTGCCAAGACTTGTGATCTTACCTTTCACCTCTCTCTTGATCACTATGCTCACTGGCCTCTTGCTATTTCTTAAACAGTCATAGTGTATTCCTGCCTCAGGACCTTTACTCTTGCTGGCCACTCTGCTAGGAATGTTCTTCTCCCGGATTCTAGCGTGGCTGCATACCTCCCCCCAACTCCCCTGACCCCATGCGATTCAGATCTCTATTTAAATATCGACTCCTCAGAGAGCCCTTCTCTGGTTAGCTATCTTGTTATCTTTATGGCACCTAGCACTACCTGAAAATCATACTTTTGTTTGTCTATCTGTTTACCGTGTTTATTGCTCGCTAGAATGTATGCTCTGTGAAGAGAGTATTTTGTTTACTTGTTCATTGTGGTATCCTCAGCACCTAGAACAGGGCCTGGCCCACGAACAGGCAGTAAAAAGTACTGAATGCATGATTATTACTGGGACTTCTTCCACAGCTTTGAAGGAAAGTTGTTTTATCCCTAAAAAACTTAACATCTATCTTTATGTTTTCCTCACATATCACAGCTCCAAACTTGCCCCTCTTGTCTCTTGCACCTCCTGAATAAGTGACATCCATTTGGGCATGCTAATGGGCAGTTTGCAAGTAGTGGAGTACATTTCTGATTTTAATTCTCTTGGCTGCTGTGAATAGTTTTTCTCTGGTTGTTAGTAATTAAAACAAACAAGCAGAAAGACTCATATTATTCTAGCTCATTGCCAAATTGGATATTGCTCAACTCAAAATTAAATGTACACACACCCATAAAACTAGCCAAACTGGCTATTACAATTACATAAAGATCCTTGTGTCCATTAGCAATGTTGCCTTTCAAGGGTTTATCCTGTTTGGCATATACATCAAAGTAGCAGTCATAAAGACTTCTACAAAAATTTGGAGCATGTAGATGTGGAAAAAATTTTCAGATTTTTTTTTTTTTAAAAAAGATTTTGTGTCCAGCTAAACTGCAAGGCATAGAGTAAAGAAGTTCGGTGTTTTGTCAAAACTTGGTTCTTTACAACCAACTGTCACAGTCGCCCCAAAAAGGGCAGATATGATTCAGATGTATTCTGCATCTTGGGAATTAGTGTCAGAATACCAGCCCTGATCTCTTTAGTGAATGATTCATTCGCTAACGTGATTAACAATTCTGAGAGCCAGTGATGTCGGCCACTAATGTCAGATGTTTAGAAGCTGCCTAGTTCATGTTCGTTTGTACTTGGCAGGGAGAAGGGGTCCTGAATCTGCTGTTCTGATTTTTAATGTTTTCATTTGAACCAGGAGAATGAGCTTCTTAGGAGTTCTACAGCTGTCCTTTCTCCTCCTCCTCCTCCTCTTTCTCCTCCTCCTTCTTCTTTTTTTTTTTTTTTTTTGAAATGGGTAGTACCTATCCAGGAGAAAAACAAAACAATAACAATTCAGGAGAATTAAGAGTAGAAGAGTGTCAGAGCCTCATCAAGAAAACCTTGCAGATTAAGTTCCTAGAGGTTTGATGACTATGTTGAGTAAAAAATATTCAGCTTCGATTCATTGTTTGACTCAAAGGCCTGGCTCTGTACCTTTTGGAATATAAGGAATTCAGAAAAGTTGGGGCATATGGTCAGATTGGGATTACTGTTATGTGATTATGTGTTTACATGTCTATCTCTAAGGGTTGACCATAAGCACCTCCAAGTTAGAAACTTATTCGTCTTTCTTTCCCATTGTCTGACCTGGGAAGTTGTGTAGTTTAATAATAAGAATGATTATGAGGATGCTGGTAATGGCCAACATTCCTCAGCTCACTGTATGCCAGACACTGTGGTCCTTTGCATACTTGCCTTATTTAATTCTTACAACAACATATTCTGTCCATATTTCGTGAAGAAATTAAGGCTGAGAGGTGTTCATAAATTTGTCCACAGCCACAGAGCTAGTAAAGTGATGAGCCTGGGATGTGAAACCATTTCTGTTCTTTGTCCTAACAAGATGTTAATCTCTACACATTATGGTTTGTTGCCTGACACTGTAGTTAGCCAAGGACCCCCCCTTCTCAACCTGGCCTCCCGATTCCATCAAGAACTAAAATGTGACCAATGGAATCAGACGATACTAATGTCCTGAAACTAATCACGGTTTCACCAACCAGGAAGAGAAGAGAAAACTTCAGTGTGGGTAACAAGAGATGGCGGGATTACCTGTGTCGGGGATTAGCTCCAAACGTGAGGACAGTGGATTTGAGAAAAAGGCGAGAGTAAAGAAAAGTGCCCCCAAAGAGAAACCGAATAGGAATTTCTTTTAAAGGGAAGGTAGATTTTCATTCTGGGAAGTTAGCAAAGTGTTGCTTTTAAGCCACCATCTTGTTCAGGTTCCTGCTGGTATGCATGGGGCCGGAGACAAGAAAGCAAGTGGAAAGGTTTGAGCATGCCTCTGTACGCTGCCCTCCTCACCCGCTCCCGGTAATATGTGCTTTGGAAGCAAATGGGTGGAAAGTTTTCCCCACTTTGGCTTCTCTTACTTTCGTACGTGGGCGTAGGTTTGTGTGCCCGGCTCTTCCATGAGGAGTTCAGGTTGCTTTACCTGCTACGGAGTCTTAACAGGGTGAGACATGTGCCTATGGTTGCAGGCCTGTCCCAGGAAAACTTGTCATACCGGATATGGAAATCGGTGGAGCAAAGTGGGAGGCCGGGTTGTCTTATTTTCATAAGACACTTGGGTTGCTCTCCCCTGGCTCAGCCAGAGCAGGGCATCATGGAGCAAGTGGGGCCAAGAAGAAATCATTTGCATGTGACACTCAACCTGGCAGTTCTAGATATTTTAGCCAACGGTGCCACTTGCACAGACAATAGGCGTGATGTCCCCATCAGAAAACAAAGGGGAAAAAAAGATCACAGGCTTTTCTAGCCCTTATTATCTCTCCTTGCTCTGGATCTCACAGTCCTGATGGCTCTCAAGTTTTTTTTTTTCAAACTGATCCTTTTCAGATTTCCTTCTTTGGTCCTTGATTCTCTGTCAGGACTGTCCTCTGGCTTCTATTTGACCAGGGGGGTTTGCAGAACTGATTTAAGCCTCAGTCCTAGCGTGCTGCAGACCTGCTAGAGGAAAAGGTAGCCTGGTTTCATAAAGCCAGCATCAGCAGCCACTGATGGAAGGTGTTCTTCTCCTAATGTGATTACATAAAAATTAATGATGGGTAAACATCAATGTTAAGAGATTTAATTTGGATAAAGCTTATAAAGCTTGCCTGCTTAATTGGAGTTTATCTGATCCTTACTGTTTTATTTTTTTTCTCTTTGTTCTGCAAATTTTCCAAAAACCCGGCACCAGTGTGATACTCTCCCTGCTTCCTTCTCTTGGGCAGATAGGGACTTTGTGAGCCCTAACATTCTTCCGGTACTTTGTGAACTTCCACGTCAGGGGAAGGGTACAGAGGCTGGCAGATATAAAACAGGGAGATGCCAGCAGGGCTGATGAAAAACCCCTCCCCTGAAGGGTTCCAGAGAGAAGCAGGAGCACATTGGAGGAAGTCAGATATTTCCCCCATCTTGGTTTACTCTTTCCTTGCAGGTAGCTGTGGATCTGTGAGAGCTGCTCGCTTTTAAGAGCTCCTACCCAGAGGACAAAGAGTGTTGTCTGGGGCCAGTCTCCTCCTCCAGCTCTCAGGTTTCTTTCTTTCTTTCTTTCTTTCTTTCTTTCTTTCTTTCTTTCTTTCTTTCCTTCCTTCCTTCTTTCTTTCTTTCTTTCTTTCTTTCTTTCTTTCTTTCTTTCTTTCATTCTTTCTAACATTTATTTTTGAGAGAGAGAGAGAGAGAGAGAGAGAGAGAGAATGTGAGCGTGAGCAGGGGAGGGGCAGAGAGAGAAGGGAGACAGAGGATCTGAAGTGGGCTCTGTGCTGTCAGCACAGAGCCTGATGTGGGGCTCGAATTCACAAACTGTGAGATCATGACCGAGCCAAAGTCATATGCTCAACTGTCTGAGCCACCCAGGCACCCCCAGCTCTCAGGTCTTTCTGAATCCATGTTTAATTTCCTGAAACGTACATGGGCCAACTGTAACCCGTATCTAATGGGTAGCCAATTTATATGCATCTTTCTCAAGGAAGATGAGAGAGTCCTTGTTTCCAATCTCCGAATGTGATTTTTTTCCCCTACGACAGAACCTAATTCCTCGCATCTCCACATTCACGGGTGGATCCAACCTTCCGTTTGTCATCTCATGCTTCCACTTGTACAAAAAGGCCCATCAGGCTGCCGAACCATAAACAGGCAGAGGAAATGGGACTTTTTGAGGAAAGGAAATGGTTTGGTGCAAGTGCTTAATTTTTTTTTTTTTTAATTTTTTTTTCAACGTTTATTTATTTTTGGGATGGAGAGAGACAGAGCATGAACGGGGGAGGGGCAGAGAGAGAGGGAGACACAGAATCGGAAACAGGCTCCAGGCTCCGAGCCATCAGCCCAGAGCCCGACGCAGGGCTCGAACTCACGGACTGCAAGATCGTGACCTGGCTGAAGTCGGACGCCTAACCGACTGCGCCACCCAGGCGTCCCATTAATTTTTTGCTTTTTAACTGCAGCGAATACTTTTTAAAGACTATTTGTCCTATTGGGACTATTGGAAGAAGCGTTACATTCATTTTATAGTCTCTGCTAGATGGGTACTTATTTTATCCAAAAAAAGGAAGAAAGACAATTCCATGTGCCAGGAATCCATCTGCTGTTAAATTTCGCGAGAACTAGAACGCACTGAAAAATACGGCCAGACACTTTGTTCATGTTTTCTCCACCTTTGGACTGATACCAGTCATAAAACTCCCATCTCGTATAGACAATCTGTTAAAATAAGTTACTAAGAAACCCAAACAGGTGTAAAGGTCATTCTTAGTGTGAGTGGGCTTTCTTTTTGCTGTGGTTACAGCCAAACCCAAAGTCACTTCGAGATGGGGTTTTATAGATGATGTTTTAAGCTGTAAACCACATTATATGATTGGAGAACCGCACCCAGCACGGTCAGTTTTCCTGTTCCGGAACTCTCGGTGCGACTCAGTGAATAATTCATGTTCATTCCTCATGTTCTCACTTTGTTCAGACCTGGAGCTTATGAGCAGGTTACTCCACTGCATTTTAAACACGTCATGTCTCCCAAGGTGTATTTTAAAAAATACATGGACAACGAAAAGGAAGCAAAATGTGTCCTCAGTATGAGGGACAAAGGATGTTGTTAACAAATGGGAAAGCATTCTATATCTAGAGAGCCTGAGGAAAATTGATCAAATATGGGAAGGGCATATAGATTTGAGGGCAAAAGCAAATGCATTTGAAGGGAAGAGACTACTCTTCTCTGCATTTCCTGAGCACCTATTAGAAAACAGGCATTTTGTTAAGCATTTCAGGCACATTATCTCATTAAATCCTAGATAAGCTTTGTGGAATAGCGAGAGCCTGGGTGAAGAAAGGCGAATAACTTGCTCAAGTGCTCATCGCCAGGAATTAGCTGATGTACCAGTGGAGCCCAGGGTGGTTTACCTCCTGCCAGAGGCCGTCTCTACATGGAGTCCCTGTGGTGGTCACCCATGTGTCTGCTCTCATGGGTTGTAACATCGAAAAGGCAGAAGAATAGAAATGTCTTTTGGGCTTGGGCCTGGCTTTTCAATGATAAGATAATGAATGGCTGGCAATAATGGTGAAAATGTATATGCTTACCAAACTGAAGAGCTTCTATGCTCATCTGGATAGAAAGGAAATAATGTGTGATATATAGACTTATCTTGCTTTTCTCTAAGGGGGAGCAATGGTGAGTCATTACTTCTAATAAAGTCAAAGCAGATCTTTTTTTTTCTTTTTTGCAGAAAAATCTATTGTTTTTTTTACAACCCACTCCTACCTCTAAATGAATCTGTTAAATTGTCCACATTTTAAGTGAAACTGTTCAAATTCCTTTACCTACCTAGAGGCAGGACTGTTTCTTTTCTCCTTCAGTCTTGCCTAAGGAAAAAGAACTCTTTCAGAACCTGGTATCTGAAGTTGCCTTCGCTGACTTTGGGAGATTTCTAGACCAATGCTCTTTTTTAATTTTATTTTTATTTAACTCAAAGTTCGTTAACATGTAGTATAATAATGATTTCAGGAATAGAATTGAGTGATTCATCACTTACATATACCAGCCAGTACTCATCCCTTCAAGTGTCCTCCTTAATGCCCACTGCCCATTTAGCCCATCCCTCCACCCAACACCCTGCCAACAACCCTCAGTTTTTTTCTCTGTCTTTAAGAGTCTCTCTCTCTCTCTTTCTTTTTTTTTTTGTATTTAATAGTCTCTATGGTTTGTCTCCCTCTCTGTTTTTATCTTATTTTTGCTGCCCTTCCCCTATGTTCATCTGTTTTATATCTTAAATTCCACATGAGTGAAATCATATGATATTTGTCTTTCTCTGACTGACTTATTTTGCTTAGTATAATGCCCTCTAGTTCCATCCACATTGTTGCAAATGGCAAGCTTTCATTCTTTTCTATCTCTGAGTAGTATTCCATTGTGTGTGTGTGTGTGTGTGTATATATATATATATACATATATATATATACATATATATATACCATATCTTCTTTATCCATTCATCAGTTGATGAACATTTTAGACCAATGCTCTTTTTTCCCCAAAGATAACACATTTATAGCAATAATTATTTTTTATCACAATAATTATTCTGAAATGTAGTATCACTTTCCTCCATTCATCTGTGCTAGAGGATCGTGTGACTTTCAGTCAAATAGGATTAAGAAAAAAGTGTCCATATTCTTCCTAGTTAGGAATTGGACCTCAAGGAACTTATAATTTAGTGGGGGAGTCACAAATAATGGTAACACTTTAGTTACCAAGGGAGGGACGGAGTAGCTATGGTAAGAGTATGTTTTGCTTGGGGGTAAGCTGGAGGGGTGGTTTATCACTGCTGCCTGGAATAGATGAAATAAATGCATGACTCAACATTTGAACAAGATCTTGAGGGAGCGGTTGAATTTGGTTAGGTGAAAATGAGCAACAAGAAGAAATTGCTGTGCAGCAAGTGAAACATGAAAAGACAAAAATACATCATTGGTTATGGACGGGATGACAAAGAATAGAGGGAAAGATAAAGATATATGTTTGCCATACAATTACTAGACCAGATTCCTGGCTTTCTTCTATAGTTTTCTAGGCCTGTGTAGAGAAGAAAATGAATCCTGGCAAGACCTCTAGCTGGCTACAGCAAGATATGGGAGGCGGATTTACTTTCTTTATTTTTTCCTATTTTCCACATCTTAATCAATGACAGGCACAAACCTTTCTTAGTGCTATTGTTGCAGAGACAGTAAATGGAAGAATAACGTGGCATATAAGGACCAAGTGGTTAAAATAAAGACTGTCTGTAGTAGGTTTCTCAATCTCAGTGCTATTGACGTTTTGGGCTAGATGATTTTTCGTCTTGGAGGATGGGGACTATCCTGTGCAATGCAGCACATCTCTGATTCTATCCATTTGATGCCAATAGCATCCCTACCCCCTCCCCCAGTTGCAAAAGCCAAAAGTGTCTTCAGACATTGCCCCATGTCCCCTGGAGGGTGGGGCAAATCATCTCTAGTTGAGACCTATGCTTTAAAGTAGATGGAAGACGTAGCAATAGGCATGGTTTTTGTATGCCTGGAAACTTGCCGAGCAGGGTGAAGGTTTATGACCTGAGTAAAGGCAGCCATAGCAGGCATGGAGCTTGAGAAAAATAGTGTCTCTGCCCTGAAAGGACCTCAGGGGCAAGAGTGTGTCCTGTTCGTCTTTGAATCCTATCTCTGGGACCTAACACAGTTCCTACAACCTAGAAAATGGTCCATAAATGTTGGTCAAATAAATGGGATGCTTGCTTAGAGTCTCAGAGATGAAATCATAGGACAGACAGCTACTTGTAGCTGTATCTACTTATTGGCTTGTTGTGTTCTATGAGAGGTTTCTTGAATGTTGCAAAAGTAACCCAGGATACCAGTATGATCACATGCAGCAAACATAGGGGAAAAAGAATTGAGCGACAAATGTCACAAGGCCTGTTTTTCAGGTTTATTGGCAGAGACTGTGGGGTTTGGAAGAGAGTATATAGAAGAAGTAGGGCAAGAGCCCTACCATCTTCCAGTCTCCATTATATTAGAGATTATTTATGGTTGCGAGTTACTCATTTGGCATCTCTTGTCTTTGAATTTTGCATTTTGTCTTAACCAGGGGTTTTTGTTTCTTCCTTCCACGGGAGCAGGTAAGAGTTCCTGAGTCCTGACTTGTGGAACCTCTGAAAGACTGCCTCATGAAAAGGGAAGGGAGGTGTGGTGGAGAGCCCAGGGATGGCAGATGAGCTCCATGTGGCAAGGATGTGTATGTCCATCCTCCTGCCAGCCAGTAAAGTCTGAAAACAGCCAACTCAGGTTTTCTTCTCTCAGGACTCTTGATTTCCCCCTTTATTCACATCTTTCATTTTTGAGTAACATGTTATTTTGTACTTAACATATTCCTTATTATTAATGACTGGCAGGTGTGAGAACTTCTAGGGATTCTAGGAAACTTCTCTTTGGAAGACTTTCATGTGAAAAACTTCAGATTGGGCACCTCTAATGCAGGCAGCTTGCACTGATCTCTGGAGGAGGCCATGGTAGGATCCTTTTCATCTTTTCCTTGATACTCCATCAACATTGGCACCTTCTGAACCCAGACTCATCTGCTCAAATGCCTAGTTAGCATCTTCACTTGGGTATCTTGTAGACATCTCAAATGAGTGATTTCCTGTCTCGCCTCCCAATCTGCTCCTGTGTCCTTATCCATCTCATTCAAAGGCAATCTGACCTTGCAGTGGCCTAGGTCAAAATCCTTGGAGCCATCCTTGACTCTCCTCCTTGTCTCAGGCCCCATCGTCACACTCCAACAAATTTTGTTGGCTTTACTTTCAAAGTATGTCTAAGATCTGAACATTTCTCACCATCTGCTTTGCTACCATTCTGGTCTCAGCTACCAAAAACTCAGCACAGTGGCCAGGATGATATTTTGAAGTTGTAAGGTTGATCCTGCCACCTTTTTGCTCAAACCTTTCAATGCTTCCCTATCTCAGAGCTAAAAACAAATTCTTTACATGGTTCTACAACTCCACACCCCTTTATCTCTCACAGCTCATCTTCTGCTTCTCTCCTATCATGTGCGCACTGGCTCACCACGTACTTGCCGTTTCTTAAGTGCATGAAACATGCCCTACCAGTTCCCTCAGCATGGAACCCTCTTTCCCCAGGGACCCATGTGTTTACATTTGGCCCCTTTGAATCTTTGCTCAAATATCACCTTGCAATGAGACTTACCCTGATTATGCTCCTTAAACTACAACCTGTTTTCCAGCCCCTGTCCAATATCTGACTCTTATCCTTCAGTCCTTTTTTTTTTTTTGAAATAGTACTTATCAACTTTTAATATGCCGTATCATTTGTTTATTTGCCACATTTACTTTTTTGTCTCCCATGCTAATATAGAATACTTACAAGGGCAAGGACCTTTGTTTATCTCAACACCTTCAACAATGTGTCACACATAGTAAGTGCTCATCAATGTTTTTGGTTGAATAAATATCTCTTTCAAAGCACATATTAGCTATCTATTTAGTCTTTCTTCCTGCCCAGACTGTGAACTGTTTTGGGGAGAGTGTTCAATAGAATAGCTATTGCAGCAGCTAATATGGTTAATTCTTTTCCTTAAAGGGTGCTTCTCAAATTATGTAAGCTTTAGGCCCCACAAAACCTGGCCAGTCCCTATACCAATCTCATAGGGTTAGTATGGGAATTAAAAAGATAATACATACATATAACTTAGAAAGTGCCTGGCATTTTAAGTTTAAAGACTGTTATATTTTCCATGCCTCCCTCCTCCCCCGTCCCCCCATTATGATTAGCTCAGTGGCTGGAACAGAGATGGGTGGGAAAGAACCACCTTTGCTAATAAACAAACCAATTTGGGGCACCTGGGTGGTTCAGTCAATTGAGCGTCTGACTTTTGATTTTGACTCAGGTCATGATCCCAGGGTCATGGGATTGAGCCCTGTGTTGGACTCTACACTGAGCATGGAACCTGCTTGGGCTTTCTCTCTCTCTCTCTCTCTCTCTCCCTCCCTCCCTCCCTCCCTCTCTCCCCCTTTCTCCCTCTCTCCCTCTCCCGCTCATGCTCTCTTTCTCTCTCTCAAATTAAAAAATACAAAAACAAAAACAATTCAACTGATTGAATATATTTTGATATGATAGTTCAATTATATCCTTAGGTTTTTACTTCTAAGTGCCAACCTTCTTCCCTTTTTTTAAAACTTTTTTTTTTTTTGAGCAGTTTGAGCTACACAGCCAAATTGGGAGGAAATGAGAGATTTCTCATGTACCCCCTACCCCTACATGGATAGCTGCCTCCATTATCAACATCCCTGACAAGAGTGGTACATTTGCTACAACTGAGGAACCTACACTGCACATTATAATCACTCTAAGTCCCTAGTTTGTATTAGGGCTCACTCTCGGTGTCGCATACTCTCTGGGTTTGGACCAGTGTATGTATCCACCATTATATTATCACACAGAGTGGATTTCCTGGCCTAAAAATTCTCTGGGCTCCACCTATTCATCCCTCCCTCCAATAGCCCCTGGTCACCAATGACATTTTCACTTTCTCCATAGTTTTGCCTTTTCCAGGATGCCTTATAGTTGGAATCAAACGGTACGTAACCTTTTCAAGGTGGCTTCTTTCACCTAGAAATATGCACTTACGTTTCCTTCATTTTCTTTTTCGTGGCTTCATAGCTCATTTCTGTTTAGTACTGAATAATATTCCATTGTCTGGATGCACCACAGTTTATTTTTTCATTCACCCCCTCCTTCCTTTTCAAAGTTAGGTTTTAATAGTTAGGAATTTATCAGAAGATTCACATAAAAGTTAATGTATGATTGCTTACATTTTATTATTCCTTTTAACATTTTTCTAAGTTTGTTTATTTACTTTGAGAGAGACAGACAGTGCGAGTGGGGGAGGCGCAGAAAGAGAGGGAGAGAATCCTAAGCAGGCTCCACGCTGCCAGCACAGAGCCTGACATGGGGCTCTAACTCATAAACTGCAAGATCATGACCTGCGCCGAAACCAAGAGTAGGATGCTTAACTGACTGAGCCACCCAGGCACCCCAATTGCTTATATTTTATTATGTACCTATCATGATAGTATTAGAATGACATGGTATTCCTTGACATTTTTAATCTGTGGATAATGCTAAAGGACAGAATCATTTATTTTTTTCAGCAGTCCTTAACTTAATGTGGTGCTAAAACATATAGTAGGCGTAAACATATGATAATGGCAATGAAATTAAAATGAGACTTTTAAAAATAGTCCCTTTCTTATTTTGTTATGCCCCTATGTTAACATGATTTGAATTTATGCAAGGTTCTTACCTTCTGTCTTATCTTTTCTATCATATCGATTTCTTGTACCTGCCATGCTTATATCTAACCCACTAGCTAGATAAATATATTTTAAATATCTGCCTGTGATGGCTCTTCCTATAGAGAAAGGGAAGCTTTCTGAAAGAAATCTCATAGAAAAAAACGGTTGAGACAGGGTTTAGAAATGACTGTTGAATTGTTTTTACTTTCTTACTTCCCTTTACCTCTCAATGCACTATAATCTGGCTTCTGGCTTCATCAATGACTGAAGCTGCTTTTTCAGTGGTTCAGCAGTTAGCTCCTAAGTGACAAATCACCTTCCAGTGAACTCTCTGTTGGCTTTGGTGTCAGCAACATTCAGTAATGTTGACTCTTTTCTTGCAACAGCGTCTGGACTTGGATTCTGTGGCAAGTTTTGGTCACTTCTTCCTTCCTGATTCTTAGTATCCTGCATGGGCTCTTCAGTTCCTTTCCACTGAAAAGGACATCTTAACATCTTAGAAGGGTTTGGTGGTGAAAATGTTCTGGCAGAAAAATCACTGAAGGGAAGACACCATGATATTACAAAACATTTCCAAAGGTAGAAAACTAAAACCATTTGAATATGGAGTAATGAGAGATAGAAAACTAACTCTAGAATTTTGTATTTATTCTTTGAGACCGAGAATGAATCTAAACTCTTTTAAGAATTTGACCTTATAGCCTAGAGTTTTCTTTTAGTGTTCTTCCTCATATTTTCTCAGTTATGTGCAGGGAGATTTGAAACAAAGAATACTTCTAAAAAATGTGGGTTTTTGTTGTTGTTGTTATTTTTACTCTACT
This sequence comes from Prionailurus bengalensis, assembly GCF_016509475.1. Lineage (NCBI taxonomy): Eukaryota > Metazoa > Chordata > Mammalia > Carnivora > Felidae > Prionailurus > Prionailurus bengalensis. Next base: position 48,015,889 of record NC_057343.1, read on the forward strand.
TCAAAATATGTGCATCTGTTGTTCTACTATGGGCTGCATCTAGGTCAGTATTTGCCAAATAAAGTTTGTCTGTAATTTAGTAAACATCTAATTCTCCACTTCAGTGCTCAAGAGGGAGGAAGAGGAGAGAGAGGTTAAAGAGAGGGATCTGGACAAGCATTGCCCCACTGAGGAAGGGACTGAGGGAGAACAAGGGGGGAAGGGCAGTAAATGCTCATCTACACGGAGTGTCGGGACACGAGGGGAAAAGGTGAGAAATCCGGTCCATCACCAGAGTAAAGCTAAATTCCCATGTATTTGGAAACTTCTGAAATTGTGTAAAGCAAACAGACCTCAGAATTTTCCTGCATTATACATGTCGTGTAGAAATGACCTCATTCCTTGTAGTATTGTTCTAGATCACTTAACACTGAGTGATTTAGCATAGACAGAATGTAATTTTTTCTAAAATCCATGCTCCATTGAAGAAAGAATCTTCCTCATCAACCAGTTATTCAGTGTGCCATGGATTTTCTGATTCACATCTTGGCAAGGGCAAAAAAAAAAAAAAAAATTGTGTATCTTTTTCCACCTATGGGGTTAGCTTCTGTAAGCCTCATTCTATGTGAAGGCTGTTCTAACATTCAGAGATACATGGTTTGTTAATGTCATTCCTAATTTTTAAAAAATTTTTAATATTTTTTATTTTTGAGGGAGAGAGAGAGAGAGAGCATGAACTGGAGAGGGACAGAGATAGAGAGAGAGAGAGAGAGAGAGAGAGAGAGAGAGAGACAGAATCCAAAGCAGGCTCCAAGCTGTGAGCTGTCAGCACAGAGCCCGATGCAGGGCTTTAACTCATGAACCACGTGATCATGACCTGAGCCTAAGTGGGACCCTTAACCTGCTGAGCCACCCAGGTGCCCCGATGTCATTTCTGATTCCTGTTTTGCTATCAAATGGCACCAGACATTCTGCTCATTCTGTTCTTAAATATTAAATGTCACCACTCTCTTGTCTCCACAAATCTTAGCCCTCTAAAAAGCAAAAAAAAAAAAAAAAAAGACATGCACAAGTTTTAGATCTCCCTATAAAGTAGGAGAATGTCTTCACATCATTTAAATGTTTAGAGTAGAACCGAAAGTAAAACACAGGTTGAAAGTAAAATGCAGAACTGAAAGTAAAATATTTATGAAGTTGTCTGAAATTTCCTCTGGAGCAAGGCAGTTGTACATACATAAATAGGCATCAGAGAAGAAAATGTAAAAATCCCTGACATAAAGTCTTGTTCATACATCTACTGTGATGGATGACACCATGTGAGGTTATGATCTTATATGCAAGAGTTAGTAAAAGAAATGTTTATTGTGAAAAACAGTTGATGTGGAAAGTTGAATATTTTATGTACTTATGCTATTAGGACATTATTATCCAAGGTTAACTACTAGTAACATTAATAAAAGTCAAATATCCATTAAGTTTCAAAAAACCAAATTAATCAATCACTTCCCGGTCTATTATGCACCGGGAAGTGTTCTCTGTGCTGGCTATAGAGCTGTGAACAAGACAATATAGATCTGTGCCTTCACTGGAGGTGGTTAACACAGAGTACTTATTATCTGCCAGGCACTGATTTGACTCTTTTCCACCTATTAACTCTTAACATTTTCAATTAACCCTCTAAGATGCTATTATTATCCCATTTTGCAGATGAGGAAATCGGGACACAGAGATGTTAAGTATATTGCCCATGGACCATATTGGTAGTTAGTGGTAGAGCCAGTGTGCATACACAACCAGTCTGTTCTAGAAATGAAAACCTAGGGATGCCTGGGTGGCTCAGTCAGCTGAGCATCTGACTTCAGCTTAGGTCATGATCTCGCAGTTTGCGAATTTGAGCCCCACATTGGGTGCGCTGCTTTTGGATCCTCTGTCCTCCTGTCTCTGCCCCTGCCCCACTTGTGCTCTCTCTCTCTCTCAAAAGTAAACAAAACGTTAAAAAAATTTTAGAAATGAAAACCTAGGGGTGCCTAGGTGGCTCAGTCAGTTGAGCGTCCGACTCTTGGTTTCAGCTCAGATCGTGATCTCAGGGTTGTGGGATATGTATATATATAAAGAAATGAAAACCCAGGCATGATCAATAACTAATTAATTCCTATCCACTCTTGGATGGTTCCCAGCTGTAATTTATATCCCAAATTAGATTGCTTTTGAAGAAAATTTAAATGCACAGAGTTACAATAAGCACTATTGTTAGTCTATGGTACTTCTTGACCAGCTTTTCTGTAAATATTAAAATAACAAATATATTCCCTCAGATATTCTTGGTCTTAGAAACGTCCATTATTTTAGGTTTAGGGAGATAAAATGAAGTCTCTAGAAAACATATTCAAAGGGAATAGTACTGTTTTGCACCTAGACTATAACAAATATGTTATTTTGTCACCATATCACATAGAATGCTCATGTCTCTAGATATGTTCTTCTATTAACGCAAAGCAAAATATGTCACGGCTTGTTTGAACTTCAGACCAGCAGGTAGGAACCTGGTGACCTGACTTACCAGTAGGGAATGCTTTAAAAAACAAGTCTTGATAATAATGTTTACACTGCTGTGCTTTGAAGGAAACATGTCACTTGTGTTATACACCAAAAGTGCTTTCAAATGAGAATCAGTTTCACATGTGACCTTAAAGAGAACACAACCTAATCCAAGTCTGAATAACTCAGGTGTTGAGAGGGTAGAACAGATGAGGTCACCACAGGCCAGTCAGTTCTACTCTATGCTGTGGCCTGAGACCCCACCTCTGAGCCAGGCCAACCAGGAGAAACAGTGTGGAGGATCAGTGCTGACTACAAAAACAGCTCAAATACAAGTCTTAGTGATAAGTCAAGCTTTGTCTTTGTATATGGAAGATTGTACCAGGAAACTTTTAAACTTACATGGTTTGTAAGAAACAAACAAACAAAAAAAACAACAAAAAAAAAGAGAAAAGAAAAAAGAATATAAAAAACTTTTTTGATATATTTTTAAGTAGGTTCCTTAGTTATACCAAAGCCAGACAGGTAGATTTAATGGACTGTAAGTATAGGCATGATGAATTTCAACACAATGTCATGGGTGTGATTCTTTAGACACATTCTTATTTTTTTTTAATATATATTTTAACATGTTTATTTATTTTGAGAGAGAGAGAGACAGAGCGAGCAAATGAGTGGACGAGGGACAGGGAGAGAGGGAGACACAGAATCCGAAGGAGGCTCCAGGCTCTGAGCTGTCAGCATAGAGCCTGACACAGGGCTTGAACTCAAAGACATGAGATCATGACTTGAGCTAAAGTCGGACACTTAACTGAGTGAGCCACCCAGGTGCCCCTCATGGGTGTGATTCTTAAACTTGAGATTACTATAACATTTTAGGTTATATGGTTATTAGTATTAGCAAAGTATGGTTAGAAATTTTCTGAAACCAGCTTCTCCCTCATTCTAGTTCTAATTGGTCAGTCTTTTAGGCGGATGCCAAAATGTGTGTGTGTGTGTGTGTGCGTGTGTGTGTGTGTGTGTTTCCAAGAGCCTCTTATCAATGGTATTAGTAAGTAGAGAATATATGAATTGTATCCAGTAAAGAATTTCAAGTTGGGGGTGCCTGGGTGGCTCAGTCAGTTAGGCCTCCGACTCTGGATTTCAGCTCAGGTCATGATCTTGCAGTTTGTGAGATCAAGCCCCACATTAGGCTCTGCACTGATGGCACGGAACATGCTTGGGATTCTCTCTTTGCCCCTACCCTGCTCATGTACACGCTCTCTCTAAATAAATAAGTAGACTTAAGAAAAAAAAAAAGAATTTCAGGTTGTATTGGTATAGTATTGCTATGCATTGAATTGTGTCTTCCAAAAGGTTATGTTCAATTCCTAACCTCTGGTACCTGCAAATGTGACCTTATTTGGAAATAGGGCCTTTGTGATGTGAGTTAAGATGAGGTCGTATTGGAGCAAGATGGACGCTAAATCCAGTATGACTGGTGACCTTATAAGAAGAGTGAAAAAGACACATGCAGAGAAGAGAATGCCATGTGAACACACACACACACACACACACACAGAAGAAGGCTGATGATGGAGGCAGAGATGGATGGAAGAGAAGCAGCTTCAAGCCAAGGGGTACATGGGCTGATGGCAACCACCAGGAGATAAGCAGAAGCAAAGAAGGATCTTCCCCTAGAGCCTGCAGAGAGAGCATGGCCCTGTACATACCTTCATTTTGTGTTTTAACCTCCAGTCTGTTTCTGGAAAGAGACTCTGAGTGAAAGTTAGTGTGTGAGATGTTTATTACGAATTAATACTTGAGGAAGGAAAGTGCAGAAAGCAAGAATGGGCAGAGAAAGAGGTCAAATTGGAATATAGATCTAATTAAACTTTGGCCATCCCAGCGGGGAGCTCTGGAGTGAATCATTCTTGTTTCATGTTGGGTCTAAATGACTGCATCTTTATATCCCTACCTTTCTTAGTCAACACATGTGGGCTTTCATGGGAAGGGCCTGACCTCAGTCAAAGGCATTCTCTGCAGGAAGAGTTAATAGCTGTCTGTCTGCTGATCACACCCCTGTGGCTGGGCAGCAAATCCTTACTTGAAAAGAGATTGCATGGTGCACCTCTGTGTCTTCTACACAGATCCAGGTAGCCCACCTGGATCCTGAAGGGAAACTGAAGTGTTGGTGGTATTAGGAGTTGTGGGGGAAGTTATAAGGGAGTGTCCTGGGTAAAGACTATGGACAATTGGTAGGTAGACTGGTCATGCTGTGTATAGGAGATGTAAATCCAGAGTTTTTCTTCTCAACTTTTTTGATGTGCACCATCTGGTTATCTTGGAATGTGGACAGTGGACAGATGGAGGAAGCTTTGAACAGCCCCTTCAGCTGTCGGTGTGTCAATTGGGAGATCAGATTAGTAATGGGGTGACTAAATGTATAGAGGCAGAAGACCTTTTTGCAAAACAAGGTAATAGAGAGGTGCAGATAGGGAACACAATATAGAGGAAGAGATGTCCATTGTAGGATGCACTGTGGTCAAAGGAGAGGAAGGTACCATTCTTTCATATATTCAAAAGATGAGTCTTGAAGGGTACATGATGATTAGCCAAGTAAAGAGGGAGAAGAAGAGAATTCTAAGCAGAGGGCCCATGGCACAGGATCCTGCATCTTTGTCATGGCCCTCCATGTCTTCCAGTTTCTCCAGGTTTTCCATTTTCTTTCCATTTGCTGAAGAGAACAACAGAAACCTCCCTAGAGAGCAAGTGGCCAAGCTGAGTACAGAGGCTGTGTCCTGATGGAACAATTGAAATAAGTTGGTACACAGAACAGGAGGGCACATGTGGTGGCAGGTGAGGCTGGAGGTGAGGCAGGGTTCACATGGTGGAGGTTCTTTTAAAAATTTTTTTTTTAATGTTTATTATTTATTTTTGAGAAAGAGAGAGAGTGAGAGAGTGTGAGAGAGAGAACGCGGGCGCACGAGTGGGGGAGGGTCAGAGAGACAGGGAGACACAGAATCTGAAGCAGGCTCTGAGCTGTCAGCACAGAGCCCGACGCAGGGTTCAAACTCATGAACTGAGAGATCATGACCTGAGCTGAAGTCGGATGCTTAACTGACTGAGCCACCCAGGTGCCCCTGGAGGCCCTTATATACCGCTCGAGGAAATGTACACTCCTTCTAAGGGCAAAGTGACATTTTTGGATGGCTTAATGAGGGAGTAACATGAGCAAATTTGTGCTCTAGAAAGATCTCTGAAGTAGAGTGAAAAATGAGTTGGAGGCCTTGAAGTGATTCAGCAAGGAAGACTTAAGTGAGGAGAACTGAAAGTGAGTCAAAAACAATTGATGATAGATTGGATTTTGAGGGTTAAGAACAGGGAAGGGTCAAGGATGGACATGATTTCTGATAGAGGAACTTGGATAAAATAAGCTCATCCAGTGTTTGCAAACTTTATACTTGGTTCCATTCTTTTCATCCATGACAGGGATGATGATAAAACATGATTCGAAAAAAAGAGTCTCTGAAGTGAAGCAAATGTAGAAGTATGGGGTATAAAGTTAGCAGATTTGGATCACATGGGCAAGTCAATTGCCTTTGAGTCTCAGTTTCCTCTTTGGTAAAATGGGAATAATACTATCTATATCACTATACTGTTGTGAGGGTTAATTGAAAGAATTATTAATGTGTATGAAAGCTTTTAGCCAGTGCTTGATATAGAACTGACATTTAGATCCCTATTAATTCATTTGTGTGACAATATAGTCTTTTAAAATATACTGCTAATGTTCATCCGACTTCAGCTCAGGTCGTGATCTTGCAGTTCACTAGGTTGAGCCCTGCATTGGGCCGCGTGCTGACAGCTCAGCCCTGGAGCTTGCATCAGATTCTGTGTCTCCCTCTCTGCCCCTTCCCCACTCACACTGTCTCTCTCTCTCTGTCTGAAAAATAAACATTAAAAAAAAAGTTCTAAAATATATTGTTAATGTTAACATTATATCACAAACACTTATAGAATATCTACAACCTGCAAGGCACTGTAGGGGGTAAACAACCTTAAAACCTTATTTTTTTTTAAGTTTATTTATTTTTTTGAGAGAGAGAGAGCGTGTGCACCAGGGAGCGCACCTGCGTTAGTGGAAGAGGGGCAGAGACACAGGGACAAAGAATCTGAAGCAGGCTCCACACTGTCAGAACATTGGGCTCGATCTCTTGGTTCATGAGATCATGACCTGAGCTGAAATCAAGAGTCAAATACTTAACTGGCTGAGCCACCCGGGCATCCAAAGACATTGTTTCTGTTTTTAAGGATTTTGTAGTCTGTTTAGAAAGATAGGATTTTATATATATAGAAAGTGTAAAACCAGTAAAATACCTTTTTTTTGGGGGAGGTGTTCATGTAATACTAGAAATAATGAAATAAGATTATAATGAGAGTTGCCAGTTGAATTGATTAGGTGTATTTACTTGGAGAAAGAAGTTGTCCCTTTAATCTGGAGTCCTTAATGAAGGCTTTGAGAAGGAGGTTGGATTTGAGCTAGATTTTAACGATGGGTTGGATTTTGTTGTGCAGATCAGGGGTTGACAATCTACTGTCCAGACTGCTGCCTATTTCAGTATGGACTTATGGGCTAAGGATGGTGTTTTAAATGGTTGGAAAAAAATTTTTGAGAAAGAATATGATTCTTTAATACCTAACATTTATATGAAATTTAAATTCTAACGTCCATAAATAAAATTTTATTAGAACACAGATACACCCAGTCCTTTATATATCATCTGTGTGGCTTTGGAGATACAATGGGGTTAGTTGAGTACTTGTGGCAGAGACCTGATGGCCCACAAGGTGTAAAAATATTTGTTACCTGGTCCTTTATGGAAAGTTTGCTGAAATCTCATGTAAAGGATGGAGGGAGACATTCTCTGGGCACAGAATGCACAGAGAATGACTCCTTTGAAAGAAACAGAATGGGTGGTCACAAAGGAAGAGGGAATGTACCGGAGCCTCATGGAAGAAGCCAAGGGAGGGAAGGGCCTGTCTCAAGGGATGCCAAGAGAGTATAGAAAGGCCCCTGAGCAGAGGACATGGAGTTTTGTATTGTTGCCATCGCTTATGAGTTTTGAATCCCGTGGGAGGAGTGGAGCAGGAGAGCGGGAGGTGAGGGAGCAGAGGCAGAGCCTCAGAAGTCAGGAGGAATCAGGAAGGTTTGGTAGAGAAATACCTGTGTGGTTCAAGTTTAGTATAGAAGAGAAGAGATCTGTGCATATTTGTGTGCAGAGGGGGAAGAGCGATGTAAGGGGGAGGTTTTTTTTTTTTTTTTAAATTATTTTTTTTTCAACGTTTATTTATTTTTGGGACAGAGAGAGACAGAGCATGAACGGGGGAGGGGCAGAGAGAGAAGGAGACACAGAATCGGAAACAGGCTCCAGGCTCTGAGCCATCAGCCCAGAGCCTGACGCGGGGCTCGAACTCACGGACCTCGAGATCGTGACCTGGCTGAAGTCGGAGGCTTAACCGACTGCGCCACCCAGGCGCCCGTAAGGGGGAGGTTTTAAACAGACTCTGTAGGGAAAAGCTCTTAGAAGCAGTTGAGGTGGGGGAAACACTGAGCCAACCTTTTTTATTTTATCCTTTGACAAGCGTAAGTCATCTTGCTGCAGAAAAGGACCATTAGAGTTTTTTCAGCTGCATGTTCCTGTACTCCAAGTTGGGTGACACCCGATGGACCTGGGGAGTCACCGGCTAGAGTTTTTATCTGTTTCAACTTCCCCAAATTATTAGCTGTTGGCCTTGGAAAAATTGCATAACATCTTTGCTCCATTTGCTTACCTGGGAACAGTGGATAATAATATATTCATCAGTGAGATAATTCTGTTGGGAAAATGTCAAAAGCATGGTAACTGGCAATTTGTGCATTCTCAATAGCAAAAAAATATTAGTACCATCTAAGTTAAACAGTGGTAACTAATAATGAAAGTCACTGTGTTAGGGGACATTTGCTTTCTATCCCAGAGACGGCACATATCACACATGTCACCATTTCCCATTCCTGTGACTGCGGTACATTGTTGGTTGATCATAGTGCTCTATCATTGATGCTAGATGTGGCCTCAGAATTTTTTCAGTAAGGTGCTCTAGAAACTACAAACAACTAGTTGGAGTTGGCACGTAACTTGAAACGCGTTTTATATTCTGACCTAATGCATATTTAGTTATCTACAACACATGCATGGAATTCTTCCTGGAATTTTGCCGTTGGGATCAATAGATCTAGACTTGTAGCTTGGAAGTTAAAATGTCAATCTCCTGCGTGGGCTCCTACTAGCCAGTAATGTCCTTTATCTTACGAAATAAGGACCATGTTATCATATTTGCCCTCTAGGTAAGGTTTTTAAAAATGTTATCTTTTAAAGGTATCAGTGGCTTGAAATTTCTGAATGAAATTGGAATGAAGAGTAACCTAAAATAATACTTTTCTATTTCCTCCAAACTTCAGGGAACATTTATACCTCATTTGTGAAGACTGAATTCCAAACCATAAAGTTATGGGGCAAGTTTTCCTCTCATTTGAATACATGTGCCATTAATTGAAATCAAACAAGTGCACATGACTGAGGATAGAAATTTATATTCTCTAACCCTCCCGATAAAAGATTTGTGCACAAAGCAGATTGCAATTCCTTGTTTTTCAGATTTTTGTGTCTGTTATGGAAGAATTTTGTTTGTGCTGTGTACGAAGAAAATGCACGCTACGCTGGAGTGTGGTGATAAGATCATGTTTCTATGGTATCGTTTTTTTCCAAGTATTTCAGTATTTTCAGATGTTATCTTCTTAGCTTTCACAGCATGCTAGGAAGAAGGAAAGACATGTTGTTCTCACCTAACAGTGAAATTGATGTAAGCAGTTAGTTACCCTATTGCATAAGTGACTGAGCTGAGGATATGGTATGAAACCAAATTCTTCTATTCATCAGTCTGTTGAGACCCTGCAGCATTTCTGGTGAATCCATTACTCCCATTTTCTTTTTAGTTGATGACTGCAGAGTTGACCCTTGCTTATCTGATCTGGGGAAAAAGGGAAAAACAGGACATAATCTCAAATGGTAGATGATACAAAAATAATTTGGATTTGGCGACAGAATATGTTTTTGTACTTGCATTGGAACCTGGGCGTGTCTGGTGTTCTGGAAATTTATGGCATTCCAATCTGAGTGAATTAACTACCCAAGGAGAGACCCAGGGTGGGGATATTCTCAAGTGCACCTAGTTTGTCTCTTTTCATTCCCAGCCTACCTGCTGTACCCATTTTGCTGTATTCTGGACACACAGCCTCATCTCAGACTGATGCATTAAACCAACTGAAGTAAATCTGCCTTGTCTTTTTATCTAGATCCCATTTTGAGACATTTGTCTCATCCCTTCCCTGGGGTTGGGAGAAAGTGGTATCTTGAATTAGAAATTGTTAATCATTTCTTGAAGTCGTTGTTGTTTTAATGCAAAGGCACTCAGAATGTAGTAAGGAAATAGATTCTTGTGAATATGTAACAATAAGAAGAATGTAAGAAAGAAATTAAAGCAGTATGGGTGCCAGATAATGACAAGTGAATGAGAGACCTCATGGGAAAGTGAAAATAAATTTTTACTCTAAATTTTGTGACCGATGAGAGTATTTTCTTTTATGACATTTATTCTCATGTTCATTCAAAAAACAAACATTTCTTAACATCTACTCTGTGCCAGGAACGATTAGTGACTGAACTGATGATAGGAATTGGCTCGTAAACAAATACTAGAAGTTGAAAGTTAAAAGAGCTTGATGGTATTTTTGTAAATTCTTTTTTTGATTCATTATTTATTTATCCATAAATTAAATGCATTCATTTATTGAATAAACCTCTAATTGATACATTTATCTTTGATATTAGTTGAAATAAATATTAATATTTAGCATTAATCAATTAATTTATTTGTCCATAAAAATATTTAAGTACCCCCACCCCCTCAAATAGTCAATCAGGAAAATCATACCTTCTAGTTCTGGACAATTTTCTTAAATTATTTTGTTGATGACTTAATTCCATCCATTCCCTCTCTTCTTTTGTTCTGGAACTTTATCATTTGGAAAATGAATGTGCTGAACAAATCCTCTGATTTGGACCTAATCTCCCAATTTTCCATCACTGCCTTTGTGCTTTTCTTTAGGGAATATTTTCTGAAGATGACCTTCCAATCTTTTTTTGAGTTTTTGATTTCTGCTCTTTTAGTTTTTAATTTCCAAAGCCTCTTTCTTTATTTCCTAATTTGTTGTTGCTGTTAATTTACCTCTGTTAGGATGTTAATGGTGCTTTTTGGTAACATTTCTTCTCATTGCATTCTTTTTCCCACACTATCTTTATTTAAAAAAAAATTTTTTTTTTAAATTTTAGTGAGTGGGGGGAGAGCCTGTGAGTGGGGGAGAGGGGCAGAGGAAGAGAGAGGGGGGAAACTAAACATGCTCCACTCTCAGTGCAGAGTCCGATGCAGGGCTCAGTCCCCCAACCCTGGGATCATGACCTGAGCTGAAAGCACGAGTTGGAAACTCAACCAACTGAGCCACCCAGGCACCCCCACTTTTTTTTTTAATGTTTATTTTTTTAAATTACTTGTCTTGAGAGAGAGAGTAGGGGAGGGGCAGAGAGACTGGGAGAGAGAATCCCAAGCAGGCTCCATGCAGTCACCACAGAGCCCAGTGTGGGGCTCAATTTCACAAACTGTGAGATCGTGACCTGAGGAAATCAAGAGTCGGATGCTTAACCCACTGAGCCACCCAGGCTCAGTTTCCACACTGTCTTCTGCATTAGATGCCTTCTCAAATGTCTGGTGATCCTTGGTTGTGTGTCCATATTTAAAAGTAGGGCCCTAAAAACTATTTGGAGTCTCTTGGCATGGAGGTAGGCTTTTCCCACTGTCTGCTTCACTGGACATTTTATTGGAGAACCCATAGTGTCAGAATCTTCAATTCTTTTACCTAAGCCTGGTTATATTCTCCCAAACAAATCAGTGCTGATCTCTTTCCTGAGGAATATAATTCTGGCTGTCAGCATTTTAGGAGTTGGTGGAAGGAGGCTCAGGGTTTCAGCATTCATTTTGTACACTTTCACTTAATCCCTTTGTTTTCAGAATGGTCCCAGTGCTCTTGACTTAGCTTGATGCCCTCTGATCCATAGACATTCTCTACTGTCTCCAGAGAGTAAGCCTTCAGTTTTCTCTTGGAGTAGGGTAAGAATATGGGAATTTTAATTGCTTTTTAATCACACTTCCAACCAGTCCTCTTGGCTTTTAGTGCTACTTTCATCCCTGGTTAATATTACTCAGTGTTGCCCATTTCCAAAATTTTGGGGGTTCTGTAGTATAATCTCATTAATCCTTGGCTTCTCCACTGTTTGCTTTCTGAGATCTAAGTCATTTACCACTAACCTTTCTGCTCTTCAGTTTCTAAAATTTAGTAGCTGTCATCATGTCTCTCATTTTCATTGTCTTTTTGAGTTTATGTCTTAACAAATCCCTTTACTATTGTTTTGGTTGAGTTTGAAAGATGGTGGAGCCATATCTCTACCTCTAAATGGATTTTTAAAATTAAGAACTTTTATTAAATACTCCTCTGCATCATGTGGTCCTGCATGTGGAGTGCAGAAGGAAGATATGGCAGTGAAGTTATTGACAGACGTTGTCCATGTTCAGAGCACCATATTAAAACTGGTAGCTGTGGACTAAGCAGGTATTGTCTGGCCTACACAGCATTTAAAATTTTTAATGAGAGCCTTATTCTATAAATTTATTTATTTATTTATTTATTTATTTATTTATTTATTAAACCTGCATGTCCAGCTTCTTTTTAAAATCAGGCAATCTGTCAATACTGGGTCTGTGTTACTATATGCAGCAATTGGCTGGAAACTGAGAAGATAAAGCATTCCATGTTTGGGCAAGTCCCTTCTATTTCTGACTCCCACCCAGCTTGCTTTGCATTTGCATTACCTGCCTGGCCCTTGTGGGCAATCGAGACCTGGAGGATAGGAGCACAGTGGACATCATCTTCCTTGGAGGCAAACAGCCAAAAGATAGGGCAACACTGAAAACCAGACGCAAAGGCAGCAATGAAAGGGATCCCAGTCCTGTTAGCCTCCGCTTTGTCTTAGAGGAATTGTCCAATGGCCTGACACTTTGGTGGATATGGGATCAGAGCAAGGGAGTGGCTCATGTGAACCAAAAGAATAGTGCACTCCTTGAGAGAAACTCATGTGTTTATCTTCCAGGAGGACTCCATATTTATGTTGTCTTGCCAGGGACCAGCTGAAGTATAGCTCTCTGATTAAACTCTCTTCTGATAAACATAGTATTTCTCTAGATATATGATATCTAAGCTTATGGTCAAGTCTTGTTCTGGCCTTAAAGCAATTTTACTCTCTTAGATCATGACACTAGTGATAAGAATAATAACAACAACTGCAACAACAAATCTTTACTGGACACTTACTGGTGCCATCAACTGCCATATATATTTTATCAAGGAATCTCCACTAATATGAAAAATAAGTGCTATCTCTTCCCATTTGAGACTTAAGAAGCCGAGAGTTGAGTAGTTTATCCAAGGTCACGTGATAGCGAGCGAGAGTTAGAATTTGAACCCAGGTCTGTATGATTCCAAAGCCAACAATTAATACCAGGATTCTGAATTGGTATGTCTTTACTTTTATCCTGAATTGTCAGGACTCTTGGTTGTGCTGATAAAAGCCCATTTTAGCTTAAACAATAAAAGGAAAGGTACTGAAAAATGTAACCATCTGGAAGGGCAAGGGTCTCACCCCCCCTTAGTGATGACCAAAGAGGAGACCACAAAATGTCAGGTCTCTCTATTTGCCTGCCTTATCTCTGTTTCCCTCTGAAGCCAGCTCCATTTTCTTCCATGGGAGCCTGGCTCTCTCCATGATGGAGGGGGTGGGGGAAATGTGGACATGCCCATAGGCAATCTTTAATTTAGTGACTTGAGAAACAAGCAATTCCTCACTTGGTATCCCCAGTAAAGAAATCCTGGGAAGACTTACAGTAGTTCTGTTTCATTCATGTGCCCATCCTTGGCCAGTTGCTGTGTCAGGAGGAGCTAAGACTCCAAACTGAGTTGTGTAAAAGCCCTTTGTAAGGTTGGTAGTATCTGTTAACATAAGGAGGACAAGAAAAGAGGGATGGATACACAAAATAATAGCTACTCTGCCTCCTTTTGTGTTGATTTTTAAATACGGGATCTTGTTTTACAATAAATTTATTTCTTTTATCAGGAAAAAGTAAAAAAACCACAAGGCAAAAAATATTTCAGTATTCACAGGATAATCTTAATGTTCTTGTTCAAAATTCTTAGAGAATACCTCACTGCTGCTGCCTCCATGTATCATTTTAGCGCCTTTATAGAAACTGATAGACTGGGTTCACTAGGTCACAAATTACTGTTATCAGTTACATACACTTGCACCCAAAAGGGGAGAAGTCTTGATTTGGGTGTTTCCAAGAATGCCGAGTTTATTAAAAAAAATTTTTTTTCAAGATTTTATTTTTAAGTAATCTGTGCACCCAATGTGGAGCTTGAACTCACAATCCTGAGATCAAGGGTCACATGCTACACCAACTGAGCCAGCCAAGTTTTGGCCCCAAAAGTAAGCCAAGTTTTACACAATGAAAAGGATGAATGGATTTAGTGGACTGATGAGCTAAGAGGGAACCACCAAGGAATGATCACCTGGGCGGAAATCTCATCTTTTTGATGTGTGGCAGAAAGATTCCCAGAGGCTATCGAATGATAGTGTTTTTGGAAAGATGAAAGAGGAAGCCTGTGAGTTAGAACAAAATTCCATGGAAGTTTGGGCTACTTGAAAGAGACTTAAAAATAGAAGAAATGAGGGGTGCCTGGGTGGTTCAGTTGGTTAAGTGTCTGACTTCGGCTCAGGTCATGATCTCATGGTTCATGGGTTCGAGTCCCACAAAGAGCTCTCTGCACTGGTGGTGCAGACCCTGCTTGGGATTCTCTCTCTCTGCCCCTCCCTCATGCTTTCCCGTGCTCTTTCTCAAAATAAATAAATAAACTTAAAAAAAAAAAGAAGTTAAAAGACTGCACATTGCCGTCTATGCCTCCTCCATTGGCACAGTCCCATGTTGTGTTATTTTGCAACTTCACGTCCATTTAATCTCTCTATATAAGACTGAGAACAGAGATCAGGTATCATACTACTTGTGTTTTCTCCAGAGCACCTAGCATAGTTCTTTGTACAAAATGGGCACTTAATAAGTATTTGTCGACTTGAAATATTAAGGTACATTTTTTCTTTCCCACTAGTCTTATCTCTGCCTGAGTAAATGAATTTGATATGTGAAAAGCAGTTGAGATTAAGCAGGTAAAGTGGAAGAATAAACAGGAGGCAGAGGAGATTTTAATGAAGTTTATGATCTTAAAGAAAAATCATCACTCCCTATTAAATCTATTTTTTAAGCTTTTAAAATATTCAGATCCTCCCTCTCATCCTCTTAACAGTTTGATGTATATTTGAATAGTAAAAGGCACACAGATGCTAAAAAGTAGAATAATTATTTTAAAAATATTTGACAGCAACAAAAACACTTGTTTTAGCCAAAAAGTGCTTGTGATTTTTCCCTCCAAAAGGCTTCATAGCAAACTCATTGAATTTTAGTGTATATCACCTATTTGACTCCAAGTTGACTTTGGATGGAAAAATTCTCATTTATTTAAAAAAAAAAATCAATGGTAAATAAGATACTTAGACCAAGTTGGTTGGCATAAATAGTAACGTATATAGTTCTAGATCTAAGCTTCCATAAATATCAGAGTTTAGAGTTAAAAATTACCAAAATATGCAATAGTAAAAAAAAGAAAAAGGACGAAACACTCAAAGCGTGCTTCAGTGGGAACATTTCCCATAAAACAAGCTTTGCTATTTTTATTGCAGAATTAGAGAAGTCAACTTAAAGCATATTTAAGTCAACAGAAACCGTTCTAGGTAAATGAATTTAATCTTCATGGTCACTGACACACAATATAATCTTGTTTCTCTCAGGATTTTATTCTTTAAGTAACTAAGTGACTCATAAGCTCAGAAAATATTTTCTGGTACAGGTAAGTCTGAGCTTAGCATGAAATATTCTGAATATTTCTTCTCCTCTTCAGATGAGTATTTCAAAAATAACAGCTCCTTCCTGGAAGGTGCAATTGGCTTTTGGTTAGGAATGTCTAAAAATGATTGTCCTTTTGTGGAATGTATTTTAGGACAAACTAGAATATACTTTTCCTTTCTCCATCTATCAAAATCCTACCAATAGTTTAGGGTTTAGTTCAAATGCCACCTCTTTTACACAACTTTGCTTTATTTTTAGGCAGAATTGCACCCATTGCACCTTTTTGAGGAAGAGAGGTAACATCTCATAATATTTATTTCAATTTGCCAAGTCTCATAGTTGATGTGTGTATTTGGTTTTGCCCCATAGAAACTAAATTATTCAGCTTTGTCTCTCTCTTTGTACCTTGACATAGTGCTTTACAAGTGATAAGTGAGCAGTAAGCAAATATATTTTACATTTGGGGCACCTGGGTGGCTCAGTTGGCTAAGTATCTGACTCTTGATTTCAGCTCAGGTCATGATCTCACAGTTGTGAGACTGAACCCAGGGTCGGGTTCCCAGCTGGGCATGGAACCTCCTTGGGATTCTCTCTCTTCCTCTCCCTCTGCCTCTCCCCACTCCTCTCTCTCTCTCTCAAAAAAAATATGTTTTATTTTTATTTATTTACTTTTTAAATGTTTATTTACTTTTCAGAGAGAGAGAGAGAGCTCAAGAGGGGAAGGGCCAGAGAGAGAGGGAGACACAGAATCCAAAGCAGGCTCCAGGCTCCGAGCTGTCAGCACAGAGCCCGATGCAGGGCTCGAACTCACGAACCGTGAGATCATGACCTGAGCCGAAGTCAGATGCTTAACCGACTGAGCCACCCAGGCACCCCAAAATATATTTTATTTTTAAATATTCAACGGTTTGAATGAAAATAATATATAATAATGGTTTTAAAGAGCCCATAAAGGATTTATAATGAAAACAGCAATAGGCCCTTCTCCACCTTTACCGCTGAACTTGCTTACCAGAGGAAAGCACATTTAATTTGTAATTGTTTTTGATTTAAGTTCTTCTAATGGTTACCTTCATTTCATTAAATAATATACTTAGCTCCCTATTTCCTTTTTATTTTAGACATTTTCTGCTAATTTTCTGTTATGGGAAGTGCCTGTTAGGGGAGATGAGGATATTTTAAACTTACATCTTTATTTACCTTTATCTCATGTTGAAGTTGCTTTTCTTTCTCAAAGATGGCATCCAGTCCCTGGAATAGAGGAAATATTTTTGGATACCTTCCAGGAGCCTCTGGCCTCTTGCTGTAGTGTGGATGGTTGTTCCCCATAAGGCTGTTACACAGCTGGCATTTGGGACTTCTTTCTTTTGTTTCCTACTTGGTTGAATTTACTGTTGTCTAAATCTCTTATCTTCTTACTTTTTGTTTTTTTATCCACATTTTGTGGGAGTGCATCTTTAGGAAACTTCCTATTATAGGACATATGGGAGGGAAATGTTCTTAGCCTTCCTTGATTTTCATTTGATTTATAGTCTGGTTTTGATAAAAGATTCTGTATTGAAAATCATCCCCCCCTCCCCCCTGCCGCCCCCGCCTCCGCCCCCGCCCCAGCACTGAAAGCAATGTCTGAAGCCTTTTGGTGTCCGGAGCTCCCGATGAGACATCCTTTACCTGTATGAGTCTCATTCCTTTGTAGATGAGAATCTGTAAGATGTTAGAATCTTCCCATTCTCCTTGGGGTTTGGAAACTTCCCAGTGACATATTTAGGTGAGGGCGTTTTTTTTGTTCTTCAGCTTGGAGATAGTCTCTGGATTATATGCTCGATGATTTTATATCTTTATCTCTATGTCTATCTTTATTGAAATACAATTCACATACCATACAATTCACCCAGTTGAAGTGAACAGTTCAGTAACTTAGTATATTCACAGAGTTGTGCAACCATCACAACTATGGAACTTGAGAAGGTTTTCATCACCCCAAAAGGAATCCTGTACTCTCATTAGCTGTCACTCCTCATTTCCCTCTCTCTCCAGTTCCTGGAATATACTAATCTGCTTTCTGTCTCTATGGATTTACCTGTTCTGAAATTTTTACGTAAATGGAATCACACACTATGTGGCCTTTTGCGTCTGGCTTCTTTTATCTAGAATAGTGTTTTCGAGATTTATCTGCATTGTGACATGTATCAGTACTTTGTCTCTATTATGGTTGAGTAATATTCCATTGTACAGACAGATCACATTCTGTTTATCCGTTCATCAGGTGATAGACATTTGGGTTGTCTCCACTATTTTTTAATAATATTAACTTTGCTATGAACTTTCATATCCAAATTTTAGTGTGAACGCATGTTTTCATTTCTCTTGGATACATATCTATGAGTGGAATTGTTGGGTCATATGATGGGTGGTTATATCTTGATTTCTTAGACCTTGCTCATATTTTCTTAGTTTGCACTTTCCATAGTACCCCATTGTTATTTTATAATTTTAATATATACTTCAACCTCTCTGAGAAAATCAATTAGCTGCATTGGTTACCTTTGCTATGCCTACAATCTCCCATAAATTTGTTCGACTTATTTGTTGATGCTCTCTCTCTTTCCCCCAATTCTTTTTGTGGTTTTAGGTTTTAAATCTGTACACCCGTTTAGCAAAATGTTACTGTGGTATTGTTAATCCACTGTCTTGAATTCAAATCAGTGAATATTTGCTTAAATGGTTATTCAGCTGCCCCTGAAAGTGGTGGTTAGTAGATTCTTTACATATGGCCTATTTGCTTACCTTCATGTGATAGCCGTGGAGTACTTCATAAAAATCTGAACTGTGGAAAACTGACAGAGAATACTATTATAGCAATACATTTGGCCCTAACATCTAAGAGGTTATGACCATGATTTAGACTTTTTCTTACATCGAAAAGAGTGGAATTAAAACATTACTGATACATTTTTATTTGCATAGAGTTTGCTATTGATTTACTTTATGACCAAAGACAAGTTACTTCTCTTTTTTTCCTCATCTACCAAATAGAATTTATGATCTCTTCAGAGTGTTATGCCGTGAACTCACTGACTACTGGGACATATTAAATGAAACAAGTTTCCAATGTTTAAACAAATCATCTCAAATAGTATCAAGTTGGACTCCATTTTCATTTAGAGAACATGCCAGTCTGCCCCCTGGTCAGGCAGGCTCAACCCTCTATCCTTTCCTGGGAGAATGTGTAACTCTTAGGAAATGAGTAGATGGTCAAGTGGTAATTCATATTGGTCTCCAAAAACAGAAGGAATTGCATTGCCTTCAAGTTTGTCCACTGATTCTTTTATGAGGAGTTTCATGGCCAGAGTTACTGGTCAGGAGCATTGAAGCTCCACTCAGTAACCCCCAGCTCTTCCATTTTTGAGAAAGATTTCCTTCTGAGCACGTAGGGCCAGGTTATTTGGTGGCTGGATGGCCAATACTTGCTTAATACTCTGGTGGGATGTGGATACCAAGAATTTTGCAGTGAATGGGTAAATGAGACTGACAAATGCTAGGTGATTTCTTCCTTTCCAAGGTTGAGCTCGTTTTCTGCAGGGAAACTACATGTTTGTATGTGTGATCTTGAGAGGGCTTTCATTCTTCATCTTGATTTCCTCATTGGCAAATAGGGATCCTATGATGGTTTGATCATATAACCACTGTGGTCTGATCACAAGGAACCTCAGGAAACGAATGCTCCATATGGCCTCATTTGTCAATACTCCTCTATTCATGGATGCAACACACACATGCGCGTGCACAGACACAGACACACATATAGCGTGAGGCTTTATTCCTTTGCCAGCCTTAGCATCTATCATTGCATTCCAGATCCTATATGATTTAAATTGATAATGAGTTACAGGCTTAAAATTATATGCTATGGGATGACTCATTATGCATAGACATACTTCTATCTTCCAAGTGGGCTTCTTTTAATTAAAGGACTAGGAAACTTGTAGAATATGGATCTGTTAATCTCAATTGTGGGAGAATTATCTCTTCCTCGGTAAGCCCTGAGTTGTGTTGCACTTGTTGTGGTTTCCTCCAATGAATCTCATTTCCTTTTTTTCTAGTTGCTAGTTGGTTTTGGTTTGATGTTGCTGGTATTTAAAACTTAAACAATCTTAAGCTACATTGACTTCCAGAAGGGCACATCTGAGTTAGGATTTCCACAGATGCATTTCCATTCAGGGCTTTCAGAGGGATGTAAACCTTGCGTGTGATATCTGAAGCTTCAAGTGTGTCCTAGAGACTGAATTCCTTGGCCATCTTTCTTCTCTGATTTTTTTCTATTTCTCTCACTGCTCTCTTTATTCTCTCCTCTTTCTTCTCTTTCACACTGCTGCCATGGTGGCTTTTAAATGTATTTAAACCTCAAGAAATGTATTTAAACCACTTTGTAGTTCATAAGGCTAATGCCCTGTATGTGAACTGAGACCAGGTCATCACTGCTTTAAAACTTGTATGGTTTTCTATGGTAAAGGTATATTCTGTGTTGAATAAAGAGTCCCACTGCATGATGTCTAAGAACCATTGCACCTAAGGGGTCCCGGGGTTGTGAAAAATGAAGTGATTGATCATATGAACTGGTGAGGAAAAAAGATAGCAAAAAGTCTTAAATTATGTATTTGTTCATGAAAAGGCTCAGAGCTCTGAGCCACATTCGGCCCCTTAATTCCACACATATGCCTCTCATTGAAGCTAACAGCTACTGAGGTATCTCGATTGAAGTCTTTGGAGAACATACAGAATGTGTTGATAGTTCGTATTATATCACACTGTAACTTGGGCGCTTGGCAGGAAAGCACACTTCTCTCTTTAGAAAAAAATTAATATTTGCTTGATTCCCTGATAAAAGGAATACTACAAAAGAATATTGCAAAACCTTGAAGGTTTGGCAGGGTTTCCCATGTGGGTGGAAAAATGTTGTTCTGAAGCCAAATTGGAATTGCTCATGAAAATATAACATAAAAATATGTAAAAAAGAAAGAACCGCAACCATGGAAAAAATACATATGTAAACGTATGAAACAACAAAGCTTATGAACTAATGCTGTGACCAGCATGATTATATAAACACAATGATATAATTGTAATGTTATGAAATGGCAAATCTCTAATATTAAAGATAATTGGAATCTCTTTACTATGCTAATTTTAACTCTTATCAGATTTCCGCTGTGTTTGGACCTATGTCTATTGGGTGTTGATATGTTTATATCTTGCTTCTACCCCCACCCACCTCTACCTTTCTTATATACCATTGCACTCTTGCATCTTAGAAGGGAAGGCTACTTAAAATGGTAAGGCCTGTTTGGTTTGTCTTTATTCTTTCTGGGTTTATAAAACATTTAAGCATTCATTGGAATGTCCCAAGTCTGGGGCAAAATTTTTCCATCTTCAGCTTTACTCTTTGAACTCCTAATGTAACTGATTTCTGTATGCCCCCCTTTTACCCACCCATAACCTCTTACAAAAGCTTCAGCAGACTAATGCCTTTTCTCTTGTGCCACATGATAAATATGTGGGACAAGGGAGGGTGAACAGGGCTATAAAAGACTAGCTGGTTGGACAAAAGATTTAGTGTTTTCAATTAATTATTCTATTTATTTTTTATTTATTTATTTATTTTTGTGTGTTTTAGTTGAGAGAGCATCTATTGAAGTATTTTTCCTAAACATCATTCCAGAGATATTTATCAGTCTTTCCATCTACGACTATCTGTTCTTTCTATAGAAAACAAATATATGGGATGTGGTTTCAGGAATTCCCCGTGAAAAAAAAGATGGCTAATGTAAATTACCATATTTGTCCTATCTCATAGATCCTGGGACTGTGCATATTAATGGTGCTTCTTTGTTAGATGGCATATAGTCAATTTCCCCTAAATTAGAGAAACTATTTTCTTGCTAAATGATGGAATGGAAAGAGAATACTTCACAGAGCAGGTTGGGGATTGTTCCAGACAAAGGGTATACTATAAGTTAACAGAAGGAGTGGGAGAAACAGATAATGAACTTTCCTGAATAGTAGTTAGTGAGTAATCAGTGAAGCATTTATTGAATCCTTCCTGCATTCCCAAACGTGACATAGGCAGTATGAAAATCAATGATGTCTCTGATGTGATATTTTGCCTTAAAGGAGCTTATGATCTGGTTAGGTAATATATTATTTGACTTATTACATGAAAGCACTACTTTCTTTAGAAGTGTCTGCACAAATGCATAAAGCATTCAGGTAAGAGAGATATTAGTGATGCACACAGAAGCTGGAACAAGATGAGGAAAGCTTCCAGATGGTCACTGAAGACACTTAGGTGGGCTCTTAGACTCCTAGCCCCAAGAGATGAGCTCGAGTGCTCACATTTGAAATATGTTGACGAGACGAGCATCGATGTATAGTGATATTTATGGAAAATGAGCCTGGAGACCCTGATCACTGAAGGCAGATGAGTTTAACTTGATGAAAAGGGAAACCTTAGTGGGTTCCTAGTGAGAGTGGTGTTCCAGGAAGATAAATCTGTCAGCAGGGGATAGAATGGAATGGAATAGGGGGATATTGGAGGCTGATGGACTTGATAGAAGTCTTAACAAAAAAATTATCAACGTGAAGTTCATGTGAAGTTTCACATAGTGTAAAATTAACTATTTTAAAGTGAACAATTCAGTGGCATTTAGTACATTCACAGTATTGTACAACTATCTCTAGTTCCAAAACATTTCTATAATTCCAAAGTAAAAGCCCTTATCTATTTGTTAAAATATTTTTTTTAACATTTATTCATTTTTGAGAATGAGAGAAACAGAGCCTGAGTGGGGGAGGGGCAGAGAGAGAGGGAGACACAGAATCAGAAACAGGCTCCAGGCTCTGAGCTGTCAGCATAGAGCCCAACGTGGGACTTGAACTCACGGACCACGAGATCATGACCCGAGCTAAAGTCGGATGCTCGACCGACTGAGCCACCAGGTGCCCCTAAAGGCCCTTATCTATTAAAAGCAGTCTCTCCCCTTTTTCTAGATTCTGATGACTACCAGCCTGTATTCTATGTCTATGGATTTATTGATTCTAGATAGTTCATAAAATGGAATCATATCATTTGTGACATAATGTGTCTGGCTTCTTTCATCCACCTTGTTGCATATATGGGTACTTCATTCCTTTTCATAATAATATTCTGGAAGTCTATTCTGACTAGTGTTGGAGGAAGACGGCTATTGAAAATATGTTTTGAAACTCTATAATTCCCTTTGTCTACATGAAAGAATATATGTTTTCTGGGAGAATGGAGCTATCACCTCACTGACAGAAATAAAATAATTGAAGGGAGATTACTTTTAGGGAGTGAGACCTGGAATTTAGAATAAGAGTGAAATTAGTAAGTAGAGGTAGCCCACCAAGATCTGAAAATTCCAGAGAGAGTTGAGAGTTAGAGTAAAACATTTCATAATCATTTTTAAGTTTAAACTGATAGCGCTAAGTTAGAAAATAGCCCGGGAATAGGAATTGAGTAGTCCACAGATCATTAAGGATAAAGTTTATTTTGGCCAAGTGTTTTGTTCTGCCTGTAATGGGACAGAGTTGAGAGCTGGACATAGAATTTGTGGAGGCAAGGAGACATGCTGAAGAAGTACTGCTCAGGCTTGCACCAGCTAGCATGGTGGTGGGAATACATGATAACAAGAAGCTTATGGTGTCTCATTCCTGTTAGATGCCAAGCCCACAGAGACCAGAAAGTTCAGTGGAGTGCCAGAAAGACCATGAGAGCTTAAATCAAATAGACTAGGGTTCAGATTTGGGCTCTGGGTTATTACTTGAATGCACTTAGGCACAACATTTAACTTTTTGGAGCTGAGGGAAGGTTTAATGAGATAACATTGGTGAAAGTGACAGGTATGTAGTACTCTGGTGGGAAATTATGTATATAAATATATATTTGGAGGGGCAGGGTAGGCAGAGAAGAATGCACAAAAATCCAGGTAGAGCTCATGTTTTGGGGAAGGTGAATTGCTGAATTCTAAAAAAATGAACATAGAGGTATCTATCTACCTACCTACCTATCTATCTCTCTGTCTGTCTATCTGTCTGTCTATCTATCATCTATTTTTATGCACTTACTTATTTTTTCTTCATATTATTCCAGAAAGGCTTTATGAAGATAGTTTGCAAAGATGCATATCATGAAAAAGTGGTGTATAAGGCTAGTTTATGAAGGCACATATATTACAAGATCAAAATAGGTGACAATTTAGGTTTAAGAAAATGAGTCAAAGGGAAAATAAGAAAATAGGAAAGGAGAAGCCTCAAGAGGGGTTAGAACATAAATCAAGTACTATGAATTTTTTATCCTTGCTAGAGACTGCCTGTAAATGGCTTGAACTTTTAGATATTGTTGTTTTATTTTATATAGAGACATCTAAGAGGAAATATCCTGCCAGCCAGAGTCTGAGAAAGGGTAGCTGGCAAGGAGGCTGACATTGTAGTTAACTGCAGATATTGAATGGTTTTCTTCAGATGGATATTCCACTTTATTGCCGCAAGCACATCTTGCTGTCATGTCTCTTACTGGCTTATGTAAAACTTTGCTTCATTTGTTTTCCAGGAGCATGCTCATAGAGGTAAAGATTTTGTGAACCTTTTATGCTGTTCCTCTATTACTTTGCATCTCACTAGGTGGTTTTTTGGAAACCTACATATTGAAGCTGTCTGAAGGAGCCCTGGAGAAAAAGTAGGTGTACTTGGTGGTAAAGGACAGTGGAGATTGGGTTGTTCATTCCCAGGATGGACTGGTTGCAGAGAGAAGTTGAATAGGAGGGGGTCAGAAAGAAGAGATTGGATATCTCAGCCCCTTTCAGGATTGGATCTTCAGTTTGGCATGAGTATTTTGTTTGAACAAAAATTGCCAGGATATTAGACATATCCGTATTTAAATATAAACATGCTTCACAAATACATTTATTTTATTTTTTAATATGAAATTTATTGTCAGATTGGTTTCCATACAACACCCAGTGCTCATCCCAACAGGTGCTCTCCTCAATGCCCATCACCCCCTTTCCCCTCCCTCCCACCCCCCATCAACCCTCAGTTTATTCTCAGTTTTTAAGTCTCTTATGGTTTGGCTGTCTCCCTCTCTAACTTTTTTTTTTCCCCTTCCTCTCCCCCCATGGTCTTCTGTTAAGTTTCTCAGGATCCACATAGGAGTGAAAACATATGGTATCTGTCTTTCTCTGTATGACTTCTTTCACTTAGCATCACACCCTCCAGTTCCATCCACGTTGCTACAAAAGGCCATATTTCATTCTTTCTCATTGCCACGTAGGATTCCATTGTGTATATAAACCACAGTTTCTTTATCCATTCACAAATACATTTCTAAGTCAACTCTGCATAATGTTTTGATTATTTGATCAGTCAGTCACCCACATCTTAGTTCTATTTCTATTAGCAGTGGATGATGGTCAGCATTAACTAACAAAAAGCCCTATGTTTGTGTAACTTTAAACATTTTAAAGTCTTGGGGCGTCTGGGTTGCTGAGTTGGTTGCATCTGGCTCTTGGTTTCTGCTCAGGTCAAGAACTCATGGCTTCGTAGGTTCAAGCCCCACATTGGACTCTGCACTGACAGTATGGAGTCTACTTGGGTTTCTCTCTCTACTTCACTCTCCGCCCCTCCCCCACTCATGTTGTCTCTGTCTCTCTTAAATAAATAAACTTAAAAAAAGCATTTTAAAGTCTTTCACAGTACCTGCTACAGTCTGAATTTTCCCCCCATCCCCACCTTCATATATTAAAGTCTAACCCCTAAGGTGCTGGTACTAGGAAGTGGGACCTTTGGGAGATGATTAGGTCGTGAGGACAAAGCCCTTACTCATGGGCCCTTTAGTGCCCTTCTAAAAGAGACCCTGCAGAGTTCCTTCACCCACTTCTGCTATATGAGGATACCACAGATTTGTGACCTGGAAGAAGGCTCTCTCAACCAGGCTGGTTGGCACCCTGATCTTGGACTTCCAGCCTCCAAAACTGTGAGACATAAATTTCTGTTGTTTCTAAGCCACCCAGTACCTATACTCTACATTTATAATTCTCACAAAAATACTCTGAACAAAGGAGAGCTGATACTATGATCATTCTCATTTTGTGAATGAAGAAACATCTTCAGAGTGTTTAATTTTAGTCCTAAATTCAGGTTGCTGGGGAGTTGCCAACATAGAGTGAGATCTTTGTGCTCTGCTTTTCCTATGGGAACTATAAAAACCTATGGGATCCTGGAACAGAAAAAAAACATTGTTTTAAAAATTGGTGAAATCTGAATTCAATCTGTAGTTTAGTTTGTAGTAATATACCAATGTTGGTTCTTAGTTTTAATACTTGTACCGTGGTCATGACTCTAAAAACAAAGGAGGACAATCTGAGCAATTCCTATTTTAGGGAGTACAGGATAGTATTCCTGGGTAGTACAGGAGGCATAAATAAGAATTTTAGAAAAAAAATACTGAATAAGTGGTCAGAGAATTGTGGGGGAAAAAATAGAAATAATACCACCAAAAAGCATTAAGGTTAGAAAGAACTGAAGAAAAGGCAGTAGTGTTAGATGTGATACCCCGTTGCCCATGTATCTAGCTAAACTCATCTCTTGCTTCCCACACCTGCTGTGCGTTTGGGGTTCCTTTGCTATATGAATGGCATTACCATCCCCAAGTTGCTAAGCCAGAACCCAAAGACTCTTCTCTTTTCCTGAGCCCTTTATTCAGCCAGTCACTGCAGCCCATAGACTCCATTTACAGAATTTGTTCCATTTTTTCATTACCAAGTTCAGGCCTCCTGCATCTCCCTTATCTGAACTGTTTTCTGCTCTAGTCTCTTGCCTGGTACCCCTGTTTCCCCTCTTGTCCTCCTCCTTCCCCTTCTCTAGGATTTGTTTTCCTTCTCTCTTTTTTTAAATTTACCTTTTCTTACTTTTAGAACTTTTAAAGATAGAGAAAAATCCAACAGAAGAGAACAACAGTCGTCCATATTCTAATCACCCAGAATGAATCACTGTTGACATATTATTTATTTGCTGCCAGTTTTTCTTTTGAAAGAAAAATCACTCTTTTGTTTTCTAAAAGTAAAATGACCTGCATTCCATATAAAGCATTGAAACAAGATAAAAGCATTACAAAGATGAAAGTTAAGAAATCAACTCCAGTCTCATTTGGCAGAAATTATCATCACTAGATTAGGAAGCAACATTCTTGTTTTGTCTCAATACATAGGGTGATCTATTTTTTTTTTTAATGTTTATTTATTTTTGGGAGAGAGAGAGAGAGAGAGACAAAGAGAGACAGCACAAGCAGGGGAAGGGTAGAAAGACAGGAAGACAGAGAATCCAAAGCAGGCTCCAGGCTTCGGGCTATCAGCACAGAGCCTGACATGGGGCTCAAACCCACGAACCGTGACATCATGACCTGAGCCGAAGTCGGACGCTTAACTGACTGAGCCACCCAGGTGCCCCTAGAGTGATCTTTCTAAATGAAAACTGAGCCTGTCTTTTCCCCATTCTTAACATCCTTTAATGGTCCTGTATAACCATGAGGAAAACATCATGCAAACTCAAGTTGAGAGACAGTCTACAAAACATCTGACCACTCCTCCTCAAAACTGTCAAGGTCATTAAGAACAATAAAAAATTGAAAACTTCCCAGCCAAAAGGTGCCTAAGGAGATGAGATTACAAAAACAATAATTTCCTATCCTGGACGAGATCTTGGAACAGAAGAAGGACGTTAGTGTAAAACCAGGGTAGTAATGTACCAATGTTGGTTTCTTAGTTTTGACAAAAGTAGCATGATTATGTAACATGTTAGTGCCAGTGAAAACTGGGTCAGGGGTACACAGGAACTCTCTGTGCTACTTTTGTAACTTTTATGTAAATCTAAAATTACTCTAAAACTTTTAAAAAATGTTTGTTTATTTATTTTGTGAGAGAGTCCCACAGCCCTAACAGCAGGGAGCCCCCACACAGAGCCTGGTCCCACAAACCATGAGATCGTGACCTGAGCTGAAATCGACTCAGAAGCTTAACCGACTGAGCCACCCAGGAGCCCCAAAAATTACTTCAAAATTTAAAAAATTATATAAAAAATCAAGTTATACAGTAAAAGAAAACATTTGGTGGCATCTCTTAGTTTTTAAGAGAAACTTAACAGAACAAGCCTTTCATGGATTGGGACCTGCCTTCTCTCTAACTCCATTGCCCAAAAATCTGCCCACACCATTATACACCCTTCACTGGGGTCATGTGGAACCACATGATGATGCTGTGCACTCCCTTGCAAACACACTTCTCCTCCTGTGTGTGTGTGTGCATGTGACCTCCTAATTTTTTTGCTTCCTATATATTTTTTTCAATTCTGGCTACTTTCTTCTCATGCCACCACCTTCATGGAAGCCACCATCACATCCTACTGATATAACTAAATTAGCTTTTCAAGTAGTTTCCTGATACTCACTCTGGTTCCCATCCAGTGCATTGTCTACCTAGCAGCAATAGTGATCTCTTAAAATATATTCTTCTTAAAACCTTTCACTGGGTTCCCTTTGCTCTTAGAATAAAAATCCAAAAAGCTCTGCAGCCTCATTGCCATGACTTCAGGGGCAACATTTCTATAACAGACTCAGTGGTGGGGTGCAGTGGTCAGAGAAGGGGTTTACTTCTCCAAAGCTATACTTCTTTTTGGCACACACTTGTCCCATCTCCTTATCTAAGTCCTACTAATTATTCAGGAACCATTTCATAAAAACTTTCCCTGATATTTCCACCCCTTCCCTGTCACCTCACACACATACTACTGGTTTCAGTCTGGTCTGGGAGGAGAGGCTGCTATCTTCTTTCATGGTTCAGAGCCTGAGTTTGAATTTGCCTGTGTCTCTTAACAGTTACGCGATCATGAGCAAGCAACTTGGCCTCTCTGAGTCAGCTTCCTCATCAGTTGTTCTGAGAAATAGTTATAATAAGTAAAGCACTTAGAACATCACCTGGCAACAGAGTGGGATTCAGAAATAGCCATCGCTATGCTATACCCTGTTCTTTGTCTTCACAGCCCTGGACACAAATATAATTAATGCATTCTATTGTCACCACGGGGTTTCTAGTGCCTAGCACAAGTCTTTGTTGAGTAACTCTTGTTTCCTTTGTCCGGAATGCACCTTCCCTTTTTCTCCTCACCCTTTTCCATGTTGTCAATCCGTGCATGCTTTTTGCTCCCACCTCAGCTCGGGTCCAATTCCACCAAAAGCCTCTCCTGCTCATGACGTTCTCCTCTGGAACAGGGCTTCCTTCTCTGGCAGCATAGCTCCTATTGGATCTACTTTGTTAGAAGTACCTGTCTCTCCATTAGACTATCAGCCCTGCCAATATTATAATCTCAGAATAAAAAGCTCCTGAAGATGTTGAATGAATGAATGAATGAATGAATGAATTGATACCTAACTCCAGAATTTGTGTGCTGTTGTGAGGATCAGATGGTAAGTTCTCAATAATTTTCCTACCTAAAAAGTCAACCTGAAGTGTCTTAAGAACAGTGAAAAAAGTCAATATTTTCTGATATAATATAGGCAATTAGTAAAGACTTAGAAGTCAGTGATGATGTCAAGTCTTTTGGGCAAAGGAAAACGGAAAGTTGTTTGATAACTTGTAGGTGAAGTGTAGACCACCAGTAAAGCTGGGGAAATTTAGGAGGCATGTACTCATGTTGTGTATATATGAGGAAAATTGTCCTGAACACAGAGAGTAAGCTTCTCAAGGACATTCTCTTTTTGAATAACTCAAGACATCCTCTGCATTGTTTGCACAATAAATGCTGCGTGGATGAACATAAACTCACATTATATAGAAGATTAGAGCCAGAAAGAATCTTAGAGTCATCTTGTCCACCTTCATGATGAATGAAACAACAATTCTTAGAAGGTTCCCAAATGGGGGTGCTTGGGTGACTCAGTGGGTTAAGTGTCCAACTTTGGCTTGGGTCATGATCTCACAGCTTATGGGTTTGAGCCCTGCATAGGGCTCTGTACTGGCAGTGTGGAGCCTGCTTGGAATTCTCTCTCTCTCTCTCTCTCTCTCTCTCTCTCCCTTTCTCTCTGCCCTTTCCCTGTGTGTGTATGTTCTCTCTCTCTCTCAAAAACAAATAAACTTAAAAAAAAAAAAACTTTAGAAGATTCCCAAATGAAGGATAAAAATGTTCATGTTTCAGGGATATTGTTAAAAAATTAACTAGGGTTTCTCTAGACTATAAGCAGTGATCTTTTTCTAACCTCAGTTAGAATTGGAATGACAGAAAAAGGTCAATTTTTGGGTTTTCTTCATAAATGGAGGATGGTATTATATTCAATTTTAGCATATGTGCTGCCGAAGCAAACACTGGTATTATTATATTCCAAGGAACTTGTTCTTTGAATTTTTGTATTGCTCTGAAATGGTCAACTAATCTTAGGTGACAACAGGAAATTCAGCTCACATCTTTCCCCGTTGTGGCTAATTCCCAACTTCCCAAGAGGAAGTCTTTAAACACAGGATAGTTCTGGTTTATTGGGATTGCCCCAGTGTGAACTTTTCTGCCTATGGGGCAGTTTTGGGGTGACCCATGATTTGTTTCCATTTTTGTTTTCATCCAACAGTAAAGAATAAGATTCAAAGCATATAATGATGGAAGGCCAAAACAATTTATAACCATTTTAATTTGGTTAAAATAGCTACTTCTAGCATAGATTGTATAAATTTAGAGAAAAAACAACATATGAATAAACCAACCACATTTTTGGCCCTGATATACCAAAGGAAGATTAAGAGAATAACTAGATTACTTACTAATTTGTAATATGATTTTGTCTCTTATCACTAAGTCACTTATGGGGGGTCTGGGTGGCTTAATTGGGTAAGCATCTGACTTCTGCTCAGGTCATGATCTCACAGTTTGTGGGTTCAAGCCCTGCGTTGGGCTCTGTGCTGACAGCTCATAGCTTGGAGCCTGCTTCAGATTCTGTGTCTCCCTCTCTCTCTGCCCCTCCCCCGCTCGTGCTCTGTCTCTGTCTCTGTCTCTGTCTCTCTCTCCCTCAAAAAATAAAAAATAAAATAAACATTAAAAAAATAATAACTAAGTCGCTTATGAGTCAACACTTTTTTGAGAAAATTAAGAAAAATTCAAGGTAAAAAAAGAAAAAGTCTATCTCAGGAACCAAATATTCAGCACTGAAACTTTGGTTATTTATTTATTTATTTAGTTAGTTATTAAAGAGGAACAGTCAGTTGATTGGAACTTTGATTAACTTCAAACTTGCAGTGTGAGCAATAATGTTTTTATCACAAATGCCATCTCAGCATGGTGTTGTCCATCCGTCCATCTGTGTGCTGAGCATATAATCAAAAGTGAACCCTATTCAGGGGAAGAAGAGTGAAGGTGTTGTGATTGTCATTTTGGCGCTGGCAGGCAACCTCAGCCAAGTTATAGAGAACTTTCTTCAAAAGTGAGATCAATCTAATCACAAAAGATTATATTACTCTGAGATTTAAAAACACTTTTCATGAAAAGAGACTGAGAAACCGAAATCTGAGAGTGCCAGCTCTCCCAGCAGGACAAGTAGGAGGCCATATGGAGGCTTAATTTTCTTTTGAATACTTTAAACGAGAATTTGGATTTACCTGGGAGATTTAAACCTGATTGACAAAGCCCTTGAGGCTTTCTCAGCTGCAGAAACAAGAAGAGTTAATTGGGCAAGATAATGGAGTCAATTTTGTTAATTCTTCAAGTAGTACAGTTTCTTTTCTTTTCCAGTTTGGGAGGTAATTATAAAAGCAGGAAAAAAATCAGATTTATAGGCTACAAGTCTTACCAAATGATTTTAAAGTGATGACTGGGCAGCATAATGAACCCCAAGATTTAGAGCCACAGTAGTCTATTGAAAATGTCTAAATTCTTTTACATTATTCTGATAAAAAATGGTAGCATGTTTAATTTTTCACAGTATTTAAGAAGTATGTGCTATTCTTGGGCAGACATGAAATTATGTTGAAAATTTATTAATTGTCACTGTGGAATTTTGTTCACATGATAAAATAGAAAGTTGATTTATCTTCCCTGTTTATAGAGATAGCGCTATTTCATTCATTGTGGGTATTAATAGGAGATTTTACAAAAGGAACATAGTGGGGAAAATCTACAAATCTAGAAAATAACAACAAATCAACCATATATTTGGCCGTGATAGTACTGAAGGAAGATTAAAGGAAGAACTGTATTGCTTATTTGTTAGTAGCTATCAAAATCCAAAACCTGCATTCCTATTGACCCTATAGAAATATTTGTACATGGGACACCTGGATGGCTCAGTCAATTAAATGCTTGACTCTTGATCTCAACTCAGGTCTTGATCTCAAGGTCATGAGTTCAAGCTCTGTGTTGGGGGTGGAGCCTACTGGAAAGGAAGGAAGGAAGGAAGGAAGGAAAGAAAAAGAAAGAAAGAAAGAAAGAAAGAAAGAAAGAAAGAAAGAAAGAAAGATGCACAAAAACACAAGGGTATCAGAACAAAGTCATTTGTTTCTGTGTGGTTTACAATGGGAAAAATTGCAAATACCCCGGTTGTCTCTCAGTAGGAAATTAAAGATTATTTGCATCCATATAATTAGTTAGTAGATCCATAGTATAGATATAAAAAAAGCCAACTGTATGTTATTCATTATTTCATTCAGAAGATTTTCTTGGCTGTCAATTATATACTAGTTAAGATATTAGGGATAAAGGATATTAAGGATCAGAATAGTCAAGGTAACAGTTCTCATAGAGCAAGTGTATGGATAGAGAAGAGAAAATAAACAAGATTACTTCAAATAGTTATGGTATCAAGAAATAAAACTAGGCGATATGGTAAAATACAGTGATTGGACAGGCTATTTTAGTCAAGGAAGTCACAGGAAGTGACATGGGAAATGGACTTGGAGCCCAATGTTCTAGGCAAAGACAAGAGCATATTCAAGGGCAGGTAGAATGAGTTTGATGTGCCCACAAAGAGGGCCCATGAGGCTGGAACCATCTTGCAGTTGGAGAGGTGCTGAGGAGATAAATCCCAGAGGGCTTCGTAGAGCAGAGGTAAGAGTTACAGATTCATTGTACATTGTAATGAGAAGGAAGCCACTAAGGGTTCCAAGCAGGGGGTGACATGATCTATAAGTGGTATGAAAAGTTCAGCTGGTGGTGCATTCTAGAAGGGAAAAAAATCACATCAGACTTGCGAGAGTCTAAGTGAAAGATGACAATGATGCGGGCCATAATGCAGGCCATGGAGATGACCAAAAGTGGATTCGTTTGGATTTTCTTTTGGAGGATGACGTTGTTCAGACCTTCTGCTATATCACTCCCTGTCTTAAGTCTCTTGACTTGGACCTAGATCAGGGTTCTTACACAGTGTCTGTCTATAGTCTCATTTTTCTCCTCTGAATATGGGAATGGATCATGTCTGTGATATGTCTTTCAGGGGGCCATTGTCAAGATTAAATGAGATAACACCTGTGAAAGCATTTGGTAAACTGTAAAAGTGTTCTGTAAATATCAGGTATTATTGTTATTCTTTCAAAGAGATTCCAGATGGAAAGCACAACCACAGCTGAAGCTCAGGGCTGCCTCCTTCCCCAGCATGACAGGGATAACACTGACTACAGTGACTTCTTCTAGATCACAGTTTCCCTATGTAAAGTGGATAAAATGCATCTCAGAACCTCAGTCGAGGCATAGCAATGAGATGATGCTGAGGGAGGATAAACTAATTAATTATTACAAAATAATTGGCTGCTGTATAAGTGATAAAAATAATAAAATATTTCCCAGGGCATTTCTGACATGCTGGAGTGATTTCATTAAGCCAAATTTCTCCCAGGGATTAAATTCTGCCTGCTTGTGAATTAGTCCCTTTGGGGGCTACTTTCTCTCTCAGGTATTAGGGGAAAGTTCAGGAAGTTCTGGAGGCCCAGGATTTTAGTAACTTCTAAGTTTCCTAATTGGTGAATGGGAAATGGCTAGAACTTTCAAGGAATGGAATATTATTCTCTTCCCAATTTAAGAACTACAAGTTCAGGGGTGCCTGGTGGCTCTGTCGGTTCAGTGTCATACTCTTGATGTCTGCTCAGGTCATGATCTCACGGTTGGTGAGGTCAGGCTTTAAAACCCTAGTAGCATGGAGCGTGTTTGGGATTCTTTCTCTCCCTCTCTCTGTCCCTCCCCTGCTCATTCTCTCTTTCTCTGTCTCAAAATAAATAAATAAATTAAAAAAACCCAAAACTACAACTTCAGGGAAGCAACAGGAGCTTCAGTCTTAGGCAAAATTGTTGTGACCATAATCATATGGTATGAAATGTGGACATTAATGAAGACATCCTGTCAATTCACTTAATACATTTTTTTTTTACTGCCTTCGAGCAGTAGATATTAAAGAACATTCAGTTCATGTTTTATAACTAATACAGAGAAATATTTGAAAGCACTTTCCCTCCCTCCCTTCCTTCCTCCCTTCCTTCCTTCCTTCCTTCCTTCCCTTTTTTCTTCTTCCCTTCCCTTCCCTTCCCTTCCCTTCCCTTCCCTCCCCTCCCCTCCCCTCCCCCCTCCCCTCCCCTCCCCTCCCCTCCCCTCCCCTCCCCTTCCCCCTCCCCCTCCCCCTCCTCCTTGTTTTTGGAGGGGAGGGCAACTCAAGTTATCCAGGAGAGGGTAACTTTTACATGAAAGGTCAGATGGAGGGGAAGGGAAGGAAGACCTCTATGATCAATAATGATTTTTTAATCCTGAAGCCACACACTATAGTCATTTCTTCTGTAAAAGTCTAATTGACGTCAATGACTTTGAACATTCATACTCACTGGTTTTGAGTTCAATCTTATCTTGGTTTCATCATACCACCCACCACCTGCCTCTACCTTCAAACAATGGCCCTATCAAGCCAGTTCTGAGCATGCCTCAGGCTTACTTTCCTAGGGGAAAATTGAACATTACCTCACTTCCTGAAAATGTGTCCAACAGAAACAAAACACTCTTCTTTATGAAAAGCAGACAGCAATATTAACATTTGCTAGTTTGGTTGGTGATTTGCTCAATTCAAGGACCATAGATTGTTTGTAGTAGGGCTAAATGTGTACCAGTTTAGACTTTGGGAGGCTTTTTTTTTTTTTTTTTTTTTTTTTTTTTTTGCTATTGTATATATTTTTAGCAAGTGAGAAATAGTGATCTTCTATAATAAAACAGATGTGTGGTTTGCACAAAACTAACATGCCTTGGCCTTCGCTAGGCAAAATGAAAAGTCATGAGTGATGCCATATTTCAACTCAAATATGTTTTGTGGAACATTAACATATCAAGCTAGAAGAATGTTCTTTGTAACCAAAAATATTGATTCATTAAAAAAAAACTTGGTGAAATAGAATTGTTCATAAGTTATTATTGCTGTTCCCATAAAAATATTTTCTGTTTAAATTCATAACAAACGTTCTGAGGAGGAGAAATGTCTTTTCTATGTCCCATTTAACAATATAATAACTTTGTTTTCAAAGTCTCATTTTATTCCAGCTGGAAGATATATGATCTTGTTATACAAAACAACCACTTCATCTCTACAGAAACTTATTATTGAAATATATGATTATAATGTTCTACAGAGGGTGTAAGGCATAACCTTTGTCAAGTTGAGACTACATGCCATGCAGCTGAAACCTCATCTTCAGGATTATAGAGAAATTGCTTCCATAAAGTTATAAATACAGTTTGAATGTTAACATATCTGTAGCATTTGTTAGAAAGGTGATCATGTGTATTATTCTGTAAGGAGACTACTAAATAATAGTAATAAATGACCCATCCTAATGGCGTCTGTTTAATAAAGAATGGGAAAAGATAGAATGTGGGATAAACTTGTGGGTGTGTGTTTTGCAAAGAGAAAGTGTCATTAAGGTGTAAATGCTGAAGCTTGAATGTTGACCTTTACAAGGTCATGTGACAGGTAATTCCATGGAGACATTCCCTGAGATTCTGCTGATATTGTCACAGAGGAATATTTCAGAACCAAGATCCTCCTGCCTCTAGGTCTTTGAGTTGCCCTTCTCTCTGACGACAATTCTTTTTCTTCCCTTTCCTCTACCTTCCTGACAAAACCCTAGTAATATTTGGGTCTTGCCTTAGGCATCTTTTCCTTTGAGGACTGCCCTGAGTACCCCAGGTCTTTACCCTGGTGACTAGAATGGGCTCTCTACTTTGAACTTCCATTACACCCTGAGCTTCTTCATTTGTGTTACCTCATATGAAATTTACTACTGTTTATATTCTTCAAACAAGGACAAGAATTTTGTGGTCATGTCAACATTCTATATCCAGCTCCTAGCACAGAATCTAGTATATGGTAAATGTTCACTATATGTTTTATTAATTGAATGAACATTTTGTATAGAATTAATCATGGTCCCATTGTCATCAGTCCATTAGTTATTAATGCAACACTTACTTGTTTAGTTGGAAGATGGATAGTTTAAAGAAAAAAAAAACCTTCTCATATTCTGATCACATCCCCTTAAACCTTTCCTGGGTAGATATATTTAATAAAGACTTTAAGTCGTGAATGACAGAAAAAAAGTCACTTCAGATTAAAAACATTTCCCCCCTCACTTATTGGGAAGTTCAGGGAGTGAACTTGGCTTTGGAAATGAATGGGTCCAAAAATTTCTATCAAGTGCTTATAAAGCCATCTCTATTTCTCCTCTTTTATCACTGCTTTCTCTGCATTGACTTCATTCTTAGGCAGGATCTCTGTACATGGGGACAAAGTTGGCCACCGGAAGCTTACGTTGTTTGTAAAGAGCAAAAGCTCAAGAGCCCCTAGGGGCCCTCATCGGCACTGTTTGGGTCACACATCCATCCTGGGATTTATTGCATAGCCACAGTAGTGTGGAACTTCGGCTATCTGTGGATATGCTCACTTGGTGTGAGAGGAGTAGAATGCCCACAATAAAGAAGAGTTTGTTACCAGAGAAATGGGGAAGGAGAGTGTGTGGTGGGCAGACAAAAACCTTAGCTGACATGGTTCTCTGCCAAATAAATGCTGGGTATACTGGAAAATCATCAACATTGGATAAGATCAGGCAACTTGATTTTACTTGATTGGTATAGAAGTTGATAGGAGAGCCCTTTAAACATTTTTTTTCATGTGTTGACTCATCACACAAAATATTTGTACTAAGGCCTAAGGATGCAAGAATGAACAGGACAGACAAGAGACCTTGCTCTAATGGAACTTACATTCTAAGCAAAGAAGCAAATATAATTAAAAATTGTAATAAAGGCTATAAGGGAAACACACTTGGAGGTCTCCACAGGGTAACTCACTTTCTTTGTTTTTACCCAGTGTCATCTAATTTAATGAGGCCTACCCTGACCCTCCTATTTAAAATTACGACCTGCTCCCTCTGCCTCATTCACTTCCCATTTCTCTTCTCTTTTTTCTTATCTCCTCTAATGTTCTAACATAATATTCTGACCTAACATACTCTGTATTTACTTAAGACCTATGTATTAAGTTGGATATTTTGTTATTACCTGCCATTCCCCTCCAGTAGAATCTCCCTTAAAGGTAGAGACTTTTCCCCCTGTTTTGTCCACCAATATATCTTCCAGTGCTTCACACACAGTAGATGCTTGATAACTATTTATCGAATGACTGAATGAATGAGAAAATATTGAAGGTGATAGGGATCTATTTGAGACATGGAAGCTAGCAATGGTTTCCTTGAGGACATGAGATTAAAGCACAGATGTGAATAATGAACTAGACTTGAGGAGATAGGGGGGACAAGTGCGTTAGTCAGAAGCAGCAGCAGATACATAGAAAGGAGCTTGGAGAGTTCAAGAAAATAAACACAGATCCATGGGCTAGAGCACAGTGAGCTGAGGGTTGAGCAGGCTTGGTAATGTTGGAGAGATATGTGGGGGCCAAATTATCTGAGGCCTTGGAGCCCATGGTAAGGAGTTTGGTTTTTTATTCTGGTGTGATGGAAAGTCATTAAATGGTTTTAAAGCAAAGGAACTCATGATTTAAATTACATTTTTATGTAGTATTTCTTGAATCCACTCAGTTATTTTCCTTGTCCAAGCCACCTTCACCTCTCACCTGAATTCCATTTCATGGGTTTTTCCTCATCCTCCCATGTCCTTCTCTAATCTTTTCCCCACACGGCTGCTCTCATGGTCAAATCTGAAGCCAGTTTCCTGCTAAAACCTGAATGGCTTCTCATTACCTTTAAGACAAAGACCCAAGTCTTCTTGAGTCCTCCAAGCCCTGATCATCTACTTCTCCTGCTCTTCTTGCCCCCAACTCCATCTCTTTTGTTCATTTTTCCCCGGCCACATTGGCCTTGCTGTAATTTCTGGAACACACCAAGCTTCTTGCTCCTGAGACCCTTCCTGTGAGATCCTCTCCTGCCCCCTCCATGCCACCTCTTCCCACTTCTGGTTTGTCTAAATGTCACTTCCTCTTGGAGATGTTCCTTGCACGCTCCTCAAGCCATTACTCTGCTTACATGCACTTGTTGCACCTTGTACTTTTCTTTGTTGACATTATGTAGGTACTTGGATCATTATTTTTTAATGTCTCTTTCTCTCAAGACTGTAATCTTCTTGACGGCCAAGAGTGTGCTTATCTGATTTGCTATCTAGGAGAAAACCCAATTATTGGAGTTTAATATGTATGTACTGACTGATATAATGAGTTTAATAGAATAGCTTAAACAAAATACAATTAGATTTGCTTTGTAGTTATTTATTTATTTATTTATTTGTAGACCTTTTATAATCATGCCCATTAGATCTCATTCTTTCTGTTCCTTTAGCATCTTTATTTTCAGTTTCACAGTACTTTTTCTTCTTTAGTCTAGTCTAGCAGCCTTTCTTTATCCATTGTCTTTCACAAGAACATAATGTCCTCTGTTAGGAGTTTTCAGGATCACCTCTCTCCATAAGAGGTGACAGTGCAGTGTCTCCACTTTCTCCCTGCCTTGGGAGCAGGCTCATTCACTGGGTCTGAGCCACTTCCTCTAACACATATTGCATGGTTCCTATTCCAGAATAGACTGATGGCTTTACAATGGGCAAGAAAAGTAACTCCTTTTGGAATTCTTGGTTTTTAACAAAAATCTTCCCCTCCCTGCAATTAAGGGAGAAACTTGACAGTAGGAAGATACTGTGTGACCTTAGTGCCTCTTATTGGGATGTCTCAGGCTCAGACAGAGGGAGTGTCTGTGAGAATCTCTTTAACGAAAAAACTAGACGGGGAAAATGGTGAGTGCAGTATAGCATGATAAGGCCAGGGTTACCCTTTCCAAGGAGAAAAGTGGAAGTCATTTTAACAGGAGGAATAAGTAGTCCTCACAGAAACTAGATTGGAAGTGGCTTTAACTTTAGTAGCCTTGGCGAACAGGTATTAAAGCCCCCACCCACTTCCTTCCTCTTAGTGGGACCTTGACCTGCAAGGTCCCTTCATAAGGAGTCACTAGGAAGCCCACTGGCATCCAGCTCATGTAAAAGAAGTGGCTAGCCAAAAATGGGACCAGGACTGTAAAAAGAGGTGATATATCTTTCAGCAGGGGACTACTAGGCATGTCCTACTAGAGAGGATTGTAGGGGGACACAGAGAGGTTGGAAAAGGAGTTAGGCTCCTGTGGGTTAGTTAAGTTAGTTATATGATGGCTTAGCCATCACTGTGAGACTTGGCTTCTCAACTACCACACCCAGCATGGGATGGAGCTCATCATATAGTTTCATGTGATTCTCCCTTTACCCACAAAGCAAGGTTACACATGAAATTTGTGTGGCAAAAAGGGCCAGCTCCGGTTTTTAGTGAAGAGCTTTTGACAAAGCCAGAAACAGGGTGAATCAGCCCCCCTCAGCTTCTCTTTTCTTGTCCTGTGTAATTTTAATCCTCTTATTTGTTTCTGAGCTAGTTTTGTCATTTTTAGCTATTTGTCCAAATGAATCCAACCCCCTTAAAACAGTCAAATTAGCTTTGTTAATATTTAATGTTTCATGTCAGGTTTTCTCATTGGATACGGGTGTGTTACAAAAACAGCAACAACATGGCTGACTGTGTGAACCATTGCAAGCTGCTTTTTCTCAGGAAGGCAGGCATGTGGGTCAGGTGCCCTGGAGATCAGTGGGTAATTCTGTTTTAGGGGCTTCTCCATTGTTACATTTGAAGTTCTGAATAGAAAATTTGTCCATGAGAAGGTAGTGGTTATAGAAAGAAACCCTTAAAATGATTAAATGTTTCAACGAAAGTGTTTTTATTGTAAGATCTGAAAAACCGAAGAAAGTATAGCTCATTGGAGTTCACTGTCTAAGAGGAAAAACAGGATAGAACTATTACCAACAAAAGGCTCTTAATCCATTTCTTATTTATTTATTTTTGTCTTACATACTTATAGCCATGTGGGGAATACATGATTATTTTAAAATAATTGTTCAAGTTGACCCTTGAACAATGCAGAGGTTAGGGGGACTGACATCCTGTGGGGTCAAAAATCCACATAAAATGTTTAAGTCCCCCCCAGACTTAACTACAATAGCCTACCATTGACCAGAAGCCTTATGAATAACATAGTCAATTAACACATATTTTGTATATGTATTATATACTACATTGCTACAATAAAGAAAGCTAGAGAAAAGAGAATGCTACTAAGAAAATTATGAGGAAGAGAAAATACATTTACAAACCTGTTTTGTATTTGTTGAAAAAATCTGTGTATAAGTGGACCCGTGCAGTTCAAACTGTTGAACTGTTGTTCAAGGGTCAACTGTATCTTTAACATAAGTGACTTTTATTTAGCCAAATGTATTGCATACCTTATTTCTGTTTTTGAACACATGTTTAAAACTTGGTTTGTGGTAAAATGGAGCCTTTCCCCCTAGTGTTATTTGACATGGTGGTAGTTGGACAAAAAAAGTAAAATTTTGTATTTTATTTCAATAGAGGACAAAGAAAGATGACTAACTCTCCTTATTTGGAGAACAGGAAGTGGTCTGGGAATGAGATCCAAAAACATCAAATTTGTTTGATGTTTCCAGTAGTGATCTGCCTTGATGTGGCTTCTTCAGATGCAACTAGAAGAAAAATTGTGACATCCAGAAGGGGTGGGAGAGTTTGAGGAACATTAGTCAGCTCCTGTTACCTGAATTTCAGACTCTGAAGTCCCTATTCCCAGGGTGAATGAATGGTCTTACAGAATCTCTGCAATTATGATTACCTGGAGTAGACTGAGAAAAAGGTTGTCTGAGAAGACCAAGAAGTAGTTGGAGTGGCATTTTGAGGATTCCTTCTAAGCCATATAAAATTTTTTGTTTGGTTTCTATAGCCACGTCAACACATCTGGATAGCTGTTCTCGTCTTTCTGCTCTTTGACTGAACAAGAGAAGCACAGTTTGTGCCTTCCCGATGCCTACTCATTGGAGCATAATTGGAGATTATTTGATGTTTGCTAAACATAAAAGTCCTGGACTCTACACTGACCAGTAGAATCCAAGTTTTAGAAACTGTGTTTTTAAAAAACTCCCTATATAATTATACAGTAGAGGAGCCAATATAGTGAATGCTTTAGATACTGATATTATTACCTGAAGTAGTTTTAATACAAACTAGAACTGATTATTTACGATGTTCTTATAGCCTGTTTCTGCTTATTTAAAGAGTTCTTGATAAAATAAAAAAATATCATTTATTTGGCTTCCTCTGTTCTTAAGCTAGAACATCCTAGACCCATGGTTCTCAAACTTCGTACATCAGAATCATCTGGAGATTTTGTTAAAATACAGATTTCTGGGCCTCATCCCCAGAGTTTCTAGAGTAGGGTAGGTTTACATTACTTACAAGTTCTCATCTATATTAGACCACTAGGGCTATCGTAGCAAAATGATCACCTACTGGGTTGCTTAAACAATAATGTATTTCTTACGGTCCTGGAGACTGGAAGTCCAATATGAAGGTGCTGGCAGTGTTGACTTCTCTGAGATCTCCCTTCCTGTCTTCCAGATGGCTGCTGTCTTGCTGTCTTTTCACACGGCACTTCCTCCATGTATGTACATCCCTGGTGTGTCTGTGTGTTTAAATCTCCTCTTCTTGGAAGGATACCATCATATTAGATCAGAGCCCTAATAGCCTCGTTTTTGTTTAATTATGTCTTTAAAGGCCCTACCCCCAAATACAGTCACATTCTGAGATGCTGGGAACTAGGGCTTCAACACATGAAGTCTGGTGGAGACACGACTCAGTCCATAACACCATGTAATGCTGAGGCCGTAGGTCCAGAACCACACTTGGAGAACCACTGGACTTGACTGGCAAGATAGGGAAATGGCTTCTGTGAAAACATTTCCCAATCTTGTGAGACAGTTCTTGGCTTTCTACTCTTTCTAAAAACTTTCTCTTGATAATCTTTTCTACTTGTATGTTTTGATTACTATCTTTGGCAGATAATTTTCCAGTCTGCTGTCTACCACTGTCTCTTCTCAATGACTTTAAGTTTGTGTCAGATGCCGACCTGGGTGTCTTGCCAGCAATGCACGCTTATATATTCAGACCAGAGTTTATTTTAGTTGTTACAGTCCTCCCTTCCTCCTGCCTCCTCTGTGTCTGCTCCTGGTGTGACCACTGACTAAGCCATATACTCTAAATGGACCAGGGAGTCATGTCTGACATTTTCCTTTGCTTCTCATGTTCATCACTAAATTAGGCAGCATCTACGTCTGCATTTGTCTGTCCCCATCTTCTTTCATTTTCCTTGCATCCAGCCTTATTTGAGTCTCCTCAATTCTTCCTTGAATATGGCAATAGCCTTCTAGCCGGAATCCCTTCTTTTAATCTGTTTTTCCTCCTTTCACGAATACCATCTACTGTTTTAGAGTAATCTTCCTAGAGCATAATTCTAATAAAAAGCACTAAGTGTTTCCCAGTGCCTGTTCAATAAACGACATGCCTACCTAAATAAAATTCTGGATTCTGTTACAAGAAGAAGAGGTGGTGAGTAACAAGCTATCAGTCTCTGCCAGTCTGCTCCACTTACTCCCCAAGTAGGCATGTGCCCCTTTCCTCTCATATGTAGACCCCTTCCCCAGTGGAGACTCCTCAAAATGCAACACAGTTATAGTCTCCAGCTCAAGGTTAAGGATCTCTTCCTGTGTGCAGTCAGCTTCCTCAGAACCCAGGGTGGATCATTATGATCTGGCACAAAATTTCTGCCCGTCATACCCAATATTCACGTGCAGAGTAGGAACATAATGACTGCCGTATAACTTCCATGCAGAAAAGGAGAAAATCAAGCACTAGGCCGCAACAACTTTTAAATCATGTTGGGCCAGAATAGTGACAACTCCAGCCAGGCAGTGGAGTGATGTCCATGGTTATTGTCCTTAACACCCCATGGCTTTGTGCTCTGGAATGCTCTTCCTGGTCCATTCTCCTCAATGGTCTTTCCAAGGTAGGCATTAAGAAAGTAGACTCTTCTTGGGGCCTATGTTCCTAGTCCACCCTTTTGGGAGGTTAAATTTGAAGACACAGAAATTGTTTTAGAGATTGGACTGTCATGATACTGTTGGCTAGGCATGGGGGTTCATTAGCAATACAATTCCCTAAAAACCAAAGGGGGCTTCCAGTTTACTTGCTGCCATTCCATTCCATGTGTGAGTAACCAGAATCAGAGATCTTGTCTTGA
Source organism: Prionailurus bengalensis (assembly GCF_016509475.1). NCBI lineage: Eukaryota > Metazoa > Chordata > Mammalia > Carnivora > Felidae > Prionailurus > Prionailurus bengalensis. Next base: position 48,059,337 of record NC_057343.1, read on the forward strand.
TAAGGTTGTTGAGGCTAAAGATGTACTACCTACAGGCTTCTGTGCTTTGCCAACTCCCCCTCCCCCAGATTAACTTGAGACTATTTGGAAAAATAGGCATGGTAGCCCTTGTAATTAACTGCTTCCACATTTGACAGAAAAAAACTCTTGAAGGAAGTACTTGAAAGAGGCACGGGCCATGGTCTTATCTCCTATGAGGGCTGCTTTTGCTCCTGCTTCTGGCCATGGCTTACAACAGCTTCGCTTTGAAGTAAGGAAGTAGTAAGTTTTTCCAGCCTGAAAAGGCTCCAAATTAGACTCTCTGTTAACTTAGTCTGTGAGCTATTGACTCTGCTGGCAGACTGGCTAGCTCTAGCCCAGGTTTGCCTCTTTTGTAGGATATTATCGACAGTGTCAAGAATCAGCCAACACATGCCACATTCTAAAAATCTCATGCCATTTTCCGGGCACCTGGGGGGCTCAGCTGGTTAAGCGTCTGGCTCTTGGTTTCAGCTCAGGTCATGATCTCACAGTCTGTGAGTTTAAGCCACACGTCAGTGCAGAGCCTGCTTGGGATTCTCTCTCTCTCTCTCTCTCTCTCTCTCTGCCCCTTCCCTGCTCGTGCTCTCTCTCTCTCTCTCAAAATAAATACCAAAATAAAATAAATAAAAATCTTGCACAATTTTCATTAATGCCACAAGCCTTTGTACCTTCCAGTGTTCTGCTAGTCACTATTTTACCAGGATGCCAGCTCTCCAGGCTGCAATAGTTTTGTCCTTGTTGATGCCACTCAACCATCTCCTTTAAACGAATCCCACATTTTAGCTATGCAGCAGCCCCCTTTTGTTATCAACATCTATATTAGTTATGGTTAAGTTTGGGTGCATGTGTCAGTGGCTTAAATGATGCATGTTTGTTTCTCTTCCAGTAAAAGAGTTTTGGGGGAGGCAGTCTAGAGCTGGCATAGAAGCTCTGTGATATCATTAGTGTTTTAGGATCTTCTAGCTTTCCTCTTCATTTGCCTAGAGTGAGGGCATTGACCATAAGGTTCAAGACAGCTGCTGGAATTTCCAGCGTCACATCCATTTTTCATACACAAAGGTATAGGAAGAGGGAGAAAAAGAGTGTACCCTTTCTCTCTCATTGGGATTTTCTGGGCATTCTATACTATATTATAATTGAATGGTCAAGATTTAGAGATCTAGCTTCAAGGGAGGCTGGGAGATATGGTCTTATAGAGGGGTAAGATGTATCTGGCCATTTATCAAGGTTCTGTTATTAAAGCAAAGGGGAAAGTGGATGTTGGGTAGGAAACTAACATCTTCTGTCACTAGTAAGCGTACAAGTATTTATAAAACAGGGTAAACAGTTTCACACGCCTCAAGGGAGCTTCAGGTAGGTTTCAGTGTGAATTCAGTGGGGACAGCTGGCCTCCAGATACACACACAGTGGGGGACTTTTGAAAGGAGATAGAGCTTGAACTCCTTCTTTGAGTGGGAGAAAAGTAGGACATTAAAGCTAGAAAGGACAAGGCACTCAGTTTCAGGATCTGGCAAGTGTGGGATGAATGCAGAAATTTTGTGCCCTAGTGCCTTATTTGCCTAACCCGAGTCCCAGCCCTGGACCAGGATAAAAGATACATGAAGGAAGCTGGTGGTAAGCAAGGGTGGGATGTTGGCTTTACTAATTTCATGTAAAGAAACAGAAGGCTGCTCCCACATATGCCAAGAAGGAAGCATCGTAGGCCAGCTCCACATGACAGTCTGGCAATCCTTCAACCAAAGGAAAAGTTTGTTGTTAACTAGCAGAATTCTTTTTTTTTTTTTTAAGTTTATTTATTTTTGACAGAGACAGAGTGTGAGCATGAGCTGGGGAGGGGCAGAGAGAGAAGGAGACACAGAATCCGAAGCAGGCTCCAGACTCCAAGCTGTCAGCACAGAGCCTGACACGGGGCTCGAACTCACAGACCATGAGATCATGACCTGGGCCCAACTGACTGCGCCATCCAGGCACCCCATAACTAGCAGAATTCTTATAGATCATGCACCAAAGACAAATCACATTCATTCTGGCATGGTCATTCTGAAATTCTGAGTAGTGTTTTAGTCATTTCATGATTAGACCCACATCAGATCCTGACAGGAGGAAACATTCAAGACATTTTGCTATGATGTTACTATAACCAACGCTGCCTGTAAAGTCACACAAAATGAAGATTGTGGGAAGGCTCCAGCATTCTTCCTGTGTGGGCTTGTGGAGCACACACTCACACCGGTCAGTGGGAGTGATACTTCATTTTCCCACCTATCCAGGGAGGCAGGACATGTGAACACACTAGTGTTCTGAATTACCCTAGTCTGAGAGTAGCTTGGCTCACGTGTGTTGCATATGAAAGCAAGTGATTACAAAAGCCTTTAATAAAAGAGGTAAGTTGGGAAATGTGAGAAGTTGGTTATGCTGCGTGGTTACAATATCATGAAAGCAATAAATGCCACGTCACCTCTTACCTAACCTCCGTAGTTGAGAAATCAGAGTTCTAGGCTTAGAATTCCTGTAACCACACATTTTTTGACCCTGATTCTCCTTCCAAGAACAGTTAAGGATATTGGAAATTCCATACATTAGTTGATCCACCTGCAGTTCTCTGGTAGAGAGGGGTTGCTTAGAGAAAACAAATCTACTTTCTAGATGCCGACCTCTTGCCTTATATTATCTCATAAAGCTCTTTGTTCTTGCCTCTAATTATAGATAGAAGAAATGGAAGTTTATAGAGATGTTATTTTTCTTGTTCAGTTGTCATCTTGCTTATGTTGGAAAATGATCTCAGATGAGAACTCACTTCCTCTTAAAAGTAACATCTTTGGGCAACTTTGAGCATAAGAAAGTTATTTTTTTTATGTTTGATCCAAAAGTTAATTCCATGTAACTTCTGCTAACTGGTCTTAATTCTATCCCTACCACTAAGGGCCTTAAAATATGCAAAAATAGCTATCATGTTTGCAGGTTTTTCTTATCTCTGGATTAAAAATGCAAATTCTTTATGTGGTATGATTTCAAACTTCTTCCTCACTGGGCTTGCTGTTCTCTGTATATATTACAGTTTGTCTATAAGCTTTAAAGAACTGAACACAGAAATCCACCTGTGGATTTCTAAATGTATATGCAGAAGGGAGCTGTCACCTCCCCCATGTTAGGCTTCTATTAGTGGAAGCTAGGAATTTATTACATTTTTAGGGTGTCAGAGAGGAGACATTAATATTTTATAGTTGATATCCATTAAATACACTTCTGACAAAGTCTGGAATTCTTTTTTTTTTTTTTTTTTACATTTACTCTTATTACCCCTTGTTACCTCTATACTCTATTTCTGCAGGTGATTTTATTGGATGCAAACACAAGCCTTACATTTGTCACTGTTAAATAACATTTTATTAAGTTCAATCCAGTACTCCAGGTACTTAAGATCTTTTTGAAGATTGGTCTTGCTATCCATTGTACTCACTGTTACTTCTAGCTTCATTTCGTCAGCTGATTTGAAAGCCTGTATCTATTTTTTTTAACTTATTTTTAAAAATTTATATCCCAGTTCGTTAGCATATAGTGCAGTAATGATTTCAGGAGTAGAATCTAGCGATTCGTCCCCTACATGCAACATGCAGTGCTCATCCCAGCAAGTGTCCTCTTTAATGCCTCATTTAGCCCATCCCCCGGCCCACAACCCCTCCAGCAACCCTCAGTTTGTTCTCTGTATTTAAGAATCTCTTATGTTTTGTCCACCTCCATGTTTTTGCTTCCCTTATGTTCATCTGTTTTGTATCTTAAATTCCACGCATGAATGAAGTCATATGACATTTGTCTTTCTCTGACTAATTTTGCTTAGTGTCCTACACTCTAGTTCCATCCATTGCTGCAAATGGCAAGATTTTATTCTTTTTGATCACCAAGTAATATTGCACCATTGCATATATATACCACTTCTTCTTTATCCATTCATCAGTGGATGGACAATTGGGCTCTTTCCATACTTTGGCTGTTGTTGATAGTGCTGCTATAAACATGGGGGTGCATGTGTCCTTATGAAACAGCACACCTGTATCCCTTGGATAAATACCTAGTAGTGCAATTGCTGGGTCATGGGGTAGTTCTGTTTTTGATTTTTTGAGGAACCTCCATACTGTTTTCCAGAGCAGCTGTGCTAGTTGTCATTCCCACCAGCAGTGCAACAGGGTTCCCCTTCCTCCGCATCCTCACCAACATCTGTTGTTGCCTAAGTTGTTAATGTTAGCCATTCTGACAGGTGTGAGGTGGTGTCTCAGTGTGGTTTTGATTTGTATTTCCCTGATGCTGAGTGATGTTGAGCATCTTTTCATGTGTCTGTTAGCCATCTGGATGTCTTCTTTGAAGAAGTGTCTATTCATGTCTTTTGCCCATCTCTTCACTGGATTATTTGTTTTTTGGGTGTTGAATTTGATAAGTTCTTTTTTTAAAAAATATTTTTAATGTTTATTTATTTCTGAGACAGAGAGAGACAGAGCATGAGTAGGGGAAGGACAGAGAGAGAGGGAGAGAATCTGAAGCAGGCTTCAGGCTCTGAGCTGTCAGCACAGAGCCCGACGTGGGGCTTGAACTCATGGACTGTGAGATCATGACCTGAGCCGAAGTCAGTCGCTCAACTGACTGAGTCACCCAGGTGCCCCAAATTTGATAAGTTCTTTATAGATTTTGGATATTAACTCTTTATTTGACATGTCATTTGTAAATATCTTCTCCCATTCTGTTTGGTGCCTTTTAGTTCTGCTGATTATTTCCTTTGCTATGCAGAAGTTTTTATTATGATGAGGTCCAAATAGTTCACTTTGTTTCCCTTCCCTCTGGAGACGTGTTGAGTAAGAAGTTTCTGCAGCCGAGATCAAAGAGGTTTTTGCCTGCATTCTCCTCTAGGATTTTGATGGCTTCCTGTTTTACGTTTAGGTCTTTCATCCATTTTGAGTTTATTTTTGTGTATGGTGTAAGAAAGTGGTCCAGGTTCATTCTTCTGTAGTTTGCTGTCCAGTTTTTCCAACACCACTTGCTGAAGAGACTGCCTTTATTCCATTGGATATTCTTTCCTGCTTTGTCGAAGATTAGGTGATCATACATTTGAGAGTCCATTTCTGGGTCCTCTCTTCTGTTCCATTGATCTATGCATCTGTTTTTGTGCCAGTACCATACTGTCTTGATGATTACAGCTTTGTAATACATCTTGAAGTCTGGAATTGTGATGCCTCTAGGTTTGGTTTTCTTTTTTCAGGATTTCTTTGGCTATTTGGGGTCTTTATTGGTTCCATACAAATTTTAGGATTGTTTGAGCTCTGTGAAGAATGTTGGTGTTATTTTGATAGGGATTGCATTGAATATGTAGATTGTGAAAACTTGTGTCTTCTAACCAAGGACAACTGATAGACAGGGTGGAGATCTGACCAGTCATTGGCACTCCCCTCTTGCTGGCATTGTTCCAGCACTAGGAGACCACTCCCTAGCACCCACCATTCAGGTGACTGATTTTTCTTGTGTTCCTTTTTGCACCTAGATCCATATTTGTAATATTTCCCCTTCAGCAATGCCATAAAGTCATCACTTAATATTATAAGTTCTATATACTTTTCAAGGTCTAATTCAAACTCCTACATGAAGTCTGCTCTGACCCACTGTGATTCTCCCATTTCAAATTCCCTTTACCTAATTTGATTCTTTATATCCAGCCTCCATTGATTTTCTGTGAATGTAAACTCCATCTTTACCTCCATCCCATGAAGGTAAGACCATGTTATTTATTATCCTCTAGCATCTGGTTAATACATTGTCAGACTGGGAGTAGTGTTCAATTGTTACTCGCTTTTGATTGATTAAGCCAGTACTTCTCAGTAACAAATGGTTTTGTCCACCTCCTCCTCTCTCCCCAGGGAACATTCAGCAATGTCTGGAGACATTTTGGTGGTCCCAACTGGGGATGCTACTGGCATCCAGTGGGTAGAAGCCAGGGGTGCTGCTAAACATCATAAAGTGCACTGGACATCCCCCCCCCCCCCCACCAAATAACCCAAGATGTCAGTAGTACTGATATTGAATAACCATTAGGCAATTTTTAAAGTCTGTTCCATCTGCCTGCTAATAGGTAGATTTTGGTGACAGGTAACATGTCTGCTGACCCTTCTTAGAATGAATGCTGCCTCCATATAGTCACCTCTGAGCTCAGGCCAGGGCAGTCAGTCCTGGTAACATTACTGAAAACAGATGATTATGGGTGAGTTGACAGGTGTCACTATGAGCCTAATGAAACTGATCCCACAAGCTACACCTAAAGATTAGTTTTATTAGTTTCTGGCCCTGTTTAAATATCTAGGTTTTTGCTTCCATTTATTTATATGTTGGAATGAGATAATAATAGCTTCCCCCCAGCTATTTCATAAAAATATTTTGAAGAAAAAGGAGATAATGTAGGTGAGAAGTTTTGAACTCTTTGTATGGGAAAATTACTATTAAAACATTATGATGATAATTAGTGGTGGTGATCTGGGGTATGGGGGAACAAAGTGTTTTATATATAGTGTGTTGTACTCCAAAGAAAAGAAATAATTAAGGCAAACATGTTGTCCTGGTTCTAACTCATATTTCTGTGGCTGGGGTTGATCTCCTAACCTATAAATATGCCTTCTGACCATGACCTTGGGATACTCTGCTGGGTACTCTCTCCTTGACCCGTGGAGTGTGGCCAGGCAAAATGTAGTGGATGAAGAACAATAAGACAATGTTTGCTTATCTTGGTATGCCTGAGTGCTTTTATTATTATTTAAAATCAAAACTTTATTGGATGCAGAAGCTCATCTCTTGATGAACTCAGCTTGTTTCCATGTTGTGTCACATAGCTCAGAAGGATTTTTCAACACACACAGGGAGTTAAAGGACTTTTGAGTGGTGACAGTATGGCTGGTCCCAAGCATGTGTCCCTTTGGCATGCAGTCTCTAGTCTCCACGACGCCTGCCTGCCTCACCTACTATTTGTCTGTGACTCTGTGGCTGCTGTGTGGTTGGCATCCACCCCCACACTGGCATGCCAAAGGAGTGAATGAACAATGGGATACCCTGGCACTGACGGGTGTTTTAATAACTGTGGAAAATGAGGAATTTACAGATGCATGATTCAAGTTCCCACTTCAAAGGTCCTCAACCGAAATCCTCCTGAAATTAGAAGCAATACTACTGAACACAATGCAACCTTTTGCATGGCTGCCCAATGTTACTATAAATCTGTGTGTGCAGTGTTTGGGAAAGTTACATTACTGTGAAAGAGATGCCTTGCTTTCATCTGGAATTTATGTATAATGTTCAGTAGGTAGGTCTTGCCTGGGAAATTTGAGGTATGCAATGGGAAGCAATTTGCTTTTCACTGGCAGCCAAGACTCAACATGGGCTGGGGCTCTTTGAGCAGGGGCTTAATCAGCAGCCCTACATGGTTAGATCTTCCCATGTCTGAACTGCCTTCACTCTGAGGGGAGAACATTCTCTCCCATGTGGACCTGGTCTGAAACTCCACTGGGAAGGTGGTGAAATAAGTCACCTGGGTCCCATTCTTTTCTCTGTTTACCCCCACTTCATGCTACTTCTCAGTAGGTAGCCCAAATGTTTATGATGTGTTTACGTGTGCCATTTCTCCCACAATGGCTCCCCATTCAGGCCTATCCTCCTTAGCCAGGCCTGGCTCCACGCCCACTCTTTTTCCTTTCATGAATAATCACTATCACTCATCCAGTGCTTAGTGTGTGCCACACTACACAAGTGTTCATTAAACCTCACCTCACCTTGTGAGGTAGCTATTTTTTTGTCCCTATTTTACACATAAGGGAATGGCCTCAAGACGCATAATAACTTGCCCAAGGTCACACAACCAATAGAAATTTTAACTCAGGTCAGAAGCTCAAACTCATATATTATATGAAATTTCTCCTACTTAAAATTTTACCATAACATTTCCCATTCTTTCAGATTAATGGCAACACAACTATTTAACTCAAATCTACTTCACAAAGAGCATTTATATCCTAGCAGGGTCTTTTTAGACACAATGCCTCAATGCAAGACCCAGTTGTATTGTTAGATTTTCCCACACTGTGACAAATGTTGAAGGGAGGGTGGAACCTTCTGACTACCAAAAATGCCACCCAAATGGGGAGGCCTGTGGTTGGTTAGCATGATCCATTCATGGTAGAGTTATGTAGCTATCACTACTAGACAAGACAAATCCTGGACAGTGTTCTTATGGGCACTGTTGATGTTTGCTTTGATGACACTTTTTTCCCCCTCTGATTTCAAGGCTGACCAACATTTCAGCTGACGTCTCCCTCTGATACCCTAAAACCTTCAATCCAGGTTGATGTCAGTGTTTTCTAGATATTTCCTTTACAAGGTGTCTCTCTGAGGAAGACATTTACTGAGAAGTAGTTACTACTGTAACTATTAGCAGTAACCACCAGACCTGTGCTATGTAATTTTTAACAGCTCATCTTCACCAGAAAACGTTTGAGAAATGTATACAATTTTAATTTTGAAGGGATTAAATGAAGAAACTGAGGTATGTTAAGTGATTTTTCCAAGACTCATTGCTTACTCACTTTACATCGACAAGGTAATTGAGACAGTGTTAGGAGTTTAGTTATGGCTGATGTGACATACGATTCATTACGTTTTTACTAGCTCCAAAATTATAAACTAGATGGTTATGCGTGGTTGACTGTGGTGGAGATTAATGATAGCTCAGTTAAGGATCAAAGAAAAATCATTTTCCCAGTTCTCTCCCTATTCATATTGTTTTTTTTTTTTAAAAAGAATCCTTCCTATTTTCCCTCTTTTTTCTCTCCCAGAGTTAAGTGCAAGCCAAGAAATCCTTGGAGTGTGACTTTAGGGCCAGGTTGTGTTTCAGTGTCACATGATATCACACGTCATCAATTGCTATTTCTGAGTCTCGTTGGGTGATGGAGCACTCTTGCTGGAAGTCTGAACTGGGGGAAGGGAGTCTGGAGTCTAGAGTGTGGATGAGTGTGGATGTGTATTCTGTCAAGTTGATACAAAACTTCTGGAAGCTCATTTATTTTTTGCGTTTCTTCTTGTATAATAGAAAATGTTATAAGGCTATGTATTTCTTCTTGAGTTTTTGCTTCAATAAAAATATCTTTGTTTTTCTTCATTCTAAGTATTTTTTTTAACTCCAATATGATTTCTTCTGCATCCTATGAATTATTTGGGGGACGTATTTCTGAATTTCCAATTGCATGGATTTTTAACTTGTTTATTTTTGTGTTTAACTTGATTATAGTGTGGTCTGGGAATAAGGCCTGTATATACTGATCCTTTGAAATATGTTGAAACAAGTTTTGTGACAGTTTTTGGTCAACTTCTCACATGTGTTTCAGAAAAATATTTATTCTTTACTGGTTTGATCTAGAATTCTGTCTCTGCCTATGAATTCAAATTCACAGATTTTTTAATTTTTTAAAAAATTTATTATTTTTATTTTTTTGAGAAAGAGAGCATGAGCAAGGGAGGGGCAAAAAGAGAGGGAGAGAGAGAATCTTAAATGCAGCATGGAGCCCAATAGGGGGCTCGATCTCATGACTGTGAGATCATGACCCGAACTAAAATCAAGAGTTGGACACTTAACTGACTGAGCCACCCAGGTGCCCTTGATTTTGTTGTTGAAATCATTTAAAAAAAATTTGTTTGCTTTATTTGTCAATAATGAGATAGGTATGTTGAAAGTTGTTACTGCAATGATAGATATGTTTTGCAATTTATTTTTACTTCATTCATTTTATTAGGTACATACAAATATAGAATTATTATACCATACTGGTTAACTTAATATTTTAAAAAACTATATGTAGTAAAGACCCTCTTTATTTTTAATAATGTTTCCACTTTAAAGTCTGCTATTTTGTCATAGGTAAATTTCATGGCCTCAGTTGTTATTTTGTTAGTATTTTTGTGTCTCCCTCTTTCTCTGCCCATCCCTCCCTAGTACTCTGTCCCTCTCTTAAAAATAAATAAAAACATTTAAAAAAATAAAAAAATTTAAAAGATTTGGCTGCTTAACCAACTGAGCCACTGAGTTACTCCGGAACATATATCTTTAAAGAAATAGCAATCAATCTTTGTCTTGTTACTAGATGGTTCAGTTAATTTACATTTATTGTGATTTTGGATATATTTTGATTTATATTTACCATCTTATTTTTTAAAAATTTTAAAAATGTTTATTCATATTTTTGAGAGACAGAGCATAAGTGGGGGAAGGGCAGAGAGAGAGAGAGAGAGAGGGAGACACAGAATCCAAAGAAGGCTCCAGGCTCTGAACTGACAGCACAGAGCCCAACGCGGGGCTCAAACTCACAGACCATGAGATCATGACCTGAGCTGAAGTCAGACGCTTAACCGACTGAGCCACCCAAGCACCCCTTACCATCTTATTTTAACTTACAATTTGTCTTGTTTGTCACAGTCCATTTCTATTGTTTTTTTTTTTTTAATTTTACTTCTTTTTTTTCATCATGATAAGTGTACACTTTAATCCCCATCCTCTATTTCCCCCATGCCCTCCCTACCTCCCCTCTGGTAACCATCAGTTTGTTCTCTATAGTTAAGAGTCTGTTTCTTGGTTTGTCTCTCTCCCCCTCTCTCTTTTTTTCTTTGCTCTCTCTTTTCTTAAATTCCACATAAAAGTGAAATCCTATGGTATTTGTCTTTCTCTGACTGACATATTTCACTTAGTGTTTTACTCTTTAGCTCTAACCATGTTATTGTGAACGTCAAGATTTCATTCTTTATTTATGGCTGACTAATATTCCATTGTGTATATATACCACATCTTCTCTATCCATTCATCTATCAATGGGATACTTGGGCTGTTTCCATAATTTGGTTATTGTAAATAATGGTGCTATAAACATAGGGATGCATGTATCCCTCTGAATTAGTATTTTTGTATTTTAAGGGCAAATACCCAGTAGTGTAGTTCTTGAATCATAGGGTAGTTATGTTTTTAATTTTTTGAGGAACCTCCATACTGTTTGCCATAATGGCTGCATTGCCACCAGTGGTGCACGAGGGATCCTTTTTCTCCACATCCTCACCAACACTTGTTGTTTCTTGTTTTATTGATTTTAGCCATTCTGACAGGTATGAGGTGATATTTCATTGTAGTTTTGATTTGCATTTTTCTGATGATGAGTGATATTGAGCATCTTTTCATGTACCTGTTGGCCATCTGGATGTTTTCTTTGGAGAAATATCTGTTTATGTCCTCTGCCCATTTTTAATTGGATTATTTATTTTTAGAGTATTGAGTTATATCAGTTTTTTATATATTTTGGATACTAACCCTTTATCAGATAGGTTATTTGCAAATATCTTCTCCCATTCCATATGTTGCCTTTTAGTTTTATTGATTATTTCCTTCACTGTGCAAAAACATGTTATTTTGATGTTCTATTCCATTGATCTATGTGTCTGTTTTTATGCCGGTACCATACTGTTTTAACTACTACCACTTTGTAATATAACTTGAAATCTGACATTGTGATACCTCCCATTTTGTTTTTCTTTTTCCAGCTTGCTTTGGCTATTTGAAATCTTTTGTGATTCCATATAAATTTTAAGATTGTTTGTTCCATTTCTATTCTTTAATGATAACACTTGAAATTTTTCTATCTTTTCAGAAGATATAATCTTTATATATTAATCTGGTGTAATGTGCCACTCTGTTTATAAAGCCAGAGCACAGTTGGGAACTTAATAACAAAAATATGAAGAAGCTAGGGTCCCGACTCCCCACACTGCAAAATATATCAATTATTTGTTGGTAGTAATTGTCTGATTGTTGAAAGAACCCCTAAACTTTTGGTTTCATATGGTGTTTGTCTTGAGATATGTTTGCTAAGAAGGGAAAACACTATAACTTTTCCTCACAATCTGATTTAATAACCATTTCCCTTTCTTCTCTTATTTTTTTTCCTGTTTGCACTCTCTCACCCTGTCTGGGTATGTCTCCGGCTGTCTGGTTTTTAGAGGTCCTGGGCCTTGTGCACGAAGGCTGCAGCCTCCCTCTGTTCTCTACTTTAACCATCACCCATCATCTTGCCAGCAATGACATGGCAGCTCACAGCCACTCACAATGCACAGGCTCTAGCAACTAGCGTGAAGAAACAAGTACACTTTTGTTTCACAGATATTTAATAAGCAAAAAGAAATAAAGCTCAGAGGTGGATGGAGGTGGAGGGTCAGAGAGGCAGAGAGATTTTTAAAGTTCAGAACTTTTCTTAAACAATCAAAGAGACCAACATCCTTACTGTTTTGTTTGTGTGTTTTGCCACATCTCCCTGTACTCTTTGATTTCCTGTTTATTTGCCTGGTTTTCACATCCCATCAGTTGTTCCTAGTCTAAAGAATTCTGTGTTGCAGCTTATTCAAGAGCTTAATCTGTTCGGTGACATTATAAAATAGTTCAAATTTTCCATTGCTCAATGAAAACCATTTTTGAAAAGTCACTGTGAGAATTAAAAGTTGAAGTTGGTGGGTGAACAGGAGCCATGGGAAAAGAGACTTCTTTTTAGATATTCTTCACAGTATTCAGGGGTTCGAAAAGATCAGCACCAAACTTAAAAATACCATCAAATGTTTCTCTTTGAAATAATAATCCCATAAGATGATATTGTCCTCCCTTGGTAAATTTTAGTGCCAGTGTTCCAGATGATCTATCCAGACTTTTACCTGTCATTGGCTCTTCTCATCTGTCAGCTAAGAAATGTAAACTGATATTTTATGCATCTATGCATATGTGCATCTATGTCAATAAGGGAAGCAAATTTGCTGGGAAAAATCCAATGCAGATGACTACTGGTCTTCCTTATGGTGAATGGTATATGGACTTTGGAACTATCTCCAGTTACTGCATTGGTTTTTGCTGGTTTTGGAACTCAAGGCCAGGGTCCAATAAAAGATTGGAGATCTTCTATTTTATTTTTTAAAAATAGTTTTAAGAGATAAGGATCAAAATTAAATATCCACAACAGGTGCTTGTCTGCAAATGTGTGCATGCATCGGCACATAGCTATGTGAACATGCAGTGTTTGCCAGCTTGGTAATTGTGGGTGGAATGTGGGCATTAGCTCTGGAAAACACAACCTGCAGTATTTTTATTTTTATTTTCCTCATCCAAACAGAGACATCCAAAACTCTATGTTTTCTATGTGAGCGGTAATAATCCAGAAACGAGCACCGAGAAATGAATAGTTCCATGTGAGATAAATGTGTTCACTCTCCGAAAATACTTCTTTCAAATGCAAATCATTACAAAAATATATCACACACCTTACAACTTTCCATTGTGTAATATACTAGATAGAATATAATCTCATATAGATGGGTATTGTCATAATTAAAAAACTTAATTTTCATTGCAAGAATGCCTGTGGGGTTACTGAGCTGTATGGAAAGGTAGGCCCCGCAGGCTGTAGTGTTTGAGTTGTTCTTATCTGTTGCCCATTCTTTTTCTGTTTCTGTCTTTAGTAAAACACATTCCTGGGGTGCTTAGCGAGCTCAATCAGTAGAGCATGTGACTCTTGGTCTCAGGGTTGTAAGTTTGAGTCCCGTGTTGGGTATAGAGATTACTTAAAAATAAAAAATCTTAAAAAAAACAAAAACAAAACCCCTGACATTCCTATTTTTAATTCCTGCCCTATGAGCCATCCTTGATATTTATTGTTTGGATTGACAGATTATTGGTTATTATTGAAGCTGGGCAATGCCTGTACAATGCTTACTGTATTCTCTCTTCTTGGGACATGTTTGAATATTCCCGAGGTGGATTGGATAGGACAAAGGAGCAATCAAACTTCAGGTGAGGGATTGTGGCAGATTGCACTTCCCAAAGATGCCTGCCAACAATCTTCCATACCACATCCACTTCAACACTGTGACCTTGACCCCCATTAATATGGGGTTGTTGTATCCTGCCCCCTTATATCTGGGTAGGTTTGTAATGAGTATTGGAGAAATGAAACTATCTGACTTCTAAGACTAAATCATAAAAGATAATTCACTTTTTTTCCTTGTCACTCACTTTTGGAGTCTTGAGTCATCATATAAGAGATCTGACTTCCGTGCTATGAAGAAGCCCAAGTCACATAAAGAGGCCACATGAAGGTAGTACAGTTGTCAGCTCCAGCTGAGGTCCAGCTGATCAGCATTGACCTCCAGGTACTTGAGTGATTGTGATGCACACCTCTAGATGATTCCAGCCTTCATCTGTTGAATCCTTCTCCTGAATCCCCTCCCCCTGCCCCCCTTGAGTCTTCCGAGCTGAGGCCTGAAACATCATGGAGTAAGCAGAGACAGTTTCCCCTGTGCCTTTTCCAAATTCCTGAACTACAGAGTCCAGAGTGGTTTGTTATGCAACAATAGTAACTAGAACAAAGCTCTAGGGGTTCTTCTTCTGTAAGTAGAGATTAAGATTTAAGTGCCCAGTCTTTGCAAAAACACTGTGTAGGGTAGTTGTTAAGATGTTGAGCTCGGGGTTCCCCAGGTGGCTCAGTCAGTTAAGTATCCAACTCTTGATTTCATCTCAGGTCATGATCTGGAACCTCACGGCAGGCTCTACACTGGGCATGGAACCTGCTTCAGATCCTTTCTCCCTCTCCCTCTGCCTCTCCCCGACTTGTGTTTTTTTTTTCTCTCTCTCAAAAAAAAAAAAAAAAAAAGGTGTTGAGCTCTGGAGTTAGGCAGGTCTGGATTCAAACCCCAGCTCCATCAGCTGTAATACTCTAGGTGAGTGTAATTCTGATCGTCTTTGAACTTCAATCTCCTCACTTATAAACAGGGAAAAATACTAGTATCCCATCATGAGGTTTTATGATAAATGAGGTATTTGGTATAAAGCAGTTAGCAAAGTAAATAGCACAGAATATCTACTGTGTAACATTTAGTTAGTTTTTTTTTTAAATGTGTGAAATGTTTGAATTCTCAAGGACTACCATTATTGTCTTTCTGATTCTCAGCTGTCATCCAGATAACTGAGCTTTCCAGATAAATTAAGATCTACTATGTTGGTATTAAGAATGGCAATGTTATGTTCACAACTCAAAACTTGGAGAGAAAATAGAAGAATACGTTCCCTGGAGCAGATGTTGCTAGATTATAAGTTTGAGGAGAGCAGGGGCCACATCTCTCCTTTTCATCACTTCATCTCTGGAGCAAGCACGTTGAACACATAGAAAATGCTCAGTAAATACTATTTGTATGAATCTCCACAAAATCCTATTTGTGTAGACTTTGGATTCCACAAAAGATGGACTTCCTCATCATCTGCTTATTTTCAGAATTATCAAAAATAAGGAAGAATTTTCTGAAAAAAAAATTTACCCAGAGGCCTAAAATTTCAATATTTATTACAACTATTTTTAGATGTCTTAATTTTATCTAAGGCCATAGAGGCACGGGGAATACTAAGATAATCCACTTTTCATATTTGTAATGGAAAATATTTTCTCTATATTCTTGGAATATTATGATGCATATTAAACAATTTGTTAAGCAATTAGCCCAATGCACTTTTGCATAAATTCTTACAGTTTTGACTTTTATAATTCAGAGGCCAAATTGATATTGTTGAGGAAGTTCTGTGACTTAAATTAACTATAACCTTAAACTCCCTTCATAATTGCAATCACACTACGCAAAGGCTTGATTTTCTTATAATAACATGTAGTTAATTAATTAGAGAGAAAATTATGAATTATGGCAAAAGATTTCACTGTATTCTTGCAACTCATTATTTTTTTTTTCTCTTCAACTTTTTAATTTAAATTCCAGTTAGTTAACATACAGTGTAACACTAGTTTTAGGTATAGAACTTAGTGATTCATCACTGACATACAACACCCGGTGATCATCACATAAAGTGCCCCCCTTAATACCCTTCACGCATTTAGCACATCCCTGCCCACCTTCCTTCTAGTAACCGTCAGTTTGTTCTCTGTAGTGAAGAGTCTGTTTCCTGGTTTGCCCCTCTCTCCTTTCCCCTCATATGTTCATCGTTTTGTTTCTTAAATCCCACATATGAGTGAAATCATATGGTATTTGTCTTTCTCTAACTGACTTATTTCACTTAGCATAATAGTCTCCAGCTCCATCCATGTCATTGCAAATGGTAAGATTTCATTCTTTTAAGGCTGAGTAATATTCCATTGTGTGTGTATATGTGTATATATATATATATATATATATATATATAAAACACATGGGTTTTTTTAGTGGTAATTTTTAAAGTTTATTTATTTATTTTGAGAGAGACAGAGACAGTGTGAGTGGGGGAGGGGCAGAGAGAGAGGGATACAGAGAATCCCAAGCAGGCTCCGCACTATTAGCATGGAGCCTGATGAGGGGCTCGAACTCACGGAACCATGAGATCATGATCTGAGCGGAAACCAAGAGTCAGACGCTTAACCAACTGGGCCACCCAGGCCCCCTATACTACATCTTTTTTATCTATTCATCAGTCAATGGACTTTTGGGTTCTTTCCATAGTTTGGCTATTGTTGATAATACTGCTATAAACATTGGGGTGCATGTATCCCTTTGAATCAGTATTTTTGTTCTTTTGGGTAAATACCCAATACTACATTTATTCATGTCTTCTGTCCATTTTTTAACTGGATTATTTGTCTTATGGGTGTTCAGTTTCATAAGTTCTCTATAGACTTTGGATACTAGGCCTTTATCAGATATGTCATTTGCAAATATTTTCTATTCTGTAGGCTGCCTTTTAGTTTCATTGATTGTTTCCTTCCCTGTGCAGAAGCTTTTTATTTTGATGAAGTCCTAGTAGTTTATTTTTGCTTTTGTTTCCCTTGCCTCCGGAGACATATTTAGTAAGAAGTTGCTACAGCTGATGTCAAAGTGGTTACTGCCTGTGTTCTCCTCTAGGCTTTTGATGGTTTCCTGTCTCACATTTATGTCTTTCATCCATTTTGAATTTATTTTTGTGTATGGTGTAAAAAAGAGATCCAGTTTCATCTCACAACTCAATTTTAATGGAAACACTAGATTCTGATTTTTGTTTGATGAAACAGAATATAAACTTCTGTCTGGGAGTTATATAATCTTGAAAGCATTAGCATTTTCTTGATGACTAGTATAGAAGCTACCTTGCTCCCCAAGGTCTAAAGTTACTGTGTCATCCACATAGGTTAAGTTATGCTATGGTGACAAACAATAGAAAATTTTTTTGTCACACCAAGTCCACTTTGGTTCAGGTGACTCACTAGATGGTGGCCCAACCTTGCAGGCCCTTTGATCTCAGGGTACCTGCATCTCAGTATTTGTGTTCACGATCACTAAGGCTGTGGAAAAGAGCACAGAGAATCTCATCCTGACTCTGGAGGCTTCTGCTCAGAAGTGATGTATATCACCTCCACTTCACAATCTATTGGCCAAAACAAGTCAAATGGTCATGTTCAATTTCACCGAGTGGGAGTCATATGTTCAGAGATAGGAACAGAATGGGAAACATTGGTGAGTCCTAGTAATGTTCTAGGAGGTGATGTATTTAGTGGTTGTAAGAATCTGGTTCAACATTTTTTTTTAGGCAAATTTTTCTTCTCCATCTGATGATCACTGCATTGAGTATAAATGGAATCTTGCTTTTGTAATGTAATTAGTACAAGTTAAAGTATAATAAAGTATGGCACAACTTACTGCAATGGAATTTGATAGGACAAGGTTCTGTCTTGGATTCCTTCCAAGGGGTGGGGATTCTTAGTTCTAAACTGCCAGGGGGACTTGGTAACAGTATTGCCTTGCTGAGAAAGCAGTTCTGAGGCTGGACCTGGAGGATGATACCATAGTGAGGCTCTCATTTAATTATCTCCCTCTGGTGCGGGACCCTGAGATAAGACACACAGTTTGAAAAGTAATCACAGGCTACTGCAGTAGAACATCATTACACTTCAGTTAGTTACTAGGTAGATTTAAATATCCACCTTTCTGTTCCTAAGAACCAATATGACACCACTTCTGTCCCCTACCAGCCATTGCCCTGCTATCAACTAAAAGAATATATACACACAATGAAGGTCTGATAAGATGCAGTAGGCAGGATATAATCTTCTTTTCCCCTCTAAACCAAGCAGGGTATATTATGTATTTGCTGCTTTTATGGCTAGATATGATTTTCTGTCGTTTTATTGCTGCATATGGGTTCTTGGCTTGTGCAAGGAAAGTGTCAATAATTTGAACGTTTTGGCACTTTCTCTAATGACCTTTGGCCATTATGAATTGAGAAGACTTTGTTCCAATGTGTTGGCGTTACACTTTTGGACCAACTTTATCTATCTATCTATCTATCTATATATTTATTCATTTATTCATTTATGCATTTATGAGAGAGAGCGTGTGCACGTGCACACATGAGCACAAGTAGAGGAGCAGCAGAAGGAGAGGTAGAGAGAGAATCTTAAGCAGTCTCCACGGCCAGCACAGAGCCTGTCTTGGGGCTGGATCCCATGACCATGAGATCATGACCTGAGCCAAAATCAAGAGTCAGATGCTTAACCAACTGAGCCACCCAGGCGCCCCTTGGGCCAACTTTTTAACTGAAATGCATCATGGTGAGCTGTGGGTAAAGAGATGCCAAATATGCATTGCCCCCAGTGTTTGTTCAATGCCACAAAAGAATCCTTAAGTGTAGCTAATAAAAGAACTTTTCTGGTACCCTATTTCTGTCATATTGACACAGGATTTGCCTGGGGAGTGCATGTGGGGGTCAGGGTGGGGTTGGCAATGTGTTGAAGGTCTGTGAAAATGCTTCTGCAATGTGCCTTTCACAGGAAGTACCAATCATTTAAGTGCAGACTCAGAGAATGCACTTGAAGTTTGCCATTTGTCCACATTTTCCATTATTTTATTATTGCCACATATGCAATTTTTATTCCTAACCACATTTCGATAGTTTGTCACCTTTTCAACAAAAACAGAGCAGTACATTAAAGGATGTTGTCTTGCAATTGGAATAAGAATAATATCCATTTATCAGGTACCCAAACAGGATATTGTTGCCAATATTTTGAAAAGGGGCATCAGTCTCCTGGCCTGAGGGCATTAGAACATCCATTCTTTACTGGAGCCTCTTGTAGGAAAGGGAAACAAAAGAAAGCATAATGGAGGAAGAAAGAGCTGATCTTTGCAGCTAATGAGAAAGATGTAATTGGATATTTTATTTTGTAATTGGATTTTTTCTCAATATTATCCTTTCTCATGATTTTCTTCAATATATTTTCCTCAAAACATTGTCATATACATTGCCATGCATGTTGTCATATTTAGTCCTTTCTTCATTTAACAATCATTGACTATCGCTCTGAGCCTGGAGCCTGCTTCAGATTCTGTGTTTCCCTCACTCTGCCCCTCCCCTGCTCATGCTCTCTCTCTCTCAAAAATAAAAATAAACATTAAAACAAACAAAAACCCCCAGTCATATTGATTATTCACTATGTGACAGGAAAAAGCCAGGTATTAGGGATAACGAAATATTATTTTAAAATATTCAGTGTCAACTAGGGAGAGATAAATAGGTTAAGAATTAGAGAAATAGTGTAAAAATGGAAACAAGGTTGTATGGGACCACCAAGAAGGGCCAGTTTGTCTAAGAGGAGGAGGAAAAGGGAGAGAGATCTTCACAGCTTTCTGCCTGTGAAGGATAGGGATAAATAGATCAAAGGAGAATGATTGCCCAAGGCAGAGGGAAGAACCCTGAGAAATTAATCAGCCAAAGGGTTCAGGGAGTGGTAAGTGTCCTGTAAAGGCAGAGTTTAGGATGAGGGAGGGATTGGGGCAGAAAGGAGGATGATCAAGCTCTGCAGGCCCCTCTCAGAACTCAGGACTTTGGTACCACATCAAGGAGTTGAGGTTTCATTCTGTAGGTGGTGGGGAGCCACTGAATAATTAGAAACAGGGAGGGCTAGGATCAGACTTTCATGTTAGAAAGATGATTCTACAAGGTGGCTCAGTCAGTTAAGCTTCCAACTCTTGATTTTGGCTCAGGTTATGATCTCATGGTTGGTGGGTTCGAGCCCCACGATGGGTTCCGTGCTGACATTGGGGAGCCTGCTTGGGATCCTCATTCTCTCCCTGTCTCTCTGCTCCTCCCCCACTCATGCTCTCTGTCTGTCAAAATAAACAGATTAAGAAAACAAACCCCCCAAAAAGGCAAAGTTTTAATTAGAGGCTGCCATGTTCCAGACTGGAGTGGCCAGTGGGCCTGGCAAGAAGAGGAAAGCTGAAGGATATTGAATTCACACTGTAAAATTAAGAGAACTTGTTAAGTGATTGGATGCAGAGGGTTAAGGAGAAGAAAGAATTGGTGATGATTTCCGTATTTCTGGCTTGTGTTACTGGCATTAAACAATTAAGAAATACGGAAAATGAGCATGTTTGAAGGAAACATGAGTTTGAAATGCCTAAAAATTGAAAAAGATCTATCCCTTAATACAATAGTATTGGCTGGCATTTATTGAAAGCCCAGTAGATGCCAAATGTTGTTGTAAATTGTATATTTTAACTGATATAATCCTCACAACCACCCAAGCAGCTATTGCTAGTTTATTTAATCCAATCTAAGGTGCCATCAATTGTAAAACACATCGTGATATCAAAGATGTTAAATGTCCTTCCTAGAATTGGTAAAAATATGGTATTATCCCCATTTTATGGATGAAGAAACCAGGCAGAGAGATTAAGTAATTTATGCAAAATAATATATTTAGATCGTAGAGGAATTGGGATTCGACCCTAAGGAGTCTGATCCCAGAAACTTCATTTAATCACTGAGCTATATCACTGCTTCATACATATGGATTTGAAAAAGAGTGATCTGGCATGGAGATTGAGTTTTTAGTGCCATTAGTAAAAACATCTGTCATATGGCAAAGTGGGGATGGTGTTTACAGTACACGATTCATAAATTTTTTTAGGGGCAGAAGGGGCAGAGAGAGAGGGAGAGAGAATCTCAACAGGCTCCATGCCCAGTGCAGAGCCCAACATAGGGCTTGATCCCATGACTGCAAGATCATATCCTGAGCCGAAATCAAGAGTTGGGCGTTTGTCTAACCTACTGAACCACCCAGGCATCACATCAATTCATAAATTTGTGATAAAATAATTTAAATTAAAATGGAAATAACATTAATAATTACAACCAATGCCTCTTTTGATACATTAACACTTCTTGGAACATCAGAGTACACCTATTTTAGGCAAATGTCCTACAAGAGAAATTAAAGATGTAACATCAACAGAGTTGCATATCAGAATTGTCCAAAGAAAAATTGGAAGTTTTCAGAAAGGAGGCAGTGGAGCAGTTGATTTTCTTGACCCATCAGCTTCTAACTTCCCTGAGCATATTGCCGTTTCCTCACATGTTTGGTGAAATGACAGCCAAGAGGTGGAGTGGGATGGAAATCTCCTTGAGATGATTGCCAGGCAAGTGTGCAAAATCAAGGCTGTGGATTTGCATGTTAAGCTCACGGTATCTGCAATCCTGGGAACAATTAAATTTCTTACCTGTGGGCAGGTGTGTATTTGGCTACTTGCCTTTACTTATTAGGAAGACAATGTCACTTGGTGCAGTGAATCACTTTTTGGATGCAATCCTTCTGACTCAGTAGTAGCAAATTTGTTTTGCAGGCACAATTTTTTTTTCTTTCTTCTCTTCCACCCTACCTTCCCAGGATTATCAGCTCCCAATGGGGGAAGCAGAAGGGTGAATGGATAGGTTGTTAAATACAGAGACTCAGTTTACAGAATTGCAAGGGAAAGCTAAAAGAAAGATTTGGAGCCCACTCCTCAAGACTTAACCAAGCTTTAACCAAGTCAAGAGGGTAAACAGAGAATAGCTCTGAGGAGGGGAGTTGCAGAAAAGTAGTTGTCTGGGTCCTCAGCAGAATCAGGTACAGATAGGCACGATTTTCCTTGAAAAGAAGACAGTAGACTAGTCCTGGAAAGAGGGCTGCTTCGGGAGCCAGCCTTCCAGATGGGGTCAGTGTGAACAGCCCTCCAGCAGCTGCAGCTTAACCCAAACAATTGCACGTGTTTGTAAGTGCCTTTCGTCCAACTTGTTGATAGTGTAATGACAATAAACAGAACAAATGAAGAAGCCACTTTGGCAAGGGATGGGTTTTCAAGAGGAGAAAGCCATGTTTTGGAGAAGGATTCTAAACTTCTTTTGACTTGCTGTGCTTTGGCTTCTGAAAAATGGATGGTTTCTTTAATTGGTTGTGGTTATTTAATCCCACTCCAGTTGAACCATCCTCACCAAATGTGTGTGTGTGTGTGTGTGTGTGTGTGTGTGTGTGTTTTAAAATCTAAAACATTGTGTATTTGTTTAAAGAAGGGTACTTGGGTAGGAAAGAATTCTATTTATAGCCCTTTGGCTATCATTGGCATAGTACAACCATCTCTGTGTTTTTACTTTTTATTTATTTTCTACCATGACCTCTCTATCTGCCCAACAACCCATATTAAGTAATCAGATCAGCTAGGTGATAAACTGCCTTATGTAAATCTTTTGAAAAGGAGGTGGCTTATAAATACATTCCAAGATAAATACAAAATAGTGAAAGCACCAAAGTGATCTCTGAGAGGATAAAAACAATTTCTTCACTAGCGAAAAGTTTGGCAAAGACAAGATTGGAGACTTGGAGGGAACCTATAATAATATAATAATGCTCTGAAAGGCAGAAGCGGGTGATAGACTGACTCTCTGGTGGGTGCCTGGGTAGGTGGAACCCGGGCAAAGCTTAGGGCAGAAACTTTTCAGAGAGCGTATCAGATATTACATTCTGCAGCTGCTAATAGGGACTGTGAAATGGCGTCCTCCACAACAGTAAGGTTTATGTTTAACTCATTTAGTGACAAGTCCAGAAGTAGACAAGCTGATCTGTTATATGGCAGTTCCTTGATGTCATTAGAGGCTAGGATCTCTGTTCTCATTCTCAGGCTTATATAATGGTTGTTAGAGCTCCAGCCATCACATCCATGACTCAGGTAGAAAAAGCGGAGGGAGATACTGGGCAAGGGAGCTCTGCTAGTTGAGACAGTTCCCTTTCAAGAGCTCTTCCTGAAGCCCTACTTACTAACATGCCTATCTTCAAAGGGCCTAAGGAAGGTAGCTTTCTGACCCAAACACCTGCTTCCCTCCCTGCTGCTTCCCTCCCAGTCCTTCTGCTAATAAGGAAATGGAGGAGAACATCATTGGGTAGAATCTGGTAGTCATTGCCATAATGGAGTGGGTGGGGGAGCAATAGATTAACAGCAATGAAGCAAACCGTGCTTATTTAATTAATTTCTTTTTTTAAGTTTATTTATTTATTTTGAGAGAAGAGCATGTGCTTGCACACACATATGCTTGAGTGGGGGAGGGGCAGAGAGAGAGGGAGAGAGAGAATCCCAAGCGGGTTTCGCATTGTCAGCTCAAAGTCCAACCCAGCGCTGGATCTCAAGAACTGTGAGATCATGACCTGAGCTGAAATCAAGAGTTGGACGCTTAACCAACTGAGCCACCCAGGTGCCCCCATGCTTATTTTATTATTTTAGTTAAGGTCAAATTTTTCAGAAGCTGAAGTACAAATGTTGCCTTTTTGTTAATACAGTTTAGCCCTGGAAATACACTACATTTCACTACATCCGGGTAGGGCTGAGTAATTGGGGCCAACAATTACAGAAAATTTGGAGATCACTGAAGAATTGAATATTGTTACTGACAGATCACAAAATTCTATAGGACTGTACTTCCTGAAAGAAGGTTACTGTTATTATTATTGTTTTGAATGGTGTTTGACGAGGTGAATGTGGAACTGGCTCATTTTGTGTAAAGTTATTTTTCTCAGAGCTTGTAAGTAGCTGAATCTGCCTCCTTGGATCCCATATGATGGAGATGGAATGGCCCCAGGGGATCCAGAATAGAACTCTGTAGTCACTAGAACTTTTCTAATTGATGTCAATGGTGTCATAAACAGTTTTGTAGTTGGTTTGGTATTTATATTCTAAAGATCACAAACCACTGATATCTATCTTGCAATCCTCTGTCTGCCAAATAGTCATTTATCTCTTCTCACAAAATTTCTAGAGGTACACATGTCCCCAACCCAGACACACACACACACACACACACACACACACACACACACACACTGGGACCTAAGTAGCAAGTTCATTTCTAAAAAAAAAGGTTAAACCAACAAAAAACCTTTTCTTAACTCTAACAACAATGTTACAATACATCAAATGAAGATAAGTCAAAATAGTTGGTGATGTAGGTTCTATCATATTTGAAATGTTTATTTTGTCTTATAACTGGGATAACCTCATGGAAACAAAGAGTGGGTTTCATGGTGGCGATTACTACACATGGCAGTAGTAATCTAGAATATATCCCAGAACATTCGGCTGGATTGTGGATCACCAACTGACTCCAGAGAGCCTCTGTGCTTGGATTAGCTCCACTGGGCATGAAACAAGGCACAAAATGGACTGTTCTTTTCTTTTTCTAGAGAACTTCACATGTAGCTACACCCCCGTGTGAAAAATAGAAATGATTTTTGTTTTTAAATTAGAACCAACTGAACCAACTCAAAAAAAAATGTGGAAGGAATAAATTCAAGTGTGTGAAAGCATAAGGAGGCAAAAGGAAATAATTCTATTATAATTATTTTTCAACAAGGGCTTACATCTGTTTCTAATTTATACAGATTATTGACACATCTGGATGTTTGGCCTTAGGAATTATAAGTTGCTGTGGTGGCATTTATTTTTTGAATCAACTCTTCAGACCACCCTGGAACTCAGGCAACTGGTTTGGAAAGAAGGTTGTGATATTTTAAATAAAGTTACCTTCTGGCATTTCAAAACCAGTGCAAATGGGATTCTGTCATGTTGTGTTTTATAAATTGTGGTTTTGCATTTTTGACACCTGCAGGAAAAATAAGACCAAAGCCAAAGGCCTAATGGCTTGACAATGACAAATTATAATAGCCAGATAAAGCTGTCAAGGGGACACTGGAGATGGGTGTAAGGTTAGCCATTCGCATTAACCACGGGGGACCCTGGATTTCAGCAGAAACCAAATAGTAACCGAGCAAATGACTGATGCCAATGTTGTTTTAACATGGCCTGACAGAAGGATGCATGCCTACACGGAAAATGGGATTGTTAAGAAGTATCGTTGATTAATACTTTACCTCTTGGACTGATTCCTTTTGTAATCAGGAGCTAACTTTTCTTCGTATGTGGTCTGATTGTAGTAATTTATTCCAAGGGTATGAATGATGGGAATCGTGGAGCAGACCCTTAAGATTTTAGGAAACAAAAACACGATGAAACACTTATTTCATGGCAAATATTCCTTAAATGGAGTAGCATGATTTTATTAAAGGGAACAGAAGACCATACATCAAAAGCCTAATGTAAGCTGGCAGAAACAAAACAAAACCCTCTTATAGTTCTTTAGTGTAAAGGTACAATAGAAATAATTAAGCATACAATATGGTTCGATTCATTTTGGGAAGAAGGCTCTAGAGTTCTCAGAGTAGATTTGGTTCTTTGTTTTTCTGTCATAGCAAACCTTGAAATTCTCTCAAGTTTCACTAGATAGGGTGATGTTGCACAGCAGACTGACATTAAAAAAGGACATCTGGCTTGAGCTTTCTTTAGAGGCAATTATTGTGTTCCATTTTAAAAGGAAATGATCATACTTGTAGAATATCTGATATATTCTAGAAACAAACTTATCTGTTGTGCTGACATTCCTGTGTCTTTATATATCATTTTATTGAGTGCTTACAAAACAAAAACACCAAATGCATACCAATGCCTGAGATAAATGATAAAATATTCCCAAGTATCAACCTAAAGTCAATTTATGAGGTGTAATGGAGGTCTGCTTTTTACAGCCTTTTTAGTAGAGATGGAACAGAAGAAATCAGCATCAGTTGGCACAAATCCAAAGACCTTACCTTGCAAAAGATACCTATGTAATTAGCAATGTTCCTATCTCCATTTCAGTTCAGTCTTCTATTTTAAAAGGCTAATAGGTGTCCATTGGGATCCATTCATAACCTCTGAGGAAGAATTCATTGCAACTCAGTAGGGTGGCTCTGTACAATTTTGACTTGAATAGTTTAAAAACCAGTATCACTTACATTATCACCTACAGTTCTGTCATTTTCAGGCCTCAGACCTCATGAATGTGTGATTCACAAAGCTAACTTAGAATATTTCTAGTTAATTTTGAGTGTCTAACTCTTGATTAAGCACAAATGGGCCTCTAATAGATGCTTTGATGAGGGAAGACAGAAATGAACATGAATACTGAGCTTTACAGATAACATGAGCATTTCATTAAGTGAAACTTTGCCTTTTCTCTAAGTAGGGTGGAAGTCAGTGCCCTGCTACTGGAAATAATAATAATAGTAGGCTGGCTTGAGTTTTAATCTATCCTCCCTTTTCCCTGTCCCACAGCAAGTGACACAGGCTATTTGCCCAGAGCAGGGGAGGAGGAAAGATTTTTGAAAAGTTTGCAGCACTTTTAATAATAGATCTTTGCAAATGCTCATGCACACCAACAGTTAAATGGGGAAGGGGGTTTGGTCAAGCGCAGAAGTGGTGCTTTTCCAGGTAGATCATTGGGAATGGGCTGGAATGCCCAGAAGATAGCCATTTCTAAGGAAATCTTTCCTTTCTCTTCGAACAAACTTTCCTTGGCCTCTATTGAAGGTACGAATCAAAGGACAGGAAGGAACAGGACTGGGAGAGAATCAGATGTAGAAAATGCCAGTTCAGAGAGAAGAACAAAACAAGAGGGAAGAAACAGAGAAGCCTAAATGCAGGACTACACCAGACCCTGATCTTCAAGGTGCAATTTCTCTGGTGTACTGTGCATCCAGACCTCATTCCTCCTCCTCTCTTGCTTCTGACTGGAAATAGGGAGCTGATGAAATATGTCTTGGGGCAAATACCATTGCATACTTCAGATGAGGCAGTCCCAGAATGTTGAAGGTGGGAGGTGACACTGGAGGTCACCGGTCAAATTTCCTTTCCATAAGATGAGGAGTCAAGGCTCAGAAAGGCGAAGGGATGAGTGGAAATCTCTAAGCATGACCCAGAGTAAACAAGCATTTTTGACTGGTTTTTCGCATCTTTAGTAAGAAGAAATGATAATTAAAAATATTCTGAACATGTAAAAAGCTATCTCTTAGTATTTACTGGGTATGTCAAGTATATTCTATACTGACCCTGGTGCGGTGAGGAAGAGATAAGGATGGGTTGAACACATTTCCTGACAATTTTGATGCATATAAAACAGGTATTCGGTGGTATTATAAGCAGGATGAACATAGGTGGCCACACTATGAAGTGACAGAAAGAAAAGGAACTTTCTCTCCAGGCTTCTAAGGCTCCTGTGTGAACAGGAATCATGTCAAACCTTTGCCCATGAGGAGAGTTTGGCCTATCACATACTGGTGGAGTAGGAGGAGTCTTCTGGATTTTTTGGTTTGTGGAGGTGGGAGAATTTCTCCCTTTAGCCATTCCAGAGGGCCCTTTGCTTAGTAAGAGTTGGAATCTTGAAGTGGTTTCTAGTCATTACCTGAATCATCAGGAAGGATTCTTACTATACTATTCTTCCTTTTCTGTTTTCTCTTCATCACATGGTGGCTCAAGGCTTTTTAGAAGATCTGCTCTGATTTCAGAACCTGTATGCAATCTTTCTCATTGTTTGTTTTTCTCTTTTGACTGGTTAAATCACATTCATCTTTGATCTCTCACCAACCAGAAATTCCTCCTCTTTTGACTCATTCATTTCCTTTACCAGGAAATATGGAAAGGAACCCCTGTATTATCAGGTCTAAACCTTATGCGGCTTTCTGTTTTCTTTTCATCTAACCTTTAAGTTGCTCTCAACTGTATTTTGGATTTAAAATACTTGTTTTAAAATCATTTCCAACAGAAGATTATATTTATTAATTAATTAGTAAGACTTTTATTCCATATCATAACTTTAACCTTTTAGCACTAATATCTTTTTATTTTTCTGGATTGAAGACTTTGTGCTTTACAGTTATCTAGAAATCTATAATTCTCCACTTTTCTTTACAAACTTGTCATGTAAACTCTTACAACCATTTCTTATAGTTTCTCTTTTTCACTTAAAATGTCTTTTGGATCATTATGTTTCATATAGTAATATTAAATGTGCTGTTGTTACAGAAAATCTCTAAAGTCCAAATTTTGGACTCCTAAGCTTTGACCTCCAGTTTTCCTGATGAGAGAAAATGAGAGACTAAGAGAAAAATTACCAGGTGTACCCACAACTGCAAAGAAAAGACACCCCCCCCCCCCCCAGCACCATTCCCAGAACCAGCCAGGGTGTGCCTGGTTGTGGTCTGACCTAAAGGCGGGAACCAATCAGGTTCTGCTGAGTGGTTTGACCTAAAGGCAGGAACCAATCAAGTTCTGTTGAGTGTTCAAATTTAAATGTCAACCAATAACAGCTCTGTAACTATGAAAAATCCCTAACTTGTTTGTGCCTGTCTATAAAAGAAGCTGTAAGATCCTTGCTCGGGACCTCTTAGCATCACCGGTAATGAGTGCGCGGAGGTCCGGGTTCGAACCTGCAATAAATGACCCTTGCTGCTTGGCTTTGACTCTGGACTCTGGTGGTTTGTTCTTGGGGGTCTTTCGAATTTGGGCATATCAAAAATACATTCTGTATTCCAAAATGTCACTCCAGGTCAACCAGTCCTTTGAGATTTGGCTTAAATCCCTTGTGTGGTGAGAGCCTCAGTGCTTCTGAATGTCTTAGGCAATAGGGGACAGGACACTTCCGTTTCTCGTGGCCTCTCCTAGCCCTGGACTCCTACTTCTGCTGATTGGCTTGGTCCATGGCTAACCATGCTGTTGCTACCACACATTCTCTGCCCCACAAAGGACACTGCCCAGGTCCTTCTTCTCACATTCCGAGGTGTGTGTATAGCAGACATTCACTGAAGTTCATGGCAATTGAGTTGTTTAATTAAAGAACTAAAAGAAGTTTAAATAATAGCATCATTAAAGTTAAATATGTAATATTGCAGTGCTCAAAACTCCTTGGTCCTTGGGAACTTTTTACTCTCTACCTGTTTTAGCAGCTGCCTGGTTTGTGATCCCCCTGTCTTTATTCCCCATCTTTCCTCTGGCCGCAACGCCATCCCCTCAAATCTTGTTCTTTCTTACTTGAGAGTTTAATTATCTTGGTAAAGTCGTGCCTTTCACCAGGGCATCTCTTCAGGATCTCAACTTACAGCTAACGTTTCAGCTAGGTCTATTCGCAAACAAGACATTTTTTTTTTCCCTGTAAAGAACTCTGGCATTTGCTGTCAGTCTTCCCTGGCAGCACATCCCTTGTCCCTCCTTCCAAATTACACGAATTGATCGATTGATTTTAAGTGGAGTTTAAAGTGGATTTAATTTTAATAAATTTTAAGTGGATTGAGTTTATGTGGAGAGAGAGAGCGTGCACACGCACACACAGGCGCACACACATACATGCATGTGAGCAAGGAAGGGGCAGAGAGTGAGGGAGAGAGAGAATCCCAAGTAGGCTCTGTGCTAACAGAGTGGGATTTGATCCCACGAACTGTGAGATCATGACCTGAGCCAAAATCGAAAGTCAGAAGCTCAACCAACTGAACCACCCAGGCGCCCCCAAATTATGTGAATTGAAAGCAGAGAAAACCATACCTTCTTTGGAGCAAACCTTTTGGTATTGTCATTATTTTAAAAGTCTTGTCTCATCTTATTTAAAAATATTTTTAATGTTCTACTTTATCTTATATCAAAAAAAAATCTCATGAGGGACGCCTGGGTGGCTCAGTTGGTTAAGCTTCCAACTTGGGCTCAGGTCATGATCTCACAGTCTGTGAGTTTGAGCCCTGCCTCGGGCTTTGTACTGAAAACTCAGAGCCTGGAGCTTGCTTCGTATTCTGTGTCTCCCTTTCTCTGTCCCTCCCCAGCTCACGCTCTATCTCTCTCTCAAAAATAAAAACAGACATTAAAAAAAATCTTCAAGAATGAGAAAAAAAAATCTCATGAGAAAATTATGAAAGCTACATTGTTGTCAAATTTAATACAAGTGAATATAAGTGAAAGTGAAAATTGAACATGCTTTACCCCATTGTTGCATTAAACTTTGTTCCTTTCATTCCTCTCTAGTAATTCAAGGTTATACATTCTATTCTGCTTTTCATGGCTAGGGTAAACCTAAGCGGGGCGGGGGGGGGGGGTGTTGGGGAACCACGTGTGTATACATATATATCAACCTAGATCTTTTTCATCATTATGAATGAAAATGTCTGGATTATCCTGGGCTAAATGAGAAATTTAACACACCTCTGCAATTCCCAGAAATTGTGGAAATAACCTGAAGTTTTAGTTCCAGATTATTATTATATATCAAGCACTTTCAATTTCAAGAAGCCCCCTCATCTTTTCAAACAAATGTGTTAAGTCTCGCTGTTTCATTAACAACAGTTGTTTAGACCTAGTCATTTTTATCAAGTCTATTAGTTACTACTCTTTTATGGGATATCTTTTGCTTTCTTTGAGCTGTTTTTTTAGGCGGAACCAGCCTTCCATTCATTCTATGTCTTCCCTGGGCATCGAAAGCACCTAAGTCAACTTCTTCTGCCTTGGCCAGCCCTTCTCTCTACACCCAGAATTACAAACCATAAATGATGTCAAATCTTCTCTATTCCTCAAGAACTTTGACACTGGGTCCAAAACTGAAACAGGTCTTGAATTTGTTCCATTGGTTTTTGTGGCCTGTCCCGGTCTGTCAGCCTGTTCTGATCTAGAGGGTCTAGGTCAGGGTCTGAAGGGAAGGCAGACCTGGTGGGCTTCTCCTCCACTGGTTGGTATGCTAACACTTGCCATCACAGGTGCTGGTTTTGTTTGTTTTGCTTTTTTGTGGAAACAGCTAAACCCTAGTTCTCTACTATATTATTTCGAGAGAAGTAGAAAGTAACATTCATGTGTTTAGAAATCCAGGAGCTCTAGGTTTGTACATGGAACAGGTATTTGTATTCATCTTTCTGTTTTTCTCCCCAGCACCTTCCACATCTGATCTTGTTCTCCATGTAGGTTAAAGCACACACATATGCATGTGCACGCGCACGCATACTCCCACACTCAACCAAAGAGGAAAGGACACAGTGTGGTAAATAAAATAATATAAAGACTCGTCTCCAGGAATCCATACCAGAACAGTCAAAGCAACTACTCAACAAGAATTATATTTCTTATTTTCTGTGCTAAATCGGACATAGTCTCTGCACCCTAGGAGCTCACAGTGTTGTCAAGGAGATTCGATGGGCACATAGGAAACAACACAATGGAAAGAAGAAAGGATATGGAAAAGCTGAGTTCAAATCCCCATTCCATCACTAGTAATTGTGTGGGTTTGAATAAGTCACTTCATTTCTTAGAGCCTTTACTTATGATTTCTTGTGACAAAAGTTTTTTTTTTTTTTTTTTTTCATTAAGAGCCACATAGTTTGGCAGCAAGAAAACCAGAAAAGGATAAGGAACAATTAAACTCTGCTTTCAAGGGCTATAACCCACCAGGGAGGCAAGACAAGCACACAAGACAATGTAAGAACATTGGTGTCCTATGTGAGAAATGACCCTCTATGGCACTCCTATGAGGTCAGAAAAGACACATGACAGTGGGAGAGGAGAGGGATGTTGATTTAACATTAAATGAGCTCAAAAATACACTGTTTAGTACTTGTTTTGATCTCTGATCTCAGTTTTAATACAGCAGGTGGGACACATAATTGGCAAGAGAGAGAAAGGAAAGTTCTGGAACAGGTGGGATGGCTGCCTGGGCAGTTGGCCAGAACGTCCCCAACAGAACATTCTACTATCAGATAGGGTATATTCCCACCTCATACAGTGTCTTCCATATGTCTCAAAATATTGACAGCCTTAAGAAATGATGTAGAAGAGCAAATAAAAAGTGAGGAAGGGAGAGATTACCCAGGACAAACAAGGAGGATGGAGGCCAGCTGTTCTCCATTCTTCCCAGGGACAAAGAGTTCCGTCCTCAGATCTGTCCCAGAGCATTATCTTATTGCACTTAGCACTTTCTACCTTGGATTGCAGTTATTTATGTACAAGGCTTATCTTCCCTACTGAACTGCAAGTGTGGGGAGCCCAGAGCCTGCCTCTTTCGCCTTTGGATCCCCTTAGTGCCGGCCTCCTACCTGCTGGGAACCCAGCGACTGTGTGTTAAAGGCACAGGAAGGGCTGGAAAGAGCAGTAGTAGGATTTCAGTCACGTCAAGTTAAAGACTGCTTTCATGAGAGTTGTTGAGTCAGGGAATACTTTGCTGAGGGAATGTTATCTGCTTCTCTAGAGGTCTTAAAAAAATAACATGGTCTCATCAATTTGAAATGATTTAAATATGGTCTTGCATGTGGCCAGAGGGAGAGAGCAGCTGAGCTCTCAAGATTCTTTCCAGAGCTTAGAGCTCTGATTCTGTGATGGGAAACAACAGCTTCTTCTCTCTCCTTCATTCTCTCTCTTTTTCCACCTCTTGGTCAACCACCCAAGGGTGATAAATGAATGGTAGGACATCTGTCTCTTGTCCCTTTATGAATGTCTCCTCTTACCTGAAAGAGAGATGTGGGCTTGGGATTACTCACCTGAACAAGGTCCAGCTCTTCTCTGAGGTCACAGCAGGTCTGTATCTGCCTTCTGTGGTGGCAGTGCATGCAGGGATGGTGGGCTGCCTCCCTCACCTGGCCTAGAAGGTATGGAGGCTGTTAATGATGTGAATGGTTGTTTTTGGATATACGGTTTCCCAGAAATCTTCCAAGTGGGGACTCCAACGTTGGCATGAAGATTTTTTCGAAGGCATCTAAGACCTCTCCGATTGGGCTTGGATGCAGCCCTGCATGTCAGCGATCATATATGATGGCCAGGAAAGCTCTTCCCCTTTCTTGCTTCCAACCTGTGGTGCTAAGTGAGAATAAAGGGATTTCTGAGAAGAGAACTGCATTCTTCCATTTGACAGTGAAATCATGTTACTCTATTTGAAAGGAACTTTGCCTCCTAATTTTCAAGCAGTCTTGAAATAAGATGTTCAAGGACCGTTGAAAATGCATCTTCCTATTTTTGATTTCTCATTTCACTTGGGTTCCAGAGGTTCCTTGTTTGCTTCTATTTCTTGGAATTTCCTTTTGAGAATTATAGTAAGGTGTGGAGAACTGTTGGTGGTTTGATGAGACCAAGTTCTTTGGGAAAGGGGAGAGTAGTGGCTCAACACTGAATGAACTTGTATTGAGCCCTCACTCTGGGTTGTTGCGTCTGGGGATAGAATCTGCATCTCACTGATTACCCTTTAGCTCCAGGTCTCCATCAGAGAAAAGGCAGCAGGTTTTTTAGAAGTAGGCCTCCAGATTTCAATATGCTACTTGGGGCAGTCATTTGGGTCATTGAATGACAGGTTATTCAATACGCATATTCTGTGAGTTAATTGTGTTGACCTCTGCTCTCCAGTATTGTGTCATTAGCTCCGTGTGGCTATTGAGCACTTGAAATGGGGCTTGTCTGAACTGAGATGGCCTGTGAATGTAAAATACAAACCACAATTTCAAAGTCTTAATATAAAGAAAGAATGTAAAATAGCTCAATGATATGTTTCATTGATTATATGATGAAATGATAATATTTTGGATATATTGGATCAAATAAAATATACCACCAAACATACTTAATTTCACCTATTGCTTTTTAGTTTTCTTAACATGGCTACTAGAATATTTAAACATACATACGTGGCTCGAATTATATTTCTGTTGGATGGCACTGCTCTAGACGTAGCACTGGAAAGCAGTGGGGATAGTTCTCACCAGATTTTCTCCTTTACTCTATCGTTTTTTGCAAGCACTAAAATGGCCAAATTTGGGCAAAGACGCTGTGTTGCCTTAAAAGGAATATATACCCTTCTCCATGTTTCTTGTCTTTCCAATTAGATTATAAGTATCTTGAGTGGCTTCAAGTCATAGGGTCAACAAAACCATAATTCGTGGTAACTTGTGTTAGGTATGGTGCTGGGTTCTGGAATTGTGACATTGAATAGAACCTGGCCACTGCCCCAGGAACCTGCTGTCTATAGATAAGGCAGGGAAGAGCACAACTGCTAGAATCAAATTCAAGAAGTGTTACGGTAGAGTCTATCTAGCTCAGGGTATTCCATCGAATCACCTATTTCTCTAATTGCCCCAGCTGTACTCAATCACTTTTATGTATTACTTGTTTTTATCACACAAATAAAAGATAGTCATTGTAAAAAAAAAAAAAGAAAAGAAAAGAAAGAACAAGGAAATACAGATAAAGCAAAAACACAAAGTTCATGGTTGCCACTGTTGGCATTTGGATTATATCCAGCCTCATCCAGTAATAAGGTTCTAAATTGTCAGAACTCAAACTCAGATTAGGCATAGTAGAAAGGGAATCTGTGGCTTTTCAATGGCTGGATCCACAGATTTGAGCAATTACCAACTGTCTATCTGTCTGTCCCTCCCCATCTTTCATTTTTGTTTTTTCTGTGCTATCCAGATCTGCCTTTATTCTCTTTGGGGGATCCCATGGACAAGAGATGTCAGTCCTAGGAGGGAGAATGTTTAGAGACCCATGTGGCAGCAGTGGCTGAGAAGACTCCCTAGGTAGGAGACACGATGAGACAAGAATAGATTCCTGGATCTGCACCCCTCTTTCCTGCAGGACGGATTAGTGAGATATACCTTTGGACCAATAAAGGAGAGGTTCTGACATTTCCATATATGCAATCTATGTCACATGGAAACATCAGGACCTCCCCTGTAGATACTTGTCCAGTACTTGGGTTTATTTCATGGTTTTATAGCAACTGGCCAGTTTCTAACACAGAAGAGCCAGGGTGGCAAATACTGATGCTTGAGTGCCCTGAATGGTGACATGTCTCAGACTATTCGTGGGGCTCCACCAGCTCTCTCCATGGCACTTTGAAAAGGCACCTCTCTTGGTCTTCTCTAGGATCCTTCTGACTCCTGATAGAATAAAAACAACATGTTTAGGCTGCACAAAGGTCAAAGGACACAAATAAATAATGGATATGCATCTTGAATAAAGAGTAACCTTTGCCTCTGAAATTGATATATCACCTGTTAATCTGATCATGTAGAACATGGTTGTCAGACTAACATAGGACATGATAAAGCTTGATTTACAGAATGATATACTATGTAAAATAAATGATTGTGAAACACTTTGAACGTATAAAGTCTTATATGGACGCTTAATGATCATGGTAATTATTTTACAACTTAATTATAGGAAAATGAAAGCAGAGCAGCTTAACGAATTCAAACACTGATCAGACTGTGTACTATGAGGGAGATAAAAAAGAGAGTTTGTAGCTTAGTGTCACATTCTGCGATTGTTTAACCTATAGTCAGACTTCTCAGTGTTTTCTAAAACGGAGAGAGTTACAAAATGATTTTGGTTATGCAGATAATTAGCTTTAAGTGAATTACATTTTATATTCCATAAGAATAGCCTTTTAAAGAAACAACAAATGGTACAGGCTGACGTGGCCTGGGGATGAGAGAACTGATAAAGGGCATACAGGGAGACCTGTGTGCTTGTGATACGGCTCTTCCCACATGAGTGGGGCCTCGAAGCCTGGCCCCAAACTCAGCCCCTGAGCACAAATGAAATTAGGTGCATCTCTCTCTCTCTCTCCCTTCTTAAAAAATGTATATATTGCAATATGATGATGTAAGCTTGGGCTTTGGAGTGAATTTACTAAAAGCAGTAATGCATGTTGCACATTTTGTCAAGGATTACAAAACACTGGACACTTGTGCCCATCCACAGAATTTCCCTGCTGATCCTGAGAGCTGAGTGCAGATGGAAATTTGAGTTTTATTGTATTTGGCTATCAAGTCTATTAAAGAAATAGCTTATTATGCCCGTTCACTAGACATGCTTTTGGCCTTGGGATTTTTATACCTTTGGTCCTTGGCTACAGTAGTTCATACATAATAAACAGAGATTAAAGTTGTTTCCTATCATGAGATGAATAATATTTAACATAGCTATTCAACGTATCTAACTAGTGACCTTTGGCCAAATCACTGAAATAATTCGATTTTTAAAATCAGATTTCATCCTGCTTTGACGTGAATTGATTTCACTGCCTCCAACTAAAGTTTGAAATAGACATTTAGGCATACATGGCTTTCCTAACCTATAAGGAAGGTCAGTGCCTGAATAATCTTGCATATTTGCAGTTCAGATTTACTCTCTCACAATCATTTTGCAACCCATCTGCACAGGGTTTATACCTTTGAGGTATAATCCCAAGTAATTTATCACTTTTTCTGTTCACTAAAATTAAATGGTTTAATTCTTAGGGGATTAGTTGAGAAAACATTTGCTGTTTCGGCCAAGCCTCTATAATCTATATTTCTCCAAGTTGTTAAAATGTCAAATTGAAAGAGGGTCAAGGAAAGCAACAATAAAGTTCAAAGAGAGTATTATATTCTCTTCAGTTATTGCAATTTTTTATCGGTCTCATTGATCCTGGATAATAAATGCACATTGCTGTAAGTTTCAGAAACTCAAGAAGATGTTAAGGCAATCAATTTTATGAATAAATGTATCGCTAAAAAGAGGATTTTGCTGGCAAGGTCAAGAGCTGGCTCTTTGTGAAAACATCTTGGGCTTGCCTTTTCACACAGATCTTTGACAATTTCCGAACGTTTAAAATAACGTATCTGTTAAAAGTATGTTTGAAAAGCTAATGTCTGTAGTTCAGCAGCACAATTAACAAATTAATGAACTCACTTTCTGTTTACCATTGAATTATAATTGCTAATTGGTTAATCTAAATAAAGCCTCGGGCCTTTATTGGAAGTGTTAGCATTTGAAACCACTGGCTGCTTGAATTTCCTCAACTAACACTCCAGACTTGTGAAATTTAAACAAACGTGTAAAATCTGGGCACCTTTTAATGCCTCTCAATAGCCTATCATCACGGCCCAAATCTATTAGCAAAACAAATAAACAGCTTTTGGAATTTAAAGGTAAATATAGGAATTCATGAATATACTGATTGCTCTTTCACGTTATAGCTGTTTGCTCAAATGTGGCCCCCAACAACGAAGAGAACTGTGTGTGTGTGTGTGTGTGTGTGTGTGTGTGTGTAGATATTACCTCTGGGGAATTCAGCCTTTTAATTCTGAAGAAGAATTATATGTTAACAGCTTTCCTTTTATGTGTAATTGGTGCATTGACACAGGTCCTTTCCCAACCTTATTTGAAAAGTCTTTTTCCTTATTCCTTCTTAGTCACTTCCGCTTCTTCTCTCCGCGCGACCTTGAATTCCCGGGCCTTTCCCCCACGCCGCTCCTGCGCCCGCAGGGGACCTGGTCTCCTCCAGGCGTGGCCCCGCACTTCCCGACCAGGGCAGAGCCAGGGCGACAGCCAGCTTGCAGACAGCTGTTGCCCGCGGGGCAGCGATGGGGTTGTCATTAGCAAGGAGGGCAGGACTGCTCCGAGGCTGTCCTGTTGGTGACCAAGAAACAATTGTCCCTGACGGCCAGTCGGCAGGAGGCTCTGTGTTTCCATTCTCTTTGACCTGATACCAGGCTCGAGCCACTGTTACCTGGAAAAGGCTGAACTGCAAACTGCAGCAGGCTCTTCAGAGAGCAGTTGCAAAGGTGTAGGGCTCCGGATAGCAAGCTGTGATGGCTCAAGTATAATGTGCATTTATGATTTTCCGTGTCGACGAAATAGATGTGAAGTAGACACACCAAACTGTTCCCGAGATCTGAGTCAGGCGCGGCTGTAGTCACTTTAAGATGAAGATCTCAGGGCGCCTGGGTGGCTCAGTCGGTTAAGCATCCGACTTCGGCTCAGGTCATGATCTCACAGTTCGTGACTTCAAGCCCCGCGTCGGGCTATGTGCTGACAGCTCAGAGCCTGGAGCCTGCTTCAGATTCTGTGTCTCCCTCTCTCTCTGCCCCTCCCCTGTTCATGCTCTGTCTCTCTCTGTCTCAAAAATAAATAAAACATTAAAAAAAATTTTTTTAAGATGAAGATCTCATGCCGTTCCGGGACTCCACAGACTAGAGGGGAAGACAGTTACCAGGCCCAGCAATAAGGCCAGGATAGAGGGATGCACAGGCTGTCAAGGGAGCATCCTGTCCAGGGCCGTTCTCTTTGTTCGTGGTTGTGTGGTGTGCTTACAGCAGCATTTCAAGAACATTCAGTGGACTGAGGTTGTTGCAGGATGGACGGTGTGTGAGGGCATGTATTCTGGGTCAGGAACGCCAGCCTGAGGCTACTGTAAGAGTCTCAGGGTTGATGAGGATCAGGTCTGGGTGAAGTTGATGAAACGAAACAAAATGAAATGAAAACAAAAGACAAGAAAAGGAGAAAAGGAAAGGAAAGAGGAAAGAGGAAAGATTAGTTACATATATTTTACACACACACACACACACGCACACACATTGGCAGGGTTTTCTCACAAAGATAAATCCTTTTGAAACACAAACTATACATCCCAGGTGATTTTGTGGGGTCTAAAGCTTTTGCCAAAGGCGAAGGGGATAAGGGGGGGGGGAGGGGTCTCTGCTAATCGCTCTCTTTCTGGTACAGTCTCTCCTTTCCAATGTAAATTTAGGCAGTTGAGGGGGAGGCAGAGAGCTTTCTTGCATCTGCTGCATTTTGATTACTTTTAACTTGAAATAATTGTTATGCCAAAGTGGTCCATCTTGGGGCAGTCTACCCTAGGCCCCTACAAAAAGAACATCTTAGGACTCATTTCCACTTTTATAGGGCAAAATAACCTTTGGTCTGGTCCCTGGGTGTCACTACACAGGGTCCATAGCTACAGTGGATTTAACTTTCTACACAAGGCATTCATAGGTACAGGCATTCTTTCTACACAAGGAGGGATGTGACTGTAAATAAAAAAATATACCCACCAAATCCAAACTGAACATATTCTCCACTCAAGCTCTTCTTAGCCCAGAGTTTCTCAACCATGGCTACACTGACATTTTGGACTAGGTAGTTCTTTGTTGTGGGGGCCCGTCCTATACATTGTAGGCTGTTTAACAGCATTTACTCTGTAGATTCCGATAATGTATGTGCAGTGGTGACAACCAAAAAGGTCTCCAGACATGGCCAGACATCCTCTGGGGAGCAAAATCACTCTCACTCCCCTCGCCTTTAAGAACCACTGCCTTAGACAGATTTGCCCAAAAGTCTATGGCCACGCTAACACTATCTAACAAGAGGGAACAGTCACAAGGCAGGAATTGCAGTATAACTGCTTACAGCATTAAAGTAGGACAATGCTAACCCAACCAAAAATTTCCTCCTCTTATGTAAAAGTTTTAATTTTGTGCCATTCTTTATTCCTAAAAAACAACCCTCTCCATATCTCTATCTATATAATCATCGTCCTCAAAATCAGGGTTCAAAAATCAGACATGCTAGAATGTCACTTTATGATCGAATTTGCCAGGTCCCTAAAGAGCCTACGCATCATTGGTTCATTCGGTTCAGTAAAACCTTATTGAGTGTCTCCTATGTACTAGCCCCAGAAAATATCTGTGAACATAACTGACAACTTTCTCTACCCTTACGGTCTTATGTTATAGTTGATTGATATTAGATTTATTACAGTGAACTTATCAGCATGTTTTATAGTCATTGTAAGTGTTTTTGTATTTTGAGACACATGATAATTTTTGTTAGGGGGCATATACTTTTCCTTACATAACTTCTGAATTCAGGAAGCATTGAATCAGTCCCAAGGAAGTCGAGATAAGTATTTTCTTCCCTGTTTTAGCCAGCCTCCATCTGAGACAATTATCCTTTTCTCCTTGAGATAGAGCCCATTTTTGGTCAAGAGGCCTTCATCCTCAAAGATTGTACCATCACTAAGGAATTTTAAGTGTTCTGTTGGATACTACTTGAAGGGACACATGTTCATTTCCACAATGCACCTGTTCCTACGGTGGCCTCTCCACTCAACTCAGTTAAGAGCACTACCTAAGCACTGGTCCTCTCTCCTGCTTCTTCAGAATAGCAAAAATAGCTTATATGTACTGAGGGCTTATCAAGAGCCCAAATTGTCCTAAGCATTTTTATGTGCATTATCTCATTTCACCGTAAAGCAGTCCTCGGAGGTAAGCAGAAGACAAAATCGAGGCTTAGAGAGATGGAGGTACTTGCCCAAGGCCACCCAGTTTGGAAAGAGAGCTGAGATTCAAACCCAGGCAGTCTAACTCCAGAGTCTGAATGCCTAACTTCCATTATGAGCACTGTGACTTGTGATGATTTCTGTGTGAGTTAAATCCATATGAAAGCAGAGTGGGTTTTGGTGGTTGACCCAAAAAGGCCTAGATAAATTACCATATGACAGGTAGCAGCACCTCACTGGGATGTCCTCGATACAAATCACCCAATGACAGCTCCATGGTGAAATATGGGACAGAATATTGTACCATAGAATTTTTAAACTGGAAAAATGGTTAGGTCATCTATAAGACATACGTGTATTTCTGTGTGACATATAGACAGATATACATGTATGTATGTATGCAGGAGTATCAAAGATTCTTGATTGAAGAATATACTTGACTAGATGTAAATAGCATTCATTGAAGGTGACATCTTCCTGATAAGACACTTAAAGGATGATCTTAATTTTGCATATTGAGACTCTTTGGGGACTTGTATATGTATGTGTGAGTGCATGCACATTTCCATAAGGCTAACTCTTTTTCTTGCTGCTGTGGTACAGTCCTCACAAACCTATGATTCACAACAGGAATGTAGCTTGGAACTTCTGCTATGTAAGCAGCTGCAGATACTTCAAATACCATTGTACATGTGATCCAGGACTTGCTATAAATTTGCCCCTAAAAATAAAGTAACAAGTGACTGAGCAGCAATAGGAATTAATCACTGCAGTGCGTGAATGGAATGTGCTAGGCTCTACCTCAAAATCCTTTTATAAAAAGATTGATATAATTAAAACCCCAAAGAAACAACCAAGGATGCTATATTTGAGCAAATGTGCTGCAAAAATTTTGGAAGGAAGGTTTATTTTTTTTTTTAAAGGAGAGATGTAGAAAAAAATGGGTTTCCACACCTTCTACATCATTAGAAATAAGATAATATTGTTACATCACAGAAGAATTTATCACGCAAAGGAATTTAAATTGGATTCAATCTTGGTACACTGGAATTTTTTGAAGGCTGAGGGGATAATCGAGCATCTCAATTAAGCTGTTTGCCATGATGGGAAATAACAGTTAAAACTTCTACCATAATTTGTAGCAAAGATTACCTTGATGCTTTAGAGATGTGAATAACCATTTGAAAAGCCCAGACATTTCAAGCTTTCAAAATTAGACTTGAATGGATAAATTCTTTAAGAAGTAATAAACCACTGACCAAAGAAGAAAACAATTAATTATGACTTCTTGAAATCTGCCTTGTTCCTATGACTGTAACACAGCATCCAAATCCGACAGCCCCTATTTAAATCTCTGACCCCTAATACTATCTGAAAAAGAAGGAGGAGTAGAAAAGGAGGAAGGAAGGAAGGAAGGAAGGAAGGGAGGGAGGATGGAAGGATGGAAGGAATACTAACCAGAAAAAGAAAAAAGAAAAAAAAAATAACAATAACCAGCACTTCAAAAAGGTCACTAAACAGACAGTTCATAAAGGC
This sequence comes from Prionailurus bengalensis, assembly GCF_016509475.1. Taxonomy (NCBI): domain Eukaryota; kingdom Metazoa; phylum Chordata; class Mammalia; order Carnivora; family Felidae; genus Prionailurus; species Prionailurus bengalensis. Next base: position 48,101,227 of record NC_057343.1, read on the forward strand.
CTCTGTGATTCCGAGGCCACAGGTAACAAAGTGTTTAGGTCGTCTGAAAGAGAATTTGATTGAAAATCCATTTTTAGACATGGGAAAGTGAAAGAGATTTCTTAAACCCACTTGAATTGCTGAAGATGAAAGGTTAAAAGCTTTAAAGACCAAAAACTACATTAGCAACAGAACAGTAAATACCATCAACAGAGACACAGAAGAATTAGCAAAACAAATATTAAATGAAGAGGGGGGGAAAAATTCATTTCAAAAGCCAAAAAAATTTCTTTTCTTTGTATTCCAAAATTGATCTTGCAGTTTTAGATGAAAGGACTAATGGGTAATTTCTATATAATACTTTCTAAACAAGTGCATGAAATCACTCTCTGCTCCAAAGGGACAGGATCAAAACAGGTAGATTTCCTTGGACAGCTTTGCCACTGCTCTCCACTGTGTTAGAAGCTGTGTTTCCACAGTGAAAGATGATGTGTTATGGTCTGCAGCTCTCTTAATCTTACATGAATTAGGCTTAAAACCACACACTATAAGCTTGGTTTCTGTGGCATTCTTTGGTTTCTAGAATTGCAGAGGAAAACTACTATGATGTTGAGAAGCACAGATGGTTATAGCTTATTAATCTAACATTAAGAAGACCTTTCCAGGTAGCAGACAAGTGTTCCTTTTAATAATGAACCTTAGGGGCGCCTGGGTGGCTCAGGTGGTTAAGAGTCTGACTCTTGATTTTGGCTCAGGTCATGATCTCACGGTTCATATGTTCAAGCCCTTTGTGGGGCTCTGCGCTGATGGTGTGGAGCCTGCTTGGGATTCTCTCTCTCTCTGTCTCTCTCTCTCTCTTTCTGTCTCTCTGCCCCTCTCCTCTTCTCTCTCTCTCTCTGTCTCAGAATGAATAAATAAACTTTAAAAAAAACCCAAACCTTAAAAAATTAACCATTATTGTTAGAAGCTGTGTACTTTTCTGCCTCTTTAAGGGGCACATAAACATAATTTATTTTATTTTACTATTTTTTTTTGATAATTCAGGGCCATTATTATAGACCTCATTTATTACTGGTATAATAACATGATACTCTCATGGGCTGAAGTATGTTTTCCCTTATAATAAAAATCATTTGGGTCTTTAGACAAAGATACTACAAGAAAAGAAACTACAAACCCGTATTGATACAAACATTCTCAACAAAACATTTAAAAACCAAATTCAACAGCACCTTAAAAGAATTATACAATGACCAAGTAGGATTTATCCCTGGGATGCAAGGGTGGTTCAACATACAAAACCTAATCAATGTGATAAATCATATGAACAGAACGAAAGACAAAATCACATGATTATCTCAAATGATGCAAAAAGCAATTGACAAAATTCAATGTGTTTTCATGATAAAAATGCTCAACAAACTAGGAATGGGAGAAAATTACCCCAACATGTTATGTTAATAACCTTAGCATAATATGATGTTAACATTATTTTCTTTTTTTTTTAATTTTTTTTAACGTTTATTCATTTTAGAGACAGAGAGAGACAGAGCATGAATGGGGGAAGGTCAGAGAGAGAGGGAGACACAGACTCTGAAACAGGCTCCAGGCTCTGAGCTATCAGCACAGAGCCTGATGTGGGGCTCGAACTCATGGACTGTGAGATCATGACCTGAGCTGAAGTCGGTTGCCCAACTGACTGAGCCACCCAGGTGCCCCAACATTATTTTCAATGGTGAGTAACTGAAAGCTTTTCCTCTGAGATCAGGAACTAGACAAAGATTACTATTCTCTCAATTTTATTCAACATAGTATTGGAAACTTAGCCATTACAGTTAGGCAAGAAAAAAAGAAAAAAGTGGCATCCAAATTGAAAAGGAAGAAGTAAAATTGTTTCCTTCACAGATGACATTTCTTACACATAGAAAACTCTAAAGGTTCCACAAAGAAACTGTTAGAACTAAGAAATGAATCAGCAGAATTGTAGAATACAAAATCATTGCTCAAAAATCAGTTGTATTTTTATACAAAACCAATAAACAATTCAAAAAGGAAATTAAGAATACAATTTAATTTATGATAGCATCAGAAAAAATACTCAGGAACAAACTTACTCAAGGAAGCAAAAGACTTGTACACTGAAATCTTCAAAACATTACTGAAAGAAATGAAAGAAGACACAAATAAGTGGAAAGACATCCCATGTTTATGGATTGGAAGAATTAACATTGTTGACATGTCTGTACTACCCAAAGCAATCTACAGATCCAATGCAATCCCTATCAAAATACCAATGAAGTTTTTTGCAGAATAGAAAATTATCTGAAATTTAAAATCACAAAAGGCTGGGAATATCCAAACAATCTTGAGACAGAACAGAGCTGGAGGCCTCACATTTCTTGATTTTAAAACACATGACAAAGCTACAGTAAACAAAACAGTATGGGGGCACCTGTGTGGCTCAGTTGATTAATTGTCTGACTTTGGCTCAGGTCATGATCTCATAGTTCATGACTTTGGGTCCCCCCCATTGGGCTCTCTGCTGTCAGCACAGAGCCCTCTTCAGATCTTCTGTCCCCTCCCTCTCTGCCCCTCCCCTGCTCTCACTCTCTCTCTCTCAAAAATAAACAAACATTAAAAAGCAAAAAGTATGTGAGGCAGGAAACCATCAAAATCCTGCAGGAGAAAACAAACAGCATCCTCTTTGACCTTGGGCTCAGAAACTTCTTACTTGACATGTCTCCAAAGGCAAGGGAAATAAAAGCAAAAATGAACTATGGGCCTTCTCAAGACAAAAAGCTTCTGCATAACAAAGGAAACAATCAATAAAACTGAAAGGCAACTGATGGAATGGGAGAAGATATTTGCAAATGATGTATCAGATAAAGGGTTAGTATCCAAAATCTATAAAGAATTTACCAAACCCAACACCTAAAAAACAAATAATCTGGTGAAGAAATGGGCAGAAGACATGAATAGACAATTCTCCAAAGAAGATATCTGTATGGCAAACAGACACATGAAAAGATGCTCAACATCACTCATCATCAGGGAAATATAATCAAAACCACAATGAGATACCACCTCACACTGGTCAAAGTGGCTAAAATTAACAACTCAGGAAACAGCAGGTGCTGGCGAGGATGTGGAGAAAGGGGAACCCTCTTGCCCTGTTGGTAGGAATGCAAACTGGTGCAGCCACTCTGGAAAACAGTGTGGAGGTTCCTCAAAAAATTAAAAATAGAATTATCTTACAATCCAGCAATTGCACTGCTAGGAATTTATCCAAAGGGTACAGGAGTGCTGATTTGAAGGGGCACATGCACCCCAATGTTTGTAGTGGTACTATCAACAATAGCCAAAGTATGGAAAAAGCCCAATGTCCACCAACTGATGAATTGATTAAGAAGATGTGGTATGTATACACACACACACACACACACACAATGGAATACTACTCGGCAATGAGAAAGAATGAAATCTTGCCACTTGCAACAGTGTGGATGGACCTGGAGGGTATTATGCTAAGTGAAATAAATCAGTTATAGAAAGACAGATACACATGATTTTACTCATGTGGAATTTGAGAAACTTAACAGATGATCATAGGGCAAGGGTAGGAAAAATAAGATAAAAATAGAGAGGGAAGCAAACCATAAGAGACTCTCAAATACAGAGAACAAACTGAGGGTTGAGGGGGTGGGGGGTGGGTTAAATGGATGATGGGCATTAAAGAGGGCATTTGTTGGGATGAGCACTGGGTGCTGTAAGTAAGTGATGAATCACTGGAATCTACCCCTGAGGCCAAGACTACACTATATGTTAACTAGGTTGACAATAAGTAAAATTTAAAAAAATAAGAAAAAAGCAGTATGGTACTGGCATAAAGGCAAGCTTAAAGCCAAGGGAAGCGGGATCTTGAAGTGACATTTGCATCCATGCTCATTGCAGCATTATTCACAATAGCCAAGATGTAGAAGCAACCTAAATGTCCATCAGTGGGTAAATGGGTAAAGAAAATATGGTGTATATATATATATATATATATATGTATATATATATACATATATATATGTATATATATATACATATATATGTATATGTATGTGCATATGTATATGTATACAGTGGAATATTATTCAGCTTTAAAAAAAAAAAGGAAATTCTGGCATGTGCTCCAACATGGATGTTATGAGGACATGATGCTAAGTGAAATAAACCAGTCACAAAAAAGACAAATGCAGCATGATTCTCCTTATATGAGTTGTCCAAAGTAATCCAACTCATAGAAACAGAGAGTAGAATAGTGATTGTCAGAGGCTGGCAGACGGGGAAACAAAGAACTGTTGCTCAGTGGGGTAGAATTTCAGTAATGCATGATGAAGAAGTTCTAGAGATCCATTGTGCAGCAATGTGCATATATTAACAATCCTGTACTGTACACTTAAAAATCATTGAAAGTAAGCTTATATAAACTTATATTGTGGTTTTTTTATGCCACAATTAAAAAAACACATTTGGCTGCTATATTTTTATAGATCTCCTAGCTTTTAACGTATAGTTTCTGTTTCTTCTTTGTGCTGTCAGTTGTTCTTACTTGTGGATGTTATAGGTGTATCTAATTTCTAATCCTCTGTCTTAAATAATAAATAGTGTTTGGCGTGAACACCTGAATGTGACCCAATCTCTTTTACGGAAGTGTGGGCTTTGTGTATAGCTGCTCGCGTCTCAAAGGTCTATTCCCCCTGTATTCATAAATATGCTTTTTAAAAACTGTACATAGTATGTTTTTTAAAAAAGATTACAAATATATAGGGAAAAAACTGTACAAAAGTGTATACAGTAAAAAGTAACCTTTTTCACATCTCTATTGTCCACCACCAAGACTTCCTTATCAGAGCCAAACATTGTTTTGCCAATCTCATGTAAGCTTCCAGAGATACATAACTTAAAAAAAACACACACACAAATGGGAGAACACTATAAAACTATTCTGCACTTCACTGTTTTCAGTTAAACAATAGACTTGGTGATGTATTTATTATCTCATATTTGGATTGACCTCATTATTTTTAATGTCACATAATAGATTTAGTAGAGAAACTGAATTAATTTAATTAGTTCTCTACCGATGGATATTAAAGTTGTTTTCATATTGTTCTATCACGAACTCTAAGAACGCTATTTAAAAAACCCAAAATCTCATGTATAATGCCACTGTATATAGCAGGTAATAGAGGCAGTGTGGAAACCTATCATAGATATAAGGCAGATAAATTAAAACCATTCAAACCTACCATAGGAGCAAAAACCTTCTATATACTAAGATATTTATGTGACACGGGGCACCATTGAATTTGATGCCAAGATCAGCACAGAGGCTAATGGGTGATACCTGTGACTCCTGTGGTTGACTCAGGAACACAATAGCTACAGTACTGTGTTTGTACATAAATGGCATCTGAAAGTGTGAATTATAAAAATGAAGAGTTAATGTGCAGGTACATGCACAAATTCAAAAAATGCACAGAAACATCAGGGAAAGCTTCATTTGTAGGTTTGTGCAGGATAAATTAACATGTTCGAGATCTCTAATGTGTTAAAATTTGGCATTTAGCATTTTTTTTTACTATGTATTGATGCTATTGTAATTTAAAAATACTTAAAAGAATGTAACTTTAAACATGAATTCTCATTTCTCACTTCTGAGATTGGCACATATGATAAAAGTTGATAACTCAAGCTTTGGCAAGGATGTGGGAAATCGGCACTGACTTGCATTGTTTTTGAGTACATACTTTTGTAGAGAAATTTTGGAGAGAAATTTGGCAGTTTTAATAAAAAAATTTAAATGTGCATATCCTTTGATCCATCGACCACATGTCTTGGGACTTTCCCCAGATACATATAAAATTATATATGTAAACTGACTTCAATTATAGCACTGTATACACTCACAAAAAATTAGCAACTCTTTAAGTGTCCAAAACTATAGGAATATTCAAAAAAATTACCATATGCATTATGCTTTAGATTAATATATAGTTGATTAAAAGAATGAATATATCTGTATGTATTGATTAGAAAGATTCCCAAGATATTTCATTAAGTGAACAGAACAAGGTAGAGAATAGTTGTGTACAAAACCCTCTTTTTTGTGTGTGAGAGATTAAAAAAAAAAAAGGTACATATCTGTGTGCAATACTCATCTGTCTGAAAAATGTCACAGCAAACTATTGATAGTATTGCTTCTGGGGGCACCTGGGTGGCTCAGTCAGTTGAGCATCTGACTCTTGAGTTCAGCTCAGGTCGTGATTCCAGAGTCTTGGGATCGAGCCCCCATCGGGCTTGATGCTGAGTGCAGAGTCTGCCTGAGATTCTCTCTCTCCCTCTGCTCCTCCCTGGTTTGTGCATGCACATGCGTGTGTGCTCCACACCCCCCCCCCCCCCCCCGCAAAAAAAGAGTTTACCTCTGGGAGGTGGGTTGGGTTATCTGAGGTGGAAGGCAGACATACACTTCAAATCTTCAAATTTTTTTTTGTACCATTTAACGAATTTTCTTCATAATCACAAATAGATATTTCAAAATGTAAATTAAAATAAGATATTTACAGAAGCACTACATTGTTTTTGTGAACTAAAATTTGGAAAACATTTCTCAAAGCTTTTTCACCCTTAGAACACGGTGGTAAAAAGGCAGCGGGGAAGCAATGGTGCTTTCCGGTTCCTTGCTTTCCAAATCAGAAGGTTTCGAAATAGATGAATTTCACAAGATAAATTTTCAAAGATTTCTTCTGATAAGATATCATCAAGAAAAATGAAGATAAGAAGAGTTAACTTCAGAAGGGCCTAAGGTGATTGGGAATTAGGTACATCATTAGAGCACTTACTAAAGATTTGGCTTTGGTGGGTGGAGGAGGGAATCTGAAGGAGCTTTGGTGACCTGCTCTCACAGAAGCACGTGGGTCCCCATTTTTGTAGGCAGTAAATTTCTAACATATGGTGTAATACTCTCTCCCAGATTTGTAGCACCAGCATACAAATTGTGTATGTTCTTACACTTGAGATGGGAGGAAAATCCCTGTTTTAATTATTTATTATTATTTTCTTAGCTTAAAAAGATTACTTTATCTTATTTTTGCCCTTTGTGAAAAAGCACGAACAATAGAGATAGCTCAGGAAAAATAGACAAGAAGTAAAATTTCCACTGTCCTAAGATAACTAACCTTAATATTCTGGTAGATTTTTCTTCCACGGTTTTTTGTTTGTTCACTCATTTAATTTGAGCTTTTATATGGATGTGATCATACTGTCTATACAATTTTATTTCCTGTTCAGACAGGCCAAGGGAGTGCTTTTCAGGACCCTGTGCTATAATAAAGATGTAAGGGGACCTGGATTATTATTATGATTAAACAGCAACAACTCACCAAAACAGTCATAAAACTCATCAGGAAAATATGGTAGTAGGTCATTGAAAGTAGGTTGGAGAGTCGGACTGACAAGGGGTATGGATATAAAAATTAAATTCAGGGACTAAAAGGGTTTTTGATTTGCAATATGCGACGACTTTTCAACTTGCAAGAAGAGAGACTGATCATTTGTTTCCTTGTTGCGCGTGTTCTCAGCTATAGCTCTTCCTGATCTGGCAGAGCCACCCAAGGGAAGAAAAGAACATCCACTAAACCAGCTGTGGTGGAATCAAACCAGACAGGCTTTAACTTCAAGTCACAGAGAACCCAACTAATAGTTGATTAAACAAATAAGGGTTTAATTTTCCCACATGATAAGACTTCTGGAGGCAAGCTGCTACTGGCTTTGATTCCATGAATGGATGATATCAGGGCTGGCACTTGGTGATTCTCCATGCCTGTACTTCATGCTCACAAGATGGCTGCTGTACTTCTAAACACAATGGCTGCTTCTGAGGTAGACAAATGGGAAAGGTAAGCACCAGCCAAAAGTGTTTCCTTTCACTAGAAAATCAAAGGCTAAGAATTCCCACCTCTGCTTACTTTTCACGGGCCAAAACTGTGTCAAATGGTGACCCTGAGCTTTTGCGGAGGCTGGGGAGAAAAGTATGTAGTTGGTCTCTTGGCTACTTCACTAAATTGGAGTTCTGTTACCATGGAAGAAGCGGGAAATAGGTCTCCCTACATGCAGACAGTTCCCTTTGTCAGCCACGGGGGACAAAGGTAATCCACTTCAAGCTTCTTATTTCCAAGATGTGTGCAAAATGAATTTTTCCTTTCCCTGGTGCCCCCAAGGTGGACGCTGTAGAACATTGATGAGAATGGGACTCCAGGCTTGCTAAGAACCACCTCAGCACTGAGCATGGAGATTTGCCAACAGAGGGATGTGTTTTCTTGCCAGCTGAGACTCACCCAGAAGATGTAATTGAATTTCAAAAGAGGCCATCACCATCTAGAGGCATGGCCACCTCATGTCCTCCTTGAGCCCATGTGGGACTCCCGTGAAAAAGCCCATTCATAGGCTTGGTCATTCAAGGAGACCACCCCAATGTATCATGTGCAGTCATATGAGAGGGCAATGAATATTTGCCTCTCCCTCCATTAAAAAATTTTTTTTTTAAATGTTCATTCATTTTTTGAGAGAGAGAGAGAGAGAGAGAGAGAGATACACAGAGCATGAACAGGAGAGAGGCAGAGAGAGAGGGAACACAGAATCCAAAGCAGGCTCCAGGCTCTGAACTGTCAGTACAGAGCCTGATGCGGGGCTTGAACTCATGAACCATGAGATCATGACCTGAGCTGAAGTCACACACTTAACTGACTGAGCAACCCAGGCACCACCATTAAAAAAAAAAAAAAAAAAAAAAAAAGTATTTATTTTTGAGAGAGAGTGAGGGTGAGAGGGGGAGGGGCAGAGAGAGAGGGAGACAGAGAATCCCAAGCAGGATCCATGCTATCAGTGCAGAGCCCGACATGGGGCTCAAACACGTGAACCGTGAGATCATGATCTGAGCTGAAACCAAGAGCTGGATGCCCAACTCACTGAGCCACTCAGGTGCCCCTCCCTCCATAAAAAAAAAAAAAAGTTTATTTATTTGAGAGAGAGAGAGAGTGAGAGAGAAAATGAGGGTGAAGGGCAGAGAGAGAGAGAGAGAGAGAGGAAGAGAGAGAACCCCAAGCAGGCTTGGCTCTGTCAGCTCAGAGCCCGAGACCAGACTAGAACTCACCAATCATGAGATTGTGACCTGTGCTGGAATCAAGAGTCAGATGCTTAACTGACGGAGCCACCAGGCACTGCACCTCTCCCTCCATTTTAACCGAATACCAGAGGAGTAAGTTCTGGGAAAAGGAGAGGGTGGGAGAGAAAGCAGACTGTGCAAGCTGCGGAACAGAGTTGGGGTGGGAGAGTGAGCTTAGATGACATGCAACTACATGAACTGGACTGGACCTTACAAACCTGAATGGAACTGGATTGATGAATGTGAGTGCCTGGTGACAGGGGAATCGAACGTTGCAGGGAGCTGCCATCCAGTAAGAAAGGAGGATTTGATGATTTACGGTAACAGCAGCGGTGTGGGTTGAATTGTGCTCCCCCAAAATATCTGTTGAAATCTTAACCCCCAGTACCTGTGAATGGGGACCTATTTGGAAACTGGGTCTTTGCAGATGTAATCAAGTTAAAATGAAGTCTTAATAGAATTAAGGTGGACCCTAATCCAATATGACTGTGGTCTTTATAAGAAGACGAAAAATTGGACACAGAGACACAGGAAGAAAGCGGGTGAAGACAGAGGCACAGATTGGAGAGATTCCACCGCAAGCAAAGGAAAGCCAAGGACTGACAACGACCATCACAAGCTAGAAGGGGCGAGGAAGGTCTCTATCCAGTCTCAGAGGCAGCATAGCCCTGCTGATTTTGGACTTCAAATCAGTTTTGAACCCCGGCTGGTTTTGGACCTTGATTTTGGACTTCAAGCCTCCAGAATTAGGAGAGAGCACGTTTCTGTTGTTTCAAGCCACCCATTTTGTGGGATTTTGTGATAGCAGCCCTCAAAAATGAACACAGAGGTCAATAAGAGAGAAATTTTTTCTATGTATACCACTAATAATGTGAGAAGGTTCATGAAACCAGCAAGACACGTTGGTACAGAATGACACCTTTGTTACTATAGTATTTTTAAAAACTACTTGATACTGTCTTCCTTACCTGGACTAAATAGAGAACATTCTTCAGTTGCCTTGAAGTTTTTCCTAAAGCAGAAACTAGCTTAGTTTCTTAGTTCTAGCTTAGAGAGTGCATGATGCTTTTGCGATAGTTATTAAGCATTTTTAATTAGGACCACAGAACTTACTAAAGAGAAGGCATTAATTGCTTCCCCCTTTTAATATTATCTGAGGAAGGGTATCTTTAACTGTGTTTCTTCTAGATCTTTCTCCCTCTTGCTTGTTTCTCTATATCCCTTTTTGCAAAAGAACTTTTTATTTTTATGGGCTTGAAACCCTTGTGTCCTTTTATTCTTATTGTGGAACTGTACATGAGGCAAAATGAAGAAGCTCCAACCGTTCTGGTTGCCCATGGTGGGCTTGTTCCAGAACTCTTGGCTACCGTGGCAACAAGGCTTGGCCTTCAGCTGTTGTCCTTTCCAGCTAACTAGTAAATGTATTTACATATCTGGATGGGTAGGGAGAGGTAGGTGAGAAGCTAATGTTTACAGAGAATTTAGGGTATTCACAGAGTAGCTGTGCTACATGCTTTATTTTATTTGGAGTTTCTTGGTTAACCTCTTTCAGTATTTTGCAACTTGACTCCCACTTCTTACAGAGCTTAAACTTTTTTTCGTAAACATTTAAAATCATATTTTAACACAATGGAACTTGGCGTTTTTAAGTTTACTATGATTTCCTCACATCTTCTTTTTTTACTTTAGAGAATACTAAATGAAATTTTAGCAAATCGCATTTTGAGCTCCCTGAAAAATGCTAGTTTTTTTTAAATGAAAGTGACATGACAAATTCTTATAGAATGACACCCCAAAGTTTTGGCTTAATTTTTTTTTTAATTTGGACATTCGATTTGTTTAAAAGTAGAATACCCATGTAATTATGGCACACTAATTCTATTGGGATATTTCTTCATGTTCTAAAGTCTATGTCATGGAAATGTATTTGTCATTTTGAGAATGTTTGAGATACTTGTTACTATAGACACATTTTTAATTGCCCAGTATAAATACTTCTTGTTAAAACTTTTAATTTTTACAAAATCCAAGTTAATATTTAACACATGAAACAAAGTAAGAAATAAACCCTTAATGCCAAAATTCCACCATTAAGAAGTGCTTTTAAGTTTTCTGAACTTCATTTGAACCTTTATTTTCATTTAGGTGCCATTAAGGACTCTGAAAGGGGACTGACAGAAACATTGTCTGAAATTTGCCTCTAAAATGACTTTAACCTTTGAATGCATATTCCAGAGTAGCATTAGCAAGCAATAAAATGGGGAGAGAATTAGGAGAGAGAATGATTTCTGGAGCTCCTGTTCATGTCTGGTGTTTCTCTTCTGGCTGTATGAGTAATTGAGGTGTACAAAAACCTTGGGGACAGGATGAGTGGTGAGGTCAGTCACCAAGATGAAGAATACAAAGAAGGAAAATGTAAACTTTCTGCCCCACTTGCTTTTCCCTTTTCTCATTTTCCTCTGGCTATTAATTCTGCCACCCAAGTCATGAACCCGGGAATGGCTTTCGTGATACTTCCTTTTCTCTGTCTCTACTCTTAGCAGTATCCGAGTCTGATGTTTCCTCCATTGTCCTTTCTCCTCTATGCCTTGGAATCCTTCACAAGGATAATTACAACAGGTTCCTCGCTGACGTTCCCCCCCCCCAGCCCCTGCCAGACTTCTCTCCAATCCAAATTTCATGCGGATATTAGAGATATCTCTCAAAACCACAAATATGACCATGTTACTTACATGCTTAAAAAACTTTAAAGGCTTTTCGATGCCTTTAGGATAAATCTTAATTCCTAGAGCTGGTCCTTATCTTCTGACCAAGCCTTATCTTTCACTGTGGGCCCCTTAAACTTTTACTCCTATCCAGGGTCACTGCATCTGGAGTGGTCGCTGGTATAACTTTAAGGGGGGTGCTGTTCACAGGGAGTCTGTGTTACTGACATTCCCTCTGCCTGAAGTGTCATTCTCTGCCTTGTCCTTCTTTTAAGATACATTTTTCCTGGATTTCTCTAAGTATTTCCCTTCCCTGAGAACAGAGCCCTTCTTCCTCTTTGGCCTGCCTCTACCCTGTATGTATTTCATATTTCTTTCATATTCCCTATAACTCTTAAATATTAAGTGTCCATATCTTCTTTTTTTTTTTAATTTTTTTAACTTTTTTTATTCTTATTTTTGAGACAGAGAGAGACAGAGCATGAATGGGGGAGGGTCAGAGAGAGAGGGAGACACAGAATCTGAAACAGGCTCCAGGCTCTGAGCTGTCAGCACAGAGCCCTACGCAGGGCTCGAACTCACAGACCGTGAGAACGTGACCTGAGCCGAAGTCACCCACTTAACCGACTGAGCCACCCAGGCGCCCCAAGTGTCCATATCTTCTACCTCCTTCTCGTCTACACCCCTGAGTAAGGAGTAAGCCTTTTGAAGACAGAATTTCTTTTATTTGTTTTTATATCCTTAGCACTGAGCACTTTGCCTACCATATGGAGGTGCTTTATATCTGGAATAAGGGTATGAGTGAATGAACAAGTGAATAAATGCAACGCAATTAACTTTGGGTTGTTACGGGCAACACTGGGTTATCTCTTTACATTCTTTCTATGTGCATTTGGCGTGTGTTTCTTTCTGTATTTGCTTTGGTCCCATCCTAACAGTACCTGTCCCTCCTGATCGTTTTCTAGTTGCTTTCCCTAAAGCTTCTGTCTCTCACAGGATTTGGCTTTCTCCTGGAGCAAGTATTATCTGCCGCCACACGCTATCTGCTCCTTTGGATCATATTTTCCTTCCTTTGTGGGGACGACCGAAGGTTTACCGTGGCTGCACTGCAATTGGCAGCTGTCAGAATCAAAACTCATTAATAAAAAAAAGGATAATGCTTCAAAGTACATTACATTACTCCTTCAAAGTCCTTTGTGAACATTATCTTATTAATCATCACAATAGCTCAGGGGAAGATAAACATTGTTGGTTATCTTACCTAGATCATATTTTGAAGGAACTTTTTTTTCTTGTTATTGTTTGATTATGCTATGAAATGTGGATGGTAATTTTCATATTGGCTATTTGGATATAATTTGATATGCTGATGTAAAAATTTCCCTGGATCGGTAACGTGGTTTTTATTTTTATTTTAGCTGTCTCACCCAGACTCTTGTCAAATTCTTTCCAGGGAGCTGAGCAAAGAATAACAAGCGAAAGCCTCAGATATTTCTGCTCAAGGACTGGGATTTTCGGGATAGTGTGAGACTCATTAAACCATCCTTGGTTCATGCTCTAGAAATTGAAAGCTGAATTATCTGCGCGCATAGTAGGTGCTCAAGTGATGGTCGAATGACTGAATGATGCACTCATTTATAATCTGGATGTTTAGATGAAAGGTTTATGTAGGAAATTAGTATGCCCGTCAGGAACTCCACTAGTAACTGGTATCGAATAGCTAAAAGAGTATTCTTTTAGGAAAGGAATTTTATTTAGAAAACTGGTTTAAAAAAATTCACTCAATAGTTCTGTCCCCGTCTCACCTCCTCTAGTTTCCTGTATTTCCTTTTCTCATACACTTTTCACACATTTGATAATATATTTGTTTACAACTTTCATTTCCCTTCTATGGCAGGGACCATATCAACCTGTGTACCTGATTTATATGGCCAGTTGAGTTGACCGTTGAATTGAAACAAGTTAACTAGAGAAATCCTCTCTGTAAAACGATTGAAAAGAGGAAAGGTTGAATGTCAAACTTCTAGGAAGGGATTGCCTAATAGTTGGGCACTGTATTCAAATTGGGCATCAGTTACGCTCAGTGCTCTTTGGTGACGAGTTTGAAATCTTTGAATAATTTGACAAATTGCACAGTCACTGGAAGATTTTTTTCCTTTAAGAAATGAGCAATGTCACAGATGATTTCGGCACTTTCTGCTTTCTAAGATGGAGGCTTATTTTGTACGAGTGTCCTGGGGGGGAATCGCCATCCGTGCAACCATACCCCTGTTATCTTTGGTGCTGCGAAAGTGTGTTGGGGTGAGACTTCATGAAATTTACCTCAAATTTCTTTCTAGTTCAGGAAAACATTTCTGACTTCATAGATTCTGTCAGCTGTGCCCACCCCATCAACATAGACTTAAAACACCAGGCTAACATCAGGCTACCGTGCTAATCTGCCTTTTCTCCACACAACAGTTTTGTGGCAATGGGTGTGGAGATGAGTGCAAGGGTGGAACATTTCTCTTGTCTTGTAGTTCTGTAGTTTTATTTATTTATTTTTTAGTAATGTCTACACCCAACATGGGGCTTGAACTCATGATATCAAGAGTCACAACCTCCTCTGAGCCAGTCAGCCGCCCCCTTCTTAATGGTACTACAGGTAGTGCTGGCCTCCAGGACAAAGAAGGGTGCTTTCTGAAAACCCCCTCAGTGTGAATATGCTCTGGAAAACTTTCTCCAACCCCCAGGGCATTGTGACCCATTTTTGAGAAATGCCTGAATAGAACATGCAGGCTTCTCTATATACCACTTTTTAAGATTGGGAGGTAAAACATCTTTATATCTTTCTAAAATCTTGTTCATTCTTGCCTTTTTGTCTTTCAGTAAGAAAGTTGGTACTGACATCCCATTGAGGAAGCATAGCAAAGAAGATTAAAAGTGATTTTAGACTCCAGTTAATAATGTGTAGCCTCCAAAGCTCTGTGCTGTAGAGGAAAGAATCTTAGTCAAGCCTCCCAGAAAAATAATACTTTAAAAGCAAAATTCAAATTATTAAAAAAAAATTCTTGGTGCACCTAAGTGGCTCAGTTGGATGAGCATCTGGCTCTTGATTTCGGCTCAGGTCGTGATCCCAGGGCTATGGGATGAGCCCATGCTGAGAGCATGGAGACTGCTTTAAGATTCTCTCTCCCTCTTCCTCTGCCCTTCCCCCACTCATGCTCTCTTTCTCCCTAAAATTAAAAAAAAATTCTTCATAAATCCAGATTCCTCAGTTTCAGCTCTTAAGCTTTGCACTTAGTAGAGCTCATACTAGAATTGATTTCCTTGTTTTAACAAAGTACTATTGTTTTGATGAAGTGCCAGTGCCTCAATTGTCCATGTTTTGCACAGCAATTTTTTTTTTTAAGTGTTTATTTGTTTTTGAGAGAGAGACAGACAGAGTGCGAGCCGGGGAGGGGCAGAGAGAGAGGGAGACACAGAATCCGAAGCAGGCTCCGGGCTCTGAGTCGTCAGCACAGAGCCCAACAAGGGGCTCGAACTCACGAATCGTGAGATCATGACCTGAGCTGAAGTCGGACGCTTAACTGACTGAGCCACCCAGGCGCCCCTGCACAGCAATTTTAAAGTGGGTATTCAAAGCAAGTGTGACCATGGTTGCTATCTTGAGCAGTCTGCTAAATCCTCAATGCTGAAAATTCACTCAGGAAGCTTATTGCAGCTTTTGGGAGCTACAGGATTCTTCATGTAACTTGATATTCCACAGACTTTTTTTCTAAAAGAGTGGAACCTATTCTGAAGGTAAACCTTATAGCTAGGTCATGGTTTGGGTGGAGGAGCCCAAGAAGTTGACAATAAGCAAGTGGGCCAACCAGCCCCCAACTTCTTTTCAAGCATGTTGACTCCCCTGGTGATTTAGCTTTTCTTGGTCCTGAGCTCTGTCATCTGGTGATCAGGAAATCAAATGTTTTCTAGAACTCTTGAATCTCTTCCTTGCAAACCAAGCAGTCACAGTTTGAAAGCTACTACAGCAAAGTTCTAGCTAGAACTTTGCAGTTGGAAGACTGAGAAGAATTTCCAAACTGTTTACCTTTCTGTTCCTTCTAAAAGTTACAAATACCCTCTAAACTAGAGGAATAATTGGACGGCGAAGCTTGGAAGATTGATATTAGAGTTGGCAAGTTTGAAGTTGTAATATCCATGACTTATTTTGGAGAAGGAAAGCTTATAACTGGATGGCCATTCTGTTCCAGTCTTCAAGATAAATTTAATTTGATCTATAGGAGTCAATCCCTAACCTTTTGAGTTGCCAAGTGGAGGCAGGGGAAATTGATGGGGTTCATTTTTTTCAAGCATCAACTATAAGACCCAATTGAAAGACTAACAGACATCTCTTTCATGTCTTGGTTTCCTCCTCCCTGGCCCTACCGCCATTTTCCTCTCCCACACCAATAGTTCCAGCTCTGATATAGATAGAGCAGTTACTTACCTTCTTAGAGTTCAATTTTCTATTCTGTAACATAAGCAGACATTGCCTAAAATGATCAATATGGCCTCTTTAGTTGCTAACAATTGATAATTACATGGGGTCTGGTCCCCCATGACCACACAGCCATGTCAGCAGTGCCCTACACAAGTCCACAGGCCTCCATTCTCTTGGATTCCCATGTACCTGACCCTGGAGTTGTGCAACACAGTGGTCCCATGTGGGGTGGTTTGAAAGGTGTGACCAAGTTTCACCTCAGCCTTAAAAAATCCTTTCTTTCCAGATGCTTTGAAATGTTGCCACTGGAGACCCAAGTTTAAATATTATTCTCTCCAGTATGATTCTTGGACAGATAACACATTAAATCATTAACAAGTTATGTGAATTGTTTTTATTTCCTCCATCACAGGAAGACCCTAGAGAAGTTTGAGAACTCTGGGTAGATGGGATGGGGGTTGGGGGGAAAACTTCCTTTTACCTCTTATGTTCCATGGCCAGGTCTAAGCATTGGGCCGACATAAAACAGATTAACAGGGGGAAAATATACACATTTTATTTAATATTTTTGTGTACACATAAGAGTCTCCGAAGGAAAATGAAGACCCAAAGAAGCCATTAGGCCCTGAAGCTTATATACCTTTTTGAGCAAAGAACAATAAACCGTGGGGATGTGACAAGACAAAGGGGTTTGGGCTCAGGTCATTAGATTGTGGGATAGAGACTAGGAAACATACAGGGGAAACTAATGGATGATGGGGGTTATTTTAGTAGGTCTGTTTGTACGAGGCCTCGTTGGCATGGACTCCTTGCCTTCAGTGATAAGAATGTTCTTCTTTTCCTGGCACAGGAAGGGAACCTTTCCCATGGGAAATCTGCTTACCTGCTCTTAAGTAGAAAGGGAAAGTTCAGAAAGCCCTTCCCTCATTTGCTGTTTCTCAAGTACCTTCAGCTCAAAAGAATTAGTATGTCAAAGTGGCATTTTGCAGAGGCGTGCTCTGAAGCCCTTCACGGGAGACATGGTAATGGTGAGGAAGGGGGGAGGTAAGTGAAGGTTTTTGAGCCAGAAGTAACTAAATTCAAATCTTGGATCCGTTGATAAGTTGTGTGACCATGGGTCATTAATTAATTAATTAGGGCATTGTAAGCCTCAGTTTCCAAATCTGTAAGACTGTGCTATATTCCCTTGGAGAATTCTTGTGTAGACTCACCTTTATACTGCATGAAGCACCTTATATAGTTGGCGCTCACTACATAGGGCGATTACTTATTACCTCACAGTTTCCCCTGAAGCGAGATCTGCTTTTCGACATTTCGATCATCCAGTGGAAAAAAAAACTCAAACAGAAGTCTTGATTTTCAAGGGAAAAACAGGCACACCTTCCCACTTGTGGAACAACTTTTTTATTTCATAATCCTCTGTGCCTGTGGCACAGTCGGACCGGGATGCCAAGAAGTACTTGTTCTCTGATTTTCCTCACGCATCCTCCGGTACCTCTGAGTTGTTTGGCACATGTTTTGAAATGCGAAAATGGGATGGTGCTCTCTAAACGGTAAAATCATTATGTTAAAAGCTCATTTTATTTTCTTCCATTTGAATATCAACTATAATGCTGGAGATATTGGTTTTTTTTTTTAGACTGGGTTTTTTCTCTCTCTTTTTTATCTGTCTTCCATTAGAGAAGTAGTTTTTGATTGCTTACACCATTTGTTTTGTGGAAATAAGAGTCTATTGTTCTATCAGAAAAAAAAACATACTGTAATAATCATTTAGAATGAGAAGGAAGGGAAGTATTTTGGAAAAAAATAATTCCTTTCCCATATTTCTCTTAAGTTGTATATCTTGGAACTAGTTTTCCGTTGTAAGGACGTTCTCTCTTGTTTACGGAAAAAAAAAATCTCTAAGAAGACAAAACCCATAGGATTTGTCCATTTTCCTAACTAATTTTCAGGCACAATGCAAAGCTGCCATTAAGAATCTCTGTTCTTTGTCCAGTCCAATTTAAAAATATTTCTTTAGAGATTACAAAAGATTTCAAAAACATGTTAAAGGACTCTTCTTAAAAAGTTGACTCCCCTTGGGAACTTGGAAATCAGAATTTTAAACTGTTCTTCCTAGCCGCCTCTGAAATTTAATCTTGAATAGCATATTATTACCTTCCTCACAGTGGTTGCCCTGATCTCGCTTTCAGACAGCGCGAGCACAGAGATGGGAGGCGGCCAAGCGGTGTACCCCACTTGGAGGTTTTATTCCCATTTTCTTCTTTAAATCTCAGTTCACCCTGTAGATTGTACAAGTAGAGTCTTTTTATGGACATTAGTTCCTTTTTTCTATCTAGAAATATTTGCACCGAGGCATGTTTGTTAACAATTTTTCTTTGCCTATCTTAGGTGTGTTAGTGTTTTCCTTTAGCAAACAGATCGTAAATTCCGTGAAGCTAGGGGACCCTGTATAATTCTGGAATTCCCTACGGTGCTTAGTTCAGTTCCGTGTAGCTGGCCCATAAATACTGTACTTATCCATTTATTGGTTGATTATCTGTTGGTCAATCTGTAATCCAGTAGAAAATTAGAAAGAGGCTTGGGGCTCTCTCTTTACGTTCAATTCGGCTAACGGGAAAGAATTTCGAGAGCAAAACACCCACTTATTTCTCTGGCCTCATGACACACCCCTTCCCTCCTGATTCAGTTTGAGCTGTAAAAGACAAACCAAGACAGCAGCGCTCAGTTCAGCCTTATGCTTTGAAAGATGGAGATATGGGGCAGGTTCTCAGAACGTTTTGTGTTAGATCTGCCAGGTGTAGTTTCGTTACAGCCTCAGAGGGTAAGGCAGACAAACACAGCTTTTGGATGATTTACAGAGACACTTCCTCCGCTCAGGAGAGATAATGAAGAATTGGCTGCACTTCTATTTCACAGTGTTTTGTGGGGCTCTTCTTGAAGGAGCGATGTGATCACACAGACTTATCAACGTTAGTTTGTGGGAGAGCGGGAGAGCATTAGCCTTCGTCTGCTCCAGCTCTGCCATCGTATTCCAGAGAGGCTCAGAGAGGCTCTCTGAGCGGCCAGAGGCATCACCAGGATGAGATTCTTTATCTAGTTCCCCTTCTACCTTGCTTCACCACTTCTCTTTGATAAATAAAGGGATTATCCCAGGTTCAGAGACAAGCTTCATCTTTTTCTTTTCTGATCTACCTTGCTTACTAATAAAATGGAGATACCACAGTAATGAAAATGTTTGCAATTTCCACCTGTAACTCATGGAAGTTAATGTTGAGAGTTAGATCAAAATGTGAGGCACTGGGGGCGCCTGGGCGGCTCAGTTGGTTAAAGGGTCTTTGGCTCAGGTCATGATCTCACGGTTCATGGGTTCGAGCCCTGCTTCTGTCTCTGTGCTGACAGCTCAGAGCCTGGAGCCTGCTTCGGATTCTGTGTCTCCCTCTCTCTCTGTCCCTCCCCCGCTTGCACTCTGTCTCTTTCTCAAAAATAAATAAGCATTAAAAAAACAATTTAAAAAACGTGAGGCACTGTAAGCTACTTAGAAATTTACCATATAAGGTGTAGTTTTGAAGTTAAATTAAAAAAAAAAAAAAGGACAATCGTGGAGCAAGGCCAAAGAGTAAATATCTACCATTGTTTTCCCAGTCACTTCATGCTAATACATTTAAGTTTGTATAACAATGAATACAGGATTTTTAGAAGATGTATAAAAAGTAGCTCTTAGGCATCTTGGTGGCTCAGTCCGTTGAGCGTCTGACTCTTGATTAGGCTCAGGTTGTGATCTCACAGTGTGTGAGTTTGAGCCCCAAGTCGAGCTCTATGCTGACAGCGCAGAGCCTACTTCCATTTGTCTCTTTCTCTCTCTCTCTCTGCCTCTCCTGCATGTGCTCGCTCTCTCTCTCTATCTCAAAATAAATGGATAAACTTCCAAAAAAAAAAAAAAAGTAGTTCTGCTGGAACCAAATAGCACAGGCTTGTTATTGTTCCCATCACCACAGTTTAAAAGGTGTGGCAGGAGAAAGCTAACAGAGAATCTCAGATAAAACACAATATTGATATTTGGCATGCTCAGATGAATTTCCACCCAAAGATACCAACCCCCTTTACCCACACTAATTATGCCTCCTCACTAGGCCAGCCCATGGCACAGCCGGGAAGTTGGCAGAGGTTGACTTTGGCTCGTTCTCCTGCCGTATGTACCCCCTTTCTTTCTTTTTTTTTTTGTGCTGCTCTCCCTGTCCCTTAAAGGTGGTTCCTCAAAAGGCTTAACAACCACCTGCAATAGTGCACTTGCCATCAATCGTTAAGAAAATAGATTTCATAGGGGCGCTTGGGTGGCTTCAGTCGGTTGGGCATTCGACTTCAGCTCAGGTCACGATCTTGCGGTCTGTGAGTTCGATCCCTGCGTCGGGCTCTGAGCTGATGGCTCAGAGCCTGGAGCCTGCTTCCGATTCTGTGTCTCCCTCTCTCTCTGCCCCTCCCCCCTTCATGCTCTGTCTCCCTCTGTCTCAAAAATAAATAAATGTTAAAAAAAAAAAAAAGAAAATAGATTTCATAGGCTTTGGCTGATCTACTGAGTCAGAGTATCTGTGAGTGGAGTCCAGGAATCTGCATTTTTGACTACACCCCCCCAACACCACCCCCAGGATCTTCTGCACACTGAACTCTGACAACTACTGAGCTAATAACCTCTCCAGACTCCCAGAGGTTTATGTTGCTCTGCTGACAAACCTGCTCTTCTGAACTGTAGGTCACAGGTGTGATTTAATGGGAGTGCTCACCAATGATACTGCAAATGCTTTTCTTTGTTTTAGGACAGAGGGAAACCGATCTCCTTGTGGAATACTGGGCATTTGGAGTTGAGTGAGGGAAGCGATTTTTAAAATCTTTAAATCTTTAAAATTTTAATTTATTTTTAATATTTCGTCCTTTATTTTTATCTTGCACAGAGATGTTTATTGCTAAGGACGCTAGGTCAGTAGAATAGGCTTGGTGTTAGAAATCAGAGAGTCTTGGGTTTAAATCTTGACTCCATCACTTATTAACTGGGTGATCTAACCAATTTATCTAACTGTTCTTAGCTTCACTTTCCTCATTTGTAGATTGGAGATAATAATTATACACACACACACACACACACATATATATGTATCTATATATGTATCTATCTATCTATATCTCGTGTATATATATATATAGATAGATACTATTCTAGGAAGTAAGTGAGAGGGGCATCTGGGGTGGCTCAGTCAGTTGAGCATCTGACTTTGGCTCAGGTCATGATCTCATGCTTCATGAGTTTGAGCCCTGCATCGGGCTCTCTGCTGTCAGCATGGAGTCCACTTCGGATCCTCTGTCCCCCTCTCTCTGCCCCTCCCCCCCTCAAAAATAAATAAACACTAAAAAAAAAAAAAAAAGAAGAAGTAAATGAAATGGCTGTGTTTAGAGGCTTGCCTAGGATACATTTGATGCCCCAAACATATTCTATGCCTTATACTAATTGGTTGTGATGGGAGGTAAAGTGGTAATAAAGACACAATTTCCTTCTACCAAAGAGCTTAAGTGAAATCAAGGAGAAAGATCCGTAAATTGTTTCTATAGGATGTAAGTGTTAAAGCAACATTCATTCATTTGACAAATATTAAGTTTTTACTATATGTATTTACAGGTATCTTCCAAGTTAGGCATAGACAGTGTAGTTAGGCATAAATACAACAAAGAAGCTTCCTCATGGAGCCTATGTGAGGGGTGGAGGACAGAATATAAACTAGTGCACAAATAATTAAATGGATGACTTCAAATATTGAGAAGTGCTATGAGAGGAGAAAAGCAGGGTCATGTTAGAAAGGTATATTGGTTTTGTAGCATCGCTGTAACAAATTATCACAAACTGGGAGGCTTAAGAACAGCAGAAATTTATTCTCTCACAGTTTTAGGGGCCAGAAATCGAAAATCAAGGTTTCCGGGAGGTTCTGAGGGATATTTTGATTCATGCTTTTCTTCTAGCTTCTGCTAGTTGCTGGCAATCCTTGGCATTCTTTGGCTTATAGGAGCATAACTACCTTTTCTGCCCCCATTTTCCCATTGCCTTTTTCTCTCTGCGTCTGTGTGTCTTCTCTTCTTATCAGTACACCTGCCATTGGATTTAGGGACCACTCTAAATCTAAGATGATCTCATCTCAGGATCCTTAACTTAATTACATTTGCAAACACTTTTTTTCCAAAATAAGGTCAACTTCACAGACTTGGACATAATTTGGGGGGTACAATGATTCACTCCACTGCAAGAGGGGGTGTGGCTGGATAAGAGGTGGGTGGGCTACCTTAGTTAGGTAGGATGGTTGGAGAAAGCCTTTCTGAGGAGGAGATACTGAGCTGAGCCTTGGATCATGGGAAGGAATCAGCCATTCAAAGAGTTCCAGTAAGAGGGAATAACATGTGTGACGGTCCTGTGGTAGAAATGAATGTGGCAGGCTCAAGGAAAGAAAGGAAGGCCAGTGTAGATGGAGCAATCAGAGTGAAGGGGAGACAGGTAAAGATATGGGATGAGGTAAGAGAGGTAAGAGAGGGGCAGATCACACAGGATCTTATAGTCAATAATTTTGTGCTTGGTTTTATTATTATTGCACTAGAAAGGCAAAGGAGAAGATTTATTGGAGAGATACAGTAGGTGGACATGCAATTCAGGTGCTCAGGGGAGAAGTCTAGACCAGATACATGCTTGCTAGTCATCCAAATATAGATGGTATTTTATGCAATGGCACAGGATGTGGTCACTTAAGGAAAGAATGGCAAAAAAGAGGGACAGAGTTTTGGGTCACTTTAGTATTTACAGTTCAGGAAGAGGATTGAGCAAAAGAGAGTACGAAGGAGTGGGCTGTGGATGAGAGGTAAAAAAGAATTCTCTGGTGGTGAGGAGGCCAACAGAAGACAAGTTTGGAGAGAGAACCTGGTCAACTGTGTTGAATAGTGGAGAGAGGTGAGTAAAGTGACAATACAACACCAACCTGGCAGAATGCACATCAGTGATGTCTTGCAAACAGTGGCTTTAGTGGAGTGACGGAGTTGAAAGTTCAACTGATGTGCGTGAAGAGAAAAGTGGGACATGGGGAAATGGAGACAGTAAGTTTAAGGTAGAATCTTTTAGGACTTTTTTTTTTAATTATTTTTTTATTTTTTTATTTTTTTATTAAAAAAAAAATTTTTTTTTTCAGCGTTTATTTTTATTTTTGGGACAGAGAGAGACAGAGCATGAACGGGGGAGGGGCAGAGAGAGAGGGAGACACAGAATCGGAAACAGGCTCCAGGCTCTGAGCCATCAGCCCAGAGCCTGACGCGGGGCTCGAACTCACGAACCGTGAGATCGTGACCTGAGCTGAAGTCGGACGCTCAACCGACTGCGCCACCCAGGCGCCCCTTTAATTTTTTTTTTTTAACATTTATTTATTTTTGAGACAGAGAGAGACAGAGCATGAACGGGGGAGGGTCAGAGAGAGGGAGACACAGAATCTGAAACCGGCTCCAGGATCTGAGCTGTCAGCACAGAGCCCGACGCGGGGCTCGAACCCATGGACCGTGAGATCATGACCTGAGCCGAAGTCGGCCGCTTAACCGACTGAGCCACCCAGGCGCCCCAAGACTTTTTTTTTTTTAAATAGGAATATTTGGGGGCACCTGAGTGGCTCTGTGGGTGAAGTGTCTGACTTCGACTCAGGTATGATCTCATGGTCTGTGAGTTCAAGCCCTGCATCCGGCTCTGTGCTGACAGCGGGAGCCTGGAGCCCGCTTCGGATCCTGTGTCTCCCCCTCTCTCTGCCCCTCCCCTGCTCACCCTCTGTCTCTCAATAATAAATAAACGTTTTAAAAAAATAAAGAATAGGAAGATTTGACAGATTCCCTTTTTTAAAAAGTTTTTATTTATTTATTTTGAGAGAGAGAGAGAGAGAGAGAGCATGTGCACAAGTGTGCAAGTGGGAGAGGGGCAGAGAGAAAGGGAGAGAATCCCAGGCAGGCTCCACACTTCGCGTCACACTAACCCTGACGCAGGGCTCAAACTCAGGAACCTGAGCTGAAATCAAGAGTCAGACCCTGAACTGACTGAACCACCCAGGTGCCCCTTAAGATTTTTGTTACGGAAAGTCAACGTGTAATTTGCCATCCTAACCTGGACAGTTTTGAGACCGAAGTGCAGTGGCGGGGGGGGGGGGGGGGGTATGTTAAGAATAAATCAAATTATGTAATGAAAAACAATCAGATTGTCAAAGCGTAATTTATATACTGTATAATTTATCCTTTCAGGCACACAGTTTGATGAATGAAATTACATGACTTTTGAAATAATTACTTGGTAGCAAATTGGCTTTAGCAAACCTGGTGGATTTGTAAAAGTTTCTTTCAAGAACCATTAAAAAAAATTCTCTCTAAAAATAAATATGTGTAACAAAAAATTTTATCCTCACTATATTGATTTTCTGAACAATAAAAACAACATAAGCAAGATAATTATTCTTGGCATATGTTCACCAAATTGGAAGGAGTCCTTTACTGTATTTCTCTCCATTATTTTTCTAAAGAATGTGCTTTTTCCAATGTATTCTTACTATCTGGAGTTTTTTCATAAAACTGCCTGCAATCTTTTTCAGTGTTGAATTTTATGATTTAAAATTTGAAATTGTGACACTTTATTTATTCTTCTTTCTAAAACAGAATTTTAAAAAAAAATTTTTTTTTTCAACGTTTATTTATTTTTGGGACAGAGAGAGACAGAGCATGAACAGGGGAGGGGCAGAGAGAGAGGGAGACACAGAATCGGAAACAGGCTCCAGGCTCTGAGCCATCAGCCCAGAGCCCGACGCGGGGCTCGAACTCCCGGACCGCGAGATCGTGACCTGGCTGAAGTCGGACGCTTAACCAACTGCGCCACCAGGCGCCCCTAAAACAGAATTTTTAAAAAATTTTTTTTCAATGTTTTTTATTTATTTTTGGGACAGAGAGAGACAGAGCATGAACGGGGGAGGGGCAGAGAGAGAGGGAGACACAGAATCGGAAACAGGCTCCAGGCTCTGAGCCATCAGCCCAGAGCCTGACGCGGGGCTCGAACTCCCGGACCGCGAGATCGTAACCTGGCTGAAGTCGGACGCTTAACCGACTGTGCCACCCAGGCGCCCCTAAAACAGAATATTTAAAATGAAGACTATTCTCTCTCTTCTAACACTGGGATATCTGGTAAGCTTAGAGCAGATCCTGTTAATTGAGGACATCCTCACTTCTCATTTGTTCTTTTTGAGAAGGGAGAGTAGACTGCTTAAATATTTGAGCTTATTTTATTTTTACACTTATTGTCTTTTTTCCTCCACTCAAATTATCTTTCTTCTCTACTATTTTTGTAAGACAAAGCCCTCTCATACACTCATCTTCATTTATGCTTATTTTGATTATTATACAGATGTTGATGCCATAAAATTATAGTCTCTCTCAATTTCTTTTTACTTCTGTATAAAACATGATTTTTTTTCAATAACAAAAAAGAGCTCTATCAAAATATTCTCCCCACAAGTGAAGAAATTCTAAAACACAATTGCAGATTCTTGCAATCAAATCTTGGATGAAGAGTGAGCTCTTATCACTGAATATATTCAGTTCCTGTTTGCTCTTGTAAGGGTCAGTTTCAGTGCCTTCGTATCTGTAAGCTTTGGTTCCAATCGCTGCAATTTGTGAAAGCTCAAAATTTGAAGGTTATTTTTAATGCCCCATGTATTGACTGCTTTGATTAAAGACTTCTAGCTGATGCTAAACAAAATACAACCCAAATTCTGAAGCCTTGTTTACAGAAAGCACATTACCATCGCAGGACACTTTGGCTGATTTACAAAGTAGAATTTCAGAAACACACGCTTGGGGCACCTGGGTGGCTCAGTCTTTTAAGCATGCAACTCTTGATTTTGGCTCAGATCATAATCTCATGGTTCATGGGATTGAGCCCTGCATCGGGCTCTGGGCTGACTGCATGGAACCTGCTTGGGATTCTCTCTCCCTCTCTCTCTGCCCCTCCCTCACTCATGTCCTCTGTACCTCTCTTGAAATAAACATTAAAAAAAAGAGACACTTATGAACTCCAATTGTTGTCAGGCATTAAAGTGAAGAAGAATTTACTGCTCTGCTGAAATAATTTGTATATTCAATATTTAGTAGTTAGTTCAGTTACTTTGTGTAAATATAAAAATAATATTTCTATTATGATCAGCAGATGACCACAGGCTTTTGCATGCAGTTTTGAAGGATGGGAGCACCAGAATCAATTCCTAGAACATATCTGCTCCAAAGTTATCCAAATTAATTATCCCCATCTGCTGCTGTCTGAGCATCTTTGTTTTACCAACCCACGTTGCCCCTGAAGCAAGGTGGTAGTTACATTGTATCACAAAAGGGTCAGGGCAAAGGGGATGATTTAACAGGCTGTCTTTGAGATTTAACCAAGTGTTAAAGTGAAATTGTTGGCTGTGCCTGTGGTTCACATACTATAGCTGCAACTGAGGCAGATATTTAAAGTACGAAGCGAGGGCTCTCTCACACCCCTTCCAACGTAATTTGAAGCAACTATTAGTAATATTGCCTCATTTTAAAAAACGAAAAAGTCTGGAACAAATGGTAAACCGGACAGTATACCAGGACAGCAGGTGTAAAATAGATGTGTTCTGGGGAAACTGGTACAAATGGTCACCTTATTTATGATACAGAACAGAGAAATGAGGCTATAGTTGGAGGGAGATACGAGGTCAAAAGAGTGTGTTTGTTGCTTGTTTTTAAGATGGGAGAGACTAAGAAATGCCCTCAGTGTTACAGCGTTTGGGGTAAAGGCTCATGATGCAGACTAGAACCATCAAAAAGAACTTTTCTTCTTGGTCAAGAGACCATCCCTGGAGTAGTTTTGACTAGAATAATATCAAGGAAGGGTTGGGGATGGGTCATCACAATGGAGGGACCTGCATAGTAAAGACAGGTTAAATGAAGCAAAACCCAAAAATAGAAGCAAATTTCTTAGGAGAATATATTTATATAGGAGCAGAGAAATGGATCAAGGGAAGAATCCTAAAAATAGGTGAAAAAAAGAGTCAGTTAGACAGAGGTCAGAAGAGCACAAGGTCATGAAGCCAAAAGAGGAATTTTGAATGTGAAGGAATGACCCACAGAATCAAGTGCAACAGAAGCCCCAGAATGTTAGAGGTGATCATTGAGAGGTCACCTGGCAACTTCCAGGGCAGTGTGGTGGGGGTGAGAGCAGCAGTGATGGAGGTCACTGTGAGGCTGGCTGGCTGCACCCTTACCTGCAGTGAGCAGAACGCTATCTAAAAGTACAAAAGTGCAGGCTTCAAGCTTTCCATCAGAACGGGCATGGGATTCCCTGGATGGTGCCATTGGTCCGCGTTTATGTTGAGGGAAGGGATGAAGTAGAATTGGACAGGTTTGAGAAAAAGGAGATGAGATGTCAATAGAGGATACTCCCAGGGAACCCCATCTGGATTTTGTCAACCAGAAAGGATGACAAGGGCAGATGAGGAGGGGCTCTTTTTGGACTTGATGAACAAATTACATTCTGCAGTGATAAGTTTATTTAATTGTTTACTTACCTATTGTCCCTGTCACCAATTAGAGAAAAAAAAAATCCAGGAGGACAGGCACTATTTCTTTCTTTTTTTCTTTTCTTTTTAAAAATTTTATTTGAGAGAGAGAGAGAGAGAGAGAGAGAGAGAGAGCTTGAGCCGAGTAGAAGGGCAGAGGGAGAAAGAGAGAAAATCCATGCTGGGAGTGAAGCCTGATGCAGGGCTCGATCCCATGACCCTGGGATCATGACTTGAATAATCAAGAGTAAATGCTCAACCAACTGAGCCACCCAGGAGCCCCAGGACAGGTACTGTTTCTGTTTTACTTAATCCTGTATACCTGGTGCCTGGCACACATGTTAAATGCTCAATCTTTGCTAGTGAATCTAAGGACTAGAAAGGTCTGTCATTTTCTGAGGCTGCAGGAGACTTCCAAATATTGGATTAGGCATTCCAACAAGACTTGTAATGAATATAAACGGTCAATCACACTGTCATTTTAAGTTATCATTTTTATTTAAGAGTAGGAGCACAGACTGTAATTCAACCTTGGGAGGCTAAAATGGAGCCCCCCAAAATATAGATACATTATTTCGCCTAATATTTTCAAGAAGCGTGTGCTAAAACAGTTGTTGGACCGTGTTTTCACTGATGAGAAAATCAGCAGCTTGCCTGTGACAATCACACAGCTGGTTTGTAGTAGTGATCTGGTCCGAACCCAGCTTTGTCGGCTTCCAAAGTCCATGTTTACGTTCTTACATAGGTGCTCTGTGGATTCATGGTTTTCAATTATGTCTGGACATTCTGATGTTTCTTCCTCTCTTTTTTTAATTTCAAAAAGTATTTTTTATTTATTTTTAGAGAGAAAGAGAGAGCGTGTGAGCAGGAGCTGGGGAGGGGCAGAGAAGAGGGAGAGAGAGAATCCCAAGCAGCAGGCTCTGCACTGTCAGAGTGGAGCCCGATGTAGGCTTGAACCCACGAACCGTGAGACTATGACCTGGTCTGAAATCAAGAGTCGGCAGCTTAACCGACTGAGCCATGCTGGCGCCCCTGATGTTTCTTTCGATTGTCACTTTGAAGTGCTTTTTGGGTGACTGACATTGGCTGCAATGCCCAGTAGAATGTGAACTCCAAGAGGGTAGGCAGTTACTTTTTATTCCCTGCCATGTTTTGCTCCCTGCAATGTTTTCCTAGCACCTGGGTCATGGTATGTGCTTAGTAACTATTTGTCGAATTGATGGAGGAATGAAAAAATACTTCCAGGAGTGCTCTTTTTCTGGTAGGTCTTTGAGGTCTGTGAACATCCACGCTTCTCGGCGGGGGGGGGGGGGGGGGGGGGGGGTGAGTACCAGTTTCAGCTCTTGCCGCCAACTGAATAAATGATGGATATCAGGGGAGGTGGAAGAGAACGAGTTGGGGAGAGGGCCTGAGGAAGCCAAGTACACGGATGGGGATGATTTGGTGGAGTCTACCTGCTCTGCAGTTTGGCCAAGCCTTGACGAAGACGCCTGTCTGTGGTTTGTCAATAACCCTGCCACTGAGCTTGAAGCTAAGGGTGTTTGCAAATGGTTGGCTGGTCCCGATCTCTTATTCAACGTAAAGAACAGAAATCTTTCCCTAAAGTTACCTAACTGGCTTCGAGTGGTGAGGATTATGAGCAAAACAGTATTTCAAGTGATGGCGATAAGTATGTGGAAACCTACTATGTATTTAGATCAGCACAAGACAATTTAATATTTACAATGATTCTTTTATTCATTCAATAAATATGTATTTGACACCTCCTCTGGGCCAAACATTAACAAACATTATGTTACTGTATATAGCTTATAGAGAATGCTAGAGCCACTGCTGACTTTCAAACATACTAATGAGGAACTAATCACTGTTAGTATGTGCAGATTATTTAAAGCTAGTCTGAATTAATTTTGAATGCAATCCATATTTGCTATCCTTGTTCCCTGCCTGACAGACTATTATATTAGCGCATGGACCCACTTGGGCCCCTAGAGTTGATATAAAGATTATTTTATTTCAAGATTTTAAGTAATCTCTATACCCCATGTGGGGCTCAAACTCACAACCCAACCCAAGATCAAGAGTCTCACCCTTTACCGAATGAGCCTGCCAGGCACCCTGGCATAAAGATGATTTTAAAGTGAAAATATTTGATCTACAGAAGCTGCAAATAGAAATCTTACAGGACTTTCCCTGATCTAACTGAAGCAGAGCCTCCTGAAAGCACACCTGTCATTAACCTCCCTCAGAGGAGTTTCCTGAAAATTCAGTGTCATGGAAACAGACTGACCATTCCCATAAGCAGCAAAAACCCCAGTAGGACTTCCCATACTCTCTTACTTAAAGCCCTAAAATGGCCCCCTTTTGTTAACGTGATATAGATAAACCTTACTCATTGCTAACAACTCCCATGTGCAAGTATAAACAAACCTTATCTTTTCTCCTTTTATTCTGTCAGTTAATTTGCAGGTCCCCAATCACTAGACCCGTTGGTAGAGAGAGAATTTTCCCTCCCAACATTAGCATATTATTGCCTAGCAATTCACAGTTTAACAGTAGGATTTTTAACGATGCAGTACAGTAAATCCAAGTTATGCTTAACATTTATTACTTTCACCAGTGCTTATAGGCAAAAACACATCCGGGGACATAGTGTTTAACACTATGTGTATTTGAATACTGACTGCTCCATTGCTAGCTGTGTGACCTTGAACAAACAAATTATTCTCTCTGTGCCTCAGTTTTCTTACCCATAAAATGGGAGTAAAAATAGTACCTCAAGGGGTGGCTTTGAGGATAAAATGCATTAACAAATGTAAAGCTTTTAGAATAGGGAAGGTGTATAGTTAGGGCTCAATTAGATAGTTTTATTCCAAGGTCTCCACAGGGGTGCTGGGGGTCTTGGCCACATCTCTTGCTGATATTCTCAACAGCAGCTATCCACTGTTTCCTTATTTTGTTTCTTGACCTAAGGGAGTATTTTTGAATTAATATCAGTGTTGACATAGAATGTTCTTTTTTTTTTTTTCCAGAACACTAGTGTTTACTTTTCTATAATTTTTTTTCTTTTTTTAAAAATTTTTTTTTATCGTTTATTTATTTTTGAAACAGAGAGAGACAGAGCATGAACAGGGGAGGGGCAGAGAGAGAGAGGGAGACACAGAATCTGAAACAGGCTCCAGGCTCTGAGCTGTCAGCACAGAGCCCGACGTGGGGCTTGAACTCACGGACCGCGAGATCATGACCTGAGCCGAAGTTGGACGCTTAACTGACCAAGCCACCCAGGCACCCCTCTATAATGTTTTTAATGAAACATTTTGTTTAATTAATTCATTCATTTATTTTGAGAGAGAGAGAGAGAGAGAACACAGGTGGGGAGGGGACAGAGAAAGGGAGGGAGAGAGAATCTCAAGCAGGCTCCACATTGTAAGCGAGGAGACCAAAGCAGGGCTCAAACTCACAAACCTGATCAAGACCTGAGCCGAAGTTGGACACTCAACTGACTGAGCCACCCACATGCCCCTATATAATGTTTTTTTTTATTTTTAAAACTAGCTTATGGTTTCTGAATATCTTGGGCTCATTACAGAAACTTGCAAAGTTTTTAGCATTCAAAACCAGTGGAAATGTCAGTATACTTTGAAAGGTCTATGAGGAGTGCAAACGTGAAGCCACCAGTACTGTAAATAATTACAATAAAGAAAGTAATTACACCCACTAACTGGTACTTTGCAGGCCACTCGGGTTTCCAGAACTTGGCTGTGATGAGTTAGAAACAAAAGGAGAGGAAGAATAATCTGTTTCTAAGTGTATAGAATTTTGCTAATCTTGTTTATCTGAAGTCAGGGTCAATACTCTTACAGTTTAAATAGCAGTAATAATGATTATCATTTATTGACACTTACCAAATGTCAGGTTCCCGGCTAATCTTTTCATAAACATTATCTCATATGACCTTTAATGAAATCCAGTACGATAGGTATTATTATTTCTGATCAATAAATGAGGACACTGAGCATTGTAAGGTTTAAATAACATGTCTAAATTCACACGTGTAGGATGTGGTGGGTGTTCTATTTGAAGCTACTTAGGAGTATCTAATTCTATACCCAGATTACTTTTTTTTTTTAAGATTATTTATTTATTTTGGGAGAGAGAGGGAGAGGGAGAATCTGAAGCAGGCTCTGCCCTGTCAGTGCAGAGCCTGACGCGGGGCTCGAACTCATGAACTGTGAGATCGTGACCTGAGCCGAAATCAAGAGTCAGATGCTTAGCCGACTGAGCCACCCAGGAGCCCCAGTAAAGCCAGACTTCTTGGGGCGCCTGAGTGGCTTAGTCGGTTAAGCATCTGACTCTCAATTTCGGCTCAGGTCACGATCTCACGGTTCATGAGTTTGAGCCTCACGTGGGGCTCTGCACTGACAGTGTGGAGCCTGCTCCGGATTCTCTCTCTCCTTCTCTCTCTGCCCCTCCCCTGCGTGGGCTCTTTCTTTCTCTCTTTCAAAAGTAAATAAATGAACATTGAACAAAAACCGAAAAACCTAAAAGCCAGACTTCTTAACCACCTCACTGAACAGCTCACATGGTCTTGGTATTCCTTCCGCCCTTGGACAGCTTCTGGAGTTTGCGGAGGAACTACACGTGGGAGTCATATTTTATGCAACACAAATCTCAGAAGTGGGCATAAGTGCATATCCACGTATGCAATGTAAACAAACATTAACAACACAAAGAGTTTTACTAAAAAATACTTCTGTGAATGCAAAGGACGTTAATTTCTCTTCCTTGTTCTCATTTCCTTCCTCCTCTTTACCCTTCCTCTTCCAGCTCCTCCTCTTCCTTCTGCACAAAAGACTAGAGGCACATGAAGACAGAATATGACCCTGGTTGCAGAGGTTGACCTGATCATACGGAAAGGATTAACTTCTGACCCCAGAGATGCTTTCAGTTGCCCTCATGTTCTCATGCTTTGCTTTGTTAGCCTTCATACTTACCATGCCTCTTTCCTCTAAAGATCTCAAAGGCTCTGAAACTCATGTTATTGTCAGAGGGATGTGACTCAAATATATGCAGATTTAACTTGAAATCTTAAAGAAGCATGAGTAATTTAGGGGAAGCCTTGCTTAGTTGGTGCCGACTTGCTTCTCTTTCCTGTGGTGAGCACGAATTTTCTGAATCAGCTAGTGTACTCTCTGAAGTAGAATGGTGACCTGGCACCTCTTTTTGTTGAATCAGAGGGTGCTGTGTGCTTACTTTCCCTTTGGGTTGAGTGTCTACATGAAGATCTTTCACGAGTACTTTTTATTCGTGGAACGCATCAGATAACAAGCAGCGGCAAAGGCTAACTCCGAGGGATGCCAGCAGGACGACTTGCTCAGAGGAAATAGTTGGTGATAAAGAATCATCTGCAGCTAAAGGCTTTTATTTCCCCTTCCCAGCTTGTTTCATGTTTAAATATTGCTTATACGGGGGGAAAAAAAAGCCAGTGATATTTTGAGTGTGTGTGCATTATTTTTTAAGTCGAGGTGATTCTAATATGATCAGCAGAAATCGTGAATGACTAATTTGGGTTCTGCTTGTTACAAAAACATCTGTGTGATTTCTTTTTCTGATAAGTACATTTGATTGAGGGTATTCCAGAAAATTCTGCTTTTTACATTTAAATACTCTCGGGAAATATTTATTTATGCTTATTGTGTACAAAGCTCTGTACTAGACACTGGGGAGGGAGGTTATCGGAAGGAAAGAGGAAAGAGACGTCAAGAAAACTACAACTCTCGCAAGTGCTTAGTATCTGGAAGAGGAGGCATCACATATACACGCTGGAAGGAGGGGAGAGTGGTTGGTCTCTTATATCGACTATGTGTGATATGAAATCTCCAGTTTCCAAACAGGGACCTTGAGGTTGGAATTATCGCTGCTAACACATCTGCTTCTAGCAATACCCTTTCAGATCTTCTGATTCCAAATATTCCTGCAACCATCACACGTCATTAATCAGCCCATGCTAGATGGATGTTAGCCAAGTGAACTGAAAGTAATAGAAAATACGAAGAAGAGGGGAAAACATCTTCCAAACAATGTAAAGCTCTTTTATTTTCCAGTTGTGGTGCTAACTTCGTGCGCTTTCTGTTCTGAGCAACGGTGTCCTAACTCTCGTCTCCCTTGTTCACCTCTACCCCAAAATACAGCTACCAAGTAGCTATTTAAAAATAATCATTACTCAGGGGAAGAAATAATGAAAGAATCGTGTTAAAGTCTTTTTGCTGTGAAGGAAAAGGGAGAAGGGAAGAATTTTCTAGGGGAAAGCGAAATACATTTTTGTAGAATCTTAGACTCAAGGTGAATCTTAGCGATTGAGATGGATATCCCTCCAGGAGAAAATTCCTACTTTCCAATCCCTGACGGTTGCTCAAGTAGTTCCAAAGGCTTCAATGCTTCACATGACTTCTGGGTGACTCCTTTTGTGTGTCCCACTCTCAAGGATTAGTCAGGTTTTTCTCAGTCGCAGGTGACAGAAAGCTGATTCAGTGTGGCATAAGCAAAAATAGGAACCTATTGCTCTATGTAAGTGGGTAGACATGGTGAACCCAGGAATTTGTAGACTGTCTTTAACAATCTTGTCTCCTCTTTTCTCTGCGTGGGTTCAATATCAGGATCCTCTTCCCATGTTGGGGCAATAATCGTTACCAGTAATGATAGATTTATATTATCTTTGCACCTAGGAATTATAGTGAGGACCCAAGCTTCTTTCGTAAAAGAGCTCCAGGGAGGGGTGCCTGGGTGGCTCAGTCGGTTGAGCGTCGACTTCAGCTCAGATCATGATCTCACAGTTCATGAGTTCCAAATGATCTCGCAGCCCACGTCGGGCTCTGTGCTGACAGCTCAGAGCCTGGATCCTGCTTCAGATTTTGTGTCTCTATGTCTCCCTCTCTCTGTGCATGCTCTGTCTCTGTCTTTCAAAAATGAATAAACATAAAAAAATAAAAAAAAAAAAAAAGAGCTCGTGGCAAAAAAAAAAAAAAAATCCCAAGAAGGGCTCTGAAGCTGAGGGGTGTGGTCCTTTCACTTAAGTGTGTGGATTTGAGAGGGGGCAGGGTAATTTCCGGAGAATTATTAGGTGGCTAAATACATATACGTCTACTATATACGTATAATTCAGCATGTTCAAAACAACTCTCCGCGTCTCACTAAATCAGCTCCTCCCTCTTTATTTTCTTCTCAGAGAATGATTGTGCTAAACCAGAACACTTATAAGCATCCTTTTCTAACACTAGGTGTTACAGTAAGTGATGAATCACTAAATTCTACTCCCGAAATCATTAGCAGTTAACACTGCATGTTAACTAACTTGGATTTAAGTAAAATATAAGAATTAAAAAAAAAAAAAAAAGAGATATCCCTTTCTTTTAACCTCCATAACCAATCATGAAGTCTTTTCAGTTTGGTTTTAATATTTCTCAAATCTGTCCAGTTCTATTCAATCTGATTATACAATCTTTATTTGGGTTCACCATTATCTCTGGATTTCTGTGAGCCTCCTAACAGGTTCTCCCTGCCTTCCGTCTAAAGGAGTACTCTGCAATCTAAACCCATCTCTCACTGACCTTATAAAGCAAAATTGTGATTATTTTACAGCCCAGTTTAAATTACCGCAATAGCTTTCATTGCCCTCAGGATAAACACAAAACTCTTTGCATGATTGAAAAGGTCTGTCATGATTTGATCATTGTGTGTACGAGTGCCAAAGAATAAAAATGTATTTTGATTGTCCATTTTGCTTGGTGGTCATTTAAAACTTTATTTTTATAATAATAGATTTAGCATGAAGCAGAATGCAAATTTTGAATAATTTTAAGAGAAAATAATTAGGGTAGATGTGCAGCACTCACTGACATCTGGCTCTCCTCTCTTTCTGGGCACATGGATGGATTATCCTTCTTGGCCCTAAGGTTGGATGCCTAGTTCTAGCTAATGACTCGTGAGCAGATCATTTCATTGCTGATGGGAGGCCTTCCAGAGTTCTCTTTCCTTTTGACAAAGTAATTTGCAACATTTCAGATGGCTTCTTCATCAGCTTGTAATTTTTTTTTTTTTTAAGAGAGTGAGAGAGTGAGAGAGAGTGTACATACGTGGGGGAGAGGGGCAGAGGGAGAAAGAGAAAATCTTTTTATTAAAATTTTTTTTATTTTTTTATCTTTAGAGACAGAGTGAGTGGGGAAGGGGCAGAGGGAGAGGGAGAGAGAATCTGAAGCAGGCTCCACACTCAGTGCAGAGCCTGACACGGAGCTCAATCCCACACCCTTGGGATCATGACCTGAGCTGAAATCAAGAGTCACCCAGGCGCCCCCATCAGCTTGTATCTTTATATGGGAATGATGCTAAGCAGATTCTCTAGTCAGCTTGTTAGGAACATGAAGTGAGAGCCAGAAGCAAACCTTTCTGCTTTAAGCAAGTGTTGGGGATATTTGTCACTACAGCACAACCCAGCCTATCCTGCCTGAAGGAATAAATTTACCCTCCCCAATTCCAAGGGGGTAATTTTTCTTATTCTTCTGATGTTAGAAATTCAGATGCGGTTTGAAACGTACTGCTTTATGGCATCTAGCTTAGCACCATGTGTATACTAGATGCTTAATTAGTATTTCTAGAGGAGAATTCTTTCTAAATCTCGAATGGTTTAAATGTGATCTTTTCTGAAGTTAGGGAAATATATTTTTTGGCTTTTCTATATAATGATCGTAGAGAATTAATTATTGAAATGATTTGTGACACATTTTATTTCTACCCTTTCCTTCACAAATGGTGAACACTGTTTTTGGGAAACATATAGTCATAATTCCAACACGCACCCTAGTACTATTTAGAAGTCATATACCACAGCCTTTCCCCAAGTTCATTTAATAAATACCTGAGGAGTTTTCAGCATAATTAAATGTGTTTCCTTCACCATGATAAAAATGTGATACTTTCAACTCTGTGAGAAACAGGCAAATGTGTCTATCTGTGGATGTGTGTGTTACCCATATATTACAATGTCTGTGTTTGAAGTTAATCTTTTCCTGAACAGGCTTAAGAGAGGTCTCAGTGAATGCTTGTAAATTTGAGTCAGTGTTGGAGAGCAGTAAAAAATAAGGAATGAGCGGATTTCAACAAGATAGCCGTTTATTGCTATAAAAGTACACTGTGCTACCCCACCCTAAAAGTCATGGCAATAGGCAGCTATGGGGGCTCATAAAGAGCTAACAACACTTACACTGAACTACAGCAAATCCTGTGATGAACAATGCTGAGGCAGGCCATAAGATTTCCCAGGGCTGGCCAAATTCTCCTTTGATCAAGGGAAGATTGTCTCGTTTAGGTACAAATGTTTGGCCCCTGAATGTTGCACATCCTCTACTGATTTTGCTTGAATTGAGCACAAATTCAAGTTTTTAAAGACAAATATTTCCACATATCTAAGTATGGCAAGAATTTCTAACCTGGGATAAGGTGTAAATAAACTCTGTTAGGATATTAGTGTATATATTTTCCATACTTTTTAAATAGCCACATTTTTATAAATGCCTTTCAAAAGAATGTGCGGTTATAAAAATAAATTATAGGGAATGTAAAGATAAATTTGTAGGGAAATGTATTTTGCTTTACCTGCAAATTCAACCTTTATGTACAATTTTGATAACAGTTTGGTAACAAACAATTTTGATAACAGTTGTTATGGGGCACTAGTATTTGTTTCATAGCATGATTAGAAATTTGATTCAGGAGAAAATGTCTATTTTTATATATTTGCAGTGTTGATTCAATGATTCAACTGCCACTTTCTTCAAGAAGCTTTTTCTGTTTCATGATATCCATACAGAGATTGATCAGAGCAATTTTGTGGTGCCTGGGTGGCTTAGTCAGTTGAGCACCTGACTCTTGATTTTGGCTCAGGTCATGATTTCTCAGTTGTGGGATTGAGCCCTGTGTCGGGCCCCATGCTGAGCATGGAGCCTGCTTAAGATTCTCTCTCTCTCCCTCTGCCCCACCTCCCTGCTCTCTCTCTCTCTCTCTCAAAAAAGAAAAAAAAAAAAAACAAAAAAACAAAAAACAGAGCAATTTTGTGTAGATACTATCTTTTTTCCTCTTTCCCTTTCCTTCCACATATATACACATCTAGTCCGTGTTATGGAAATGGAAATGATTTAAACCTAACTGTATTAGTAGTAAATTACGTATATATTAAGAGATTTTAATACAGGTGTCTTTTCAGAAAACTTTCAGTTTTCTAAAACGTTTAAATCTTCTATTTTTTGTGGTATACTAAGCTTATATATAATAAGTATCTCTTTCATCAAAAAGGTATAATAAAGCCTCCTACAGACTGGGACTATATGCTTTTCAACTTACACATTTCATAGACTTTAATATAGAAATTTCAGACTTTTTCATAAATATGTTTTTCATTAAATAGATTAGAATACTTCACTTTTTTTTCCCTCATGAGGCTCATTTAGGTGACATAATTCACGAATTTTAAAATTAAACTGCATGTGCATTACATCTCAATAAAACTGGGATAAAAACAAAATTAAACTCTTATTATCTTACGTCCCGTAACATCTATATTTTCATTGACATTTGTCATCATTATTATAGAGAATCTGAGGGTCTGCTCGTAGTGCATAGAATTCAATCAGTGTGCGCGTGGGAGTGGGTGGGTGGAGGTGGTTCACCTTGAGCACAGGCAATGGGCGGTTGCAATGTCCGTGGAGAACTTAAAAACAACTTAAAGGCAACTAAACATCAGTGTGCTTTCATTATGACCACAGGTCAGCATCACTAAACAATGTCAGAGATCACCGATTCCTCCCAGAGTGGACCACTTCAAAGCCTTCCTCTCACCTAGTCTTGGTATGCCAATGCTTTGGACCACAATTTAAAAAAAAATTTTTTTTAATGATTATTTATTTTTGAGAGAGGGAGGGAGACAAAGTGCGAGCTGGGAGGGGCAGACAGAGAGGGAGACACAGAATCTGAAGCAGGCTCCAGGCTCTGAGCTGTCAGCACAGAGCCCGACGCGGGGCTGGAACCCAAGAACTGCGAGATCATGGTCAGGTCTATGATCATGGCCTGTGCCAAAATCAGACACTGAACCTACTGAGCCACCCAGGCACCCCCGGACCCCGGTGTTTTAAGCTAAATTGCTCATTATTTCACAGAAGTTAGATATTTCAAAGCTTTAACATTTTATAAAAAGAATTTTGCAGACTTTTGAATGATCTTTAGTTTCAAAGAATTTGGCCATCTCAAGGCAGAGAGCAGTTTTGTCTTCATTTAGTGATGATAAAGGACACTCATTGACTAGGATTCTGGGCTCAAAAAGTTGAGAGTTCTTTTGGCAGAGGCGGTGGGGGTGGGTGGCCTTTCGAAACCTAACTCCGCCCTAAGTGTTCAAAAAGAACTTTTCAATGTCTTTCATAGTCTCTGATCTTCTCTTTTATCTGCCTTACTGTAAATGTGGGCAACTATACTTGGCCATTAAAGATAAGCAAAGGGAGCTGGCTAGAATTGAGAAACTGGCCACAAAGAATACATGCTTGAGTAATTAAGATATCAATACATCATTTTTATAGTTCTCATAATGTGTTTGCTGAGGACATCACCACAAACAACTCACAGCATGTGATTTCACTTCATTGAAAACATTAAGGGAACAATCATAATAATGCTTTTCTCTAGTGATTCCTTGATTATTTATTATAACTTTTAATAGTCGAACAACTATGTATGAAAACTTAAAGCAACAAGGTGATTGGAATACATTTATACTGAGAAAGGTAGTGTTTTTCGGTAAAAATAAAACTGACTCTAGATCCACCATTTACTAATTGCGTGGTAACTTTCAGCAAGCCAGTTAGCACCTTACAGCCCACATTTCCTGGTCTAAAAAGGGGGAATGATAGTAGCTAAAGTAACCCTCCTCTGGGGTTATTGTGGAAAGCAAGGCAAACAGTGTATGTGAAATGACTTTGAAAACTCTAAAGCAGAGTTGGCAAACTCAAGTCTACGGAAGCCAGCAGACAACACAAATGTGTGAATCAGACTTAGTGTAACAATAGGGACACTTGGGTATATGGCTGGGCTGGAGAGTCTGACCCATGATTAAAGCCATTCAAATGTAATTATTTGTTTTGTCAAATGTACCAGTCAGACAAAGCAGTCTGAGTTTCACTGGTTCTAACTCTAATTCAAAAAGTTAATACAAATGTGACTTTGTATCTATGGGGATGTGTATCACACCTGTATCTGAAATAAAAGCAAAAAAATTAGCCATTGAATATGCTTGTCTAACAGCAGAAAGGATTTAGATGGAATAATAGGGAAAACTTTCCAAAAACTTCAAAATTATATTCTCCACATATCAGCTTGGAATACAACTATGGTTATCTACAACCACATGTCTGTGTTGGCACAAAGTCCTGTATCTTCCTCCTGAGTCCTCTCCTGCCCCTCCTCAACTGTCAAAGATCCCGGAGAAGGGACCTTAGGTGGGTCAGGGGATAGGACACAGAGTCAACAGGGGCCACTGTCCTGGCTCTTTGTTATGTTTCGGCTGCTGTCCCACATTACTGCTGAACACATGTCCTGCACAGTCAGGTCACCGGTATCCATTGGCTGTTCTGCTCTGTGCTGGCTGGCTTCAGGCCCTCCAAACTCATGGTAATGTCTCATTCTTGGTGGGCAGGTTATAGCTGCTTTGATTTACTGATAAGCTCGCCTAATTTTCTTCCCATGTACAGTTTTGTGTCAGGTGTGAAGAGTCAAAGAACTGCCTGAAACAAACAAACAAACAAATTAATAAACAAACAATGAATGAGAGTGAAAAAGTCATGTGCAGGATAAGATAGAACACACTTGGAGAGGAAAAGGACAGATGAAGTAATGGCAGAAAATATGATTAATATTTAACTTAAATACTAGTTACTTTGGGGGAGATTAGAATAATTAGATATTTTAATAGATTAGAGTAATTAGAGATTAGAATAGTTAGATATTTTAATAGATTAGATTTAATAATTAGAGATTATAATAATTAGATATTAGATAAAGATATTTTTCAGCTAAAAATAAATGAGTATAGAGATTGAAAACTTTTGCAGTATTCTACACAAATCATTGAAAAGAGCTGAATACCTAAAAACTCTTGCAACATTTAAAATAATCATTTATTTTTTATATAAGTAAAATAGTCACATAATCAAAATTGAAAATGTACAGAATTGTTAGTGAAGGGAAATCTTTACCCTATGTCTATCTCTTGTCTTTTTATACAAATGGTGGCATTCTCTACATATTTTATTCTATGACTTTATTTATTTCTTTTTTTTAAATAATTACTAGTATTATTAAAGACTGTTTTATATCTTCCAATCAATGAGCTTTTTCCTTCTTTTTCTTCTGTTTTCCAATTACTATATGGTGGGCTTTTATCTTTTTTTGAAAAACAGCACAGCCAGCTCAAAGTCATCAAACCATATCCATATGCTCAGAACTTTTAAAAAGGCTTTTAGTCCCTCTTAACCATGAGTGGACAATCAAGGGTTACTACATATTGGAAAAATACTTCTGACATGAAAGAGACCAGACAAATAGAGCAATGGAAAAAAAAGCAACTTTGAAAAAAATGGGGGTTATTCATGAAGAAGAAAACTTAAAAAAATATATAGCATTTATAACCTTAGCAAGATAAAGGAAGCAAACGTATCCATGAAATAATAAGTGCATGATATAGAAATGGAACATTCAGGGAACAAAAGGGGTTATTGGATGTTAAAAGTATGTTAATAGAAATGAAAATCTCTCTAAGTATTGGAAAAATCAGCTTGAGCTAATAGTCTAGAAATTAGAACAAAAGACAATGATTTGGAACATACAAGAGCACAGATAAGAAAAAAATCATAGCACCGTATCAGAAGAACCAATACCTCAAAAGCACAAGTTACAGAAATAGAAAACTTTAGAAAAACCAGAAAAGATGAAATCATTAATGATATGATTCAAGAAAGTTTCCTGTAACTCTGAGTTTCCCAATCAAGAGTTTCTATTAGTGGATGAAACTAGATCAGTAACAAGATTTTTAGGGGCATTGTCTAAATGATGAACCAATGAGAAATAAGGCAACAAAGAAAAGGTAGAGTACCAAAATTACCTTTATTACTGAAAAGGTCTAAACTGGAGAACATAACTGTGCTAGTTTCCTAAGGCTGCTGTAACATAGTATCACAAACTGAGTGGCTTAAAATAACAGAAATTTATTATCTCATAGGTCTGGAAGCTGGGAGTCTGAAATCAAGCAGGGCCTCACTACTTCTGAAACCTGTATGGGAGAATCCTTCCTCACCTCTTCTAGTTTCTGGTGTTTGTTGATAATCTTTGGTGTTCCTTAGCTTATATGCATCACTCCAATCTCTGTGTCCATTGGCACACAGCTATCTTTCCCTGTGT
The DNA here is from genome assembly GCF_016509475.1 of Prionailurus bengalensis. Classification (NCBI taxonomy): domain Eukaryota; kingdom Metazoa; phylum Chordata; class Mammalia; order Carnivora; family Felidae; genus Prionailurus; species Prionailurus bengalensis. The sequence continues at coordinate 48,143,695 of NC_057343.1, forward strand.
GTCTCTCTTCTTCTAGGGTCACCAGTTATCCTAGATTCAGGACCCTTCTAATGACCTCAACTTAGTTACATCTGCAAGGACCCTATTTCCAAATGAGGCTATATTCATCGATCCTGAGGGTTAGGACTTCAAAATATCTTTTGGGGACACAAAATTCATCCCATAATAATAAATTAGGGTGAGAACCAAATGGACCAACTACTGAAACTCAGAATATGGCCAGCTTACCTTTATAGTCATGGTGCTTTACTTTGGGGTGGGACTCTTCATATCAAGTAAAACTTATGGCATGGAGAGCAGAGAGGAGCTCTTATTCCCTGCAGTAAGTTAACTCTCAAGAAGGAAAAGCTTGGAGCAGAGCTAAGCATGCTCAGGTTTTTTTTTTTTCCCTACTGATTTTTTTTAATTTATTTTTTATTATATGAAATTTATTATCAAATTAGTTTCCATACAACACCCAGTGCTCATCCCAAAAGATGCCCTCTTCAATGCCCATCACCTACCCTCCCCTCCCTCCCACCCCCCATCAACCCTCAGTTTGTTCTCAGTTTTTAAGAGTCTCTTATGCTTTGGCTCTCTCTCCCACTCTAACCTCTTTTTTTTTTTTTGTCTTCCCCTCCCCCATGGGTTTCTGTTAAGTTTCTCAGGATCCTCATGAGAGTGAAAACATATAGTATCTGTCTTTCTCTGTATGGCTTATTTCACTTAGCATCACACTCTCCAGTTCCATCCATGTTGCTACAAAGGGCCATGTTTCATTCTTTCTCATTGCCACGTAGTACTCCATTGTGTATATAAACCACAATTTCTTTATCCATTCATCAGTTGATGGAAATTTAGGCTTTTTCCACAATTTGGCTATTGTTGAGAGTGCTGCTATAAATATTGGGGTACAAGTGCCCTATACATCGGTACTCCTGTATCACTTGGGTAAATTCCTAACAGTGCTACTGCTGGGTCATAGGGTAGGTCTATTTTTAATTTTTTGAGGAACCTCCACACTGTTTTCCAGAGTGAGCATGCTCAGTTTTTTGCAATAGATTAGCTTAAGCCACTTCTTCTCCAGGGAGATATGAGTAAAGACTGCAAAGTGACAGAAGAGTTTCCATGTAAGGAAACATCAGGAGTGAGGGGAAAGCTTTCTTCAACACAAATATCGAAAACCAATTTGGAAAAAAAGTCCATAAAATGTAAAAAAAAAAAAAATTCATGAAAATGTGACTTTGAAACCCCAAATTATATTAGAAAGACTAGGAAGTCAGGGATAAATTTCTCATCTTGTATAGGTAAACTCAAAGTTAACATAATTCTTTTAAAATTAACAACACAAGAAACAATAGGTGTTGGCAAGGATGTGGAGAAAGGGGAACTCTCTTACACTGTTGGTGGAAATGCAAATTGGTGCGGCCACTCTGGAAAATAGTCTGGAATTTCCTCAAAAAGTTAAAAATAGAACTACCCTATGACCCAACAATTGCCCTACTACGTATTTACCCAAAGGATACAAAAATCTGATTCAAAGGGAAACATGAATCCCGATGTTTATAGCAGCACTATCGATAACAGCCAAATTATGGAAAGAGCCCAAATGTCCATTGATTGATGAATGGATAAAGAAGATGTGGTGTATATATATACATAATGGAATATTCCTCAGCCATAAAAAAGAATGAAATCTTGCCATTTGCAATGACGTGGATGGAACTAGAGTGTATTGGGCTAAACAAAATAAGTCAGAGAAAGACAAATACATTATGTTTTCACTTGCATTTGGAATTTAAGAAACAAAACAGATGCACATGGGGAAGGGAAAAAGAAAAATAGAGGGAGACAAACCATAACAGATTTAACTATAGAGAATAAACTGAGGGTTGCTGGAGGGGAGGTGGGCAGGGGGTGGGCTAAATGGGTGATAGGTACTTAGGAAAGCATTTGTTGGGATGAGCACTGGATGTTATATGTAAGTGATGAACCACTAAATTCTGCTCCTGAAACCAATGTTGCACTGTATGTTAACTAGAATTTAAATAACTACTCAAAAAAAGTTAACATCATTCTTGACTTTGAAGATCAGGAAATATATATTGTAAAATATGTTTTTTTAAAAACTGAAATATCATTATAAGCATTAGAACATTGGCTATATACTTTCTAAAAAAACTCTAGAGAGCATAAAAATAAACAAAGTGCAGTTCATAGATTATAGAATAAAAAGAAAACATCCAAGATGAAACAAGGAAGCACAGAAAGTATTCATATATAAGACTTTAAAAGATTAAACATACCTGTTCTAACAGTAATATAAACAATATAAAGACTCCATTAGGTGTCCCAGATACTCAGTTAATTAAATCACAAAATAATAATGGTCAAAAGCTGATCAACAAGTATAACAAAAAAAGGAAACAAGGATAACAATATTGTATACAAAAAAATCACTAATAAAATGAAATTTATAGTGCTGAACAACAACAGAGAAAGATATATGAAAGGAAACTTTGCAGGGGTGCCTGGCTGGCTCAGTTGGAGGAGTGTGCAACTCTTGATCTCAGGGTCATGAGTTTGAACCTCATGTTAAGTATAGAGTTACTTAAATAAATACAAACTTAAAAAAAAAAGGAAACTTTACAAATAAGAGGAGAAATTGACAGAAACAATGACCATTTCTCAATCTCTCCAGAACTTCCTTCCTGCCCCTTGTCTCAGATAAGGGCATACAGAATCTGAACAATGAATTAATGAAAATGAATTGATAAGTATATAGTACATAAACAAAATTATAATTCTTTTCAAGTGTTTATGGAATATTTCCAAAATTTGATCAGATATTTGTTCATAGTCATACACTAAGTCATACACTAAGAAATGAACCACGTTCTCTGACTGCAAGATAAAAAAACAGAAATAAACAGTAAAATTTAAGACAAAATTCAAAATTTTTCAAATGTTAAAATTATTTCTCAAATCACCACTCATTCAAATTATTATAGTCTGAGTTTAAAAAATGCATATAAATCTTTTGGGGAAAATTGGATGGTACGAAATTCCTATTCTGAAGCAAATCCATAGTCCTACATTATATGACAAGAATAAAAGGAAATATATTAAGTATTCAACTCAAGGTGGGAGAAAAAAAACTCTGAAACAACACTAAAGAAACAAAGTCAAAATACTCTGGAGAAGATTGTTATTTTGACACTGAACCCGTCTAGTTCTAAAAATAAATATGTCTAAAACTCAGTGGGAGTGACAAACAATTTTATTTATGATTCCTCTTAATTCTGCTCCTATAAGATGCTGTTGTGTGAACTGTAGAAGTATGTTCACCTAATTACAAGATGGGTTCCAGAACAACTGAAAGAAGATGGCTAATTGGAGAAAAGGCAAATGAGGAAATATATAAAGCAGTAAATGTGGGAAGGCCAATGCAAATTCTCGATCAGAGAATTGTTTTGTTTAGGTTTTACTGATGTTTTTCAAAAAAGTATTTGCAAATGACAAACCCTAGACATTCACAAAAACAAGGTAACTACCTTTCAGGAGTAGATGGAGCCATTTGTTGGGTAGATACCATTTCTGGTAGTTAATCTATTCATTACCCATGGTAGGGTATCTGATATAGGAATCTATTGCATTGCTGAAAGGTGTGCTTCCCACCTGTCCCCAGCTTTATTAAGGTATAATTGACAAGTAAAATTGTATACATTTAAAGTTTACACCATGATGATTTGCTATATGTATACATTGAGAAATATACACCATTATCAAACACATCCATCATCTCATATTGTTACTTATCTTTTTTTGTTGTTGTGAGAATGCTTAGGATTTACTCTCTTAGCAAATTCCAAGTATACAATACAGTATTATTCACTAGGTTGCAATGCTGTACATTAGATCCTTATAACTTACTCATCTTATAACTGAAACTTTGATTTAATCAACATCTCCCCATCCTCCCGCCCTTAGTCCCTGGCAACCACCGTTTTATTCTGTTTCTAGTAGTTCAAATTTTTTTTTTTTTTTTTTTTTTTTTTTTTTTTTTTTTAGATTCCACATATAAGCGATACCATGCAGAATCTGTCTTTCTGTGTGTTTGGCTTATTTCACTCAGAATAATGCCCTCCAGGTTCATGTATGTTGTCACAAATGGCAGTATTTCCTTTTTTTAAGTGACTGAAAAATACTCTAACATATGTGCATACTGTAGTTTCTGTATTAATTCATCTGTTGATGGACACTTAGGTTGTTTCCATATCTTGGCTGTTATAAATTCTGCAATGAACTTGGGAGTGCAGATTACCTCTTTGAGATACTGATCTTGTTTCCTTCCATTATATGCCCAGAAGTGGAATGAGTGGATCATATGGTAGTTCTATTTTTAATTTTTTGAGGAACTTCCATAAGGAACCACTGTTCCATGGTGGCTGCACCAATTTACATTCCCGCCTACAGCGCACAAGAGTTTCCTTTTCTCCACATCCTCCTCGCCAGCATTTGTTGTCTCTTGTCTTTTTGATGGTAGCCACTCTAACAGATGTGAGGCGGTATCTTATTGTGGTTTTGATTTGCATTTCCTTGATGATTAGTGATGATGAGCACCTTGAAAAAGTATGCTTTAAATATTGAAAATACTTTGGAACATTTGGAGTAAGTATTGGAATTCTAAAATGAAGACTGAGAAAACTTGTAGGCAAGAACAGTTATCATTTTTATATTTATATTGCTAGTGATTAGCAATTTGAATTTGTGCTATAATTAGTTATTGAATGAAGCCTCCTCAGTATGTGTATATTTATTATTCCTCAAAGAAAGGAATAATTGAAAAGTATGGAGAATAGCCAAGCTACGTGATAGAACTGGGAAGAAGTTCTTTGGGAGGGAGCACGAGTGATCTCTCTGAGGCGAGAAAACCTTCCATATCTTGATCTGGCTGGTTGTTACAGAATGTATACAGAGGTAAAAATTGCTTGATCTGCCCACTAAGGGTTTGTACATTTTACTGTGTATAAATTATGCCTCAAAAACTGAAACATTTAAAACTGAACAGATGAAAAAAGTTGCGTGCAAAAAAGCTTATTCTTTAGAATGTTCGACCAACTTTTGCTACTTGTTTCTTTTCTCCTAGTAAGCAAAAGCATTTAAATTTGACTCAGTTTTGGTGTGCAATGCATACAACACCTTTGTGAAATTTGTTAGTACAGTTTTCTATCTCCAAATAGTATATAACTCTTATACTGGCACTTGTGACAGTAAGTGCAGGGTAAATATTCAAGATCATGTTCACTTTTCCAACTTTACAAATCATCCCCTATACAAGGAGCAATCAAAATATGTGTTGAAAATGGAGGATTTATCTAATCAATTTCCTAGACACTTTAAAAAATATACTTTTATAATTCCCTTAATACTGGCTATCTTCTTGAGTCACAGCTGTGAGCAAAATATAAAGAGCACGAATTAAGACTGTTCAAGTGATTTGAACAAGGTGGTAATTTGTTCTCTAGAGATGGCTACTTTAGTCCCTTTCTCAACTTAAATCCGTTTTCTCTGTGGCTCCTGGCTGGCTCAGTCAGTAGAACATGTGATTTTCAATCTTGGGCTGAGTTCAAGCCCCACACTGGACATGAAGCTTACTTTAAAGAAAAAGAAAAAAAATCCATTTTCTGAGAACATGTAACAAATTCACAATTACAGATGGCTCATATTTTTCACTTATAGCTAGCATGTGAGGTCCAGTTATCACTTGTTGGCATTAGTATAATCTCAGAAACATTTTTCCCATGGTCAAGTTGGGTTTCAAAGATTGCATTTATCAAGTCTTGGAAATTGACAAGCATTTTGGGTGGGAGATATGTGTTACTGTCTGTGCCCTTGACTCAGCCCTGGGGTGTGGTGTTTTCATTTGGACACATTGGGTCAGATTGAATTGTACCAGCACAAATGTCTACTGAGCTTGTTTTTAAACTATGGATCTAATCTTAAGGAAGGTAAGTTTTCTAATTATTTTTAATGTTTATTTATTTTTGAGAGAGAGAGAGAGATAGAGTGTGAGTGGGGGAAGGGCAGAGAGAAAGACAGACACAGAATCCAAAGCAGGCCCCAGGCTCTGAGCTGTCAGCACAGAGCCCCACGTGGGGCTCAAACTCAGAAGCTGTGAGATTGTGACCTGAGCTGAAGTCTGATGCTAACCAACTGAGCCACCCAGATGCTCCTAAGTTTTCTAATTTTTGAATGGGTATGTTGGTTAGAGCAGGAGGACAGGAATACTACAAAATTATTTCTTAAAAATTAAGTAACAAAGACAATCTTTGAATATTTAACCAAATCCTTCCATATTTAGGACTCATTTATCTAGTAAGTATAAAAAGAGAATCTACAAGTTTATTACCTCAAATTGTGAACAAAGTATTTGCCAGGACTGTTAAACACATATGAGTTTAACTGTGGCATTAATGTACAACTTTGTGAGTGTAAAGGATTTTTCTTGCAAGAAATTTAATACACTTCATGCCTTAGGTGATCACCCTTAACCCTTTACTAACTCATTTATTCTACCTTGTTTAAAACTCAGCTATACTTTACTTCTTGTCATATGAATCCATTTGAATAATCTCACTCGATAGTTTTTAAAATTCTCCAAAGAGATTAATTTTAACTAATTCATCTCACTCGATAGTTTTTAAAATTCTCCAAAGAGATCAATTTTAACTAATTCATCATTTTTGTTTTACAGAGCCATTACTGGGCTCAGATTACCTCTCAAAGCAGAAAGTAATCAAACTGTATCTATCAGTATGTTAAGGAAGATATTTCTACATTGGGAAAGCTGTTGGACTAGACCTCCAAGACCCTTCAGACTCTAGGATACTAGGCCTGGATACTATTTAGGGTTAAAGTAACCAACCAGGGCTCTTGCCTGAGTATCTTCCAGGCATTTCACTTCTTTTATCTCTAATCCTCAAAACAATGTGGTAGGGTTGGTCTTCTTTTCCCTGTGCTACAAATGAGGTCACGGACACTCAGAGAGGTGCATTTAACTGGTGAGTTGTTTATCTGAAATGCAGAACTAGGTCAGATTCCGGAGTTTATATTCTTTTCATTGAACTTGCACTGGGTGCCGGGAGGATTCTGGGAAAGCACGGTGGTGTGGAAGGACATATCTTTCCATTATTTTGTTATTCTCTTTTGTGACATAGTTTATCACATGGGGAAAACAAAAAGCAAGACCAGCCTGTGTCTGAGGACTTTCTCTCTTCTCGCCCAGAGGCTGCTCCCCTGTGTCCTCTCACGGCCTATGATGTAATGACGCTCCCCTATGTTACGATGGGCATATCCTAGTTTCTAGTGTCATTGGCTTTCTGAGCAGCAGCAAGAGGCAGGACATAGCCAAAGCAGAATGAAATGTCTGCCTGTAAGTGGGTTCCTGAGGAGTACAAAGGGACCATGTGCCTTCAGAGAGGAATCGAGGCAACACCATCCCGCACCTTCTCTAATGGGCTCAACCCTTTTTGTCAATGCCCTTTTTGTCAATATATGTCCAAACATATATTGGGCCTCCTGAGCCTTGCATGTGTATTAGTTGGGATTGCCCTATTTTCTGCCTCTGGGAGTGATTCCGCCTCAATAGATAACTGCTTATCATAACCTACCTTAAACAAAAAATAGTTTATTTCTTTTGAGAGAGAGAGGATCCCAAGCAGGCTCCACGCTCTCAGCGCAGAGCCCATTGCGGGGCTCAATCTTATGACCCGAGCTGAAAATCAAGAGTCGGAAGCTTAACTGACTGAGTCACCCAGACACCCCATATGACAACCTAACTTTCAGCTGGAAATGATACTCAGCTTGAGGGTGCCACAGTTCCATGGCTCTGATTCTCTCGCCTTTGTGGTGGCAAACAGATAATGCAGAATGCAAACAAATAAACCCAAACAATCAACAAACAAGCACACAAACAAAAGAACTCATGGGGCATGGAAACAACCTCCGATTATCTTTGCCAAAAAAAAAAAAAAAAGTATTCATTTTTGAACCACATGCAAAGAATATACAGACTTTTGAGTCAGGTCAGTCTATATTGGAATCCATCTTTTCCATTTATTGTTCTATAATTTTGGGCAAGTCATTTAACCTCTTTGAATCTTTGTGCTTTATCCTGTTAAGTGGGGATAATAATTTTGACCTTATAAGGTTGCTGTGAGGAAAAATGAAATCCGTGCATAAAGCCCCTGACACAATCGATGGCAGTGCATCCTGGGTATACAGGCTGACTTCTCTTTCTGTCCCTCCCTCCTGAGTCTACTGGCTTCTCTAGGAGAAGGTTGCTTTAGAAGGTGAAAGGACCCTTTCTTCCCATTCATTTAGAGGCATCAAATAAGCTTTGTCTTTTAAGAATCTTGAACTGTTTATTTTGTATGAGTTTTTAAAAATAGCTTAGTTAGCAATTCAGGAAACACAATTACAAAAGGATAATCTAGACTCAACAATGACTGTGGTGGAAAAAAGAACGAAATGAAAAACAAAAGAGAAAGAAACAAGGAGAATGCTGCATACATTATTTACAAACAGGAACACTTTCTACGCACAAACTCCAGGCACCTCATTACTTTGTAAACTATATATTCTTCTCAAGTATGGGGCACTTTAAGTTAATGATGTGATCCATTCATCCTGCCATCTTTTATTTATGTTTTCTTCAACAGTGAAATGAATAGTCAGAAACAATGCCCTGCTTATTCTGTGAACAAGAAGAGGAAAGGGAAGTGTAAGTGTGTGTGTGTGTGTGTGTGTGTGCGCGCACGCGCATGCGTGCGTGCATGCTTTTCCCTATGATTTAGGACTCAGGATGATTTTAACCAATACTCGCACAGGTTTATTTTTCAAACCTCTTAATAATGTTTAGAAACAGAGCCTAATACTAAGGACAAAATACTAAGGCAAAAACTCTGTGGACCTCTCTGTTGAAGACCAACCCTGTTCCTCTCCTGCTTCAGTCTGATTACCTCTGGGGAATGTGCTGTTCCTTGGAACGAATCAGCCTGTACAAAATAAGAGAGGTTGAAAAGTTTAGGACGTGGAAAATATGTGGAATTTGCTCTTGAATAATGATTTGTAGTTTTCTTTTGCAATAAATATGACCAATGACCCAGATAGGAGGATGGCAATTACTTAATGAATCAAGCTTCAGAAATGTAAAAACACTTCATAATAAAAATGAAAGCAATAATAGTAGGAAGCCAAGTTAAGTAAACAAGTATAATGCTCCTTGTATCTGTAGATGTACATTTACAAATTCCAAAGCTATGACTGTGGAAGGGATTATTCTAATGATACCAGCAGTGTCCATTTCCAATGCGTGTTGAATTGGTTCTTTTGAATTTGTGGACGGATAATGTTCCATGCTGAATTTCCACACATATCTGGGAGTAAGTTAGCTGGGACGATGTGTCACTCACGTAGGACTGTGATGTAGCAGCCCCACGGCTCTGACAATCATTTACTGGTGTGCAAGTCGCAAAACCCTAACAGGTTCAGGTCTTTCAAAGTAAATCATTTCCAAGTCTATTACAGCCTGTGTAGAAACTGCTTTTTCGCTCTGTGGTATATTTAAAATCTGCTGTCCGTGTGAAGCTGTCCTTGACCACTGACCATTCCCTTAATTTGTGAAGTGGGATATGTTTCCAAACTTTGGAGGAGAGGAAACTGCCTTTATAAAAAGGTGGGGGGAGGGGAGAGGAGGCAAAGCTGTGAATGAGCATATTCTGACCAGTGTAGAGCTGTATCTACATGGAGCCATTTTTGCCTTTTAAAAGAAAAGTCGGCAGCTATTTACCTTAAGGTATATGGTACAACTAGGTTGGTGACTTTGGGGAGATCCCAGTCTTTCTTATAAAACAAAGGATTGAATTAGCTGATATTTAAGAGCATTTCCAGCCCTAAGACACTGGGAGAGCAAAATAACATTTTCAAGGTCAAGAAAATCTTTTAGAAAAATGCAGAAAGCTATTTGGACGTTAAACAAACAAACAAACCACACTGTAGCAGCATTACCTTCCTCCCTGTCCTCTGAGTAAATTGTAGTAGGTAGAGTAATCCGAGTTATTTGATGCTGTTATCTCCAGTTGTTGATTTCTCCATGCCAACGTTTCTCAAGTATTAGCATGTATAAGGATCACCTGAGAAGCTGTTGAAAAGGCAATTGTACCTCCAGAGATTAGTTCAGTAGCTTGAGGGAGGAGTCCAGGAATCTGCATTTTATTTTATTTTATTAATTTTTAATGTTTATTTTTGAGGGAGAGAGAGAGAGAACGCAAGTGGGAGAGGGGCAGAGAGAGAGGGAGGAAGAGAATCCCAAGCAGGCTCCGTGCTGTCAGCACAGAGCCTGACGTGGGGCTTGATTTCACGAACCGTGAGATCATGACCTGAGCCAAAATCAAGAGTCGGATGCTTAACAGACTGAGCCACCCAGGTGCCCCAGGAATCTGCATTTTAAGGACATTCCAAGAAATTCTACTGCAGGAATCACTAAAAGTTACAGTATGCTCAAGGGAGAGGGGAAGTTTTCCTGGGAGTTCCTGGGAGTTATCCAGCTAGTGGGAGCAAGGGGAGTACTTCAGGAGGCTACCTCTGCTTAAAGAAACTCAGGTTCCGATGTTGGAGGTAGGGAAGTGTGCAGTGTTCATTATGAGGCTGAATCACTGCCAGAAGTTACTGGTCCCATTGAACCAAAAGCAACAAATAACAAACCTACTGAAAAAATACTGTTTGAGAAGAAAACAGTTCTAGTATGCAAGCAATTAGTAGAAAGTAAGGGCATTAATTGAAGAAGCATGAAGATAGGAGAGAATTCTTATCAAATTTCTAAAACATGCCAGGTACTCTCTTTTAATCCCTGCCACAATTTATGAGCAAAGAATTAGTCCTGTTTTGCAAATAAAGAACCCCAGACTGAGAGACCCAGTAATTCTCAATGTGACTGCACATTAGAATCACCTGGGGGGAGAGGGGGAGCTTTGAAAAATTATCCATGCCTGGCCCACGCCCCCAAAGATTCCGATATCGTTGCCCAGACATTGATATCTTTATAGCCCTGGAAATGTTGATACGCAACTGGGGGTCAGCACCACTGACGTTAGCCTATGTTAATGGGATGAAAATGATTCCCAAATGAGCACTCGCAATGGACCTCCTTTGACCTATTCTGGGAACAATTCTTCACTGTAGCCCCAACCCCCAAGGTAAGGAAGGTTGTTGAGTAAAAATCATATTTTATACAAAATGGGAAATTTTGAATAATGTAACTTATGTTATCCGGTTATTACTGTGATCCTGAAAGGTCGATATTATTGTTATGATCCTCCTTATAGGTGAGGAAACTGGGGTCTGTGTTGTTTTTAATTCTCTTACTTGCTCAGGATAAAAAATTGGAATTAAACTCAGGATATTAGAGTCTTTCTTTGGAGTATACCACTCTTCTTACCTCAGAAGTTATGTTGTCTAGTCATCATTTTCTAAGTAACTAAAGTTTTACTATCCCAGGTAGTTGGGAATTATATTTTAAAAGACTTTCTGAAAACAGTGAAATCTTCAAGGTATTTATCAAGCCTATCACAAGGTCATTTAACCTCCTGGAGGTGTTAGCTTTCATGATTGTTAAATAAAAGCAATGACATTAAACATATTTAGAGATGCCATGGTAATAAATAAATATATTGTAAATGCTTTTGGGAAAAAGATTTTATTTTACAAAATGAGGAAAAACAAGTTTTTCCCTCCATATAGAACACTAATAATATGATAGTAATTCCTTAATATTAATGTTAAAAGAAGTAACAACTTATGGATTTTTCAATAGTTTAAAATTAGGACTATGAAATAACATCAGCACTCATTTAGTAGCATTATACTTTTTTTTTTTCGTGATTTTCTAGTGTCTTCTTAATGCGTGTAATGCTATTGTAATTGCATCGATTTAAGGAAAGGGTGAGTAAAGTTTTCAGGATGGGGACTAGGGAGATGAGGGCATTCTTTTTTTTTTTTTTTAATTTTTAATTTTAGAGAGAGACAGAGAGACAGAGAGAGAGAGAGAGAGACTGATCTGGGGACAGGGGCCGAGGGAGAGAGAGAGGATCTTAAGCAGGTTCCATGCTCAGCGTAGAGCCTGACACGGGGCTCAATCCCATGACCCTCGGATCAAGAGCTGAGGTGAAATCAAGAGTCAGAGGCTCAACTGACTGAGCTGTGGTGGGTGCCCGAGGGCATTCCAAATGGAGGGGCCGATATACGCAAGGAATGGAACAAGTGCAGTGTGACTCAGAGATAGGACAAGAAACTAGAAAGGTCAAGAAACTAGAAAGGTAAGCGGGGGAAGATCATAAGGTGCACATATGCCGAAGAAACAATTTTGAACTTTTTCTTCTAAATCTGCACTGTCCCATATGGTATCGCCAGTGGCCACATGTGGCTACTGAGCATTGGAAATGCAGTTAGTCCAAATCAAAATAGGCTCTAAGCATAAAATACACTTTCATTTTCAAAGACTTAGTCTGAAAAGAAAAGTAAAATACCCAATGAATAAGTTTTATATTGATTATATATTGAAAATCTTATTGTTGCTATTTGGATCATTCAAATTAATTACACTTGTTCCTTTTATTCTTTTATTATTATTTTAAATGTTTATTTATTTTTGAGAGAGAGAGGGAGAAAGAGCACAAGTGGAAGGGCAGAGAGAGAAGGAGACACAGAATCCAAAGCGGGCTCTGGGCTCCGGGCTCCAGGCTCAAGAACCACGAGATCATGACCTGAGCCAAAGCTGGACGCTCAACCGACTGGGCCACCCAGGCACCCCACCCTTGTTCCTTTTAAATGTGGCTACTTGAAAATTTAAAGTTACTTAAGTGGCTTGCATTGTGTTTCTACCGGCCAGGACTGCTGTAGATCAGCCTTAGCAAACTATGACCTGTAGGCCAGTGCCCAGTTTTGTAGGGCCGATGAACTAAGAAATTTAAAAGAAATTGCTTTGGAGGCGCCTGGGTGGCTCTGTTGATTAAGCGCCCAACTGCGGCTCGCAGTTGGTGGGGTTCGAGCCCCGCGTCAAGTTGTGTGCTGATAGCTCAGAGCCTGGAGCCGGCTTCACAGTCCCTGTCTCCCTCTCTCTCTGCCCCTCCTCCGCTTGCACTCTCTCTCTCTCTCTTTCAAAAATAAATAAACGTTACAAAATTTTTTTTAACGTTTATTTATTTCTGAGGAAATGAAAAAAAGTTTTCTCAAGAAATTCCTTTAGAAGAAGGAAGAGGAAAAGGAGGAAGAGAGACAAAAACTGCATGTGGCTTGGGGCGCCTGGGTGGCGCAGTCGGTTAAGCGTCCGACTTCAGCCAGGTCACGATCTCGCGGTCCGTGTGTTCGAGCCTCGCGGTCCGTGAGTTCGAGCCCCGCGTCGGGCTCTGGGCTGATGGCTCAGAGCCTGGAGCCTGTTTCCCATTCTGTGTCTCCCTCTCTCTCTGCCCCTCCCCCGTTCATGCTCTGTCTCTCTCTGTCCCAAAAATAAATAAACGTTGAAAAAAAAAAATTAAAAAAAAAAAAACTGCATGTGGCTTAAAAGCCTCAAATATGTGCTGCTTGGCTCTCTACAAAAAAGGTTTTGCTGGCCTCTGCTCTAGATTCTTACCACTCTGTGTCCTGTGGAACAGGAGCACTGGCATCTCCCAGGAGCCTGTCAGAAATGCGGAACCTCAAGCTCGAACCTGGACTTACTGAGTCAGAATCTCCATGTCAACAAGACCTGCAGGTGATTCATGTGCTTGTTAAAGTGTAAGGGGTACAAGGGTAGATGATAGTCATTGGAGGATATTTCAAAAAGAGAGCGGTGGGTTTATTTTCCCACATAAAACCCCTTTCTTTTACACCTAGAATAAGTCAGTTTGTCCAAGTACTTTGTAATATTTCTGTGGAGAGTATGGATAAACATTTCATTTTCCTGAGCTGACATTGTGTCTGAGATGAATTCAACTCTATATTAAAGAAATCAAGGTCATGGGGTTTGGTCTGATTCAATGACTTTCAAAAATTTTTTTGACTATGAATGACAAGGAAAATATTTTTTTATTGGGGCACCTGCGTGGCTCAGTCGGGCAAGTGTCTGACTTCAGCTCAGGTCAGGATCTCACAGTTGGTGAGTTCAAGCCCCACGTCGGGCTCTGTGCTGACAGTTTGAAGCCTGGAACCTGCTTCGGATTCTGTGTCTCCCTCTCCCTCTGCCCTCCCCTGCTCATGCTCTGTCTCTCTCAAAAATAAATAAACATGTAAAAAATAAAAACCTTAAAAAATATTTTTTATTTTCACTGGATGTCAAAGTATATATATCTATAAATATATAGAGAGATATATAAACATAGATATATTTAACTGAAATCAAAGTTACACAAAAGAGTATTTGCTTTTACTGGAGACACGCGGCCGTATTTTCTATTGTATTCTATTCTTTTCATTCCAATCCATTCCATTCTATAATACTCCATTCCATTCCATTCAAACCAGTGTATTTCTAGTCATGACGGAGTACCTGGCACTGAACTAACCTTCCCACTAGAAACAACTGTGAAATTGGGTGAAACATATCCAATGCCTGATTTGAGTCAGTCAACTATTAGGGAAGAAAACTTAAGAGGTATAGCTTGTAATCACCCATTCTGTTAGGGATAATTTCCTTATTGTGTTGCAGAGAGTTGGGGTCTGAGCTGAACATGGTCATTCCATTGAGTTTCGGAGGAGACACAGATCAGAGTTTCAAAAAGCTGACATGGCTGGAATCCATGAGTCAGGGCAACAGAAATGAGAGAGCGAAGGGATCCCAGGAGTCCTTCCTGGGGTCACCCAGGAGTCCATGGCTGAGGGCTGAGCTGTTCCTCTTGTGCAGAGAGCAGCTGAGAGCAGGTGCTGTAGAATTGGGAGCAGAATGGGCTAGGATGAAGCAGGCCGGGGGAAGGGTGTGCAGAAAGAGCTTGGAGTTCTGGCCCTGCCAGAAAGGGGAGATCACAGCACCACCCCTGGAGCCCAAAAAAGACAGCACCCAGAGGAAGACCAACTCCGACCTGCCCTAACAAAGCCAATAGCCCCAAAGCTCCAGAGGAGACAAAGTTCGTAGGGCCAGGTCTAGTTAGCTTTGGCCACACATTGCAGCCCAGTCCCGTCTGGTCAATCTGACGAGCACGCCCTTGGTGGAAGGGTACAGTTGGAACTGACCAAATCAGCTATTATACCTGAGGTGGAAAGAGAACATCAGAGTGTATATTCTACTGCTACTGTATGTAGCATTTTCATAAATGAAGCCTGTTATTTTGGTTGCCCCCCCAAATATTCATTCATCCATTTATTACTTTGTTATTAAATAATTTCTGAAGAGCTATTATGTGTCTGAGATGGAGCTGGCAGTAGGGATACAGAGATTTAAAAAGACAATTCCAGCTCTCGTGATGCACACAGTTAGATAATGTGTGAAAGATAGTGTGAATCTCTATGGAGCTATTCCAGTTGAGAAGTGCAGTGGTGTCCCCTTATGTGTGGGGATGTGTTCCAATACCCCTGCGGAACGATGTCTGAAGTTGTGGATGGTACCAACCCCTATATACATATTTTCCTGTGTGTACATATCTATGATACAGTGCAATTTATAAATTAGGCACAGTAAGAGGTTAGCAATAATAACTAATCGTAAAATAAACAATTGTGACAATACAGTGTAATAAAGTTATGTGGTCTCTTCCTCAAAATATCTTATACTGTATTCATCCTTATGACGATGGTAATGTGAGATA
Source organism: Prionailurus bengalensis (assembly GCF_016509475.1). NCBI lineage: Eukaryota > Metazoa > Chordata > Mammalia > Carnivora > Felidae > Prionailurus > Prionailurus bengalensis. The sequence continues at coordinate 48,159,510 of NC_057343.1, forward strand.
ATAAGATGCCTACGTGATGAGATGAAGTGAGGTAAATCACGTAGGCATGTGACGTAGCATTGCAGCTGCTATGGACCTTTTGACTGTATGTCAGAAGAAGGATCATGTGCTTCCAGACTGTAGTTGATCACAGGTAACTGAAAGCATGGATAAGGAGACTACTGTACGTTGACATTTTGTAATTTCCTTGTATTTGCAATTTTTTAATGTTTATTATTTTGAGAGAGAGAGAGAGAGAGAGAGCGCGCGAGTGCAAGTGGGGGAGGGGCAGAGAGAGAGGGAGACAGAATCCGAAGCAGTCTCCAGGCTCTGAGCTGTCAGCACAGAGCCTCATGCGGGTCTCGAACTCACAAGCAGTGAGGTCCTAATCTCAGCTGAAGTCTGACGCTTACCTGACTGAGGCATCCAGGCTCCCCAGACCTTATTCTTTTTCTTTTTTCTTTTTTTTAAAATGTTTATTTAGTTTTGAGAGAGAGGCAGAACATGAGTGGGGGAGAGACAGAGACAGAGGGAGACACAGAATCCAAAGCAGTCTCCAGACTCCGAGCTGTTCAGCACAGGGCTCAACCGAGGGCTTGAGCTCAGGAACCATGAGGTCATGACCTAAGCCGAAGTCAGATGCTCAACCGATTGAGCCACCCAGATGTCCCTGTAATTTCCTTACATTTCTAAAAAAATTTTCCAGAGTCATATTCTTTTCCTGGTGTTAGAGTAATGTTATTCTCCCATCCCCCCCGTAATTTTAGCAGTTTTACTGAATCAATAATTTATGAAATATCTGTTCTGCTGCTCAAACATTTATTGCTTTATTATTTTGGTAATATCTGAGATAATTATGCAAGTTAGCTTCCAAAATATCCTTGTTAAATGTTTAATCCTTCATTACTATATATTAATTTAGAGAGTTGAGGTTCAACTGGAGTGTAATTCTAATATTTCATTAGAACACAAAAGTTAAGGCAGTTTAGGTTAGTGTTGTTTTTGATGTTGGAGATTTTTTATCAAGGTTTGTTTGTTTTTCTTTTAATTGTGATTCAGTTAAGAAGGATTCATCTTGAAAGTAACTCAAAATAAGGGAGCCTTATTGATGTGGTGGTGATTCTGTGACATATGCCTGCAGACTGCATGGTGGGAAAGCCTGAGTTTATTGTTAATTGTTAAGGCTTCACTGTACACAGAGTGTATTGGGAGTTGTGGTCCACATAAAAATAACAGGCACAAGCTCGACTCTCTCTGATCTCTTGTTATAAGGTGTATACAAAATAGATAAACATTTATGCTGTAAGAAGTATTGGGAAAGAACTCTTTGGCAATAGTATCACTTATGCATAGTAAATCTTTCAGACAGACTCAGTTTAATCTTAACAATAATTTGTCTTAATGTGCCTGAACTGTGTGAATGTCTGCAAGTCAATTCTTGTAAAGAGGCCACATACAAAACTAAAAAAAAAAAAAAAAAAAAAAAAGCCTTGCTGAAAAATAATCTCAAATGAAGGCCTCTTCTGTGGCCTCCTTGAATTCTTTCACATTATTAATTTTTTTTTCCTCTCCCCCACGTTCTTATTTTGGCTGGAAGGATAACTTCGAATAAAATGCTGAGAAGGAAGATGGTCACAATTTAAAAAATTCACCGGGGTTGGTTTTTGCCTACTCCCGCCTCAGTATAGAGTGGGATTGTTTGCCACACACAGTCATGGTTATAGAAATAACATGGTGTCCTCAGGTCCTACCACTGTCGGGTGAAAATCTCAAAGGGAATATAAATCACCTAAATGAGGAATCCTAATCCTTTTCACAGCTTTCATAGTTATGAAAAGGCGGTCGATTTGTAGCATGTAAGAGAGAAGATGATTTTACTTTGTTGGAATAATTCAAACATCTGCTCCTTACTTTGAATAGATTCTGATTTATGTGCCTGTACAAACTTGATATCTATAAAACCGACTCGCAATGTAATATTTTGAAATTTTATTCTCTCTTTGCTTTAGGGAGCTCCAGAACCTAGGAAGTGACTAATGATATTGCATGAGATAGATTAACTTAATTCTTTCATCATCAATTTTTGTTTGTGACTACATGGTAACAACCATAAAAATAGAGACTAAGCGTTCATTGCTTGGAGCGTTCTACTTTCCTGTTGTGCAGCAGGACGATGCAGCTATGTTCCATAATTTAAAGAATGCCTATATACTCCATGAGCATCATGATGATTCAGCAATTCAACTTTATGCAACGAAAGCAAAAAGAAGAAAAGTAGAATATTCAGATTCTGACTTAGTATGGTGCGGCCCAACACTCCCCAACCAAACACACTCAAGCTTTCAACTCAATAGAGCACCTTAATTAGGAACTACATAATATTGGAAGTACGTGTTTCAGCACAATCAGGTACTGTGTTATCTCGACAGTTTAAGACTTAAAAGAGAAACTCTTTCTTCTTTCTTCTTGCCTGATTTCCCTTAAACTCTTTCCCCTAGGAAAAGGATATTGTTTATCTTCCCCCGTGTTGATGACTCCAATAACATGTGTTGAAAGTTTGCAGAATTGCGTTGCCACTGTAGATCTATTTCTCACGTTACTCTTCAAATCGAATGTTCTGTAGTATCTAAGAGAAACAGTGTTTCCAAGTCATTGTGGTTGTCGTTAAAAAAAAAAGTTTTTTTAAAAAACTTTTAATCACTTTAATCACTTTGATCACTTTAATCAAAGTGTTCACTGTTTCTTCCATTCTTTCTCCCATTTATCACTACTTCCTCGTCCTTTGCTTTCTCATTCCAAGGAGCTTTTTATGAATTGTCTTTAGTTAGGGTATAATTTAAGTCTGATTTCATAAGCCGATTACTGTGGAACCAGATGACAGAAGAACCTCCCAGAAGAGCACACTTAATACAGGAAGTGAGGTTAATGATTCAGTGGGTGAAACTCTTATTTCTGACTCATCATGCCACCTAATAAAATGCTATATTCACAAAGGAGATTCAGTAAACGTTTGTTGACTGATTACTACACCGCTGCTAAATCCTGACTATAAGAAAAATGCCATGTAGAAATCATCAATTTCAGTTCTGAAGATTAGGAAACAGAAGCACGGACAAATCAACTGACATGTCTGGTAGAATACGTGGAGGAGTTTGTCTAGAAACATTTCTATTATTGGCTCCATTTTAGGTCCCTGTATGGTTTCCCTTTGCTCTCTTTCTCATCTCTTGAACAGGTACATTATATCACTATACATACTTACCTTCGAAGGCCTTTGTAGATATTTTTTGGAACAAGGCAGTAAAAAAGCATTAAGTCCTAAACAGGTACCAAGACATTAGATTCAGAAATGGACCTTTGCCATCTGACCAAATTGAGTGTGACACAAATTGGTGTCCAAGTTTCACGTAGTTGATCAGAAACTATGTGGTCATCTGTGACAACCGGTTCAGTCTGTCAAAGATGCAGAATTGAGTCTGCGATTGGGCAGTAGTTTCCAATTACCCTGGCAGCCTTGGAGAAGTAGTCCACTCTTGAAAACATTCTTTCGGAATTACCTTGCCTGGTTTAGTTGGCGGACCTTAAATTTTCAAAAGCTCTAGGCCGTCATGAGAATGCACGTATATCCATACTCACAATAATTTACATGGACTTTCAGCAAACTTAGAAGACCCTGAATCTATCTGAGGACTTTTCATGGTATCATAACCTATAGAATACACATTTTTGGCTTAGAGAGCCAGTGCACGTATCTACTTTTGTTCGTTCATTTGCCAATTTTGGGGGTATGGGGCTGGGGAATGGGGACCAAATTGTCAATCTTTAAATCTATGTTTATAAAATCAGTGGAAAAATTATTTCCTTTCAAAGCAGAGAGTAAATTTGTAAAAATTTGTTACTGCCATTGTACAGATTTGATTTTTTTTGCTAAAATTAGAGATTTTATCTCATTGAATGCGATTCCTAAAGTTAAACTTCTACTGTCAAAAAGTCATTCTGGTATTAGAGTTCTTTCCAGTTCCAGAAATGAGAATCAAAGCATTCCATGCGGGAGAAAGGATTTATACCAGGAGTCAGCAAACTAAGGCAGGAGGACCAAATGGGTCCTACCATCTTGTTTTTATAAATAAAATTTTATTAGCATAGGGCTGCACCCATTTGTGTTTGCCTGTAGCTGCTTTTGTGCTATAGGAGCAGTTGAATAGTTGTAACAGAGATTGTGAAGGCAGCAAAGCCTAAAATATGTGTTATCTGGACCTTTTTAGAAAAGTTTACTCACTGCTGTCCTATACCAGTCTAATTAAAAGCATCATAACCTCAGTGCTATTGATTTTTGAGGCTGGATACTCTTTCTTGTGGGGGGCGGGGCAGGAGCTATCTTGTGCATTATGGGATGTTTAGTTGCATCCCTGGCCTCTTCTATCCACTGGATGCTGGAAGACCCTGAACCCCTCTGCCCCGATAGTGACAATCACCAAGGCCACCAGACATTTCCAAATGTCCCGATTGAGACCCAGTCTTTAGCTAGCTAAAGTCTCTCTTCTTGGCTACAGGAGAGAGGAGTCCATACCTTCTCCATGACTTAAGGATCTCTTCCACTGTGAAGTTTTTCATTAGAGCATTCTTTCTTTCAAAGAAGAGATCTATTCTGCTATTACATCAGTTTATCTCTCTTTTAGTTTTTCAAAGAGGTAGAATACTAGTAATTTCTACCTCTTAATTAAAAATACCTTAGGGGCGCCTGGGTGGCGCCGTCGGTTAAGCGGCCGACTTCAGCTCAGGTCACGATCTCGCGGTCCGTGAGTTCGAGCCCCATAGGGCTCTGGGCTGACGGCTTGGAGCCTGGAGCCCGTTTAGGATTCTGTGTCTCCCTCTCTCTCTGCCCCTCCCCCGTTCATGCTCTGTCTCTCTCTGTCTCAAAAATAAATAAACGTTAAAAAAAAATATCTTAAAAAACGTTGTACTTGCTAAGAAGTCACCCCTTTCCTCATTATTATATTAGCTCTTCTTTCATCTTTTATTTGAAGCATGGTTAACACACAATGTTATGTTCGTTTCAGGCACACAACACAGTAATTTGACAACTCTGTATGTTATACCCTCATGAATATTATTACTATTAAGTGCTATCATCACTTCAAGCCCAAATAAATTAAATAATTTTGATTTTTCTACTACGGGAAAAGAAGTAGTTATGTAAATGCAAGATATTATTACTACTCCTAGTTTTATTATTGGTTTCTTCTCTGATGCAGCTTGACCCCATTGTGTCGAACTGTCTCCATTAAGAAATTTCGTGAATGAGAAAGATTTATAACGAGTATCCCAGTCAGAGCATCACTCTCTGAGAATGTGAACCTGCTTCCTTTTCTAAACACTTCAGTTAACTGATTTCTACTCTTCTATTTTTTTTAAAAAAATATTTATTTATTTTTGAGACAGAGGGAGAGAAAGAGAGTGGGGGAAGAGTTTAGAGAGGGGGAGAGAGAGAATCTCAAGCAGGCTCTGCGCTGTCAGCACAGGTCCTGACATGGGGTTCGATCCCACCAACTGTGAGATCTTGACCTGAGCCTAAATCAAGAGTCGGACACTTAACCGACTGAGCCACCCAGACACCCTTGATTCTACTCTTCTTTAAGTATTGCCTTAAGAATTATATTACAAGTATTTTTTTTTTTTTTTAAGATTTTAAGCAATCTCTACACCAAACTTACAACCCTGAGATCAAGAGTTCCAGACTGTACTCACTGAGCCAGCCAGGTGCCCCTACAAGTATTTTTCTTTTCCCATCTTCATTTAATGACAAAGCCTTACACATATATATGAAATCCTGAATGTTTCTTCCATCTTTTCGTTAAAAGAGTTGCTTAAAAGAGAAACGTTCTTTAAGAATTTTCTCTTAGGCTGTCATCTAAAAATAAATCTTTCTCTTCACTTTTAGATAGATAAACAGGGTTATAACTTTAGCCATTTAAATCACATTGTTGAACCTGATGGTCTGTGTACTTTCTGATCGAAGTAGATTTTACCTTTTAATATTTATCTTGAGTGGATATGGGTGAATTGGTTTTGTGAAAAACTCTTGTAGAAATCAGGCAAGAAATATTTATTTCCTCCAGAGTCTAATCTAAGGTCGATGACATTTACACACAGAGAAAATGAAGCTATTTCATCACTTCAGAATGAACTGAAGTGATCTATCACTGCAAATATAGTTTTTAAAAAAACCGCCACACACAGATTATTGAGAAAACGTAATTTAGTGGTCAGAACAAAATTAAATATTTAGAGGAGTGGGAAGTGAGTTAAAAATAAATTCATTTACTCCCATGCTAGAATGACCTGCCGTCATCCCTTCTGACTTTTACCTGATGAGGTAAATATGACCTAAGGTTCAGGAGGTTTGTTCCATACGTGTGACGACTGTGACATTGCCATGGTTCCGAGCAAAATATTGTTTCTTTGGCACTGCTCACATTGTCATTACCATTATGCAACCTTAATTTTCATGTAGCTTAAATTATAGAACCATCAGAGTTTAGTCAAGTTACCATAAAACAATCCAACAGATTGTTTGCCTCTGTATTAATAATTCTTTTCAGGGGAGATATGTTCCTTTCTTATTTGGATATAAGAAATAACTTTTAAAGTATCAGGAAAACAACAGACATTAACAATGTTTTCTCTAACACGAGTGCCAAAGTGATCAAAATTCCTAACGACATGCAAGTTGGAAACATGTAATGTTTTCTTTATTTTGTCTTCAGTGATACAAGGTGGTCTCTTTTTTTCTTTTGTTCAACAATCGAATTTCCAGAGCCGGAAAACTGTTACCCTTTCATACTTGGGTTGATAGTCACTCTGACCTTCTTACACAAAGAGTGAAAAAAAAAAATCACTCCAAACCCACAAACCAATGTTTTTATTTTGAAGAAAAACCAACTTTTTTTTTTCCATGAAAGGGACAAAAAAAGAAAGAAAGAAAGAAAGAAAGAAAGAAACCATAGCAAACAAATGTTTTGTGATTCACAATTGCACGCTATTCACAGTTGTGGTGGTTATTATCCAATTATATGTGGTTTCTCCTGTATCATCTTGTCTGTGTATTTTACGGGTGTCATTTTGTTTATTTTTGCTCTGATTATTTTAGAATTAGTACAACATATAGTATGTCTGAGTGCATCAGTTCACTTCAGGCCCAATCTTGTAAATCTCCACACCCATTTTGCATAAAAGCTCCCACAGATCAGATAAATCATGTGTTGACGACCTGCGTGTGGGTATGGTTACTTGAGGAAAGTCCTAACGCTCCTCTTTCCCCATTTTCTTCCAGTTGTTTCATTTATATTCACTCATTCATGTACTGAAAAATCATTTAGATCCTCATGACATGCCGGAGGTGGTACTTTCACATTTTCTCATTCATTCTTAGGTTGATTCTGTGGTCTCAGCGTATTTATTTTCATTTTACAGATCAGGAAATCAAGGTTTCAGGGAGGTGGAATTATCCAAGATTACATAGGTAGTATGCATGGCTCTAGGATTTGTTACTTTTCTGCAAACTGTATTTGCGTGGTTGGATTTGTATGTTTATGTGATGAGAAAAAAAGAGTTTAATAAATGGACTGTAGTGTTCCTAACTGAATCACTGTGAGGGGAAAAGATAAGGTGAAATAATTTATGTCTCAGAGCAACAGCATAAATGTCTTAATTATTAGGTTGTATATTCAAGAGAATGCACCGATTGTCTGGAAAGTGAAATGTTTGGTCAACAAAAAATGTTTTTCCTGTGTGACATTGCTATGGTTTTGACTGATCTGAGATGTTTCGGCCCTTTTGGAGTTCATGGCATAGGTTTGCCTATCTCGTCCAGTGGGGTTCTCCAGCCTACTTTCTTTGTGTCCTTTTTCTGTGCAACAGAGGAAGAGATTAGCAGGTATGTGGCATTTTGCTTGGTTTTAAATAAGTTGTATTGCATTTCTTAAAATCTTAAAAGCCGTTTAATTTTTTGATTGTATAAAACATACATAACATAAAATTTACCACCTCAGCTACTTTTTTAAATGTTTATTTATTTTTTTGAGGTGGTGGGGAAGGGCAGAGAGAGGTGGGGACAGAGGACCTGAGGAGGGCTCTGTGCTGACCGCAGAGAGCCTGATGCAGGGCTTGAACTCACAAACCGGGAGATCATGACCTGAGCCAAAGTTGGACGCTTAACCGACCGAGCCACCCAGGCACTCCCCACTTCAACCATTTTTAAGTGTGCAACTCAGTGGCACTGTTGTGCAATCCTCAACCACTATTCAGTTCCAGCACCTTTTTTCATCTCAGAAACTCTGTATCCATTAAAGAGTAACTTCCCGTTCCTCTCTCTCCCCAATATCTGACAACCTGTAATCTATTTTCTATCTCTATGAATTTGATTATTATAGGTACCTCATATAAGCAGAGTCATGCAATATTTGTCTTTTTTGAGGCTGGCTTGTTTCACTTAGCATGTTTTCGTGATTCATCCATGTGGCGCGTGTACCAGATTTCTATTACTTTTTAAGGCTGAATAATATTTCATTGTGTATAGATGCCATATTTTGTTTATTCATCCCCTTATTGAGGAACCTTTGGGTTATTTCCACCTTTTGGTCATAGTTCATGAATAATGCTGCCATGAACATTAGTGTGCATCTGAGTTCCTGCTTTCAATTCTTTTGAGTATATACCCAGAAGTGGAATTGCTGGGTCCTGTGGTAGTTCTATATTTAACTTTTTGAGGAGTCTCCAAACTGTTTTCCATAGCAGCTGCACCATTTTACATTCCTGCCAACAATGGACAAGTGTTCTAATTTCTCCACATCCTCGCCAATGCTTCTTTCTTTCTTTCTTTCTTTCTTTCTTTCTTAATAATAGCTCTCTGAATGAGTGTATCTTTAAATTTTTAATAAAACATTTTCCATGATTATAATTAAAATATGCCCGTAGATTTTTAGACTTATTTGTTTTAAATAATGGACTCTCCCAATTTGCATCTTTTATTTCTGAGTATATGCTAAGGGCTTATTGTTGGGAGAATTTTCTGTGGTGGGTGGTGGGGGGAGGATGTCCATGTTTTGAAGCACTAAGCCTGTGCAATAGGATTCCTAATCAAATAGAACTCTGAACCCCCTGAAATTAATTTATACAGTTTATACAATCTAATCTTTGTCTGAATATTAGGCATAAACTCTGCACACTATTAGAATGCGTTCTGAGGGGGCGCCTGGGTGGCTCAGTCGGTTGAGCGTCTGACTTCAGCTCAGGTCATGATCTCACACTCCGTGAGTTCAAGCCCCACATCGGACTCTGTGCTGACAGCTCAGAGCCTGGAGCCTGCTTCAGATTCTGTGTCTCCGCCTCTCTCTGCCCCTCCCCTGCGCATGCTCTGCCTCTCTCTGTCTCAAAAACAAAACACAACAAAACACAACCATTAAAGAACACATTCTGGGAATCAAGAGAGCAGTAGCTTTTGCAGTGTAAAATTCTGGGGTAAATGAAAGACACGTACACTGTTGATTCTTCTAGGTGAACCAGATATTCCTGATAAAAACAAAGCAGATACGGAAGATCCTGAAAACAATTAGCAACAGCCTTTATAATTATGCAAAAACGTATTGAGAAGAATGTCATCCATCACCCAGGGGCAAGCATGAGACCAGATAAATGCTTAAGGAATTGCTATGCTGTCCCTCAAAACCCCCACCCCACCACCCATGTAAACTGTGAATGAGGAAAAGAAAACAAGGCTTTTGGTAAAATGTCCAAAGAAAACCTAACGAATAACACTTCTTTCTCATTACACCTAGGTTTCTGGAAATTGTGCTAAGAAAAATGTTCTGAGGCCTAACTACAATGACATTGTTTCCATCATGCCATATGTTTTGAGAAAATGGAGTTTTTAGCAAAGATGCTTATGACCTTTTATCTTATTCATCTAAACAGAGTTGAACATGCTTCTTTAAAAGCATCAAAAAGTTGGAATGAAAATAAGTTCTTGTTTGACTTACTTGTAAGAAGATACTAAAGCCAAGACTTGGAGTTCGCTTGAATTCTTAAGTAGATGGCCACATGTTAATGGATGTTGGGCCAAGGTGGTTTTATTTTGGGAAATTTCTAATCTTTTATGACTTGTTATGGTTCTGAAACTTCTGAAATACTATTTTTGTCACCTTAGCAAGAAATCAACAATTGAGATAGAACTTTATTTATTTATTAAAAACAATTTTTTTAAATGTTCATTTATTTTTGAGAGAGTGAGAGAGAGAGAGTGAGCAGGGGAGGGGCAGAGAAAGAGGGATACAGAATCTGAAGTAGGCTCCAGGCTCCGAGCTGTCACCACAGAGCCTGATGCAGGGCTTGAGCCCACGAACCATGAGATCATGACCTGAGCCGAAGTCAGGTGCTCAACCGACTGAGCCACCCAGGTGCCCCTAAAGATAGAACTTTAAATTGTAAGATACACATTTGCTTCCTCCAGTAATTGAAATTTACATATTGATTTATCAGGACATTGTGCATATACATCATGTAAGTCTTTACTAGGATTTTTTATCATAATCCCAGCTAATGCAGAGCCTGGCACATGGTAATAGTGCATGTGGGAGGGAGAAACTTTTTTTTTTTAATTTTTAATGTTTATTCATTTTTGAGAGACAGAGAGTGAGGAGGAGAGGGGCAGAGAGAGAGAGGAAGACACAGAATCAGAAGCAGGCTCCAGGCTCTGAGCTGTCAGCACAGAGCCTGATGCGGGGCTCGAACTCACAAGCCGTGAGATCATGACCTGAACTGAAGTCAGATACTTAACTAACTGAGCCACCCAGGTGCCTCAAGAAGCTTCTTAATCTAGACCTGGAAGTTTAGGAAGTGAAAACAGTATTTTACAGGCTGTAATGATAGGTGGAAGGCAGTATTTGAGGAGCTTCTGGAAATGGGGAGTGATTCCTCAGAGACTAGACAGGAGGGAGGGCATTAAAAGGAGCAATTTGTGGGTCAGGATTGGAGTTGATAGCTTCCGCGTGACTCTTAGCTCATGAGTTTTCTTCTGACCCATCCCACTACCCAAGTTTCCTCTAGTCTGATGTATGTGCTCCTCCCCTTTGCTTATCTGTCATACCTGTATGTTCTCTGTGACAACACTCAGCCTACTGTCCTCTGGATGAAAGTCCTGGCAGAGCAAAAATAACCTCTTGGAGTAGTGATGTCTCTCTTCCAGAGCACTCCACGACACCACTTCTCAGCTACCACTGCTCAGTGGCTAAAGTGATTGATTTTGAGGTGGGTAGATATGTTAAATACATCTAAGAATAGATTAGTCATTAGGCACCTGAGATGTTGAAGACTGTGGCTAGCCATAGGCATTTCATCAGCCACCCTGAACCCATTTCCTTTGGTTGGTGTGGAATATTTTTAAAAAGCAGAGCACATCTCTAAAGAGATGGAAAATGGGCAGATAAAAGCTTAGGGAGCCACACGTGAGAATGCATGTTTTTCAAATTGCAATTTAGTATTTACTTCAGTGACAGGGTTTATTGGTAGGTGGAAGGTTTGATTCTTAAAAAATCTTTGAAAACGTCAGGCATTTTGAGTTCCCTCTCTATTCGTGTATATATTTTACTTGTATATATATTTGTATACTTGTATGTATATTTGTATACTTGTATGTATGTGTGTATATGTGTACACACACATATATATATTTATAATCAGTCTCCATTCCCCGCCCTCCTGACTTTTTGCTCCCAGCAGGGTCAGGAGCGGGCCGAATTGCTGTGTTTAATCTTTACAAGGAGTTCTCTGCCACAGTGCTGCAGCTCCCTCTGTCCCCCCACCTCTCACACAAAGTCTTGGGCTGGTCCTTCTTCTGGAGAAGTGTGTGTGGTGGTGATGAGGGTGGGAAAGAAGTGCTCTGGCATTGAGATACTTTCTCTAGGAGGGGAAGGAAGGAATTTTTCTTGGATCACTATTGCCTCTATAGTTTGTTAGCTTGATCATCTGCATTTCTTCATATATAGTTCACTCGTGCTGAGATTTTAATTTGGAATACTTTGCTGTTTTGTACTGTATCTATCAAGGCTTCCAGACAAGATGCATTTTATTTCCCATGTTCTTGTGCTTGTGTGAATTTCCCAGCTGACCCTCACAGTGGTGAGCCAGGGGCAGTCTCAGCAGAAGGATGCTGAATTGGGGACAGCGGGTGTCAAATAACAGTCTTCCCCTCATGCTATCACCTTCTAGACCAGGTTACACTAAGAGGAATTTTACCCCATCATAATGAAGAGTTTTTAGAGAAAGAATATTGTGAAAAACATCATGCTATTTGAACACATAGTGCTTTAAGTATATCCGTGTGGCCATTTTAATCAAACATAGTCAGGGATACTAGGCATGTGTCACATAGAATATGAGAGACACAGCTAATCAGATCTGACCCATTTCTGTGGTACCTATCATGTGACCATCTGCCAGGTCCAGACCGCTTTACAAGATGATTCTGATGAAATTGTTAATAAAAATGGCAGACATGTATTGTGTTCACCATATTACACATGATGCTAAAGGATCTATGTGTCTGTGTCAGGTGGTTGTCCAATACTTTATGCAAGAGGAACTATTATTATCTCATTTTACAGATAGGGAAACTGAGGTATAGTACAGTTAAGGAGTGTGTCCGTGGTGAAGCATCTGGTAAGCAGCCAAGCTAGTCATTGAACCTTAACTCCCAGACATGCCCCATATGATACTGTGTCTCCAGGCACAGCTAGGCGGTGGCCTCCTTTATCCCACCTGCCTTCATGCTGTGTTCACCTTAACCTATGAACTGAGCTAAATGTGGTCTTGTTTATATCAAGCAACCTAGAAACTCTCTTGCCCATGAAGCCCCCATGCTTACAAGTGGCAGCATTTCCTCTGAAAGGAAGGTGAAACGTTTGCCAAAGTGAATGTGTATAAACTTGTAAAATAAGTTCATTACGTGAAAGGCTCTGTCTTTTTTTTCTTCTTCAATTTTCAATATTTAAAGCTTGTTAGAATTTTTACAAAAGACTTAATTATGTATTTTTTTTTAAATGAATAATATGTTTTTAACCTAATAAAAAGTTAATGAAGCAGCCTCACAATACTTTGTTTGGAAGGAAATAGAGTTTAAATAGTGACCTATTTTTCCAGCCAAGAGTTGATGTAAACCAAGCTGTCATGTTAACTATTTCCATTAGAATAGAATCATGTTAATTACAAATTCATTTTGGCTTAAAAGTATAGTTGTCAGGGGCGCCTGGGTGGCTCAGTCAGTTAAGCATCCAGCTCTTGATTTCAGTGCAGGTCCTGACCTCACAGTTGAGACTGAGTGACACGTAGGGGGATGGAGCCTCATGTCAGGCTCTGCGCTAAGGCAGGAAAGCGCTCGTGAGTCAGGTGTACAGGATATAGTGAAGAGGCAGCCTTTTCCTCACGGCTCTTTGTCATAGATGAATTGACCATACAAACAAGGGTTTATTTCTGGGCTCTCTGTTCTGTTCTGTTGATCCATGTGTCTTATTTTTGTGCCAACACCATAATCTTTCGATTACTGCAGTTTTGTAGTGTATCTTGAAATTGGGGATTGTGATACCCCCAGCTGAGTTCTTTCTCAAGATTGCCTTAGCTATTCAGGGTCTTTTGTGGTTCCATACCAATTTTAATATTATTTTGTTCTAGTTCTATGAAAAATGTTGTTGATATTTTATAGATTTTGCATGCCTTATTTTAAAAATTGTTTTCAAATTCTTAAATGTATTTTTTGTTTCCTTTCGGTTTACTAATTCTTTGAAACTCAGTGTGACATTTGCTTTACGGTCAAATTACACGGTCAGTTTTTAGAAATACTCCATATGTATTTGAAGATCATGTTTTGCCAAGTTGGTGGACACAAAGATCTTTACAAGTCCATTAAAATCAAACTTAAGTACACAACTGAGTACTAACCAGGAAATGACTCTTGGCTGGGGAAAGAAAGAACCACCTGAGAGGATTAGAGGTGACAGTGTGTGGGGCTTCCATGCGACTGTGAGTAGTGCCTATTCCCACTAGCCAGACTGGAAAAACCTCATGATTCATGCAGGATTAGGCAGAGGACACGGAAAGACCTTCCATCATACCAGGGAACAATTAGCCCTAGCTTGAGCACTGCTTCAAGCCCACATAACAAATCTTAAAAGAAAATCTGATAGGAGCAAACTGTGTCCCGGAAAAAAAGATTGGGAATAATTTTGGGAAAACAAAAATATCAAAGAAGGTATAACTCACAATATCTACCAGCAATAACAGAAAGCTCTCCAGAAAACACTCAAATATTTGGAAACTAAATAACATGCTTGTAAATATGGGTCAAAGAAGAAATCAAAAAGGAAATTAGAAGTTGCTTTGAGCTGAGTGAAAATGCAAACGCAGCATGTCAGAATTCATGGGGTGACATTAAAGCAGTATTTAGGCGGAAATTATAGCACTAAATGCCTCTTTGAGATAAGAAGATAGCTCTTAAATCAGTGACCTCAGCTTCCATCTTAAGAACCTAGAAAAACAAGAGCAAATTATATATTAAGTAAGAAGAAGAAAAGAAATACTAAAGATCAGAGTGGAAATAAATGATCTAGAAAACAGAAAAACAAGAGAGAAAATCAATTACACCCAAACCTGTTTTTTTGAGATTAAAAAAAAAATTTGATAAATCTCTAGCTATGCTGATCAGAGATGGCATAAATTACCGATATCAAGAATGAGAAAGGTACATCGGTAGAGAGTTTACAGATAGTAGAAATATAACTTTATGCCAATAAATTTGCAATTTAGATTAAATATTCTCATTCTTTGAAAGACACAAACTAACAAAACTCAAGAAGAAATAGTTACCCTGAATAACTTTATGTCAACTTAAATAATTGAATTTGTAGTTAAAAATCTCCCTATAAAGAAAATTACAGGCCCAGACAGTTTCATTGGTGTTTTCCACTAAATATTTAAGAAAGAATACCAATTCAAAACAAATTTTTCAGAAAATTGCAGAGGAGTGAATATTTTCCAATTCATTTTATGAGTCCAGGTTATTCTAATTCTAAAAACCACACGTTATATAAAAAGAAAACTATAGACCACAATCTCTCATGAAAATAGATGCAAAAATCCTAAACAAAATTTTAGTAATTTTAAATCTAACAGTGTATAAAAAATATAATACATCATAACCAAATGAGGTTTATCCCAGGAATGCAAGGTTGGCTTCAACATTAAAAAAATCAGTCAGTGTAATTTACCATATTAGTAAACTAAAAAGAAAGAGCATATGATTGTCAAAATATATGAAGAAAAAGCATTTGGCAAAATCCAACACCCATTCATGACAAACTCTCAACAAATTAAAAATAGGGGGTGTCTGAATGGCTCAATCAGTTGAGCATCCAACCCTTGATTTCCACTCAAATCATGATCCTAGGGTCATGGGACTGAGCCCCGTGTCAGGCTTTGCCCTGAGCACTGAACATGGAGCCTGCTTAGGATTCTCTCTCTCTTTCCCTCTGCCCTTCTCTGCTACTCTCACTCTCTCTGTCTCTAAAATTAAAAATTAAAAATAAAAAAAGAGGATTTTCTCAATCTACAAAAACCCCATAGCAAACATCATATTTAATAGTATAAGACTGAATACTTTCCTTCTATGATTGGGAGCAAGACATAAAGATGTCTGCCCTTATGATTTCTAATAAAATTGTATTGGAGATTCAATTGGTGATTCAATAAAGTTAAGAAAAAAGTAATAAAAGCCATTCTGATTAGAAAGGAAGAAGTAATGCTGTTTTTATTCACAGAAAATATGATTGTCTATGTAGAATATCCAATGGATCCACAAATAAGCTACCAGAACTGAATGAGTTTAGCAAAGTTAAAAGATACCAGATCGACACATAAATATGTGTTTTATTTCTGTATAATAGCAACGAGCAATCAGAAATTGAAATGAAAAGGTTACTATTTAAAACAGTGCAATGGGGCACCTGGGTGGCTCAGTCAGTTGAGCATCCGACTGTTGATTTTGGCTCAGATCATGATCTTGTGGTTCCTGAGATTGAGCCCCACATCAAATTCTGTGCTGTCAGTGCAAAGCCTGCTTGAGATTTTCTCTTTCTCTCTCTCTGCCCCTCCCCACTCAAAATAAATAAATAAACATTTAAAACTTAAAAAAATTAAAACCGTGCAATGGACTTAATGTTTGTGTTCCCCCCAAAATTCACATGTTGAAACCCTAATCCCAATGTGATGATATTTGTAGGTGGGGGTCTTGGGAGATAATTAGCTCATGAGGGTGGAGGAATGAGATCAGCGCCCTTCTAAGAAGAGGACAGAGTACTAGATAGCTTTTTTTCCCACCATGTGAGGACACATCAAGAAGATGAAGATAAGCCAGAAAAAGGCCAGTCACCAAGAGCTAAATTCTGACGTAAGCCTGGAGAGCTGATACACCTTAGAGACAGGGCAGTAAAAGTATATTGTTGGCCTTGGAGCTGAAGCTGGGGGTAAACTGCTGTTGGTGGTCTTTATTAATAGGAATTGGAAAAAAAGAGCGTATCTGCATCCCAGTGACCAGAAAGTGTGTTAACTTACTGAAGCAGTGAAACCATACCTGGTACAGTAGCTACAACTGGAGTCGCTGCCTGGTTAAGCTTATGATAATCCGCCATCATTCTCCAATAGCCTTCTGTCTTCTGCACAGACCACGTAGGTGAGTTGAATGGGTGTGGGATAGAAACCACCACTTCTGCATCCTTCACGTCCTTGAGGGTATTACTGGCCTCTACAATCTCTCCAGAAAGGCAGTATTGCATTTCGCATACTATTTTCCTAGGCAGAGAGAGCTGTATTGGCCTCCATTTGGTCTTTTCCACCCTAATAACCCTCACTCCACAGAACAGGGAACAAGTGCGGGGATTCTGCCAGTTAATAAGTGTATCTATTACAATTATGCATTCTGGAACTGGTGAAAGAACCGCAGGATGGGTTTAGAGACTCACAAGGCCCACTATGAGATAAGCCTCCTTTGATTTTTCTCCATAAGCCCCTTCTATGATGGTAGGCCATAGTCATGTTTTGAGTCTCAGAATTAGTGTCGATTCAGAGCCAGTGTCCAGTACTCCCCATAAAACAGTTACCTTGGTAAAAGGCCCGAGATCCCTTTAGGGAAGGCTAGGAGAAAAATGAACAGTATAAGTTTTTGGCAGTGCAGATCAAGGATCAATTCCAACAGATCAATTCCTTATACAGATCAAGGAAGAATTTAGTAGACTTCTTGTCTATTTCACCTCTAGAAATACTACGATCAAATAGCCAGTGCCATAGTGATGTACAGGTCAGACTATCCTGATTGCTGCTTTTACTCTGCTGTCTCTTACAGTTGCCATGCCCACCTTGCGCCTGGAGGCTGAATGCTGCCACCTGGCCCTGCCAGCCCGGGGTTCCAATTACTTCCATTGTATCTAGGTTTCCCAAGTCAGTGACCTAGTCCCTACTAAGGTCTGGCCTACAGAAAAGAGTGAGTGATCACAGAGCTTTTCAAGGATGCTGGGGCTCTCCTCACAAATTTCGTTTCCACAGTTGTGATAAAAAGTATGCTTTCTAGGCTTCTGATGTGGGAGAGTAGGCCTTAAATGACAAATTCATTCTAACGTTCCACTCTCCCCACATCTCTGAATCCCTTCCTTTACATTAAGCCAAGGCAGATCTGTCATTTCTAAATCACTCACTGTGGGCCACCTCTCGGTCTATGTTTTAGTCAACCAATGAAACTGTTAGAGCTCTTCTTAACTCCCTGAGCTGCAACATTAATTGCAGAATCTAATTGCAGAATTGCAGAATCTAATTAATCTAATTAATTGCAGAATCTTAGTGAGTCTGTATCAATGAATTTGGCTCAATTTCCACTGTTACCCCACACCCTCAACATCTGTTCCTACATAGGTCCCTCATTTAGAAATCCGTATAAAGTCGAAAACTCAAATACTTCTGGAGTAGAGCAGACCTCCTCATGGGTCACACTTTTTACCTCACCTCTAGGGACCTGCTGTGACTTCAGTTCAGTTAGAGGTCTAGAAACAAAAAGGAGTGGTAGGGGTGGGTTCGGAGGAGAATCAGGATTGTCTTTTATAGCACCTCCATCAGATGAGACCATTTCAGTTTCCTCGGGCAATGCAGGGTTAATTCCCTCAGACTGGGTTAATTCCCTCAAAGAAGACTTTTCAGAATTTAGGGACTC
This sequence comes from Prionailurus bengalensis, assembly GCF_016509475.1. Lineage (NCBI taxonomy): Eukaryota > Metazoa > Chordata > Mammalia > Carnivora > Felidae > Prionailurus > Prionailurus bengalensis. Next base: position 48,177,790 of record NC_057343.1, read on the forward strand.
AACATTTCCAGCTTTATCAGGGTTGACTCACACATAGCCGTTCCAACTTACAGGATCCCATCCAATACTGTCACTAAACAGTAGGCACTTTATGAGGCTGGGAGTTGGGCTTGCATTGTAATTCAGCTAGTCACAGGATAAGATCCTACACTAGATTTTCAGCAATCTTGACCCTGTGGCTACAGAAGATACAGTTCTCTCTAGGGCACACATAGAAGATCTCAGGTAATGTATGCAGCACTTGAGCTAGGAATTCTAATCCCTGAGCTCATCCTTTTATTTTACGACTTTGTCCAGTGACATTAGGAGCAACAAGGTAATCTCATTAAACTTGTTAGTTTTCCAAAAATGTTGAAAAGTTTCATATACATGGTGACCCAGCTCCTAGCTTCTTACACTAGTTGATTAGAAGTGTCCAGTGGAGATATTTAGTGTGTTGCTATTACCAGATCAATCCATGGACTATCAGTGCCCTCTCTACTACTAGAAATAGAGTAATTAGCATCTTTAAATCTAATCATATTAGAGGGTCCATTCCAGAAACCCCAGAAACAATTCAGAGAACTCATTCTTAAAATTCTATTCCTAGAGAACCATTCTTAGTATCAAAGTCTGTATTGGTTGGGTTCTCCGGAGAAACAGAATCTAAAAGGGTTTCTGTGTGTGTGTGTGTGTGTGTGTGTGTGTGTACGTGCACGTGCAGGGGTGGGAGGGAAGAGGGAGAGAGAGAGAGTTATTATAAATAATTGGATTGTGGAGACCGAGATGCCTCAAGTTCTACAGTTGGCAAACTGGAGACCTGGGGAAGCTGATGGTGATGTTCCAGTTCCAGTCTGAAGGCCTGCGAACCAGGATAGCTAAGAGTGTAAGTTCCAGTCTGAGTCTGAGTCTGAAGGCAGGAGAAGACTGATGTCCCTGAGTGAAGACTCAGGTGTCAGGTAGAGAGCAATTTGTTCTCATTTGGGTCAGCCTTTTTGTTCTGTTCAGGCCTTTAGTGATTGGGTGAGAGCCACTCACAAAAGGGACAGCTATCTGGTTTATCAGTCTACTGATGTAAATGTTAACCTTTTTCAACACCCCCCCTCCCCCCCCCCCCCCCCCACACATACTCAAAACAATGTTTGACCAAATATCTGGGTACCTTATGGCACAGTCAAGTTGGTACATAAAAATTAACCATCGCAGATGGTAAGGGTTAAATTTGCCATTGAACAAGAGATGGAAGCTGCCTGATAAAGTTGGCAAAGCCAGTAGATGAAAAATCCTGTATTCTCAGGACTCTGGAGTACCCATGCTTACCTGCCCTGGAAGCTTCCATGGAGGCTCCTACATGAGGAAATTCAATAAATTTATAGCTTGTTTAAACTACTCTTATTTTGGTTTTTGTTACAGCCTTTAAAACCAATATCAAAATTATATTTTGCCTTTCGGGTTCTTGAATATATTTGGCTCTGGAGGAATTCAGAGTGAAGGAAAAATATTAGGTTCTTTTGGAAATGTTATGGATTTTCTCCCCTATATGTGTGTCAATATCAGGATTGAAGATGTAGATAAAAAAAAATAAATAAAGGGGCGCTTGGGTGGCTCAGTCGGTTAAGTGTCTGACTTCTGCTCAGGTCATGATCTCGCAGATCGTGGGTTTGAGACCCTCGTCGGGCTCTGTGCTGACAGTTCAGAGCCTGGAGCCTGCTTCAGATTCTGTGTCTCCCACTCTCTCTGCCCCTCCTCCGCTCTGTGTCTCTCTGTCCCCAAAATAAATATAAACATTAAAAAATTTTTTTTAAATAAAATAAATTTGTAACAAAAAGGGCCTTTTTTTTTTTTATGGCCTTAAGATAGTCTACAAGGGTATTTTGCCAAATATATAACAGGATTTGATGTGGGGGTGAAATTCTATCTGTAATTCCTAGTTCTTTCTTTCTTAAACTGGTGAAAAGGCAGCTAGGGGGACACCATGTTGAGGTCCTTGAGCAAACTCTAGCTTTGACTTGGAGATGAAATATTTGTCTGGCGAATCTTACCTAGCAGTGTTGAGGTTTACATGAGGGCTTGCTTTTTATTAGGCATGTACTGATCTGACTTGTTTGAGTTTTATTGGCACTTACAACCATGAGAAGATCACTGATTCATAACAGCAGAATTTTAGGTGATTCATTCAATTCATTAATCAAAATGATTACTTCAGCAATGATTTACATTTGAGAATCAGTAACTAACTTATCTTTTCTGATTTAAAGGTACTTGAATTATTTGGTATCAAAAGACTGAAATATTTGTATTTGTTGAAGTATAACTTATATAAAATAGAATGCACATATCGTGGGTGTTTCAATGCCCTGTAACCTCTGTCTACGTCATGGGGATATTTCAGAAGTAATCACATCAGGCTTTTATGAATGGGTATTGATGGTGAAGGAGAAAATAACTCAAAGATTTCTTCCAGATTTCTTGTTTAATCAACTGGCCATATGTAAATACTATTTCCTGAGATTGTGAGTACTCAGAAGATTATATGTTAATATGAATGTGAGTGTGAGTGTGCCCATGCGTGTGTTTGGTGGAGAGAAACATAGATGGAAATGTTGGTGTCAATTTTTGACATACAGATTTTTTCAGTGCTTCCAGAACAAGTGGTGATGCTTATTAGACACTTGTCTGGAGTTCAAGAGACAAAGAACTCAACTAGAGATATAAATTTGCTCATAATCAGCAAATAAGTCGTTATTGAATGATGGTAGTGGGTAAAGTTGCCTACAAAGAAGTATATAGCTCTTGGAGGTAACTAATAGATTGTTTCCTAATATGGCTTCCATGGTGGACTAGTTCTGTTAGATACTTTGATAAAATTACTTTGTGATCAAATAAGTTTAGAAAATGCAACCAAGAGTACCCCTCTCTTGAAAATGTACAAGATACCTTATTGGATTAAAGACGAGGGAGTCCACTGTATCAAAATATGTTTCACATTTCATAACGCTGTGTTTCCCAAACGCCCCCCACTGTGATACTAAGGAAGAAGGAAACCAAATCCTACCAGTCTTATGCCTTGTGGTTTTACCTTGTGGATGACCCACACCCAAGCAACTTGGCCCTGGGCAAGTGGAATTCGGATTCACTTTCCAGTAACAGTAGGATAGACAGGTCTTTGCGCTTAGAGTTGCAATGCAATCAAGTATTTTTATTTGTTTCTGTTTGCCAAATGTTTAACATCATATTTAAAGCAAATTATAGGTTCTATGTCCTACATATATACTCATTTTATTTTTTTAACTCAATTTAAAATTTGATATTGGTGTTAATGTTTAAATACTAAGATAACCATAACTTTGCTTTATTGTAGTACTATAGCAGAAGATGTTAAATCACTTAAAGATGAATATAATTAATGAATATAATTGAATTGAATATAATTAATGTCCTTCTTTCTTTGTTTCTTACCTAATATGTTTATGGCTTTGAATAGGCTGTAGCAGTGGGGTGGTTGCTTAATCTTTCCAATGGGGCAAGGAACCCAGGCTGTAAGGATATGTAGTGCCTATTCAATTAAACAGGATTATTTTATAGTTTAACAAGGAAAAAGGCATCTGGGTATGATATTCTAAAGTAAAATTGACTGGAATACTCTTATGCACTTCGTAGGTTCATCCAGTGCCTCTTTGCTGCTGACCTTCAGAGGTCATCAAGCTGACTCAGCCATATTCCACTCTACCTGGATATCCATAGGCACCTCAAGCCTGAGGTACCCCAGACAGAGCTTGTTATCTTATTCTCACCGAAAGGAGATGTGGGAAAGCTTTGATTGTTTCTGTTATAGTTACTTTTTCCTCTTGGTTTTCTATTTTGCTTCAAGACATTCATTGATTGATTTTGCGCAGCTCAGAAATTCAGTCAAGTATCCTCCCCTCTCTTTTTCAAATCCAGTCAGTCACCAATTCAGTGGGTCTGAAATGCTATTGCACCTCTGGACTCCACCCTGCCCTTGGATGATAGATTGTCTTGAGTCAGATCATCATCTCTCATCTGGGTTGTTGCAATAGCCCTTATCTGGTTCTCTGCCTCTACTCTCTCAGGATTTCAGTCCCTCTCCTGTCTCCACCCTTCTGCTAGAGTTATCTGTCTAAAACACAGATCTGATCAAGTACTTCTGCTTTTACAATCTTTAATGACCATCTACAGGGAGACAATCTTTGAGTGGATTAGAAATCCTAATCTGATTTCAGGTACTTTCTTAATCTCATCTCCCACTTCTTTCTCCACTTCTACTTACACAACTTCTCCCAGACACAATATGGGTTTGTTATTCTCTGTCCCTATGGTGTGCTTCCATCCTCTGTGTCCTTGCCTTTTCATCACTCTCCGTTGCCTTCTTTCTCCTTAAATTCTGACTTCTACAGGTAGAAGGAATTTCCCACTCTTCTTATACCTCTGTCACAGCACTAAATGTGTTATGAAAACTAAGTGTATATGTGTAACCCTATCCCACGATAGATGGTGAGCTTCTCAAGCAACGGTTGGCAAATTTTTTCTGTAGAAGACTGCAGGCCACAGTTGTCTCTGTGTTAACTACTCAATTCAGCCATCTTAATGTGAAAGCGTTCATAGATAAATTATAGAGGAAACGAGTGTGGCTGAATTTCTATAAAACTTTACTTACAAACAGAAATTTGAATTTCATGTAATTTTTACACGTCACAAATATTTTTCTTCTTTTGCCACCCCCCCCCCCACCACCACCAACCATTAAAAAAATCTGACAACTATTCTTAGTTCTTAGCCCACACAAACACAAGATTGGACTGCGGACTGTAGTTTGCTAAGCGTGTTCTAAATGGTAGGGCTATTTCATATTTATTTTCATACACTGCTGGTAGGTAACAAAATACCTGCACTGAACGAGTGTTTGCTAAAATGAATCATATAGAGACAAATGGTTTTCATTTTATGTTCTATTCTATTACAAACTGTGGTGGTGTGACAGAGCAAAATTTTTTTAATTAACTGAAGATGAAGTAGAAAACCATTTTTAAATTTCAACCTTTGTTTGAAAATCTTTCTGAGGTATGTTTTTCCAATTTTCTGCCCTAGTAAGTACAGTTTAGTGAATACATTTAATGATTATCTTGCAGTGCCCCCAGGTCATGATTACAGATAAGAATCTCTTTGTGCAGCCAACTAAATGTAGATTATAGAAGGTATAGCTGATTGAACCCCAAATGCATATAGCCTGGGATTTACTTCAGACACTGCTTTCTTGATGCACAGGTTCAAGCTGTGCTATGCACTTCTTTTCTAGTGATCTCTTTTCTCTGTAAAGTGGGGCATAGGAACCCAGACTCAACCAAACGAAACTAATTACCGAAAGGTTCTCATTCTTTGGGTTCCAGTTCTATTGCTCCCTATATAGGGAATGAACGCTGAGCATTGGTGTCATTGCTTCTGTCTTTCTTCTTAGCCCCTCACCCAAGGGAGTTAAAAGTGCAATGTTGTTAAAGAGAAAACATTGAAAACAAGCAAGTTTGTAACACTGACCTAAGGAAAAAAAGTCATAGGTATCTACAGCATGGATCCCTCATTTTAATGATCCAGTTGAAGTTTTCTTTTAAATTAGAGTGCCAAAATGGAAATTCAGAATAATATAATACTGGAACCACCTAGGAGTCCCTTCAGGTGGTGAAAGCACAGAGGCTAGTGATTTTTTCCACCCAGAGTTTACCTGAGCACTTTTCTCTCTTCTACTTGTTGTAGATTGTCTACCTTGTTTTTCAGCATGGAACAGTGGTAAAGGTACTCATCTGGATCACAAGGACTTGAGTCCCTATTTTTGTTCTATAAATCCTTAAGTATGTGCTAATATTGATCCTTACTTATTTGAGTAAATGCAGTCAGTGTGGGATCCTAGAATAGATCCTGGAATAGAAAAAGGACATTGGGAGAAAACTGTAGAAAGTTGAATTACATTTATAATTTAGTTAATGGTTCTGTATCAGTATTATATAATGTTAATTTCCTGTTATAAACATCACATAGCTGTTATATAAATTGTAAACATTCGGGGAAGCTGAGTGAAGAATATTTGGGAACGATATTTTTGGGGCAACATTTCTGTAAATCTTAAATTATTTCAAAACAAAAAGAGAAAGAAGAACAAGACCAAAAGGAAAAAAAGAAATCTTGTTGGACCTTCCTTCAAAATATATGTAGAATCTGGTCACTTCCTATAACCTCTGTTAAAACCACTTTGACTCAATTCATCACTATCTCTCACTTGGATTATTATAATAACTTCCTAATTGGTCTTTTTGCTTCTATTCTTGGTCCCTCAGAGTCAATTTTCAGTGCAGTAGCCAGAATAATTATAAGCAAAAAATTAAAACTCTACAGTATACTGCCATTAGTCTTAGGGTGAAGCCCCAAGTTCTTACATTGGTGAAGAACAGCCACCATCTGGCCCACAGTCCCCCTGTGGTCCCCCCTTGCACACTTTCCCACTTCTCACTTCCTCCAGCCATGTTGACCTCCTTGCTGTTCCCTGAACATATCAGGAACATTCCCATTGTAGAACCTGTGCACTGGCTATTTCTTCTGCTAGGAACAGTCTTTCTCCAGATACCATTATGTTCTCATGTTTGAATATCATTTCAATGAGGCTGACTTACACTCTTTAACAATTTTACCCCCCACTGCCTGATGCTCATCTGTACTGGAACTTGCATTCCTCTTAGCGCTGTTCTACCTAAAAGAAATTTCCATTGCACTTCTCATCTTCTAAGACACTGTTTAAGTTTATGTATTTATCATCATCGTCATTGTCATCATCATTATCACCATTGTTATTAATGGGCTAGTCTCCCCAGACTCAAATGTAAACTCCAGGAGAGCAGGAATATTTTCCTATTTTGTTTCCTGGTATATCTCAAGAGCCTAGAAAAATTCCTGGCATAGGGGCACCTGGGTGGCTCAGTCGGTTGAGTTTGACTCTTGATTTTTGGCTTGGGTCATGATCTCATGGTCGTGGGATCCAGCCCCATGTCGGGCTCCATGCTGAGCATGGAGCCTGCTTGGGATTCTCTCTCTCTCTCATAAAGAAAGAAAGAAAAAGAAAAAAAAAATTCCTGGCACAGAGTAGGCACTCCATAAATACTTGTTAATGAATTGAATAAAAGGTAGGATAGACAGAAATTGAAAACTACTTTGTTGGTAAAGGAAAAAATAGTGTGTAGTACAACTTTATGGCTATTGATTTGGGTCATGGGAAGGAAAAATGCCCCACTAATTAATACAGAAAAAAAAAATATATAATTTTCAACTTGTTTTATTTTGTATTTAAAAAAAAATTTACATCCAAATTAGCATATAGCGCAACAATGATTTCAGGAGTAGATTCCTTAGTGCCCCTTACCCATTTAGCTCATCCCTCCCTCCCACAACCCCTCCAGTAACCCTCAGTTTGTTCTCCATATCTATGAGTCTCTTCTGTTTTGTCCCCCTCCCTGTTTTTATATTATTTTTGTTTCCCTTCCCTTATGTTCATCTGTTTTGTCTCTTAAAGTCCTCATATGAGTGAAGTCATATGATTTTTGTCTTTCTCTGACTAATTTCACTTAGCATAACACCCTCCAGTTCCATCCATGTAGTTGCAAATGGCGAGATTTCATTCTTTTTGATTGCTGAGTAATACTCCATTGCATATATATACCACATCTTCTTTATCCATCATCCATCGATGGACATTTGGGCTCTTTCCATACTTTGGCTATTGTTGATAGTGCTGCTGTAAACTAGTACAAATCACGTGAGGGTGCATGTGTCCCTTCGAAACAGCACACCTGTATCGCGTGGATAAATGCCTAGTAGTGCAATTGCTGGGTCGTAGGGTAGTTCTATTTTTAGTTTTTTGAGGAACCTCCATACTATTTCCCAGAGTGGCTGCACCAGCTTGCATTCCCACAGAAAACTATATTTCTAAAGGAAGGTATTTGTTGGATATACCAGTGAAAATGTCCAATAAACTGTTGAACATGTAGCTCTGCAACTCGGGGTAAAGGTCTGGGGTGAAGAGAGAAATTAGGAAGCTTCTATTTATAATTGTAGGCATGAGAAGAATGAGAAAAATAAGGTCTCTTGCAGTTTCGAATATATTTGTTTATCATATCTGCATCCTAAGATGAGGAAGCCTGAGTGGCATGGAGCTCTGGAGGGCTGGGGGTGGCTGGGGATGGAGAAGAGCTCACGAATGAATGTGATAGGGTGCCAGAAGTACGTTTTACCTACTTCACAATCTGGCATAGAGCTAAAGCATTTATGGTTGAGGAAGGTGAAGGATTAGAGGATGCAACCAGGCAGCTCCTTGTCATTTAAAGTGAGACAACCAAAGGATGATGGGGCAGAGCTTCTAATGTCCTGCCTAAAAATGAATCAAATCAAATCAGTTTTAACATACATGCAGGGTTGTTTTGTTTTGTTTTGTTTACTACAACTGGGCTGGAATTGGGGCAGGATAGGGGTCAGAAATGGGGCATGGAGGGAGGATCATGGCCTAGCTCTTACTTTTCTAAACTCTAATAGTCGAATACTCAGTGGTATTTCTTCAGTCTTTTAGACCATCACCTTGTCCCTTCTTTGGAGAATAATTTTGTCATTGAAGCTTTCACTTTGGCAAGAATCCGATTCATCAAGGAAGACAGAACTCCGTGTTTGCCTGCTTCAAGGCAGAGTTAAAGTCTACTTTGGCAAGCCTTACAAGGAAAAGAGAGAAAAGAAAATAAGAGCCATAAATCATCGGAGGCCAGAATACAGGATTAAAGATACTCAATCCATTTCAGAGAGGACTTTTGCTAGCATGTTCACCTAATGACCCTGTATTCTCCCATCAGCCTTTAGATCCTCCCACTCCGTGTGAACTACGGGAGTGACATCTTATGTTAGAGGCAGCTACGGGGAACGATGAGAATCTGCATGACTGGCATAAGGCTTACTTCTTAGTGACACTTCTAAGGGTCATTGTTCTTAGGTAGGGTCCATTTTGAGAATTTCATGTTCGTGTTTATGTAACAGTACATCTTCAGAAATAATAAGCAGTTGTAACTCAACCCCTGTTGGTCTGTGGTAAACAGAGGAGAATGGCAGGGTTCCCATCTTGTAACTAATCCGCTCCCCTTCACATGACTAATTTAAGTTGTGCATTCACAAACTCTTGGTGAGAATCAGATTTTAAGGGAACATATACTTTGTGAAATTGGGCAATTTTTAAAAGCCCAGGCCTCCAGATTTGTGTTCTGTACACTTGAACTTTAATGAACTTTTCTTCCTTTTCAGATAGGCTAAGAACACCTCTACACCTCATCATGAGTCACCTAGGTAATTATTACCTGTTGATTTTATAATAAAATGCTACTTATCAAATCTATCATGTCACTCTTTACATTATTAAGAAAAAACAATTTACATGGGCCAAATTACACCTGGAGACTGAGGAGAAAAAAAAAAAACTGTTATGATTTGTTTTTAAATTTAACGACATTCTGTGTCAAGAAATCCTGCAAGGAACCTTCAGATAGTACAAGGAGCTTTACTTCTCACGTACAGAAGGCCGTCCTGCCGTAACTCCGGTTATCAGTATCCACTTGGAAATGAGGTAATTTGAACAAGGAATCAACACTTTGGAGCCTCCCCCAAGCCTTCATGTTATAGCTTGAATTCAGTTAAAGGCAGTCCTCAAAGGATCGCCTGTCAGTTCATTGTTTTCAATTAGAATGTATTTACCCTGAGAGAAGAAAGAAGGAAACTGGCATTTATTTAGCCAGGCTTTCCTGCTGTAGTGTGTTTCCAGTGTAATGATGCATGTACCCAAGAACCTAGTATACTGTGAATAAATATTTGTTGAATGAATAAATAAGTAATTAGCCAATGACAAAGTGTTCTCTTTGATTCCAGGGACAAGGGGAGCCTTTCAAGCGCAGTCATCTATTGTTTCCTGGAGCTGAGGTAATATTAATAGAGGAAGTGCTCATGGACCTTCCATTGGTGGCTTCTGTGCCTCAGAATTAGCACTAGAAAAGTGCCCTCAATTTTCCTGCATGCTGAAGTGAACTAATCCTCGTTGAGCCGGGAATAGAAGGTCAAGGGTCATAACTGTCATCTTTCTGGGACACTCAACTTCCTGTGGGGGTCCCTGGGCCACACCCAGAGATACTCAACAACTTCACAGGGGAGGACTCTCGGGTTCCTCCTCTCCCTCCCCTAAATGTTCACTAATCATTTGGAAGTTTGATTTGGGAGTTGTGCTTTAAAGCATCTGGCTTAGTTTTGAAAGACAGCAATCACTGTTTCAGATTCCCCCCCCCCTTCGCCCCCCCCCCCAACACCCCGTCTCTTTTTTTTTTTTTTTTTTTTTTTTTGCAGCATATGTGATGAGAACAGCCTTGGTCAGAACCATGCAGCAGCCGAATAGTCTTTGTGTCGCAGGAGTGGGACGCTTGGATTTTAGTCACCTTCTTTACTTGTATAAGCCACAGAAACAAAAGCTAAACCTGGTGCGTAGCTGTGGTTCAGTTCACCCATGATAGGCCCTGAGAAGTTAGCCTTGGTTTCAGATATGTGTAAGTAAGCCATGGTGATTTGAAGTTGGGGAGAATGAGATGTGGTTGATGACATTTCCTGAGGATCTGTTGAGTAAGCGGTCGACTCATGTTTCTAAGGAGCATTCGGTTACTTCAGGTCAAAGAGATTTGCATGAGAAATTTGTGCACCTGGAAATATAAATTGCACGCTTAATAATTGCATGTGCAGTAAGGGAAGTTTTATTAAGGCCTCGAGGAAGATTGGACTCACTGGCCATACGTGCTAACAGCAGTGAGGAGAAAACACGGGTCTAGTTGAAAGGGATTACAATCTGGGTTTAGAGCAGGTGGGCGCTAGGATTCGGAACATTCTGACGATGCGACCCGGAGGTCGAGCTGGGAAGGGCGTCTGGGCTAAATGAGCAGCAGCAGAAATCCAGTGCTTTTCCTTTTTATGTGAAACACTCAAATTTTGTGGGGAAGATTAAGCCTGAGAAATCTAAGAACAGTTTGACTAGTTACACTCTGGAAATCTGGCAGGAGGAAAGGTGAGTGATTAAGGTGGTTTCGGTCTAGCCCATAGTGCTCAGCACTCTTTGGCACTGCTTGGTTTGGCAAAATTGTTAACACCCTTCTGGAGAGAAGCTTGGGGCTGAGAGATTAAGGGCATTACAGGTCAAAGGTTGACTGTGTTAATGTATTTATTTAGGAAACCATACAAAAGCCCTTATTAACCTTGGCTTTTGGAGACCGGGGTTGTCAATCCTTCACTTTCGTGATCCCATTTTCACCTAAAAATGTTTTTGAGCAGCCCAGTATCAAAACAGAATCTATGTACCTCAGGTAGAAACATGTTGAACTGCGTGGTACCTGGAATAAATACTACGTACACTGGCGGCTTCGTTGGTTAGCTACCTATCACGTGAGCTCTTCTTTCGTTCCTATAAATTTAGTTACTATTTCAGGAGAGAAGGTAAGTTATTTTTCAAAAATAGGGTGGAAGGAGTGTTCTCTATTATTAAAAAAAAAAAAATTCCTCTTTCAAAATGAAGCTTTCAGATTCCGAATCGTTTAGGGGAGCACTGTCTACCTGAAAAAAAAATACGAGGTGTCTTTTAGTCTCAGGGGGGTTTAACAACAAACCATTATTGTTTGCAGGCTGATTGTTCTGAGAAGGCGAGCTGCCTTAATGACAGCTTAGGCAGTAACAATCCATGATATAGTACTTACTTGGATGTAGCAACAACTGTGCTCTAAGCCAAGAAGAAGGAGGAAAAAAGTCAGTATCTTGTGCGTGAGAAGCTTGTAGATACCCTGAGGTGACTTCATATAATTCTAAAATAGCAGGTAGCTTCTTGCATAGCTAATCAAGGCATCAGCGCCTGGAGCAAGTGGAGGTGGCTGACAGTGTACTTTGGTTTCAGATGCATTCAGCTCTTTTTGAGTGATATGAGCTTAATTCATATTCTGGTTTCTATACTAAAAGTTTATGTGTTCTGATTTGGCAAATATCCTCCCCCACAACCTGACAGAGCGTGCTTTGATAAAGCTGCCGATCTTAACGTCTTACTTGCATTTGTTCATTTGTTCATTATATGCGGTGAGAAAGTTCGTATAGCTGAATAAAGGGAAGAGGGGTTTTTTTGTTTTTGTTTTTTGGGTTTTTTTTTTAAGCATTGAGTTATACCCCACCCTCCACTTCCATTCATTGCTCAGCAAAGGACAAAGGCGGCTCACCTGAAAAACTTGAAATACACCCTGTAGGTAAGTGGAAAGAGCTCACAGAGAAAGGAGTCATCCTGACTTTGTAAAGTAGGTAGGTCATTTCTGGAGAGAGCAGCACCTTCATGAAAGTGAAGGTCACAGAGTGACATGCTTAGATAGTTTTAATTGCCAGCGTCTTGAGGTCTTCCAAAGAAAGTGTAACATCAGTGGATGGCTTTGGTTTGTCATTATGTCCATCCAAGCTCTGGGCTGTGGTTTTGGTTCTATAAATCCCTCTGGTTTAAGATGTAAAGGAAACAACTTCTCGTAGGGACCATTGGCCACTTGCTAGGCAATCACTGTCGCGAGGCAGATCTGCCTTATAAAACAGAGGGCTCAGGCTCAGTGCTCAGGAAGCTACAAGTGGAAACTCCACATTCAAAGAGCCCATAATTTTACTCTAATAGATATTTAGCAGCTTAAATGAAATAACAAGGAATACATTCACTCAGGCGCCATCCAGGAGGATTTGCTGGGTATTTTACATTCCACTCTTTGAAAGGAAAAACATAATTTTTTATACTTTCCCATGATATATGAATATTTTGGTATGCAAAGAGATAATACATAGCATACCTTTAAGGCTAAATCAAGTTCTGTTTGGCCAAAGGGATTTACTGCTATCAGTATAATGCAGGCCAGTCAATCAAGTTGAATTTTTCCTCCAAATCAGTGCATTAGCGTTCAACCAGGCAGCCTCTTGCTTTTTTGGTCTGGTTTGTTCACATGCTGCTCAATTTTCAGGATCAACAAATATGAATGCTGTAACTTACGACTCCATGCCTGTTTCTCCTTACTCCCCAGGACCTAGCTCTCGGGGGTAGTTTGTGGTTTCAGTCATTTTTCTTTTTATTTTTTATTTTTTATTTAAAAAAAAAGTTTTCTTTATTTTGAGAGAGAGCGTGCACATGAGCGGGGGAGGGGCAGAGAGAGAGAGAGAATCCCAAACAGGATCTGCATTGTCAGCACAGAGCCTGACTTGGGGCTCCATCTCAGGAATCGTGAGATCAGGACCTGAGCCAAAATCAGGAGTGGGATGCTTACCCAACTGAGCCACCCAAGAGCCCCTATGATTTTTTTCTGTTAGCCACTCAGAACTCCATGGGTCTAAGCAGAGCTTATCATCCTGCCCTCCTTCCAGTCTCATACACCTTCAAGTCACAGCCCTGATTCTTCTTTTGATTCCCCTCTGACATCTGTTCAGTGCCCTCCCTCCACGGTGCTTGCCCTCCTGTAGTCCCTCTGTGTCTCTAGGCTGGAGTCCTGTCACATCGACAGGACTGAGTGTGATGGTTACTATGGCAAAGCACTCAGGCTCTGCAGTTAGAACAGACCTTTGCACTTAGTGTACCACTTCTGTTACTACCCAGCTGAAATGTGGGGGAAATAATAGGACTTCCTCTTAAATAGGAGCAGGCTAGTAAAATACTTGGCATGTCGCTTGGATAGTTAGTGCTCCATAAATGGTCATTATGAGTGTCTGCTGGTCTTCCTCACCTCGCTACCTCCTCTTGTCACCATCAGCAGAGTTGTCTTCCTTCTACTTGGAATCAATCAAGCTGCGGCCCTTCTCAGAAATCCTGGGTCACGGCTAGTCCTATTGGCTCAGGTTTGCACACATTCGGAGCCATCCCTCCATAACTACTTCATGCTCAAGTCGTCCTCTTTGCGCCCTTCCAGCCCCCTGGGACAAAGAGCACAGCCCATTCCACTCTTGCACCTCGGTGCCTTTGCTCATGCTCCACCTGGCATGCTGCTCTCTGTCTCTGCCACTTGTTAGTATTCTCCTCATCCCTTGAGGTCCTGTTCAAGTGACATCTCTCTCCCCCAGGAAACCTTTTTATATAAATATGTTTGAAGTCTTTTTTGGCCATCTGGTGAGAATTGATTACTCTTTTGGTCACGGTCTCATGTCACTTTGCTCGTACCTCTGGTGAGACTTGCCCAGTTGCATTTTGTAATAGAGTTGGTTGCGGATATCCGTCTCCCTCACGGGATTCTGAACAACTTCAGGGCAGGCATTGTAGCATTAAAAAATCTCGCTATCTACACAGTGCTTTGGTCATAATATATGATCAATAAATGTTTTAGAATTGAATTAAAATTAGATATTATGCGGATAGCATCTAAATATCTGTAAGTGGACTGGAGCCACTGGGCACATTTACTATAAAACTTAGTAGGTATGTGTGACTCTGGTGATACGAGTGGGCCCTCCAATGTCTTTGATAGTCAGCAGCAGGGGGACTCCTCACTCACCCCAGAGCCTTGATGAGATAGCAGATAGAATGTGAGCTGGTGGGCAGGAGTCATCTTTCACATGGCTCACAATGGAGAGGTTAGAGGATAGGGGTTTCCTCCCTTGCTAAGAGGGTAGAGAGAGGGAGAGCTACTCTTGCTCGGTACGTAGTCCTAAAATGTGATTCTGGGTCACTCCATGGTGAGAGCTGGACAGGGAGAGTTGGGATTTACCCTTGGATGACAGGAGGTTGACATTTCCTAAAAAGCCCGATTCCAGCATAGAAGACACCCTTTGTCATTGGATAAAACGTTCACTAGTGTGCAGGTGGGAAAGGTGCCCAGAATGTGTTGAAACCTCTTTCCCCCTTCTTTTCTGGTGACAGGGCGGTGGCTGGGACATGGCTGCCCACCTCAGGACTGCAGTTCTTGACAAGCTTGGCAGCTAGGTTTTAGGCAAAGAAATGTGCTTAAAATTTATGTGTGCAACTTCTCACTCATTTCCTGAGGGAAAGTCTCTGGCACTGGGTCTCTACTTTTTCTTCTCTTCCTACTGGCAGGGATGGAAGTCATTGAACTGACCTTGGAAGCCATTTGTTGAAGATGGCAGAGCTGTGTCAGCTTGGCTCACTGAACGCCTGGGCGAAACAGAGCCTCCTGTTGCAGAGAGAACAGTATCAGCTGCTACATTGCATTTATTATAGTGGCTGTCGGTTCCCCCATACAGGGTCTTTTCTTTTCCCACAGCTGTCCCCAAATATTTGTTGAACACTGACTATGTGTTAGGCCCCCACTACGTGCGAGAATAAAAACAAGAATGAATGATTCTCAGTCTCTGTCTTTAAGGAGTTTATAGCTAGGTCCAACAGATAAGACACATTGTGATAAAAAACTATATAGGCATGCTCTCGCCAGACCATGGCCAACCTATAACCTGAAGGTTATAGGAAGAAAGAGAGGTTCCTTTCAACTGTAGTGAGCTAGAGAGTCCCACGAAGGAGCTGGGCTAGAAAGGTGGAGAGATGCAAGGAAGACATTCCGGACGGGCAAGTGCAGTGTGTATTTTGAGATTGGGGGAGGTGATAGTGAACTCACAAGTTTGGACAGACTAAAACAATTTGTTTTGGACCAGGGAGTAGCAGTAGTTACCTCTGGACAAGTTGTTGGGATGTGACTGGGGCAACGTTTTGAATACCAGAGTGCCTTGGGAGTTGGTTTCTCCCGGCAGCCAGTGAGGAGCTGTCTAAGGCAACATCATTGCATACCACTGTGAATCTTCCAGTTTGCATGTAGTAACCCAAGCAACATTTTGTTTGTTCACAGATTTGTTGTCCTGGCACCTCGTAGGAAGCTGTGAGAAATTTGCTTCAGTCTCTAAAGTACAGTTTTCTACAAATAGCTGGTTTGTGTACCGGGGGCCTACGGCCATTCCACAGAGCCAACTTCAGAGGAACAAATACATGGATGGTTGTGTCAATGGCTCAACCCTTTCCTTTTAACTCCACCTTGAAAACAAACTTCCTGTCATCTCCCTAGGAAGATTTTCTACATTTTCTACACCAGTGACTTCTTACTGCACCTGTCTTTGTGTAATTACTTCTTTTAAAAAAACACAAGTAAACTTTGCATGTTTAATCTCATTCTTCTTACCTCACTAACTGGCATTTTATTGATTTACCTGTTCAAGAAGTCATGTTCAGACTCAGCACCTCTGCAGTTACTCTTGTTTGTTTTTATTTATTAACCACCTAGCAACATAGTCTTACGGGAGCCCTCCTTAACAATTGGTATCCTACACACATGTCTCCAGTATTGTGTCGATTTTTCCAGCCATACACACATGTTTCTTCCTTTTGAACCAGTAGCAGGAATCTCAAAACTTGAGAAAGTCAAGCTCAGAGAAAGTTGACTTCTAGGTGGTTTTCCTTGTCTTATCTCCAGTTAGATGTCTGTGGTCTTGAAATGGCAAAAGTTTAGATGAAGGAGAGTTTGACTGCAGCTGGCAAAATTTGAGTCATAACTTTCAACTTGGGCGGGCTAGCATTAACTTCAGCGTGTTCCCTAAACATGTGAGGGTAGAAGGCCAAGATGCCGGAACAGCATTCTGTGACCCTTTGTCCAAGAGTGACCTTTCTTGAATTATTGAATCAGATGTGGGAGAAGATGGTGTGAAAATAAGAAGGCTTCTCAGATGTTTGAATTTTAGAAGACATTATTCTTGCCAATATGATGGAAAATGTTGTATAATTCATTTTAACATTGTAGAAAATCAGGAATGGAAGCTCCTTTTGGGCCATGGGAAAAAAAAACCTCTCAACTTATAAATGTTGATATCTTAGTAACTGTTTAACTTATGGAATATTCTGTGGGTCTAATCAACAGAATTGTGATCAACAGTGTGGTGATTTAGCTTCGTTTTTATCACATTCTGGCAAGTTGTGTTTAAACAGGTCATGATATCTTATTCTTTAACTACTATCTCTGTGTTTCCCCTCCTTACAAGAGCAGGGCTGTCATTTAGAGAAGTGAGCTCACGTTGGTGCTAGAATCACAAGGATGCTTTTGCTGCAATATGGATTTGGAGAGTACAGTGTAACCATTTATTTATCTCCATCCACATATGAATTAGCTTGTTTTCCTATCCCTCCCTGGCAGTTGCTGTTTCTTCTTTTAGTTTTTGCTTTTTGTTCTCCCTACACATTATTTTTCTTAGTTTCTAAATACCATTGTTTTTGTTTTTAAAGTTTATGGTTGGGGATGGGGGACAATGGGGAATGACTGTTAACAGGTATAGGATTTATTTGGGGGGATAATGAAAATGTTCTAAAATTGATTATGGTAATGGGTAGATGACTCTGAATACACACAAAGAAAATAATTGAATTGTATGCTGTAAACATGTGTATTTCTTGAGCACCTTGTAGAACCAGATTCTCTGTGGGCCCTAGGATCCGTGGTGAATAAAATGAATAAGTTCCCTGTCCTCAAGGGATTGATATTCAAGTGATGGAAATAAATGCTAAATAATTAAAAAATTGTTTTGTATGGTAATAAATGCTCAAGAGAATATTTAAAGGTGAAAATATTATAGAGAGTTTATTTTAACTTAAGATAGAATCTTCAGGAGAGTTCTCTCTGAGAAGGTAGCATTTCAGGTGATCCTAAATGATAGAAGAGCAGCCAGACGTGTGCATACTTGGGGCAAGAGCACTCCAGGCAAAGGGAATATACAGGGTCAAGTTCCAGGGTGGCTGGGTATACCAGAGGGCGCATGATGCAGGTGTTGTAAGGGGAAAAGCCCTTTATTTTTGTTGTAATTACAATGGACAGTCATTGGGAGATCATAAGTAGGGGCATGTTAGAGTTTGATTTCATCTTCAAAAGACTTCAGAGACCAGTCAGAAGGCTGTGATAGTGTTCCAGCTGTACTTGTGTTGTAGTGACACTGGGGAGATGTAACACGTGGTTGATTTTGGAGGCACAGCCCAGTGTATGTGTCTTTTATATTTCCTAGCATAATGTGGCATATACAATGGATGCTTTGTTGAATGGATGAATGTTTGGAGAGGGCCGTAGGGGGAGAAATATCTAAGTAACAACGGAAGGCCAATGATACATCAAACTTTGGTGCCATGAAATATTGACTTTTGAATTTATCAGTAGTTGTTGACTTCTTGATGGATGCTACTGTGGATTGTAGTCCAAACTTGTAATATCAGCAGCGATAATGCCAGACTAATTCCTTCCATCTCACTGTTCATCACAATGCAATGCGGAAAAAGAGGATTTAATTTGAGGTGAAAGATATTGTGTAATGGAGAAGTAAGGGTAGCTTTACTTTTAAGGTAATCTCTTTTCTATACCTTGATATCTTCCCATCATTGCCTCTACTTGTCCTGGTGATATTTGTTAAGTTATCAACACCTTTTAAAAAAAACCCCAAAATCTAGAAATTAGAGGGTCAATATCTTTGTAGTGATGTTCATTTGGGAGCAGAAATGGAAATCATGAGATATGGAACCTACTCTCTGCAGGATCCATCTCATTATCCAAGATATAAGGACACCATAGGAGTCGCTGAGAATTGCTTTCCATATTTAGATTTCTGGTTTGTCAGAAATTAACTGCATCACAATAGGTCTACGCTCTGTTTCTGGGAAGCAGCTGGCATGGAAGGGAAAGAACATATTCTCTGAATATCAGTTTATATCCTGGTTCTCTTGCTTACTGCATGAGCTTGGGCAAAACACTTCATTTCTGGGTTTGGTGTGCTAAGCTGCGATATGGTGGCAGTAATCCACTGCTTTCAGAAAATAACTGCCTTTCAGTATAATTTATACAGGAGATCACCTATTTAAAGTAATTCAAAACATGGTCTCTTTACTTCCTTTCCCTTTTCTTTCCTGAGGAAGTAGTTGTCAGGTGTAATTTTATTGCTTATCAATATTATACTTGTTGTATGAACATAGAGGGGCTGTAGTTCTGTGGAAAAGTCTCACCATGGTGCTAAATTGGGTGCAGAGTTCTGGCTTCCCTTTAGGACATGCATGGATAACCAGCATAGCCAAGGATTAAATGAGTGGATGGTTTTCTGTGATTATGCCAGAATCTCAACCAATGATAAAGATATACGACCTGGCAGAAGTAAAAGTAAAGGTTATAAGTACATTTGGATGAAGGCTACCGAGACTGGAAAAGGATTGACCTTCCATTCAGATGCGAGCTTTTGACTTGGTTGCACTTTGCTTCCTCTCCAAACTGGCACTTTATTTTCAGCCCTCAAATAAAGAGCAACCATTTGATTTTGTAATGTAAAAACTATTATTGCCCTTAGGAAAAGGATTACTGAACTTTCTGTACCTAGTGTTTATGCCTTTAATAAGCACAGTGTTTCCAAGAGAATTGAATGCCTTTTTGTACTGTGATGTTTTTCTACCACTACATCTGAGTTTTGTACCTTAATGTCTGGGAAACTTGTTTTTATAAATTCACAGAAACCTGACAAACAGTAGGAATTTGTTCTCTGTCCTGTAGAGATGGGCAAATCCCTAAAGAGCTTGTTGATCTCATGCTAGCTACTTTGCTGTGAGCCAGGCGCCTTTCTTTTCTAAGGGAAAGATTTATACAGGGGAATAAGGTTCATGGGAAATAGCAGACTCAGGTAACTGCAGTGTTAACAGGCAGCACCACATATCGTGGGTTCATCCACTTACCTATGGAAACTCTTACAGGCTCTAACATTTGATTGTGCTTTACAGGTTGCATATAGTATTGCATTTTGATTCCAACTATGGCATCATAAAGGGCAATGACATACAAAGACCTGCTACTCTCCTAAATATTAAAAGCCAAAGCATGAAGAGGAAGAGTTTAAGTGTGGGGCAATGAAGCTGGAGAGAAAAGCAAGAGTCAGATGGCAAAGTGTTTTGTGTGCCAACTTCGAGACTTTAAACTTCATTCTAAGAAACTTCAGGAAGGTAAGGCAAAATCATGGGAGGTTTGCATGTCAGGACGTGAAGTTTTCAGTCATATATCTTAGATATGTCTTTCTTGGGGCTCTATGGAGGTTTGATTTGAATGGAGAAGGCTGGAAGCAGGGAGACCAGGTGGGTAGTTGTGGAGAAATTCAAGTAAACAAAGAGGAAGTCTAGAAGTGAGTACAATAGAGAGGATAGAGAAATTGGGACAGAGTTGAGTGAGTGAATGAATGAGTGAGGAAAGAGTGGTAATGAAATAAAGGCAGTTGGAAGATATGACTACTTCACTCTTTTGGTTAGACAATTTCTTAACCAATCAATAGATTAAACTGTGTTGAAAGAAAGATTTTTGTAGTTGGTGTCGGCAAGATGGAGTAGGAGATACCAGCCTTCATCCCCCCTCCCTCCCTGCCCCCTAAAGAACAACATTAGGCAGCTATCCACAAAAGAAAATAGCCTTGGGAGGGCTCAAGAGTCCAACCAAGGACTTAGAGCAACACGATGGAGCCAAAACAAAAAAGGAAAAGAAAAAGAAAAAAGGATAATAACCGCACAGAAAGGATCACTGAGAGATGAGCTTAGCTGAGATATCCGGAGGTGGCTAGGGACCAAGAAGATGGGGTAATCAATATCAGTTGCACAGCACGTACCATAATGGCCCTGGTGGCCTGCTCTGCAGAGGACTCTGGGCAGCCCCGCAACTGAGGCCCCACAGCAGCCAGACTCCCCACAGCTTTCACAGAGGAGAACCTGGTGGTATTTGTTGGCACAGACCCCAGTGGCCTGCTCTTCAAAGGACACTGGCAGTTTTTGGCGCTGAGGTAACCAGCAACCGCCACAGTTGAAAATTCCCCAGAGAAGGAGTTGCTGCGGTATGTTCTCTAAAACGAGCCGCTCTTTTACCACTCTGGGACCTGGGCTGCGCCTCAAAACCCTGTGCACACGTTGGATCCTGGAGCCACAGCTGCTGCACAGGCACCCCCGTTTCACGACTCCAGCTCTGTAGCTGCTGTTTGTGCACAGGCACTCCAAACAGTGGCTCAATGTCAGGCATCAGAGTTACCCCTGCTGGAGGTCAGCCAGTGCTCCAGATCCTGGAGTTGCTGTCACTTCATGTGCACTTGCACTCCAAACCCCAGCTCTGTGGCTGCTCTGTGGATACCCATGCATCAGATACCAGTGCCACCACCACAGCTATGGTGTCAGTGAGCCAGACCCAGCCCCTACAGGGATTCCCTGAGGCCCTGACATTCACTGTAGGAGAAAAAGAGATCAGTTGGTCTCCAGCAGCTTTCATAACCAAAGACCCCAACCGCCCTAGCTCCTTCTGTGGACACCCACAGTTTTAACATTGAGGACTTTGCAGTCATTGCCAGCACTGACATTAGCTGACAGATCTGCACAGAGACTACACCACTGGGCCTTTCCCAGAGTGGGAACTGCTACAAACAACCCAGACAGCATCCTCACACTTCACCTGCAGGTGAAGGTCTTTACTTACCAAAACCAATTCATAAAGTTGGAAAGTGGCAACTACTCAAACAAATGTACAGACATCAGCAAGAAACATGAAAAATCAAGGAAACAAGACATGACCATATGAACACAATAACTTTTCAGTAACTGACCTCAAAGGAATGAAACCTACAGCTTCCTGGATAAGGAATTCAAAATCATTGTTTGAAGGAAGCTCAACGAGCTGCAAAAGAACACAGATATTTGACACCAAAAGCAAAGGCAACAGAAGCAAAAATAAACAAGTGGGACTATATCAGAGTGAAAAGCTTCTTCACAGAAGAAATAGTCAACAGAAATGAAGAGGGAACCTATGGAATGGGAGAAAATATTTGCAAACTATTAGATAAGGGGTTGGTATCCAATATATATAAGGAACTCCCACAACTCAATAGCTAAAAATCAAATAGTCTGATTTCAAAATGACCCGAGTAGACAATTTTCCAAAAAAGACATATATAATGACCAACAGATACGTGAAAAGATATTCAACATCAATAATCATTAGTAAATGTGAATTAAAACCACAATGAGGTATCACCACATACCTGTTAGAATGGCTATTATTAAAAAAACAAGAGATAAGTGTTGGCAAGGATATGGAAACAAGGGAACCCTAGTGCACTGGTGGGAATGTAAATTGGTACATCCACTGTGGAAAATAGTACAGAGGTTCCTCAAAAAATTAAAAATAGAACCACTATATGATCTAGCAATCCCACTTTTGGGTATATACCCAGTGGAATGATATCTATCTTAAAGAGATATCTGCACTCCCAGGTTCATCACAGCATTATTCACAATAGCCAAGACATGGAAATAACTTAAGTGTCCATTGACAGATGAATGGACAAAGAAAATGTAGTATAAAATTGACTATTTTCTAGCTATAAAAAAGGAAAAAGACCTGCCATTTGGAAATCCATGATATCATGGATGAACCCGAAGGGCATTATACTAAATGAAATTAGCCAGACATTGAAGGACAAATACCGCATGGTATCACTTATACGTGGAATGCAAAAAGAAAAAAAAAAATCGAACTCATAGAGTAGAATGGTGGTTGCCCATGGCTGAGGGGGGTGTGTGTGTGTGTTGGGGGGGTGGGAATGGGGATTTGTTTGTAAAGGGTACAGTCTTTCAGTTATGAGTAGGTTTTGAAGATCTAATGTACAGCATGGTGACTGTAGTTAACAATACTGTATTATATACTTGAAATTTGCCGAGAAAGCAGGTTTTCAGCATTTTCGGTGCACAAACACACACAAAGGTAACTACATGAGATGGTGGATGTGTTAATTAGCTTGATCGTGATAATCGCTTCACAATGTATATGTTTACCAAATCATCATGTTGTATGCTTTAAATAAACACAATTGTATTTGTCAATTATACCAATAAAGCTGGAAAAAAGAGAAATATTTTCAGGTAATATTTACTGGGGGTGTTCGGTTTAGTTGACTATAGCCCCTGGACACAGCTTCTTTTTCAGTCACCTCCAAGACACTGCTTTATCATCATTCAGAATTTCTTTGTAGCTGATTCCCCCTCTGAAATAACAAATTTTATTGAAACCGATCAAAGGAAAATGAAAAGAGATAAAATACTGCATATTTATTTTACTTCTCTGTCTACTGTGATTTCTTTTCACCCCAATAAGTTTTTAATGCTTGTAACAGACTTCATTTCTTCTTACTTTCACATTAGGGAAAAAGGGAGATCTAAATTGAAAGATACAATAATAGTAGTACATTTTTTAGATTATAAAATTTAGAGGATAGCAAATCAGATCTGGTATGCTTGGTGTGGAATTAACATATTATTTGGATGTTTCCCACCTTGTGCCTTCCATAGGAAATATTTACAGTTTCAAATTTATACTCTCTTGAGCCACAAGATTACAAATGAAGGAGTCCTATCATCTGTGAAGACCAGATTGCTGGAGAAAATAGGGGAGATGCTGGTCAAAGGGTACAAAGGTTGAGTATAAGGAATGAATAAGTTCTTGATATCTAGCAGTCAGCATGGTGGCTATAGTGAATAATACTGTATTGTATACTCAAAATTTGCCGAGAGAGTTGATCGTGATTGTTCTCCCCCCACACACAAAGATGTAACTACGTGAGTTGATAACTAGATATGTTAATTAGCTTGCTTGTGGTAATTATTTCACAATTATTTGCATATCAAAACATCACATTGTATACCTTAAATGTATACAATTTTTATTTGCCTAGTAAACCTCAATAAAGCTGAAAAAAATAAAGAAATATAAACATCATCAAAAGCTAAACTATTTACCATAAATGAGGTGCATAAATGCCTGTCAATAACCCACAAAATAACAGTAAATTTTAAAAAAAGAAAGAACATACACTGTGATGCATATAGTAGGCATTAAGCAAAATTGTATCATCACCCATGTAAGAAACATATGCTGTGAGCAAATTATTGAGTTGGGGTCAAAAAAGTTGAGAAGTGAGTCCAAAAACATATAAGAAATGGTTCTTTCCTTCCAATGTAGTTGATGAGACATATACATCAATATACATTATCTGACAGACTAGAGTGGGATAGCAATACAAGCCAACATTGCAAGACACCAAGCAACTTATGGTTGAAAACCAAAGGGATGATGGTAACAGTAAATGTCCAAGAGGGAAAGAAAGTTATGTGGGTCCAAGCGGTTTAGGATGGGTTCCATAGAGTTGGTATAGATGGAGAGGAAGGGAATACAAAGATAGAGACATGACAGTTTGTTTTTGTGGAAAGGAGAAATAGAGAATTGCAGTCCAAAAAGTAGGTTGGTGTCCAAGGGTAAAGACAATCTATCTTAGATATTAAGAGCCGCTTCTGAGTCTTGGGTTTGAATCCTAGAACAGTTCTCACCAATTTTCTTTGGGCAAGAAAGCATCTTGCTAATCGTCAATTTCCTCTTTATAAGATGTGGCTAATAATGGTTATTCCTTAGAGGTGTGTGTGTGTGTGTGTGTGCACATGTACTGACATAATGCATAGATTGCTTGGTAAAGTGCTATTTAGTGAATGGCAAATGAAGGAATGTCAACCATGTGTGTCCATAGGTAACCAGGGATGGGTTTTGATGTGTTCAGTGACATCATGAAAGCTGCCATAAAAAAGCATGTTAGGATAATAATGTAAAAAAATGACTGTGGTAAAAAAGGACTGGGGAGGGGGATGGAGTTACAGGCAAGTACAGTGCTTAGGAAGCTATTACATTAAATCTATCATGAGCAATTAAATATCCAAATTATAATGGCAATAACAGGGATTGAAAACAACAGCAAGAGAGGGTTAGATTTAAAAGCTTTTGCGCAGAAGAAAAATAGGACTTCATGTCTGATTGAAAATGGATTAAGGGACTAAAGGTAAGGGGAAATGTACATAGAGACTTCTGAAAGTTTATGATTCTCTGACTCAGGAAATGGTGATCTTTTTAATAGAAAAGTATGAGGGGGCAGCCAGTTTTCAGAGGGGAAAGGTGGGGCTTGGTTTTTGATACATTGTTTCCCAGTTAGGATGTAAAATAAAATTGCTGAGGTACAGTTAAAGAGGCTCAGAGGGCAGGGCTACCGCTGGTAGAATCTAGAGGAGCAAGAAAGGAACCTGCAAAGAAGGCAGGTGAAAAACCAGCAGGGGTAGAAGGAGAATCCAAGGGATGTAGTAAAAATACACCATAGAGGAGGGAGATGCAGCCTGGTGTGCCGGGTCTGACCTGCAGGTGACACCACAAAGGTGCCTACCAGATGGACTGAGACTGCAGTTATCGATACAGATGCCATCCCTAACTTTTCAATAGGCTGTTTCAGAAACAGTATGGGTTGGGAGTCCAAGGTGAGGTGAGATCAAGGCAGAAAGGGTAGAAGGCGACAGGTGAGAAGTTTGGCCATCAAAAGAAGCAAACTGTAGGCAGCAGGAAAGCAGATAGGCTTTCAAGATGCTTTTGGAAGGTAGAAGAGACAGAACAATTCGATGGGGGAACTTAAACATGAGGAAGAGGGGATCATCTCAGAGAGATGATAGAATGGGAAAAAGGCAAGGAACTGGCATATCCCTACTTATTAGATAAGAAGAAAGGAAAAACTGGTGGGTATAGAAATAAGTATTTTGAACTGGGACTTGCATTGGCCTTGGAAAAAAATGAAATTTGAAAATGAAACTGGGAATTATCTCCAAATTGAAACTGAAAAAACAGGAGGCCACACAAGGAAAATGAGGGAAGTTCTAGGAAAGAATCATGGTATTTTGGCCATCTTTAGAGTAGTAAAAGAACAACAAACATCACGTCCAATACCGTAGGGTGAGCAAAGGCCTGGCCAACTATATTAACCCGCCGTAAGTCATGAAGATGTCGGCACCTCATCAAAGAATTTTCAGATAAATTAACAAGTACAATGGCAAATTCAAGGTAAAATGGGACTAGGGAACAAGGTTGCTTTCAGTGATGGACGGTCCTACATTGTGAAGGCAGGGAAACTTGGCATTTCCTGATCGGGTGGAGCTGTGAGAGATTAGGAAGAAACAAAGAGAGAAACAAAGCCTAGTAGAGTACAACAGCTCAGAGTGTTTCAATGTCAGTCAACAATCAGTGGCATTGCCCAGAAAGAACATTGAAACAGTGGAAGTGATCCAGAGAGTAAGAAATTGTTATTTTCAAACCAACCAATTAGAAAGTGACATGACAGACTATAAATAGGCAATATGTCAGCATTGTATCATCAAACATCCTAGGTTGACAACTCAACCAAGCGAACAAAATGTTAGGGTGGGACTGGCCATCGTGAAGAGAATCTGCTGGTCAAGCCAAAATAAATACGATTACATGTGACATTTCAGAATGGCAAGGCTTCAAAAGAATAGCAGATGAAATAACCCTTACTAATAATGAATGAGAAGAGAAAAATACCCTGGGATGATGAAGAAAGACAAATAAAAGAGAAGGCAGACTTTAGATCAATAGTGGCTTAAGAGCAAGGACTGTATTTTAAGAAAGCTGTCATTTACTCGTTCTTTGTGCCTGAAGGTCCAAGTCTGTAACTGGCAATAGGAGATGTTTCTTCTGCCTTAAATGGCAGTGGGGTCCTATGCAATCATTTCCCATTTACAAAGGAATACAGCTGAAATGATGATGCTTAAGGTCACGGCTAGCTTTGAAGTTCTGTGATACTTGATGTTGAGGCACACATTTTCGTGTAAGAACCTGGACACGGTTGGATATCAGAGGAACATTGCTTTAGGAATCAGAAGAATCAGAAAGCTTGGATTCCAGTCTCAGATCTGTGTGATTGTGTATCTTATGACACGTCATTTGATTTCTCAGTATCTCAAGTGCCTTGTGTAAAATAACAAAGAGAGGCTAAGTGCTCACTGAGATCTTTATTACATTTTAAAAATCTGTGTTTCTACAAGAGTAGGGAACCACACTATTGACTGCCTAAATAATAAGGTTGTTCTTTGCCAAATAACATTAGGCTTAGAAACAACTATTTGTGGGTGATAGAGCCTTTCTAGAAAATTAAGACTTCCTCAGGAGAAGGGATCTGATGCTAATGCAAAAGCACAGAGATAGCACTAAAGCCATTGGACTGAATAAGGTGACTTCTGGAGTGAGTGTAGATAGAAGGGTCTTCTGAAGATTGAGCCCAGCTTTACAACTTCAAGGTGGGGGAGATCTAGCAAAGGAGATGGGGACCAGTCTGTGAGGGTATAGGAGAACTAAGAACAAATAAAGTCTAGGTGGCCAAGGAGAGAAAGCATGTTATGGAGGAGGCAATGTCGTCAAGTGCTATTGATCAGAGGAAGATGGTGGTTGAGAACTGTCCATTGGACTTGGTGATGTGGGGTCATTAGTGACACTGATAAGAGCAGTTTCATGGAATGGTGGGGGATGAAGGCCTGACTGAAGTAAGTCGAAAGAAGAACAAGAGAGAAGAAAATAGAGCTAAGAAGCACAGAACCCTTTCAGTGTGTTTTGCAGGAAAGGGAAGCAACCATTGAAAAAAAGATACAAAGTCAGGAAGTTTTGTTTTGTTGTTCAATGAGAGTTATTCAGTGAGAATGATGCAGTAGAGTAGTAAATTGATGATACAGGAGCCAATAGATAACAACAACAGAAAAAATAACTAAGCAAAGTCATTTCAGATTGTAGTAAGTACTGTGGATATAAATAGGATATGTTAGCCAGGGAAGCATTGGGATCACACTTTAAATAAAGTGGTTAAAGAAAGCCTTTCTAAGATGTTTGAGATGAGATCTGAAGATTTTTCTAGTTGCTGTTGAGGGGGAGGCGGGGAAAGAGAGAGAGAGATTGAGAGAGGGAGAGAGATTGAAAGAGAGGGAGAGATTGAAGGAGAGATCGATTGCAGAGGGAATATAAAGTACAGATGACCCACTTCAGCTTGGAATATGTGCAGTGTAGGGAAGGGGGTCAGTATGGCTGAAGAAAAGGGAAAGACAGAAATGATGCTGAAGAGTGGGCAGGTCCCAGATCTTGTCATTGTTTGTAGATCATGATGGGTTTAGATTTTATTGTAAGCACAAAGAGAGGTCCCTGGAGGATTTTGAACACGAGCATATTTTAATATGATCATTAATAACATTGTTAATAACAATTTTATCATCTTGCATTTTTAAAATACTTTATAAGTGCTGAATCTCTTAAGTGGAAGTTCATGGAGCTCACGTCATTTGCTTGAAGGCTTAGCACAGACTTGGGTGCTGAACTCAGTGGGATGCAGAGCAAAGACTCAAACCCAGTTCTACCACTTGCAAAGCCAGTGATTTTTTTCCATCACTCTGCAGTCCACCATTTTTAGCTTTTGCCCATACTCCCCACACTCAAATCTGTGGCCCTGTCAATACTGCCTCTCGACTGACACTTCCTATTGTTTTTCCCTTGCTCTTTTCTTTGATTTTTGAACACATCAGGATTAACCCCAGGCACAGAAGATATACTTGAAGAAGATTGTTTTTAATGACAACATTATTTTTATTGGTAAACTAAAATATTTGATATTTCAAGCAGAGTAGATTAAGACTTATGTCAGATATATAGGACAGGATTAATAGGGGACAATAGTTTTGATTAAAATCAGTACACTGTGATTGAAACATCCGAATCATATTTTTAAAGTCTGTAGCATAGTTCTTCACTTGAATGTATTAAATTCTTAGGTTAGTTTGCCAGGCATTTTGATCATTATTTTTTGGCATAATTCAATGAGCAAAAGGACCCTCTTCAATCTTTGAAACAGAGAAAGGATTTCCAAACTAAAGTCCATATTTTAATCGATGTTTACTTAAGGAAGACTTGCTTATCAATCTTTTAGATTTCTGCTTGGAACTAGTTGCATGTGATTTCTTTCGAAGTATAAAAAGCATTTACCATAACATAGAATGTGAAGATAAATATTAGCCAGGTCTTCACATAGTCATAGGGCTGATCTAAGTGAAATCACTCTACGTGGCTCAGGCACAACAAAGGATTTACCTGTAAGGCTACAGTCAGAGTTAAGTGGCTAAAAATGTCCCATTGGTTCAAGTGGCTCCAACCTATTAAGATGTCCCCAAACAGAAGAGCTGAGAAGTCAGGTTGTCACCGTCCCCACCACGGAAACGGGCCAAGGTAAATCAAACTTCCCTAATATTTTACTCACTTCCAATCAGCTACAGTCACACAGAAACAATATTATTATTATGGCTTTACTCACGGCAGAAAAGTTTAAGTTGTTGAAGATTTAGTGCAAGATATGACCATCTGTACCAAAACATTCAGTTTACATGCAGACTGTTGAACGTTTGTTTTAGTGGGGCCATAAAATAAATGCAGCACAAGATTCCTCTGTAGTGTAATTTTTATCACCTTATGTAGGAATAAAATAGTTTCTTTTGAGTTTAAAGGGCTGACATCAAGAGGCAAGAGGGAAAAAAACGCCTCACCCTAAAACTAATTGTTTTGCTTATTAACATAGAAGAATAATGCACAGCTACAACCTTTACTGTACATAGATTACAAAATTAAGGAACTACTTTTACAGTAAGTCAAATTGTTAGATCATATTTTTATACCACTAAATCCTAGTAATATAAAAAATAATCTGTCAGGAAATCTACAAATGATTCAACCGCAAGTTGAGACTTGGAAACAAAAAGAATTGCATAGTACCCACCTGTATCAGCTTAGCTCTAATTATATAGATGGAATTATGTGTTATTTTTTTCGTTCGGTAACCATTTACTCAGTTCAATTCAATAGGTAATAATGGAGAACCTACCACATGCAAAGCCCTGTGTTAGGCACCACTAGAGAGGCACAGATAAGTAAGACATGGTCCCTGTTCTCAAGGAGTTTACAGTCCAGTGGAGGAGATGGATGAGAACACAACTAAACCTAACATAGGTCTGGCTGTGACAAATGCTGCAAACAAGAGTATAAAAGAAAGTGCCATTCGTTTTGCCCAGAGGATTCAGGAGGGGTTCACAGAGATGAATGGTGCGTAGAACTTCTCCAGACAGAGAGGGAACAAAGGGCTTTCCAAGTAGAGGAGCACTATGATGGAAAGTATTTAAGTTTGACTCGAGCATGGAGTCCTGATAGAGGGGGCATGGATAGAGATGGACCTCTGTGGGAGAGGAAAGATACTGGAACTGAGGTAGAGGCCAGAGCCGAGTGAAGCCTTGATGGAGACAGGAACCAGAGTATACACAGTGGGAATGGAAATGAACCAGGGACCTTGTGGGTCTTGTGATTTTTGTCTCAGTCGTGTTCTTTTGTCATGCCTAAATTACCTGCCAGGGATTTTCTGTTCTTTCTTTAAGACTCAGCCCTAAAAACCATATCCAGGTGAAGCCTTCCTCCACCTCCTGGAGGGCATATGTGTCTCCATTCTTGGTACCTCCATAGCATGTGGATCAGACCACGCTTGGAGTTCTTGTAAGCTACATCCATATGAGGAGCAGATTGGAAGGTGGGCTTCATTTTGGATTCACTGTTTGCAAGGGTAGTTTTAGGTGGAGGTGGGCAGTAGGCAGCTAGAATCCCCATCTGTGGCTCAGGAAGAACATAGGGTTTAAGGTAAAGATATGGGAAGAATTTGCATAGAAATGGTCTTAGAATTGGATTAAATTTAGGGGAAAAATAATGACTCAGTTTAGAACACGTTAAGTTTCAGAAGTCTGTAAGACATTCCTGTTTTATTTTTTAAACCCCGTACTAGCTGTGGACTTAAGTCTTTAACTTACACTCCAGATATGTCTGACTAAAAATAAAGTGTGTCGTTTGGTGAGGGGCTCAAAGTTTTTATTGGAAAAATTTTAAACATGTTTTAATATAAAACAACATGAACCTTTTCTAAAAAATTCTGAGTCAGTATTTTAGTAAGATAACGGAATGCCTAATTGGGGCATATACTACTTAGGAAGCTATGGATTATAGTTATTATTAGAAAGACGTTGCTTATGTGAAAATTGACAATTAGCTTTCAAGAGCAAGTCAATTCATGAGTGAATAGATCCTGCTATGAGATAGACCCAAGTGTGTGTTGAAAGGAGCCATTGGTCCTCCACCCAATGCCAAATCACTGAGGAATCACTCAGAAAAAGGGCAAATCTGTAAGGGCAGATGTTCTGGAAGACATAGTTGGTGTGTCTCTGGAAAAAAAAAAAAACGATTGTGAAGTGTCACAAGTTACTCTAAGTGACAATTTCAAGAAAAAAAATTCTTTTGCTGCCAACTGTATTGGGGAAGCTCTTCAGAAAGGGTTTTTTCTAAAGAGAAAAAAAAGTTACATCTTTGCTTTTGTCTCTTGCTGTTCCGAGTGTTGATAAGTCTGCAGTTAGGATGGATTTTTCCGTGTTGGATTCTAAATAAGAGGAGAAAGGAGGAGAGCTTGGGAGGAAAGGGGATGCATGGAGCAGAACCTGCAAGAGAGGAAGGGGGGATGAAAGAGAGTGAAGAAAGCAATTTGGAAATGAAAACCTCTTGACAAAGTTCAAGAAGGTGGGGCTAGGGTCAGGAACAGAGGGAGGAGGAATGTTCATAGAGGAAGGTGCTAGAGTGATGAGCATAGAGGCAGAAGGCTATTGAGGAAAGAAAACTGAACATGAATCGATGATGCTATGGGAATGAAAGCAGGGAGAACCCAGGCAGCAACGTCAAGAGGAGACATTACTGTTCATGCCAATCCGTATTTATGAAAAGCATTAATCTCTAGGGATGATGATGAAGATGGCAAAAAAAAAAAAAAAAAAGGACACAGGGAATTTGATTATGAGACTGTCAGAGATCTCTAAGCAGTTTTGAAAATAATGGGACAGGATGAAGATTGGAAGTGGTCAAAGGAAGAGAAGAAATTGGGGTGAGCGAGAGAAGAGAGGGACCAACTGAAAAGAGAGGGATGGGATGGGAGCAAGTGGTGGGTGTGCTTAGTTTTCTTTTGTTTTAGCAGGGAGGAGATCAGAAATCACTTGACGGAAGGCCATCAAGAGCCTCAGAGGAACCAAGAAGGACCTGAAAACAGAAGACCAGGAAAACCATCTTCAATAAGAGCAAAGAATTGAAAATAGGGAATCTAGTAAAAACGGGCGGGCGATGGCTCTCAACCTTTTTCCACCATGCACACATGATTCAGAATGTTCCTATGTTCTGTGCTATCATGGGAGTACATACTTTCTGGCAAATCAGCTGTGATTTCACCTCATTCTCATCCACTCTAGAAAGCCTGTCAAAGTGCAAATGAGAGCGACACTGGATCCCCTCTCATGTGGCCGAGTCTCTAGCATGCATGAGCCAGAAAACAAGAGAAAGGGAAGGTCTAGAGTATGGATTAAGGGGATAATGTGCTATCAGGGAAATGGACAGGGGGCTTTTGTGTCTCAGCCATTTGAGGTTGAGAGAAAAGGAAGGGGGGAGGGGGGGGCTTAAGAGAACCTCTCTGATGAAGTTATTCAAAGAACCGAGCCTTGAGCAGTAAAAAACAAAATGTGTTAACGGAGAAACTTGGATGGGGGTGAGAGTGAACACTGGGGAGCCTTGAGAAGATGGAGAGAATACGAGCCAAAACCCAGGCAGTGCGACAGGGAAGAAATGGTGGGGAGACACAGAATCTGGGAAGGAGTCCTCAGAGCAGAGATGGGAAAGCTGTCGGCTCTGTCGTTGTTTCACTGCTGGGCAGAGAGCAGGCATCGCCCCAAGATCCAGGGGCCGGCCTGGGTGACCCAGGGTCCGCCCAGGTCGCGGGGTGGTCCTTAAAAGCAGTCTTTTTGTTCTTTGGTGATAACAGACTGGTGGGTCAGATATACCAGTTTTTTCCCCTCTGTCCCCTTCTGTCAAATTATGAAAGCTTCATGGGCAATGTGTGTTTTTAAGTTTTAAGCACCACTCAATCAGAGGGGATTTTCCACAAGGACTTACAAAAATGCAGATTACACTGTAAAAATGCTTTTCAGCCAATAAAAGTCCTGTTTTACTGAGCGAATTTCTTTATGATGTTTAACTTTGGTTCAGGTTCTGATTCCGAGAAATGAAATTTGGTGGAGTGAAAAGGAAAAACAACGTGGAAAGAAGAAAACCCCAAGATAGCCATTTAAAACCCCACAATCAGACCTTGTTTATGTGATATGGACTCAGAGCTTTCTCTTCAAAAATGCATGCGATTAAGAAAATACTTTGAGAACCTAATAATAGGTCCTTGAAACCTGAGATCCACCTCTCATCTTTCTAACTCTTGGGAACGCAGTTAATAAGAATGTATGTTTTTAATACACCGATTCTTAGCAACAAAGTAGTTCTTTAATTAGTACAAAACTCGAATAATGCATTGCCTATTATCGTGTACTGCACGTAACATTTGGTAACTTGTACTGGCAGATTCGTTTACATATGTCACCACTGTACCTGTAATTTAGCTTAATGCCAGGTCAGTGTGCCAAGTGTGTGTGTCTGTTTTTAAAGCTTTCCCCAACAGTCGTTTCATGGGCCTTCACAGTAGTAACTGAAACAGTGTCTGTATTAGGAAATCGTAATCAGTCAAAATGCTGTCTCTTGCAGGGATCCACTATAGTCTTCACTCGCATGAGGGCAATGAGTGGTTCACTTTTTAGAAAATTACTTAGTATTATCTTAAAAAATGGGAAATACCGGCCGAAGGTGTAGTCAGTACGGTCAGTCTGTAATTTTGCCGAGGGGGATGCTTGGTGTCTTTTAAGCGAATTAAGTCAAAATCAAAGCGTGGGACTTGAAATATACTTGAGACCTGGTCGGATGGTTAAGGCACAGGACAGACCAGATGTAGTGATCTGACGAATCCTTTTTGGTGTAAGTTGTTCTAATTTCTCACATCACCACATGCAGTTTTCTGGTGTCGGGAATCACTTCTTGACAGAGAAATCAAGCTTCTCCCACGTGACCAATTTGCCCCAAAGGAGGATGCCTGAAAGAGAATGCCTGCCAGTCCCTTTCTGTCCTGATCTCTGTCACCGTGGTCTCTACAGGTGTTGCGGCTGGAAGCGTCAGAAGAGAAAGGACTCCAAAAAACATGAGGAAACCTCAACTTGCAACTATTTAAAAGTACCCTCCTCTCTCTTGAACCGTCAGTAGGAAGTGTGTGGTTTATTCCCTCACTCCACACCGGATTTAAGTGGGCAGATAGCAGCAGGATTTTAAAAGTTTTTCATCATGACTTAAGTCTCTAAGATTTAGAGTATTTTGTTTGTCTGACTGTCTCACCAGTACAAACCTTCGCCATCGATATTAGAATGGAGAATTCCTTCCTTTGGAATTCACAAGCATAACATACATAATCCTTTATCTCTGGCAAAGCTATTAGCTTCTTGGCCTTTGGCTGGTAGATGTATACAGTATCTATAGTTATTGCATGCGAGTGTTCTCAACTGACTTGCAAACCCTTTGATCAAACCAGCTAAACTTGATTTTCCAGATTATTCAAGAGACAAGGCACACATCTATCAGCTTTACAAGTCCTGGCAAGCAATCAAGACCCCATGCTCCCCCACTCCCTTCAACAGAATCAAAGGTAAACAGGGAGCCAGCTCTCATTTAAATATGTAGCATCGAGATCTTGCCTCCACTTTCACAGTTGTAGCAGCAGAAGAAAAACAACAGTCGAAGTAAGAAAAAGGTTTCCTTGGCAAGGATGCCAAACTAAATAATGACACCCAAAGCAAAAACATGCTTCACTGAAACTAAACTTCAGTCAATTCAGCCTGCTTAAAACAAAGCTTTTTTTGTGATTTCAAAAGTGAACATTGTACTTTGCTCTGGCAGCCATTTCTGTGTTTTTGAATGATCCGATTATGCATAAATCCCCGGCCTACAGGTCTTTCAGCACCTCTATCCCGCGAGTGATTTGAAAACATGACTGAGAATTTCTATATACAGTGCCTGCCCTTTTCTTCCTCTTAACCTTTTGAAATATACACTTTGACTCCACTGTTTTGACATACATTGTCATTGTGTGTTTTCTCTCTCTCTCCCTTTCTCTCTCTCTTTTATTGCTTTGGAAATATTTATAGGACATCAGGGTCTCTGCTTCCTGTTCCCTCGAAGCTCATGTTCTTCATCACCCTGCCATCCACGTCTTGCTACGGTGCTACGGACTTCACTGGGACAGATTTGAAGTAGCCATATGCGTCCGCCTTTGTGATTTGTCCAGTTTGTAGTAAAGAGACAGCAAACAAAAATTGGTTTTGTCGTTGTTGTTGTTCTTAAATAATTAAAGCTGTGATGTTAAGGCCTTTATTTGAACAATGGCATGTGTGCTTGGCTGGTGAGTAGCCGACGGACTAACAGCATAAAATGGTACCCGTTTGAGAACACATGGCCACATCGTGGCTTGGAAGGGGTTATTTTTTTTTTTTATATGAAATTTATTGACAAATTGGTTTCCATACAACACCCAGTGCTCATCCCAAAAGGTGCCCTCCTCAATACCCATCACCCACCCTCCCCTCCCTCCCACCCCCCATCAACCCTCAGTTCTCAGTTTTTAACAGTCTCTTATGCTTTGGCTGTCTCCCACTCTAACCTCTTTTTTTTTTTTTTCCTTCCCCTCCTCCATGGGTTTCTGTTGAGTTTCTCAGGATCCATATAAGAGTGAAACCATATGGTATCTGTCTTTCTCTGTATGGCTTATTTCACTTAGCATCACACTCTCCAGTTCCATCCACGTTGCTACAAAAGGCCATATTTCATTTTTTCTCATTGCCACGTAGTACTCCATTGTGTATATAAACCACAATTTCTTTATCCATTCATCAGTTGATGGACATTTAGGCTCTTTCCATAATTTGGCTATTGTTAAGAGTGCTGCTATGAACATTGGGGTACAAGTGGCCCTATGCATCAGTGCTCCTGTATCCCTTGGATAAATTCCTAGCAGTGCTATTGCTGGGTCATAGGGTAGGTCAATTTTTAATTTTCTGAGGAACCTCCACACTGCTTTCCAGAGCGGCTGCACCAGTTTGCATTCCCACCAACAGTGCAAGAGGGTTCCCGTTTCTCCACATCCTTGCCAGCATCTATAGTCTCCTGATTTGTTCATTTTGGCCACTCTGACTGGCGTGAGGTGATATCTGAGTGTGGTTTTGATTTGTATTTCCCTGATAAGGAGCGACGCTGAACATCTTTTCCTGTGCCTGTTGGCCATCCGGATGTCTTCTTTAGAGAAGTGTCTATTCATGTTTTCTGTCCATTTCTTCACTGGGTTATTTGTTTTTCGGGTGCGGAGTTTGGTGAGCTCTTTATAGATTTTGGATACTAGCCCTTTGTCCGATATGTCATTTGCGAATATCTTTTCCCATTCCGTTGGTTGCCTTTTAGTTTTGTTGGTTGTTTCCTTTGCTGTGCAGAAGCTTTTTATCTTCATAAGGTCCCAGTAATTCACTTTTGCTTTTAATTCCCTTGCCTTTGGGGATGTGTCGAGTAAGAGATTGCTGCAGCTGAGGTCAGAGAGGTCTTTTCCTGCTTTCTCCTCTAAGGTTTTGATGGTTTCCTGTCTCACATTCAGGTCCTTTATCCATTTTGAGTTTATTTTTGTAAATGGTGTGAGAAAGTGGTCTAGTTTCAACCTTCTACATGTTGCTGTCCAGTTCTCCCAGCACCATTTGTTAAAGAGACTGTCTTTTTTCCATTGGATGTTCTTTCCTGCTTTGTCAAAGATGAGTTGGCCATACGTTTGTGGGTCTAGTTCTGGGGTTTCTATTCTATTCCATTGGTCTATGTGTCTGTTTTTGTGCCAGGAAGGGGTTAAAGAAGCAGAGGAACACTTACCGGGCTCCACGTTTCTTTGGAAAGGCTCCGAACTAGCAATGCTGGCACGATCTGCTCTGCTTACACCGTGAATAAAGTCCCAGAGTAATGGTCACTTGACCATTTAGGTCCTTCCCCCTAAAAACTGGAGACATCTCCCCATGGTTTTGGCTAAATTCCTAAATGCACCATCGTATTGTGTCTTGGGAGTTCCCGCTGATGTCAACAGGATACATTCCTTACCTCACTCTAGGACACCATCTGGCAGCTCTCTATTAATGCTCGTTTGGCAGAACGAGTTGATTGAGGGTTGCCTTCCCCACTGGGACCTTGAAGGTGTGAATGACAAGCATGGTGAAGCCAGAAATGATGCTTTGAACCGGGGCAGATGCTCCTCGGGGTGGGGAGGGTGGGGGGGGGGGGAGGGCTGCTGCAGAAACTGCAAGGCTAATTCTCCATAAGTTGCCCTAATGCCCCAGTATAGTCATAAACTGATCTCTCAAAGCCAACTCTGGGATAGGGTAAGTCCACGAACCATCATGCGACTTCCCTGAAAAGTTCTTGTTGCTAAGACCCGCTTTTAAGAATAGATAACTATATTTAGAAAACTCTGTGGATCTCTATCGTGTGTGTATGTGTGTGTAAAACTGCCCTCTCCTGGTTTTTCCTCCTACCCTTGTGACAACTTGTTCTCAATCTCTTTTGCTCTTTCTTCTCATTCTAGATGTTCTAGTGAGATAACATTATCTACTGGTAGAGTTTCAATTGCTTACTATATAATAAGTACTCACAAATGCAATCTCAAGGCAACACTGCTCATTAGGGTTTGGAGTCACATATCCGACTAATTACTAGACAGCTGCTCTTCAATGTCCTGTTGACCCCCTTCTGTCCTGTGACCTGTGACCTGCATCTCAGTGAATAATATCACCTTTACCACATTTGTTCAAGCCATAAACCTGAGAGTCCTTCCGATTCTTTCTCTTCCCTTACTTCCCACATCTAATCAAACCAGGCCCTATCGACTCTTCCTCTCCAAAATCTCTTAGATCTACCCATTTCACTCCACCTTCTCTGGCACATGCAGTCCATGACTCTGCACCATTTCCTGCCTGGCTTATTAGCTGGGCTCTTTGCCTTCAGCCCCGGAAACTGATCTCTCTAAACTATAACTCAAATCTGCCAGTCTTAAAATCTGCCTTAAAGCCATCAATGGCTCCCTCTTGCTCTTAGCATAAAAGCCAAACCTTCTAACATAGTTTACAAAGTCCGTACATCCTTGAACTCTGATTCCCTCATGGCCTTAACTCTTTACCCTTCACCTCTTAATGCCACACTTCAGATGCCACACTTCAGATTTACTTCTCCATCTTCCCTCATTCTGATTGTTGCCTTTTACCTGGTTATCTTAACTCCTCACATGTGGATGATGCACTGAACCTCAAGTCTTGTTTCTATGAGGCTGTGCTTAGGAATCCTTCTCTAATGTTTCAGCTCCAAGTTATAGCACTCCCTATTGCCCCTCTATACTCCAGCACATCATACATTTATCTCTGTGCACGATGGTCTCTTTAGGAGTTTCTATTTTTCACCCTTCCCCCACCAGGAGGACAATGACTTGCCAAATGTCCAATATGTACTATGTAGTTAATAAATATTTCGATAAAAAAAGAACAAATGAATTCATCAAAACAGGAGCCATCAATACTAACAGGCTCCAACTCATCAGGTGAGGCAAATATGTCTCTTTCATTCTTGAATCCAGTGCTAGTAGAATCAAATTTAATTGAACAGAAAGAAAGTGAGGGAAATGGTAGGTCTTTCAGGATTCTTAGAGATCATCCTCATTTGATGGGTGAAATAACAAAGTCCCAGAGAGTGTAAGTTATTTCATTATCATACCAGAGGATGACTCCTTTTACTCCTGAGCCAGTATCCTATTTTTTCAGGCATTAACATTTCCGCTGCTTTGAGATATATGAAATGGTAACCCACTTTTTGAGTTTGCTTGTTTTAATGTTTCTTTTCTGGCTATTACTAAGTTGAACATAGTTCTGATATTTATTGGCCAAGGTAGGTTTCTCTTTATTCAGCTGCCTGTTTGTATCATTTGTTCATTTCATATTAGATCATTTTTTTCTTATACATTTTTAGGAATTCTTTATACATTCTGCATACTAATTCTTAGCCATTTGACTTGCAAATATCCAGTAAATTTGAAGATATATACAATCTGTGACCGGTAGTTCCATGCTTAGGCAAATACTTTTGAGAGAGTCTCTCGCACATGGCCAAAGAAACATTTAAGAAGATTGTTCTTGTGGTGCTAAAGGCACAAAATTGGAAATAGCCTAAATGTATATTCCGTAAATGAATAAATCACCAATTTATGGTATACTCAAATATTGGAAATGGAAGCTTAAATTTATGAAGTGGCTGTACACATTGTTAGCATTGATGAAGTCAGAAAATATGTTGCCCCCCAAAAGCAAATAACAAATCAATACACAGTATTCCATATACATACAATGTCACAAAACAATTCTTTAAAAAAATATACTTTTTAATGTTTATTTATCTTTGACAGAGAGAAAAAGAGAGACAGAGAGCAAGCAGGGTAGAGGCAGAGAGAGGGAGACACAGAATCTGAAGCGGGCTCCAGGCTCTGAGCTGTCAGCACAGAGACTGATGCGGGGCTCGAACTCACAAACCGTGGGAACATGACCTGAGCTGAAGTGGGACGCTTAACCAACTGAGCCACGCAGGTGCCCCACAAAACAATTCTCAATAATGTTTATAAGTACATATATGTAAGGTAAAAGCAAAAGACAGAATGCACATCTTTGAGTCCTGGAAAAACAAGATGAGTTGGAAGAGCTTAGAGAAGAAGCAGAGTTCTAGTGATGGGAGAAGTTTCTAGTAAAGAGGGTGGTGGGACAACGCAGACCATGAAATACCTTGCTAGCTGACACAGAGTTGGAAAGAGTTGTAGACTTATAAACATTATAATTCCTGGAAGGAGAAACCTATCAGTGGGAATAATAATGTTTGATTATACCTTTATGACCCATTTATATGAATAGATTATAGGAGATGAAAAGGAACTCAAAGCTCATCTTGAAGTTCAACTCCTTCATTTTAGCAACAGAGAAAATAGGCTTAGAAAAGTCAAAGTGTAAAGATAAGGGAAGATAGTTTGTGCCAGAATACTGGGCTACAATGAATCCAGTCATTCAATATATATGTTACTGGCTGACTTCTTAATTGGTGGGTCGCCTAATTGTACCATAGCCATAGTAGGTTTGGGAAAGACTGGAGCAGAGAATTTTGATTAGGTATGGATTTGATTTTGATGAATGGGCCATAACAAGGTAGAGTTTTGAACATCAAACAGGTATCGCCAAGTGGGCAGTTGCCTGTGATATGGGGTGTTTTAGAATGGGGAGACATAGGACATTATAGGGGTCATTGGAGTTAAACTACCTCACAGTTTTGCCTGGATAAGTCCTACTTGCTAGCTGATTGATATCACGTTGGAACCATTTGGACCCTTATGGCTCCAATAAAGATTATCTCATTAGGTAGCCCAAGGCTAAGAGATAACTATAAGGTCCCTCTGTGATGACCTTACAGAAGTTGACCTAAGGGGTCACCACCATTGATGGGTTATTTTTGACTTTTCTAAGGGTTTTCTTAGGTTGTGAGATCAGAGAAACACCAGTGATGTCCACCTTTTTCTTGGTGACATCTACCTCAGGCTCACTGTCGGTTCCAGTCCAGATAAAGGTAAAGGAGGCAGCATAAACCACTTTGTCTAAGTTAGCTCATTCATCAGCTTTCCCATCATAATTGACCTCACATTCCCTCAGAGATACTGGTCTATGGACACCAGAGAAGCTGGATATCTCCTTTGACATAAACATATGGGGTTGGTCAGAGATGAGATTCTTTTGAAGGTATCTTCAGGAGTTTCTTCCACAACATATCAATACTGTGATGAATCAGATTAGCTAATTGCATTTTAAAAGGAATAGGGAGTTTGTCCTAAAGCAGAGATGTAAGACTGGCAGGTTTCAGCATGTTGATGATAGGCTAGACCAAATAAAAAACATCATAGCTTTAACCTTCTCCTGGCCAGCTCTTAGACATCTTCTGACATCTTCAGGTTAAGTCCCTCTATTTTATACATTCTCACAACTCTATATTTTCCTTTGTAGCACCGTTCAGTTTTTTAATTAAATACTCATTGGAATAATATGTGTTTAATGTTTGTCTAGATAGACTGTAAACTCCATGACTGGAGGGATCAACTCTCTCTTAGTGTTCGCAATATTCTGGAGCCCTGGCCTGGTATCAAGTTTATCATAGGCACTCAACACTGAGTGTATACATGATTAAGTGAATGAGTATAAGGAAAAAAAAATGGAGTGGATCAAGTATGAGTGGATACATGGGTAGTATTGGTGGAGCAGTAGGGCTATGTAGGCCACCATGAGTTAGTCCCTGTCTTTCAAGCAATCAACCAGGGGTGAGGCAAGAAGCAGCAAATGTTTTAGGGGCAGAACAGAAAAATCCCTGGCTCATTGGGGGGTACCAAGAACCTGTTTCTAAGAATGAAGGAAATTATTCCTGGAGAATAATTATTATCCAGTTATCCCTGGAGGTATTCCAAAGTCAATTTTGCCTATTTAAAATTTTTTCCTGGGTTAGCCACACCACAATGCTCTGAGTGATTGCTGCGATGTCACCCTGCAGCCTCAAAAGACAATGATGTCTAAAGAAGGACCATGAGAGTGTTTCTTCAAATGTAGATTTAGTCCTTATGGAGTTTGTAAGATTAGACCCTGGTAATCCTCAAATCTTAACACAATGGTTCCTTGTAACCAGCATTGTCTTTTATGACTTAATTGAACTACCCATTAGTTAGATGACTCAGGACATAAAGGCATTACGTAAATATGAAATATTATTACTATACCATAACCATTTGATTCCAGATGACTTACCTTAAAGAACAGTGTATTCACTTCCACTTTCCCATGACATTTAAGTCTTGGTTTATGAGATTCCCAGAATGGGATGTTCAAAAAATTTAGAACATAGAATTTAGTTGTCTGTGTGATCTAGCTACCTCCCTGTTTATGTGCTATGTACATTGGTCAAAAATATAGTAGTCTTATATGATGTGAAATATTTTATCTTTGGTTCTGGATTGAGGAATATAGATGTGAGTTTCATAGTGATCACCACTGTTCTTTACCTTAAAAATCAATATTTCAGGGGTGCCTAGTTGGCTCAGTTGGTTAAGCGTCCAACTCTTGATTTTGGCTCAGGGCATGATCTCATCGTTTGTGGGATCAAGCCCTGTGTTGAGCTCTGGGCTGACAGCATGCAGCCTGCTTGGGATTCTCTCTCTCCTTCTCTCTCTGCCCTTCCCCCGCTCTCCGGTTCAGAGTAAACTAAGAACTCCAAGTTAGTGTTGCTTCTTTTGA
Source organism: Prionailurus bengalensis (assembly GCF_016509475.1). NCBI lineage: Eukaryota > Metazoa > Chordata > Mammalia > Carnivora > Felidae > Prionailurus > Prionailurus bengalensis. Next base: position 48,220,121 of record NC_057343.1, read on the forward strand.
AAATGTTTTGTGCACTTACAAGTTAAAGGGTTTTTCTTTTTTTTTTTTTTTTTTTTTGTATATGAAAATTTATTGTCATGTTTTCGTCATCAAAACTTATGATCTTGGTCTTTCCTTTTTGCCTTTGTCTAAGGCCAAAAGAGAGACATTGCCTACTTTGACAACCTTAAAGTGAACTCCAGGAATATCACCAACAGTATGCCTTTGCAACCAAATCCAGCAACCAGAACCTCATCATTTTCCTTGATAAAAATTCAAACAACCATAATTGGGCACAAAGCTTGTGATTTTTTTTTTTTTTTTTTTTTTTTTACCATTCTTGATCAGCTGGACCCTGACATACTTCCTGATGGCAGAATTTGGCTGTTTGGCCTTCAACACTTTTTCCAGATGTGCTGTTTTTCTAATAAGGGGGTATCATTAGTATTTTCAAAAATATAACCTCCCTGACTTCCTTTTGTTTAAATTGAATTTGCTTATAGCAACATGAAAGCTTTTTCTTCTTTTTTGAAATAGACAATGATCTAAATTTCTTTAAAGTGATAGACTTTATTTTTAAAAGCAATTTTAGGTTTTCAGAAAAATTGAGCACAAAGTACCGAGTTTCCATTATTTTCTCTCTCCTCTGTCCCTGAAGTTCCTCCTATTATTAACATTTTGCATTAGAGTGGTACATTTTTTACGAGTGATGAGCCAATATTGATGTATCATTATTAATTAAAATTCAAAGTTTATATTAAGTTTCACTCTGTGTTATTCAGTTCTAATGGTTTTGACAAATGCCATGTAACCATTACAGAAATATATAGAATTATTTTCCTACCCTAAAAATCTCCTGTGCTTTACCTATTCACCCTTCCTGCCCTTCCCCAAATGCCTCAATGGTTTCATTTTATTAAAAGTAGAATCATATTCTTTTAATAGCAACATAGAAGAATGCCAGAAACATGGCAAATACCAAATGGACATGTATACTCTATTATTCTCTATTATTTTCTATTATTATTTTCATCTTATTACTCTGAGTTCTGCTTTTGAACAATACATTGATAAATATGAATTTAATTTCTCAAGAAGCTTATCAATGAATTCTTTTCATCTATTTTTATCTCTAAATTCTCTGGAATAAGAAGAGCAATTTTCTTTCTTCCTTCCCTCCTTCTTTTATCAAAGGTGAGAGAGAGGTACTGAATTGTCAACCGTGGTTGATGGTAAGTACAACCACCTCTCGCCTCCAAGTCATACACTCCCATCGGTAACACCATCTTCAGCAGCATCAACATTACCAAGAATCTTTATTAAGTACCTAAATGTGCACACTGCTGTTGGGCTTATCAGAAGGAACTACTTGACAGCCATTCTCTGGATCCTTGAGACTTGAGACTTGCCCAGAACTTGTCCTGCCTCCTAGAAGAGGTGCTGAGATTAGGGAAACCTTTCACTCGGCTTTGCCAACCAATCAGGCTTAGAGCCCCGAAGTGGATACCCTCTCTCTCAACATTGCTGCAATGTGTTGTAGAATTAAAACACATATAAAAGATGGCAGAGGCAGTATCTCTCCATTCTTGAGCAAAGGAACAGGAATTTCCCAGCTCTGTAGCAACTGAACTCCCTAAAGAATAGCTTGCTTAATTCATATGAATATTATATTACCTTCTTTGGCATTCATAGACGCCAACATGTCCTCTAGAGCATGGTACTTAATTGTTTTTCTTATTAGTTCAAAAATAAAACATGTTGGATACATTGCCATGGCTGCTTCTCTAATTAATAAAAAGACTGTGTTGAGTTTAAAAACAACTAACTCTTTTCATGTCCAAGTTACTTTTAGTAGCTATTATAAATTATTACCTCCTTCCACATCAGAGGTGTCTTATGACTAAAGGAGGAGACTGCCCCCATGATGCTCTTTAACAATGACTCTTATGTTTCTTTTGGTAAACTCATAATGTTAATTACACTCTGCAACAGATGGAGTGCCTTCCATCAAGGACCTCAATGCACCTTACAAATGTCATGAGTCATCAAAGCCCTTCTTTAATGGAGGTAAGTATCTGTGGTCACAATTTTATAGTTAAAGAAGCACAGAGAAGGTAAGTGTTTTTGTTTTTTTAAAGTGGAATATGTTTTAGTCAAAAAACTTAGTCATCTTTTACGAAGGCAGAGACACTCAATGACTACTGAATGAAACTCAATGAATATAAATGAATGAAATGGTTCTTCAACAAGATTTGGCTATCCTGGCAATGAACACCTGGACCATAGTAATTATTTTGAAGAGTGATGAATAGATCAGAAAGGATTTACTGCTAATTAATCAGTCTTTACAATGATTGGTGGAGAAAATGGTGATTTAACCACCATAATAATACAGTAAATCTAGAAAATAGAAATGACCAAACATTTTAGTAACATTGATAAAGAAACATTGAAATTTAGAGTTAGAAGATTCTAGAGATTGTTTAGTCAATCACTTTAATATTTCAGATAGGAACAGTGAGATCCAGAAAGGTTAAAAGGGGCTTGCATCAAATTATTCAGCTTTTAAAACCTTAATTTCTTTATACTCCCTCCTCCTTCAGAAAGGTTTTAATTTGACTCAGTCACTCAGCTAGAATCTAGGTTCCTGACCTAAATTTATCCATGTTTCCACTAAATTCCATTTTATTTTATTTTATTTTGTTTTATTTTATTATTTATTTCCATTAAAAAAAACTTTCACAATTGTCCTTCTGCATTCTAACAATCATAACATTATAGAATTTGAAAGTTCTAAGGAGGTCACTTTTGTCGATCTTCCTCTTTTAATTGGTGAGGAATCTGATATTCAGAGAGTTTAAGGGAATCACTCAGGTTGTGTGGTGAGTTACTGGCAAACAACTGGAATCTCTATTCCCTCTTCTTTCACTACTTCAGAATCTGGAATTTAATCTATAATCAAGATCCCAGTAACCCCAAACACCAATATAATTTCATCTTAATTTTTTTGAAATCCTCTTTTACTAAAGACAAGTGAAAAGTAAACCAGCTAATATTAGGGATTAAAAAAAAAATGTCCAGAGCATGTCATTAGGTCAATAGTAATTAAGATTCCACCCATTTATTTGATATCTTCTGAACTTGTGAATCCAGACAATGATGACTATACTTATCATAAAGGCACAGGTACTAACGATCCCAAAGTGCTTGCTGAATTTTCAAAGATTGAACCATCTCCATCAAGGAGGTTGTATATTTTTGTTCATGATAAAAATTGACAGCCATAGGTAAAATGATGGTAGTCTTGATCGGAACAACTAAGTAAAACAACACATTGATTCTTAACCATCATTGACAATTAATAATTTCTAGCATTTTTAGGTGTTGAAGTTTGCATCATCCCTGTCTACAGCAGTAATTCTTTAATTAAATGGAAATGTCAAATAAAACAGAAGACTGCTCACATGAGTTTTCAAGATGGACTTTTCTCTTATTTTACATTGGCTTCCTTCTGTAAAAGTTGTCACACAATTATACACTTTGGATCAACTTGCCTATATATATATTTTTTTTAATTCTAAAATGAAAGTATTCATATGGAAGAAATCTTGCAATATAACAATTATTTTCCATTTGTATGATGGTTTTAAGTGGAGTTGATAAAGACCTTCTATTATTGAGATGGGAAAGGTGGGGACAGGGTGGGGGTGGGGTGCTGAGGGGAGTGATCAAAACTTTCCCTTGTGCCATAGTTACCAAATCCTCAAGTGTTCCTGCTGTGTCCTTAGTTTTCTTGGTAGATATATAGCAGACCTAGGGAGGTTTGTATTGAGCTCTAATTCTGCAAATACTCACCTCTAGACTTACTTGCTATTACTGATAATTGTTCTGCTGCCTTTATAGCTTGTTTTCTTGACACACATGAGCTCACCATAGGAAAATGATTCTCTGCTATTATTTGTATAGGAAATTAACCAAGGAGTTCCCCATTACTCTATCTCTCTGTGTATGCTAGGGTCTTTGAAAGGCTGTAAGTGGAATTTGTACTGTGAATTGAATGTTAATAAGATAAGGATGGGACGCCTGACTGGCTTAGTCGAAGGAGCATGTGGCTCTTGATCTCGGGGCTGTGAGTTCTATCCCCACGTTGGGTGTAGAGATTGCTTAAAAATAAAATCTTTAAAAAAATAAGGTGAGGATAAGAAACAAGTTTATCCTTTCCTTTAGAGCCCCCAACTGCCCTGTGAGCAGGAACATCCTCTCACGACAGGCACAATGTCCCACTTCTACACCCGGTTCTCCATGAATACGTCAGGACAACTTCAAGAGACCCTTTCAAGACAGTTTGAATTTTCTAAGCAAATCACTCAAGAAATTAGCATCTTCTACTTCAGTTAAATGCTCTGTTTTATTAGGAGAGCTCTGAAAGTTTAACATGCTGCTCTTTTTACCGTCTTTTTCAAGAATAGTAAAGGGTTAGCAATGGTATTTAGTACAAGAAGCAAAGCATTTCAAGTTCTTTAAATAAATACATCAATAATCTCTTTTATTCTTGTATTTTCTAAGTACAAATGCTTATTTTTATAGATTGTCCTTTTGTTCAGCTCTTACCTTCCTTTCCTTGTCTAGGCTCTTAACTTCAATGTAGAAGAGACAAGGGATCTATAAAAAAATATTCTAGGTTTATATGTAAATGATGACCAGACAGAGAACACTCAGATGGGAAAGTTGAGACTCTGCAATTTTTTTTTTTTTTATTCTTCCCTAGAGCTGATTGATAGGGAAACCTAGGGGCAAAGTTCTAATCCATGGTTATCACATTTTGTGCTATTACCTCTTCCACCATCTGAAATACCAGAGTGTTTATTTTTTTTATTTTTATTTTTTTCAACGTTTTTTATTTATTTTTGGGACAGAGAGAGACAGAGCATGAACGGGGGAGGGGCAGAGAGAGAGGGAGACACAGAATCAGAAACAGGCTCCAGGCTCTGAGCCATCAGCCCAGAGCCCGACGCGGGGCTCGAACTCACGGACCGCGAGATCGTGACCTGGCTGAAGTCGGATGCCTAACCGACTGCGCCACCCAGGCGCCCCAGAAATACCAAAGTGTTTAATAGCAGCTGAAATGGAATCCACATCACATCTTTTCAAATTAAATAAATGGCTTGAATTATTAGCTTCATTTGTTAGAGAAAGAAATAAGGATTTCCGTGTATTACCTGAACCCCAAAGTATTGGCCATATAACTAGTAATTGAAAGTCTAACTTCAAGTTCTGGCTCTAAGAATTTGAATTCCGGTCAGTTCAACAAACAGGTAAGGAGTTTTCAGCAATGTGCCATGCACAAGGCCATTTAAAAATTGTCATATGGGGGAAAAAGAGAATCAGAATGAAATCAAGGTGAGTTTTCAGGCCACTGATTTTGGCTTTTAAAATTGTGACTGTTGAGAATTATATACTTTTCAGCGTAGTCTGTTCTGTAGTCAGGAAAAGAAAAAAATGAAGAGAGAAATGTGGTGCCCAGTGAATACTCAGGTATAGGAGTGGAGTGAATAATTGGTAACTAAATTATTTCAAACTGATTGAAATACAAATTTACTTTTATACAACAGAAATTTAAAAATTTACGTGACAAAACTCCTGTATATTACTGTAATTTCTAAGAGCCGTGTCTATCAATAATAATAACTGAATCTTTATCATATACAAAGCATGGTCCCAGGTGCTGAGAGGATCCAGAAATAAGAATCCAAGAGGCTTATTCCAAGCAGTGTTCACCACTAGGTGCTAACATGGAATGTGTGCTAATATAGAGTCATGACTTTTGTTTTACCAATGACAAAAGTCTTATGTCATTTGTTTGCATTATCCATTCAACAGCCTTAGTTTATATAACCTCCCACTTTCAATAGAATCTACAGAACTTTCCTATTGACTATTTTTTACTGTATCTTTTTAACATCCTTGTAATCAAAGTAATGCAGTTATTATTATCCTTATCTAATGGACAACAAACTGAAGTTATTAAGAAATGAAGTCAATTGTTCAAGGTCAAGCAAAGTCGCCTGACTGCCCCATTCATTTTTCACTAAACTTTCCTGCCTGAAGGATACTTGAGCTTTCTCAAGAAAAGTTGGAAGACACTTAATAATTTTTTTCAATAAAACTTTTTCTAATTAAAATATTTTACTATAATACCATACAAAGAAAGGAAGGGAAGAAAAACACCTGTCATCCCACTCACCCCAGGTTGTTTTTGTAGATAATTTTCTATGCTCGTATAGTGTTTAAAAAATGAGATTGTAGGGGCGCCTGGGTGGCGCAGTCGGTTAAGCGCCCGACTTCAGCCAGGTCACGATCTCGCAGTCCGTGAGTTCGAGCCCCGCGTCAGGCTCTGGGCTGATGGCTCAGAGCCTGGAGCCTGTTTCCGATTCTGTGTCTCCCTCTCTCTCTGCCCCTCCCCCGTTTATGCTCTGTCTCTCTCTGTCCCAAAAATAAATTAAAAAAAAAAAATGAGATTGTATTACAAGAACTGTTTTGTGTCCAATTAATGTTGAATGATTGTCTTACTAACTGTGAGAATGAACTATAAAAGAATTTTTCCCCTCTTTGTAGCTTGTGTTCTCTGCCTTCCATCATTTACTTAGTATATTTCTTATTTACTAAATGAGGTTCAGTTGTTTGGAGGTAAAATCCATACCTGGTTCACCTTTATTTTTAAACTCCTTAGCACTTAGCACTGTATACTGATTAGAGTGTGTATACTCAAACATTTGTTAATGAATGAATGGTTACTTCCACTGGGGAAAATACAACACCAAGGCATCAGTGACAGTAAATTCTCTGCTCACTGAGCTCCCTGATGTCTGTGGCTGGGTCTTTTCTAACGCTAGTAGCGTAGATGGTAACTGAAAGCCTAACTTGAAATTCTGGGTCTCATATTTCTAATGTCTAATTCAGTATCTACCTGGTTCCACACAGGCATTCTGTAAGTGTTTGTGGGATGAAGAGAGCAAGGAAAGGAGGAATGGGAAGGACAGTAGCTTATGCTAATGATGCTCAATTGTTTCATCCTGTTTAAGAGCCACGGACTGGGGCGTCTGGGTGGCTCAGTCGGTTGAACGTCTGACTTCAGCTCAAGTCAGGATCTCATGGTCCGTGAGTTCGAGCCCCGCGTAGGGCTCTGTGCTGACAGCTCAGAGCCTGGAGCCTGCTTGGGATTCTGTGTCTCCCTCTCTCTCTCTGCTCCTCCCCCGTTCATGCTCTGTCTCTCTCTGTCTCAAAAATAAACATTAAAAAAAAAAAAAAAAAGAGTCACGGACCACTCAAAATGCTTTATCGGGATCATGTCGTTTACCTCTATGAGGTAGATCCAATCAGTTTCCCCATTGACAAAAGACAAAGCACAGAGAGAGAAAGTGATTTGCCCAAGCTCACACAGCTGATAACTGGTAGACAACAGGATTTAAATTCAGTGTTCTTTATCACGGAGTTATACTGCCTCTTGATAGAACCACATGGAGTTTCAGTACAGCACAGACAGGAGGGAAGGAGGAAAGAATGGTTACTAGCAGAGCATCAGTGATAGCCGATACATGATAGTGGTAGAAGCACTAGAGAAAGATCCAAAAATCTTACGTCTCAATAATAATCTTTCCTGATTCATTTGACTTCATCTAATATCTCTGGATTCACTATTCTAATCTGCTAAACGGGTATAATCATCCTAGAACCGATTTACTCAAAGTTGTTAATTTATGTAAACACAATTTCCACTGAGTGAAGTATAAAGTCCTGGTACTATGTCAGCTGAATATTCTGATCGCCCTTACATACATGGCACAGTGCATGTAATTAATCTGTTATGCTCAACACATCTTCATGTAGCAAGTAAAATTGACCTTATTTGACTCAATAGAAGCACTAAAATGAGCAGTAATAGACTCTCCATACATTCTTGGCAAAGGCAGTTTGATAAAATACACACATCTTAAATATTATCATAGACTTTCTATAAAATTTTTACGATGGATGGAGTCTCAGCTTAATGCATGATGCATTGGGCCTTACCCAACCACCTTCCAACACAATGGTGGGGAAGAGGGTGGGAGGGGGTAAATGTCTAATCAGAGGAAAGAGCTCCACCTACTGATCAACAATTCCACTTCCTCCCACAGCCTTGGAAATTCATGTTATCTGCACCCTTCGGAGCACAATTACCGCTACCCCCACCCCACACACAGGCAAACATACAAACCCTGTCATTTATTGAGCATTTATTACTTGACAGACAATTCACAGCTATTTCCATTAGTTCTAAAGGCAACCTTAGCAGGAGTAGTCAACGGCAGACCTGAACCCAGATCACCTGTGCTCAGAGCCTGAGTCTGCCATTTTCTAGGTGTGTGGCCTTGGGCAATTCACTTTAGCTCCCTGGGCCTCCATGTCCCCGTCTGTGAAATAAGGTCTATAATAACATCTATCTCATTGGGTTGTTATGAGGATGAAACGAATCAATGTTTTTGAAGAGTTTACAAAAATGCTTGACATATAGTAGGTACTTGTGAGAAAGATTTCAAGAAGGAGAGAATGGTTGAGGAGGCTGAAGTTTATAGAAGTTTGTCACAGAACTCTTCCAGAGGAGCTGAACACAGACTCTCTGACCCTCAATGTGCTCTTAAGCACTATGCTATGTATCTTCTTAATATGAGATATATCATCAAAATATAACCTAAAGGAACTAAGGAGGACATGCATTTGGGATCTTGTTCACTGATGGCGACTTTCTATTTTAATTAAGTTTCACCTTTTCCATATTAGTTCTCCATTCTTATCTTGGATTCCTAATCGGTGCCCAACCCCCCAGATTCATCCAATTATTACTATAAGAATTTTCATGAAAACTAGCAATAATTCCCCCAGATTATTACGGTCACAGAACGTTTCTCATTCTATTTTTCTGGTAATTTTGAGGGCTTTTCCTAAACATCTCCTTGCTATTGCTTACAAATTTCTTATTTCAAGGTTCTGTCTCAACCTGATTGTTAAAACCACTATCCAACTTCTAATATAAAGGCCTGCAGCAGTAATGATCATGTGTTCACTATATTGAAGCTGCTTGTAGGAATGCTCACGAGGATCATAAAGGAAAGACTTCGTGTTTTTTATAAACTTGAATTAGTGCCGCTAAGGCAGTAACTTCAGACTTGCTGGAAGAATTTGGAATTTGGGTTGAACAGTAGGATTTTGATGACTCCTAATTGAGGTAAATAGGCTAAAGGTGGAGGGAAATATTAGACAAAAGTTCTGAGCATCAGCAACCCCAAAATGAAGATGAATAAGAGACAGATCCATAGGAAGACTGGTAGCCTATGGTTTCTTTTCCTTGCTGCATCAATTAGAAGGTATAGTCATGATAAAATGATATGTGAGATGGGATAAAATATTTATTTGAGAACATTTTCCCAAAAATAATTAATTGGGGTGACTATTGGTGATTTTTCACACCATTTTAAGCATGGTTGGATCTCTTTATATTTTACATGGGATTTACAAAGTTTATTAAGCACCCAGGGGGAAACAAAGATAATCAAAATGTTGGGAAATAGAATACATGAAGAAAAAACAAAGGACTGTGGGGAATGTAATCTTGGGGAAAAGCAATTAGGGATAACATAAGGGTTTTCAAGTCTATGGATTGCTATTTGTTAGAAAACCAAGTTATTTGTTCCCTATTTCAATAGAGATCAGAAATAGAAATGGACTTGTCGCAAGAAAGCTTATGTTTACACACAATAAAGAACTTCTTGATTAAACTCTAGAACTTATGAGGGAGGAAAATTGTGGGTCTTTGCTTTCGGAAATCTTTAAGAATTGAAAAGGTAAGTCTTGGGTAATCTCATGTGGTGTTGGGTTGAAGCAGAAGGCTTAACTGGAATTTCTTTAGGTCTCTTCTAGTACTTAAATGTCATGATTGCATAAATAAGAATGCATCCACAAAGCAGGAAGAGAAGTAGACAGAACAATCAGGCGTGACCCACTTAGCAATACAGTTGTTATTCCTGAACAAAGATTTTGGAAATCTCTGTTTTGAATTAGAGTTACAATAGCCAAAACCTTGTGACCACCTTGGAAGATTCTGGTTGGGCATTCTTTTTTTTTTTTTTTTTTTTTAGCTTTATGGATAGGGTTACCTTGAGTAACAAAGGACATAATTGGACAAAGGACATTTGTGTGGAAATTTGTGACGTGTGTGTGTGTGTGTGTGTGTTTATCTAAAAACAGTTCATGTTGTAATAAATATAATATCTTAAATAAATTTGTCTGAGACAGACACAATTTAGTCAGTTACTTTTTGGTAGTTTTCTAGTGATAGATCCTGGACTGAAATTTAAGGCTGATGTCTAAATCTGGAGGTGATGGTGAGATGTCCCCCAAGATTTTGGAAATTAGGTCATCCCTTATTATTTTTTTAAGGTTAACTTAAAAAAATTGAAGTTAAAAAATTCTTGCACAATGGCTATGATTAGCCATTTAATATGGTAAATGGAGAATTTAGGAACAATTGACACTTGAATCAAGGTAAACTGAAGGAATATCAGCAAGGAGAACTAGAATGTAGTTCTAACTTTATAAGAAACTTAGACATTTACTTCTTATCCTGTCCTGGAGAAAACCTCTGTGAATATGACAAGACTCATCAACTATGGAAGCTTTGAAAAGGCCAAGTCACAGAAGCCAAAATTATCAGGGGGGACTTGGTAAGACTCTCTTCTATTGGCTGAATGTCTTACACTACTTAAGGTTCTCTTAGTCCTCACGTTCTGATTCCATCCATACTCACCAAGATGATTTGGCTTTCCACACCACTTGACTGTGGGAGATAGTGTATTGATCTGCCAACTCAATCATTCTAACCTTTTTGACAGTTAAATTTTTCATTGTAAATGACTTATAGATCAGTCCCTGTGAGCTGAATAAATGTAAATCTACTCAGGAGAGATGGTTCACCATCGGCATGCTGATATTAGTGGTCTGAATCTGAATCTATAGGTTTCATATCCTGTTCTATTCACCAAGGCAAATGCCAACATTCAGGGGTTTTATTAGCCTCTCTCTCTCTCTCTCTCTCTTTCTCTCATTACTTGCCTTTTTCAAGCTGAAAAGAAAATATTATTTAAAAATATTTTCACACAAGTGACTTTTCTCCAGCTCATACACATGAGAACTCCCTCACTAGTCCTAGAGAGTGGAAGTGAGAAGACCAAGTTAAGACTCAGGAGAAAGAGGAGAGACTCTCAGGCTGTCCAGCAAGAAGAATTCTTATGCCACAAGTGAGTGAAAAATGACTCACAAGGTCAGCAGCCACACTTATCAGAGACTTTGTGCCTCAATGATTTTGAAATATAACAGCCCTGGTATTTACTGCGACATATATTAGCAGTTTAGGAATGGCTTTGTCTAGATAACTGGGGTCTCTATGGTGCCATACATCATAAAATTCTATAGACATACGTGCATTGGCTTCAGATGGTAATGGGTTTCCTGACTCCTGCACAAGCACTCTAGTGGATCTTGCTACCACATCAACTCCAGTTGTGACCTTATCAGATTTCATAGGCTAACTAGGCTTTGGCTCGGGCAGTTTGTGAATGGCAGTGGTCCAAGAAAAACCAGGTGCTACAGGAAGTGGAATTGGTGATTCAGTCAGGTGCATTCTTCCTTATGATTCAGGCTGACCCACTAACTCATCATTGTGAGTGGGCACTCTGCTTTCAGGGGTGCTTATGAATAAGATGTATAGTAAAGGTCTTAATCACTTTTGCTGACTGAAGAGCTTTCACAGAGATTACTGTATGTAATGCCTTCAGAATTTCAAAATGGAGGAATCAATTCTATTGTGGTAATAACTGTTATTGCTAATACCATTTTAGGTATGCTATATGCTCTACTTCCTATCTTTACTCAGTATTGAAATGTAGACTATATTATTACATACTCAGGTATTTTGCTCAGAGGTACTTTTGCACTTGGCAGTGGGTAGAATGTATTTCTTCTTCTTTTGTTTTTAATTTGTCAAATCTGTGGACTTTAAAGCAATACTTATAAGTAAGGTTACGTGTTCATTTCATTTGTTTACGCTCTTTCTTTAGAACTTAAAAAGGACTCTGAGGGAGAAGCAAATTAGTAAATAAGGAAATGGAAGCAAGAAGAAAATACAGCTGAGAATGTATGGCAAGAGAGGAGTGAGCAAACATATATTAAAATATCTAAAGCACATATTATTGCTAACCTATAAAATACAATTATAACTAACTATTCTCGCCTAACTCAGAATAATGATTTAGGTCTTTCGCTTTGCTGTGAGACGGATCCGAGTTTACATCTGAACTCTGCCATATACTAGCTATGTCATTTTGGGCACGTTACTTGATGATATAGACTATAAAATGGAGATAAGAATAGTATCTACTTCAAAGACTTATTAATAAGTATTAAAGAAGATAGTCCATGTAACATATTTAGCATGATGTTTGGTACATAGTAAAGTCTATCCAATGGTAACTTTTTATTATGATAATAATTATTATATTAATTCCCATAAATTGATGATTGGATGGAGAAGTTCCCAGTTGCCTTTTTTTTCTTAACAGCTTTACTGAGATTCAGCTGCTTTTTATTTTTATTTTATTTAAAAAAAAATTTTTTTTTTCAACGTTTATTTTTTTGGGGACAGAGACAGAGCATGAACGGGGGAGGGGCAGAGAGAGAGGGAGACACAGAATCGGAAACAGGCTCCAGGCTCTGAGCCATCAGCCCAGAGCCCGACGCGGGGCTCGAACTCACGGACTGCGAGATTGTGACCTGGCTGAAGTCGGACGCTTAACCGACTGCGCCACCCAGGCGCCCTTCAGCTGCTTTTAAAAAACACGTATGCTTTTGAATATTAGAAGAAGCATGAATCCAGCAAGCCGTGAAGCATATGACATCATTCAAATCCATTTTTTCCTAAGCACAGAGCAGGATCTCTCAATGACACCCCCAGTCAGCTCCTTCAGGGCTGTAACGAGGTTCTTGCTGTATTTCAGCCGTGCCTTCTCCTTGTCACTTTCAACTTTTCAAGGCTACATCTGTGATACCTAAAGGTTTTGATGGCCAATACAGGGATCTGTTAACAAGATATTCATTAATTTTATAAATAGTTGAAGTTTGCAGAGACTGTAGTTTTTTGGTTCGTCTTCATTTTGAAGTGACTTGAAGATCTACTTATCTTGGCTGCCCCTCATTGTGCATGACATGGAGAAAATGGAATCTTCCCAGGGCTTTGGCAAATACCTTGTATAACCTGCACAGATCCTCACCTAATCCTTCCGTCTCTTCTTCCTTCTTGAGGAGCTGTCCCTGATTCTCTGCCATAGGCACAACCACCTACTTATTGAGAGTGAAGCTTTGATCCTGAAATACAAGCATTATCATAATGAAGCTGAAGCTGCCTTGGGCAAGATCACAGCTCACTATGAATTTGGGGAAATAAAAATCTGCCAAGGAAGGTAAAACCAAGGGGGCAGGGGCTGGTTGTGGAAAATGAGGGGACCTCACTTTCCTTTCTAAAAATGTTTTATGACATTAGGGAAAAAGATCTAATTCTAGGTATTGTTTATTTCTTGAGGGCATCTACTATAAGGAAAATAAATCATCTGCCAAAAGTTTCTTTTCAGAAACCCCATATTTTTTTTCAACACTTCTTTTTATTTTTTTCTTTTTCTTTTCCTTTCTTTTTAATTTTTGAGACAGAGAGAGAGAGAGCACGAGTTGTGGAGGGATAGAGAGAGAGGGAGACACAGAATCAGAAGTAGGCTCCAGGCTCAGAGCTGTCAGCACAGAGTCCAACGAGGGGCTTGAACCCACGAACCTCAAGATCATGACCTGAGCCAAAGTCGGACGCTCAGCTGACTGAGCAACCCAGGTGCTCCAACATTTCTTTTTAAAATATAGTGATAATGTTTACCTATAATTCAGGTAAATTCAAGACTAGCAGAATTTCCATCTGAAAATAGAGCAGCCATATTTGAGGTGATAAGCTTAAGTGTTCTAGAAATGAGCTCATCAAGCCCTCCTGTGCATTTCCCCAGCATCTTCTGTGAACCTTTGCCTTTAAACAGATATTCAATTAAGTAGAGTGGTTGAACTGCTAAAATAAAATCTCTGCACTGGGTGTATTTGTCCTTGTCAGTTCTTACCTGAGCAAATGCAGATCTTACATTTCAAACTTTTGTGTAGTCTCTGAACTTGTTCTCTTCTCAAATTACCAAATATGGTTACTTTGGTGAGCTCTGGAATCAGAGTGGGTTCAAGTCCCAGTTCAAGCACTTAGTTGTGTGCCTTAAAGCAGGCCATCTTGGGGCACCTGGGTGGCTCAGGTAAGCATTTGACTCTTGGTTTTGGCTCAGGTCATGATTTCACAGTTGATCAGATCAGGTCCTATATCAGGCTCTGCGATGGCAGTGCAGAGCCTGCTTGGGATTCTGTTTCCCTCTCTCTGCCTCTCTCTGCCTCTTTCTCTCTCTCAAAAATAAATAAGCTTATTTATTTATTTATTTATTTGTTTTTTTTCCCATTTTATTTTTTTTAATTTTTTTTCAATATATGAAGTTTATTGCCAAATTGGTTTCCATACAACACCCAGCGCTCATCCCAAAAGGTGCCCTCCTCAATACCCATCACCCACCCTCCCCTCCCTCCCACCCCCCATCAACCCTCGGTTTGTTCTCAGTTTTTAAGAGTCTCTTATAAGTAAGCTTTTTAAAAAAGAGCTAGAAAAAAAGCAGTCCATTTCATTTTTTTAGTCTGAAATTTTTTCATCTCTAAGCTAAGTATTAATAATAAGTTTGTGAAGGTTAGTACATGTCAATTGCTTAATGTCCTACCTAGCACATACAACTTGTGTTATCTATTGCTGTATTATAGTCATCAGTATTTCAATGTTAAATGTTAACTCCAAAAGAGATCAGTTTAAAGGATATGGATATATGATTTATAAAAGGAGAAATTCAAAAGGCATCTAAACTTATGAAGAAACATCCAAGTTCAGAAACACCCAGATAAAGGCAAATTAAACATTGATCATTTGTATTCAACAATTGAAAAAGACTATTGAAAATGATAATTTTCTGCTTAGGCAAAAGCACTGTTAAACAGGCAGGTACTCTCGTACCTAAGTGCGAGATTATAAATTGTTATAACCTTTTGGGAATATGTATCAAGGGTTTTAAAAGTTCTCATACTATTTGACCCTATAATTGGATGTGTCCCTTAAGGAATTAGTCAATGAGGCTGTCAGAGATTTTTATTAAAGCAATATATATAATAATGATAATTGTGAGACTAATGTGTGAAAAGAGATGAATGGTAAAATCTACCAATGGGATGTTGTGAAATTTAAATAGAGTTCTTATAGGGCACTTAAGATTAGGAAAAATACTACAATATTATACAACTGAATAGAGTGTATGATCTCACTTTGTTATTACATGTGTATTGTATGTGAGTGTTAGTGACACCTTTAGACATCTCCACATGAATGGCCAATAGGCATCTCAAACTTGACCTGTCTACATCCTAATTTTTTTATTCCCAGCCTCCAGTCCCTAAATCTCTCCTTAGTCTTCTTCATCTCGACAAAGGGAAATAACATCCTTCTAGTGGTTCAGGTCAAATCTTTCCTGAACTTCTCTCTTTCTCTCATACCCACACCCAATCCAGCAGCTAATCCGTTTACCTCTTCTTTCAAGCTGTCTCAAATCTGACCACTGTCCATCTCCAGCTGCTTCTCTGGCTGAGGCCTCTGTCAACCTCTGGCTAGGTCACTGCAGACGCGCCCCGGACCTGAGTGCTCACACCAGCCCTTCAACCCACTGTGCTCTTTTCTCAGCACGACATCCAGGGTGAACCTTTAAAACACATACAATCATGTCACTCCTCTGTTCAAAGCCTCCAAAATAAAGCCAGCGCTCTTATTGGCCTATAGAGGCCATTCTGACTGGCATTTCTGCTCTCTCTCTGAATTCATTATCTACCACTCTCCTCAAACCATTGGTTCCAGCCACTCTAGCCCTTTGTGTTCTTTTCCAGTGGGCTTTTCCACCTACTCTTTCCCTCTACCAGAAATGGTTCATGTAGCTGGTGCCATCACTATCTTTAGGGATTTGCCTGCGTGTCACCTCTCCATGTGACCACTCATGTTAAAGGACCCCTTAGATCCCCTGCCAGAACCTTCAAACAAGCTCTCAGGGTCCATTTGTGGGAGAATGTAGGGTAGTCGAGCTTCCGAGACTCCAGACACATCCAAATGAGACACTGCACGTGGCTTTCTTTCTTTCTTCCTTTTTTTCTTTCTTTCTTTCTTCTTTCTTTCTTTCTTTCTTTCTTCCTTTCTTTCAAAAAGACCCCCAGCCTTAAAGCCCCAGTATTTCCTCTCTCTGCTCTCTTAGATAATCTTTCAAAATAACACTCACCACCAAATGACTTACTTATACTTTCCTTATGCATGCTTTCTCCCTCATAGAATGTAAGCCCTCTGAGAGTTAATGGCATTTTTTTTTTTGGCTCACTGTTGGATCTCTATTACTTAGAACGCTGCTTGGCTTATTTATTGAATAACCAAGCAAATGAACAAATAACATATCTTTAAATTAATTTGATGTTTTTTATTTCCTTGTTTATACTTTTCTGTACTTTAATTTTCAAAAATGAGATTTTTTTCTTTACTTTTATTATCAGAATAAAAACCACTATAAATATTGTTCTTTTTAATTTTTAACTTGGCAATTACTTAGTAATTTAAGGACTAACTGAATACATGAATCTTCCAGTCTTGTCTGTATTTTGTCTATGCAGCTCACTATACAGCCCAAGTCAGCCTGATAAAGGGCGAAGTTATTTGCCTTTCCTTAACTCCTTAACTCTCACTTCCTCTTTTTCATGGCATTATTGAAAAATACCATATTTTCCTCACTTTCTAAATCTGAATCACTATGTATTCAACTGGTGAGTTAATTCCTTGCCTGTCCTTTCAATTTATTACTACCATTATGAACACCTTAATTACTTCACTGTTTGTAACCTTTACATTTCTATCACCCCTCTCCTCTTCTTCCAGTAGAGCAAATGCTATGTTGTGGTCGGTGTATCTGTGAACATACAAAGGATGCTAATATTTATATGATGGTCCAAGTTCTGGGAATCTGGTCTAGTCATTTTACATATACTGTATCCTTTTATTCTCAGAATAACCTTTTTTAGCAGCTATTATTGTCCCATGTGACAATGAAGAAAATGAAGCTCGGGGGGCTTTGGAAACTCACCGAAGAGCACACAGCTAGGAAGTAGGAGAAAGCACATCTAGCTGACTCCAAAGCCCACACTCGTTCCACTTTTATAATACACTGTGGTTGCCTCCCAGCTTGCAATTTGTTTATTTCTACATTTATACACTGCCTCTATTCAGAAAGGATTTGAAGGAGATGATGCTATTGTTATGATTACTCTGGCTTCTACCTCCATTCTGCCCAAGCCCAGGAGGCTGGGGAGGATGGCATGGGCTGGAGATGGGTTGGGGGAGAAAGCTCATCCTGTCCCCAAAACCCATCATCTTTAGCATCAATTACCAAGGGTGGGGAACTTGTAACAGAATCTGTAATGTGGGGTATGCCTGGTAGAGGCAGTGTTGGGGGTGTTTGCTATAGGGCGATTCTAACCTTAGTTTGGTAACCACTAACTATACTAATAGGTCTTTGATTTAGAGTTTCCATTGGTCCTTTGGTGACTATTTTCATTGCAAAATGACTTTTTCTTTTGATTTTTTTTTATTACTAAACATATCCTTATTCAATCTTCTTTGTGGAGAATAACTTCATTAGTTTTTAAGAAGGGAAAAAGATGGTAACTAACGTCTGTGGAGTAACACTTTAAATATATTATCTTGTCTAATCTTCACAAATCCCCACGAAATAGATCTCATTATCCTTTTTTTTTTTTTAACAGATGAAGAAATTTGGGTGGAGAAAAATTAAGTAATTTACATGGCAGGGCCCTAATGTAATTCTGTGGGACTTTAAAGTCTATTTTCTGTCTACCACTTTGTGTGTTCATTCTAGATTTTACCTATCTCTGCAAATATTGACATATGTTGGATTATGGCTCTGGCACCCAGGATCTTTTTAAAAAAGAAGAACATATAGAACAGTTTTAGAGTTTGAGGCTGCTGAGGAAACCGGCATTATTCCAACCAAGTACAGAAATGCAGCCTCCTGGGCTTCCCAGGAGGTCTGAGCATTGGCATACTATTGATGTATCTATTTATGACTTGCTTTCTGATTTGAAATAGGTCTCTACATGTTTGTTTGTAATAAAAAGATGTTGATATTCCTTACCAAAATTAACATTACCAGGCTGCTTTGATGTGTAAACATTTGTGTAAGAAAGTTTAAATGTTGACTTGTCTGGGACAACATGAGGATTAGCAAAATGGCTTCCTCAGCTCCCTTTCTTATTCTGACGGATATAATTCTATTGCTAAACTCACACTGCAGTCATATGTTATTAATGATATATCACTTATCTAGAATGTGATCTTCTAAAAGTTGCTTGCACTTGGGAAGAATCAAGTTCATCTCTGATGGTATTTAAGAGGCTGTAGAAGTAAACTAGTTCCACCAGTGTCGGGAAACTGTGAGTCATTTCATCTCTCATGCTATCTGACTCTGAATGAAGAAGGGCAATGTTCACATAGAAACCGTATAATTTGTCACGTTGAGAACAGACTGATCTTGTTCTAATGCTCTTGCAGAACTGCAGATATCTTTATATAAGGAGAAGTTTTCAGAATTTAATAAAATAAGGTTCAGCCTTAAGGAATGTGACTAATACATCTGAGATGTGTGACTCAAAACACGAGAAGGAAGAGATGCTTGTAGTTTTAACATTTGAACAGTTTTGAGTTACTTGAGTTTTTTTTTTTTAGAAAAAAAATAATAGCTCATTGTTTTCATACTTAAAACATACAAAAGTTCCTTTAGTTCATAGACTTAAAGGAGAATCAACCACTGGACAGAAAAAGATTAAAAAAAAAATGGTCCCTAAAGGATAATATCTTAGTATTGTTATCTCATTAAAAAGTGAAAATACTTGATGCAATTATTTGCATATTGACCTTAATGTGTGATATCAATCCCAAGATAATTTCTTAAGATATTTTTCTAATGTTCACATTTCCCTGAGTACTTCGTGCCACTCCCAGGTGTGTGTGTGTGTGTGTGTGTGTGTGTGTGTGTGTATGATTAGGTCTGCAGACTTGTGGGGACAAGTGTACATGCAAGTGCATGCAAAGGTAATAGCCAGCCCATCAGGGATGTCAGACATGCTGTATATTGGAAATGGGCGACGTTCTGTGATGACCCTTGCCAAACTGCAAAGTGCAAATTGGCAAAGTGAGTTTTAGCACTCACAACCATAGTTTTGAAGATGGAAGAAATACATATTTACTCAAATCCCTAATTCAATAGAGTTGCAGACTGAGGATTTCTTTATAGCACATATCCCCCCTTTTATACTTAAACATGCCACAGATTGTTTACCTCACCACATAGTAAGGTTGCACAGTGTTCTCTCTTATGTTCTCAACACTTACTGCATAGCATATAGTTACTACCAAATACCTGTTAGCTACTGAATAGATGAATACATGAATAAGTGAATGAATGGTTAATGATAGAATGAGTCTCAGAAAGGCTGTACAAGCACAGAACCAGGAAAAGAAAGCCAGGTATTTCTTATTCTTCTATTTTATAGTCCCTGTGAATTCTCTTTAGATGACTTAATTCCTTATTCTCTTTTACTCTTTATTCCTGGAAATACCACCTGTTCTTAGCTGAACCAGGCCCTTCTTTCCCCTATTTTCACTTCTTTCCCAAAGTTTTGTTTAGTAACTGGGAAAAAAGCAACTTCTTCCTCAACTCCACTTTGTCTGAACATGCAGCACACATGAGTCACTCATCACTTCTAAGACACAATTGAGCCTTCCATCGCTCATGTTTGCTATAAATATTTACTGCCCTGATCTCTGATGTACTTAATGTTAACACAATGTCTGGGCAACCTCAGACCTTTGATATATCTATACTAGCCTCAGTATTTGTCTAGTCTAAGATCTCAAACTAATTTAGGTTCTAAATATGGGATCCATTCCAGTTAAGTCAAGGTTTTTGACAAAGTTGAAAACACTGTGTCTTTTTTTCTGGGTTGTTGTTCTAGGTGTTGTTCTAGAGAATGCCTATATGTCTATCCATCTATCACCTGTCCCCAAATTCTTCTAATGATCTTATGGAGTAGAAGGTGTTAGCCCCATTTTTTTTTCAGATGGGGATGTTGAGACTCCAAGAAGTGGAGTGACTTTTAGTGCTACATCCAGGATTCAAAGTGAGATCAGTTTGATTCTTCAGATGAAGTTTTTTCCATGACACTGTGCACTTACTTCTTCCCACTCTGTACTTGTAGAGGTCATTTAAAGGCACTGGGACCATTAAGAACTGACCAGTGTGTGCCTATCAGAGCAGACAACTACTTGTTACCCCTTGCAGGTCTCTAGATCCTGGGAAGGCAGAGAGAACAGGAGAAAACAAGGGTGTAGAAAGCTGTTCTCTTGACACATCTCTCATCCCAGTTTATAGTGTTACTGAATGGGGAGTAAAGAGATATGACCACTTCATATTTTCAGAACCAAGGCTCATTAATCTCCCTTTCATATCTATGGGGACACTTCATTTTTACTCACTTGAGCTCAGAATACCAAGTTGGGGTGGGGACATCACAGCAATTGGTCAGTTATGTTTTAGAAGGCATTTGCGTATGATTTCACATTACTGCTATAAAAATATTCTCACACTTTTCCATTTTCACAGCTCTCATTCACTTTCTCCATTTGAATACTATCTATATTTTGAATAAGTAGACATGCAGTGTCTATCTTATGAGATTTACTCTAAAAGGTGCCAGGAGGATATGAATATGTATAGTGTCACTTCTGCTCCCTTTCCAATGGAGGAGAAAGGCATGTGACTCTTGCAAGCTAAACTGAGGTCAACGCTATAAATTCCCTCATTCATCCCTTCCATCAACAAACATTTATTAGGCTCTACTATGTGAAAGACATAAAATCGTAGAATAAAAGGCAGACTGATAACATGAAGGATGTGCAGATAAGGAGGTACAGAAGAGACAGAACTTACAGAGAACAGAGAAGGTTTCATGAATAATGTGGCATTTGTACTATATCTTAAGTAGAAAATTCTATACAGATTTATAAGAGATGGGGTCAGGTTACAGAAGGGAAATGGTAAGTTGGCCAGTTTGAATGAAAAAAATTTGAAGAAAGCAAGTGAGGAAGAGGCCAGAGAGGATTAAACTCTTTCTGGAAGACAGGAACCACGTTTAACAAGATTGCTTTATCTTGTCAGTATGTACTTGGAGTGATGCGCAAACCTCACAAATCACAAGTGTAGATCAGTAGGCCAGAAAATATATTTATGGAAGACATGGTGGTGGTAGTAATGGTGATGCTGTTGGAGGTGATGAGGACTGTGGTGATCTGGTGTTAGGGCTGATAGAAGAGGAAGAGAGGACACAGTAGGAAAGGCAGACTATTGGGAAGGGAATGGAGATTCCACGTTTTTCCTGTACCACATTATTGGTGAAAGTCTATCTTAATTCTACGTAAGGAATGCAGCATCAAAGGTGGTATTGCACAGGGGAGATCATGAAATTGATAATACAGTAGATTTAATAGTCAGCTAAACTAATTAAAGGAGGCTATGAATCTAATGAATGTGATCAGGCCTCTTTCAAACAAAAGAAGACCCAATTAAAGACACGTAAAACTGCTAACAAGGGAACAACCTAAGATATATAATTAACCTGTAGAACTTAGTGTCAGAGGATAGAATTAATGAATAGTATTAATTTAAGTAGAACTGTAAGATGTAAAAAGCATTTGGCACTTACATGAATAAACAATGTTATTAGTATCTAATATCCCAAGAGATAAGTATCATTATCATTTGTTAATGTCACTTAAGATACTGAAATACATATTCTATTACTTCCCTTATGAAGTTCAATAAATATAAGAATCTTACATTATACAGGCTTGAGTTAATTAGGAGTTACATGAATTCCATAGTGCAACATTGTTGAAATAAATAGAATCGACATAGCAATTAATCTATGTTTTTGTTGCCAGAATTGTTCTCCCTTTTTTCAGAATTCCCATTAATATTATTTTCAGCTGGTTTTCAACGTCCCTACAATGGTTTCCATTATTGCCCTAGGGACATTATTCTTTAAAAGAATAGTTGTTGCTGTATAGCGGCTTTTCTTTACTCATTGGCTTCTTCCTTTCTTATCCGTCAACTATATCTCAAGTCCAGATGTACATTCTTCAAAAAAAAAAAAGGCAAAAGTTCTTAGGTCTTATATATATATTTATTTCTTCCTTCTAATTGGTGCAATTCCATATTCTTGAATCCTTTTTTCCTGAGCTGATTTCTTGCGTGTATTCATTAGTTTGACAAACATTTTGGGATGCTGACAGAAGGTTTGGAATGGCAGAGGGAGGGATGGCTTTGGAATATGACAGGTCAATGTTTAGATTCTGGCTATGGTGCATAACATCCAGGTGGCCTTGGACAAGTTGTTTGACCAACTTGAATCTTGTCCTTCATTTGTGAAAGTGGGTGGAAATGCCTCCCTAGCAGGTTTCTTGTGAAGATTCAAGACAATGTCTGTCTAGTGTCCATATGATGGACACTCAAGAGGTGTAAGCATTTGGGGCTATTTTCCTTACTCTGTGGCAAATGCACTGGCCTACTTTAGTTTTGCACTATTGTGCCTTAGGGAAGAATTCAGAGCAAAGTGTCTTTTAGCTTTTTTTCATTTCTGCTGCTGCTTCTTGCTTTCTATATATTTTACTTCTGGAATCTCATTTCATGCCTAACTAGACTCCGAGTCTCATCAGGAGACTCCCAGGGCTCCTGTCTATTTTCCAGAGTTGGTATATTTGTGCTGGCTGACTAGGCTACAGGGAAGGCCACCCCTGCATCCTCGGAGAGCTCACTTTGATGCAGTGTTTCCTTGTCCTTTCTTCCAGATTTATGGGCTATTGTAATGATAGGGAAATAAAAACTTTATTTTATGAAATAATTTTGTTCCTGATTTATAAGAAGGAAATGACTTTGTAAGAAGGAGATTTCTTCTACTGTAAAGGTTCAAAAAGACATGAATGGTATTTCTGGAATAGTAGAGAAAATTTTATCTGTTTATTGCTGCCTGCAAAATAAAATATTATGAAACTGCAACATAATATAAAACGTACCTGCGTGTTTCCTTGTTGCTAGCTTATATTTTTAGTGCTTGGCTGTGTTTTAGCTTTGGGTTGTTTTAGAAGTATGTCAAACAGATAGTGCCCCCAGACTTGAAAATGGGAGAGGAATAGAGAAACATCCCCAGAACGAAGATGAGAAACAGAGATAGGTAGAGAGTGAAATAAAATCCAAGTAGTTAGGGTGCTAGGAATCAGGGAGTCTTGCAAGTTTAACTGAGTCAGGGTTTGCAAAGGAACTGCAGTAAGTTTGGAGTCCAATGCCTGGTATAGGGCATTAAGGCAATAAATATCTGTTGACTGCTGGCAGCTACATGACATCTTCCAGTTCTCCATACAGAAGAGACCAATCTCTCCTCTTCCTTTTAGTCAAACCTTATAAAGGAAAAACTTACAACTTCTTTAAACTACTGGAGAGAAAACTTCTACTTTTTCTTTCACCCTTTCCCTCTCAAAGTCTCGAGAGCAACATCCTGAGGTTAGGGCAAGGAGAGATTGCATGTGTAGCTCAGGGGTGCTAGTCTCCCCCCTCTTTTCTGTCTAGTCTCTCTAGAAGGTGGACACCTACCTGTCCTACTTCTGTCCCTCCCATCAAGGCACACCTGTCTCAGGGCTTAACACTTACTACCAAAAGACAGGTCAGAGGCCTACCTGACCCTGGGTCCTGATGGGGGCACTCATTCTGTAGTCTCAGACTACACAGACTACTCTTCACAGTTCTTCCCACAAAGGTTTCCAGGTCTAGATTTCTGGGAAATTTGAGGGAAGTCTCTTTCCAACTAAAAACCCAATCTTATTTTCCAGTCCAGGCTTACAACAAAAAGGTATTTGGATTCCTATCTGACTTTTGAGTATATGTTTCAGTGGATGTCAGTCTCAGAGAGGGTAAGAGGATAAGGTGTGTTTCATGTTCCTCCTTACAAAATGCAAAACTTCAGACCTCATCATCCCATGGTGAATTCACTGGGGAAGCTTGAGAAATAGGCCCAAGGGCTAATTTACATCATTATCACTACTATCATCATCAACAACAAAAACCCTTGGAGAGATCAAGGCTGTGGGCTAAGCAGAGGTGGGAGGTGTGGGTGCTTATTAAAACACTGTTCATTGGTCTTTTTTTTTAATGTAAAGTTTTGATTATATTAGGTTGTTTATTGAACACAATGATATAGTCTAAAGTATGGTGTAGCTGTATGAGGCTTGTTGAGATGTATGGCAACCCAATGGCCTTCTACCCTTCTCCTTTTCTCCAGTGGAAACCACTTCTCAACTCCTATCTATAACTGGTTCTTTTGGTATTTACCTCCAAATGGTTACTTCTGGATTTTGAACTTATCGACATTTCTTATTGACTTAGGCTTTATTTATTGACTTCTCACTTTGGAAAATAAGGATCTGGGTCTGTTTCACACCCCATCTACCTCCACACAAACAACCTTCCTGTGCCCCATTTTCCTAGTGTAGTTACATTGTAATGTTGGCTACTTCAATCTTCAGGATTGCGTTATTGTGATTGTGAAAGAATTACTGGCAGCTTAATTCTATAGCATAAGGTCATTGCTGCTCCTTTTCTGCACTACTCTTTGTTTTTTCATGGAATTAGTAATTGTCATTAATTCAAGCCCAAACTCGTGCGTTAGTGCACTAGTTATTCTATCAGTTTCACTTTTGGAAGATGTCTCTCCTGGAGATGACCAATCTCGCTAGTACAGGCTGGTGCTCTACTGTCATCTTGGGATCTCTTTTCACTATAACCCTGAGGACTCCCTTCTATCACTTTTGCACCGAATCCATTCCTTCTTGGACACTAGGCCTTGTTCTTTGCAAGGAGGACATCCTCCGTTCGTTTCCTGCCTAAAACACTCAATCTAGAGGAATCAGATGTTATTTTCCCCAGAGATGAGTCTCTAGTCATGTAACTCTCCTCAAAGTTAAGAGAAGTGAGTTACTTCTTATGATTCAAGATTTTCCAAGCAATTTTATATTATCACTAGGTTATACTCTCATAATGAGAACCATCCATGAGAACCTTATTGGAATTTAGAGTTTAGTCTATTATCATGATTAAAAACTCAGATTTAATAACACTGAACACACACACACACACACACACTCCTTTACTTTTGAAAATCCCATCTGATGGACTCACAACACAGTGTTTCATCTTCCTATTGCTGCTGTAACAAGTTATCACAAACTTAAGTGGCTTAAAATAACACAAATTTACTATCTTACAGTTCTGGAAGTCAGATGTTTGAATTGGCTTTCACTGGGCTAAAATCAAGGTATGGACATGACTGTGCTCCTTTCTGAAAGTCCTATGGGAGGATCCATTTTTCACCTTTCTTAGCTTCCAGAAGCTACTTTCACTCTTCGGCTTATGGCTCCTTCCATTTTCAAAGCCAGCAAAGACCAGTGGAGTCTTTCTCATGATGTCATCTCCCTGGATCTGACTCTTTTGTTTCCCTTTTTCCCATTTTCCCCTAGTGCGATTATACTAGGCCCACCCAGGTAATCCAGGATGATATTCTTTTAAATTCAGCTGATTAGCAAATTTAACTTCATCTACAAGTTTGATTCCTTCTTATCACGTGATGTAAAATAATCACAGGTTTGGAGGATCAGCACATGGACATCTTTGGTCATTATTCTGCTGCAACATGCAGGAACTCTTTTTTCCTCTAAAATGCATTCATTTTTGAAATAGATATGACAGTCTTTAACTTTGAACCCTGAAACTATTAATTTAACGGCATAGGACAAAAAATGAACAATAATTCATTCAATCCAAACTTGGGCAATTTAAGTCGGCAAACAGCCGGGACCCTGCATTTGTCCTCAGTTTACCAACTTCTTTGGTCTTGATAAAAACAGATACTTTTCCACCATCATAATCTAGACAGAGAAAATATTATTTTAAACCACTTGGTCCTCAAAAAAAACCTCAGTATAAGTGGTTTAATTCATTTGATAGAAATACAAACTTTTACATTCTTCACAGTACTTTGGGTGGTTTTACTTACAGATTTATTTCATACAATTGATTGAAAATAAAGTTATTAGTGTCATTATACCAACACTGAAAAGAATTCTAACAGCAGTATACACCACACAAAATAACAACACACACACACACACACACACACACACAACCACATACCTCCCTATTGTTAATAGTCTAGAAGTCAGAGTCAAAATGGAAAGATTTGTTGTAAAGATATTAACACACTAATAATCAATCATAGATTATTGCTTCAAGACATACATTGAAAGTTAAAATAGCAGGCATTTTCCAGGAAAATGAATATGTAATACTCTAAAGGGCTGCATCTTTCTTTGGTCCTTCTAATAGGCTCATGGTTTCATTTCCTTTGTTTTGCTCAAGTCAGTAATGCAAATGTTAAGCTCCCTCTCTCTATTAGTGCCCCTTTACAGTAAGTTGATACTTTGGAGCTTTTAAGTGGACCTAAATGGTTTTTAGACATTTTCATTTCTGTTTTCTACCAACCAGGAAGGCCCTAAGGGTGGAGAGTCATGCCTTCTTTGCAATTCTTCACAGTTCCTATAGAGTTTATTACAAACTTAGATTTTTGTTATTCACTCGGGAATATAATAGTTGGTGAGTAGTTGCCTGTAGAAATGAACAGGGAAAGAAACGTTGTTTACATGGGGAAATGGTATAACTTCTAAACTACTAAAGTACATTTTTGAAGCCCATTTTTGAGTTGAGACTCAGAGTGTAGAAAACTAAAGGTTTTATAAGATATCTTTAAAAAAATTTTTTTTAACGTTTATTTTTGAGACAGAGAGAGAGCATGAACGGGGGAGGGTCAGAGAGAGGGAGACACAGAATCTGAAACAGGCTCCAGGCTCTGAGCTGTCAGCACAGAGCCCGACGTGGGCCTCGAACTCACGGAACGTGAGATCATGACCTGAGCCGAAGTCAGACGCTTAACCGACTGAGCCACCCAGGCACCCCATAAGATGTCTTTAGGGTTATTTTACTTTAAATTAGTGATGCTGTCTCTCTGAGCCCAATGGTTCAAGAATCAAAATATGTTAGAGTTAAGCTTGCAACCACTCATTCTGTCCCACTCCCCAAGTTTCTCATTTTTTGGGTGCCCGATTTAGAGACACTTTATAAAACGTGATGGTTTTCTAAGCTATAAACTAACAGGCAACTCAGAATATGTGTGTGGGTCATCTTCTGTCTCCAAAGTTGGTGAAGTAAATTGCAGCAAATGACTCATTTCTCACAGCTCCAGCATGTTAAATCAATGAGTGTGTTTGCTTGACTCTTGTCTCCTAATGAGCTGAAACAGATAGAACATTTCTCATGCATCCAGATGGGATTATTTTGGAAAGTAAACTAATGCACATGCCCACACAAAATTCCTCTGCTATCTCTGGCCAGATTCTGTTAGCTGCTCCCCAAGATGATTTACCGGCCATATGAGACTGAGCTGCTCCTGAATGTTATTGGCACCATAGGAATTCTTCCAGAAGACAAATTTTTCTATTTTTCTTTGTTCAGTTTAATAATTTTATGTACAATATTTTTTTTGGAGATTTTAGATATTGTGTTTGTACGTGTACCTATGAGTGTGGGGGAGGTTTACATTTTATTACAGGGGGTGGAACTGTATGTTAGTACAGTTATTTGACTTTGGATTGATTATTTATGTCAATGATTGCTAACATTTAAAATTATTTCACAAAGTTTACTCCCCTTAATATGTAAAATTCTCTTATGAGTCACTAAGAAAAAGTACAAACAACCCAAAAGAGAAAAGGAATTTCCTTTGGTTATGTAAACCGGAGCAACTTCTAGAGGCATTTTTCAATTTGTACCAAAAGTGTGATAAAATATACTTTCTGTGCTGCCAGCAGTTACACTTCTAAGATCATATACTAAGGAATTAGTTTATAATAGCCATGGGTCAAATCTTAACACAAGTTTCGCTACAAGGCTATTAAAAATAAACACAAAGGCTTGAAATAACCCAACTGCCCCCAAATAAGGAATTGGTCCATGTTAGCTCAGGCCCTCCAAAAACAGAAGCCAAGATAAAATTAGCAATACAAGACGTTTATTAGGGTAAATGGCAGTGAGGGGAAAATGCAGAGGGAGAACCATCACACCGCAATGCAGGTCTCACCCTTGTGAGAGAGAGGGGGAAGGAAGGAAGTTTGAGCTAAAGAGCTTTAGACAGTAGTTCAGTTGAACAGTTTTGGCGAGGTTGAGAGTTCTTAAGCCAAATTGCCTATCAAAGAAGTCCTGTGTCTCTCAGGAATGCTCATGGGAAATGTGACCTTTGCTCGGATTCAGTGGTGATTCAGAGAGCAGCAGCTGAAACCGTCAGTCAATTATACTCTATGCAATAGGAGATTTGAGAAGAGTATTTTTACAGATACCAAGTGTTAAGCAAGTTTTGGCATGACCGCATATGGATTTAATCATTACAGTGAACTGAAGGAGATGAATGTTGACAAGGGAAAATATTATAATTTATTTTTCTTCATAATTCTATGTTTAAATTTATAATTAAAATATGAATTCACTTAAAATTTTAATTAACTTTATATCCTTTATCATATACGTAAATTAACCACAGATCATCTTTATACCTTTTAAAATTTGGGAAAAAGAGACAATTGAGATTCGAAAATGCACTAGAAAGACACTGCAAAGACAGGGGCGCCTGGATGGCTCAGTTGGTTAAGCATCTGAGTCTTAATCTCGGCTCAGGTCATGATCTCAAGGTTTGTGAGATGGAGCCCCCTTGGGATTCTCTCTTCCTCTCTGCTCCTCCCTGGCTCGTGTGCTCTCTCGTGTGCCCTCTCGCGTGCTCTATCTCTCTCTCTCTCAAAATAAATCAATAAATCAATAAATATTTTTAAAAACTAGAAAGAAACTACAAAGACAATTCAGTCACTTTGCATTTACTATAATTTTTGCTTTCCTAAACTTTGATGCTAAGTTTTGATCACAATAATGAGAAAGGAACTTATGAAATTCCATATTGAGCACAGGTCAGTCATACATGAATATTAAATTGAGAAAAGTATTCCAGTTAAAGTATAAGGCTATAACTGAGGTTATTGCTTTAAAATATTTTAAAATACAATTCCTCTTATTTTTCTGGAAAAGACATGAAGTATGTGCGGTGGATACAAGGCTAAATAGAGAAACAGACCTTGTCGATTACTTAGACTTTATATTGCACATAGGAAAGGCCAGGGGAATAACAGGGTACAGTGACTAATAGCAGTAATGAGTAATACCAGTTCACACTATGATGAATCTGGGACCTTCTCTTTCTGACCATGGCTTGTATGCACAGAAGATCAGCACCCCCCCAAGGGTGAGGAGAATAGGTGGAGAACAGGAAAACCCTCCTGCTGAGGTAGGATTTTAAATATGTCTGCTCTGTTCTGTGTTCCCACACATCCACCTGTGAAGTACATCATTCAGTGATGATTAATAATTTCTGTGACGATGACCTTTGTATACATGCCAATTTGCAATTAGCTACTTCAGATGGAAAAATGGAATTTTAGAGCTGGAAGCAACCTTAGATTACACTAGTCCCATGATAGTCTATGAACAAGAGTCCCATGGTCAAATAAGCTTATATATTATTACATGGCACAGCCCCTCCACTTATGATAGTAGTTAGTATATTAAAAGATATGAGAAATCTTGTAAAACTCCATTTGATTTTTTAAATATGGTATTTATTTTTTTAAAAATTTTTGTTTAGTGTTTATTCTTGAGAGAGAGACACAGAGTGTGAGTGGGGGAGGAGCAGGAGAGAGGGAGACACAGAATCCGAAGTGGGCTCTGGGCTCCGAGCTGTCAGCACAGAGCCCGACGTGGGGCTCGAACCCACAAACTGTGAGATAATGACCTGAGCCGAAGTCGGACGCTTAACCGACTGAGCCACCCAGGCGCCCCAAAATACAGTATTTCTAAATAAAAGTAAAAATCTTCCTCCATGTAAATCTCATGTTTCTTCATGAGACACACTGTGGGAAACCAGAATCTTATCCTATCTTTTCATTTTTATGTGAAAACTTTGAGCTAAAAGGGTTCAATTTACCTGCCCACAGTCACATAACTGGGTTCTGGAAGATGGTGCTAAGACCAAAGCTGGCTGGCTCAACAGTGCTACTGTTAAAGGTCACGTGGCCATTTTGCCATCTTTAGGTAAAGGTAGTTAAACTAAGTAGACCTTTGGGAACTTGGATAAAAACATCTACAATAGCTGATTCAGAAAGTATCCAAATATTGTGAAGTGTACCAAAATGACAAGTAGAAAATAAGATTCGTTCTCGTCTTCCTTCCTCCTCTGCTACTGTTTTCAGGATGTGTTTTAGATTATTGGGCTGAAGAGCAAATTTCCTTGAGGAGCTGCTTCTGAGTAGCAACTTATTAATTGCTTCTGAAACGATTTTGAATTATGTTTCTTTTATTGGATTCCATTGTGGAATCCTACAGAGTGTGCTGCTTTTTCTTCGATGCTTTTAGAGTTATTATGAAGGCATCTATTTGGCCAAGTGGAAAGCAGACTGAAACGCAACCCTCTAAATGTACGCTTTGGGGTGATTGTAGATTCTTCATCTCCTAAGGGAGACTGAGCATCTGGACCCTCAGGTTGCCCCTTCTCCTGCCTTGAACACTGAACTAATTTCCCAGAAGATTAGAAGTAGATTGATGTAAGGGTGTGCAGGCTGGGGGTCAGACCATAGGCTAACTGGCTCTTCCAGTTGTTGATGTTTTTGTTAAAGTTTCCAGTGATCTTGATGCCTCATGTTGAGTAAGAGGTCCAAGAATGTAGCCAGGTCGCTGGACTGAGACCAACTATACAAATTCTGAAGCTCTGCTGGGTTTGCACCAAGAAACACAGGTGGTCTTACCGAGCCACTTCAATCCCAGCCTGGCCCGAGAAGAGCAGCAAATACCTGGGCGTGTTTAGTATTCTCTAACAAATATTTTCCCATTTATTTCATTTTTAAAACAACCAAAGACAAAGCTTATTCAGCTGTAAAAATGAATTTATGTCTTGATTCGGTTGACTTTCCTTTTGTATTTTTCTCGGCAAAAGGGAAAGTGCTGGGAAATGGTAATTATTTGTACAAGGCCATCAATTAAGGAGCCCTTAAAAGAAAGTGTAACCTGACATTTTTTGCAGGGGGTGGAATAAGGGTCTCCTGGCTTACTCAATTATTTCTGGACTCTTCCACAAAGACCCTCTGAATGTTTGTTTCCACAGAGATCTCGACAAACACTGGAGACTCATCAACCGGAGTGAATTCCCTCAGTGAAATCGCTATCCTCTGCCAAGAATCAAAGGTCATCCCAGTGGAGTGCCGTCTTCGTGTTCAGCCGCTACGGAGTGTCTGGAACAGAGTGAGAACAAAAATTATCCCAGTTTGGTGCCCCCTGACTCTTTCGGGAAGAATCCCAACAAGACTGCCACCGGGAGTTCAGAGAACACATTTGAAGACTGGGGAAGGGCCAGGCTAAACAAGGGAGAATAGTGATGTAAAGACAATAAGATAAAGGAAATAAATGACTCAAAGACAAGTTTTAAGCCAATATTTACACCCATATTGCCATATTTACAGCTTAAACACTATGCCCCGAACATGCAGGAAGTAAGTTTTTATGAGTCTCTTAATGAATGTTAAGTCAATAATATCCCAAACAATGGGCCCCAGTGAACTTTCTTATGAAGGCCATTCAAGTGAGTTATTCAAATGTAGTCAGCTGAACTCTGTAATGCACATTTGTAGAAAAGAGATTTTCAAATTAGCCATTTCTGATATAACAGAAAGCTTTCTATTTCTTATTTTATTCATTTTAAAATGTATTTATTTTTGAGAGAAAGAGAGAAAGAGACAGAAAGGGCAGAGAGGGAGAGGGAGACAGAGTATCCCAAGCAGGCTCCGCACTCTCAATGCAGAGACTGACGCAGGGCTTGAACCCATGAACTGGGATCATGACCTGAATTGAAATCACAAGTCGAACACTTAGGCAACTGAGCCATCCACGTGCCCCGATAGAAAGCTTTTTAGACCATGACATAGAATTAGGAGAAATTATCAAAAGAAGCCATGGCATAGAAATAGGAGACTTCTATAATGCCTGACTAAAAACACCTACACAGCAGATTTTACTGTCGACAGAAGCAGTGGTCAAAGAACAGGTGCCACCATCACCATCATCGTAAGAGAATAATTACCCATGCAGATAAAACTAATTAAAGGACCAATTAGCAAAATAATATGCACAACTGGAAAGTTTGCGGCAGCCAGGCAACTGAGCAGATAGAATGGATGGGATCAATGGCTTGGTGCCACGTTAATCAGGAACTGCTTTTTTTTTTCTTTCTGGTCTTAGAGACATCTGACCTATATTGGCTCATTAGCAGGTCCAGATGAATGATCAATAAGGCAGAAACACTCTGATCTCATAAAACACAAGCCCAGCAAAACTACCACTCAACTCTTTGATCTCAGTGAGATGCTCAGATAGCACTTCTAAAACTTGTATTTATTTTTTGGGTGCCCCATTGTTCGGTCTCCTCTGGTTGCATTTATAAGTGTAATAGCAAATGACAGTCCTGTCAGTCCTCCTTAAAATGTCAAAGACCATGTAAAACAAACCTCATTCAGAGACATTCCCCTCATGTGCATATCGTCTAGACAACCAGCATCACAGAGGGACCTCATATTTTGAGCCCATTCAGTCTTGGAAATTCTGACTTTATAAGAAAAAAAACACCTTCTGATTGCAAGAAGATAGTACTCTGATGGCTCACATCCAAATTAGTAGAAAATTATTGTCTCTGCCGATAGTCAAACAGAGCATCCCATCCAATTCTCTACCTGGAAAGACTCAAACTTCATTGTCACTCAATTTAGATGAAAACCTTATTATCACTTAATGTAAAGAGAAAGTTGTTTATATAGCTTCCACCCTTTCTTAAAAGGAAAATGTCATTATTCAGGCAAATGTTACTGTAGAGTTGTAGAGGTAAAACCATTGGTGACAAATACAGATTCAAATGCTGGCTGGGGAATAGTGTGGGGCCTGTGTAGGCCACAAAGGTATAAATACGTCTCTCCGGGCCTCAGTTAGCTCATGGACAAGACTACCATAGTATCTGTCTCTTAGAGTTCTAATAACAATGAAATATTTGTACATACGAAATTAGGGAGCTCTTTGCCTGGTTATTTATTTATTTTGAGAGAGGAAGAGAGAGAGTGCGTGTGCGTGTGTGTGCTCGAGATGGGTAGGGGCAGAGATATGGGACTGGAACCCATGAGCCTCAAGATCACTGAGCCAAAGTCAGACTCTTTTTTTTTTTCACATGTATTTATTTTTGAGACAGAGAGAGAGAGAGCATAAACAGGGGAGGGTCAGAGAAAGAGGGAGACACAGAATCTGAAACAGGCTCTAGGCTCTGAGCTGTCAGAACAGAGCCTGACGCAGGGCTCGAACCCACGGACCGTGAAATCATGACCTGAGCCGAAGTCGGACGCTTAACCGACTGAGCCACCCAGGCGCCCCCAAAGTCAGACTCTTAACTGACTGAGCCACACAGGCACCCAGACAATTGGTTCTTACTACCAGAGATTTCTATTGATAGAATCCTGTGGTGTGTTTCCAGAAGTGTGCACTCATGAAGGAATGTGAGAAAAAAACAGTTAATAATAATCATCTTAATATTATTATGAAAAGAGTTTTGACTTCACCCCTCGCAGGGTTCCCCAGTCCAACCTTTGAATGCCAAAAGAATAGGCAAGGCAT
This sequence comes from Prionailurus bengalensis, assembly GCF_016509475.1. Classification (NCBI taxonomy): domain Eukaryota; kingdom Metazoa; phylum Chordata; class Mammalia; order Carnivora; family Felidae; genus Prionailurus; species Prionailurus bengalensis. The sequence goes on from NC_057343.1 coordinate 48,254,350, forward strand.
TTTAACCTGTTGGCCAGAAGGAATCCCTAATAGGAGCAGCAAGAAAGAGAAAGAAGAAATGAGGGAGGGGGGATTGAGTTGAGTCCTCCTCTGTCAGGTATTTTTTACCAAAATCTCCAGGCAAAATGTGTCTTGGTGGGCAGGTGCCAAAGAAGAGATGGTTGCTAAGGAAAGACACATAAAAACATATGTTGATGATTCTCAGGAAGATAAAATGAGTTGGCAGATAAGAATAGGTATTTTCCCCCCTTAGGCTCTAGCCCCTTACTTACTTCTTTTTAGTTTTATCTATCCTGTTTTTAAATCAAAGTTTCTTTAAAACCAATCACTTTTTACATTATTTATTTACTGCGGTACTTGTAGCTCTAGACAGGGAAGGTGGAGGAGTTTGAATGAGAGGCAAGCTCTGGCCTGGAGAGAAATGAGCTGACCAGGGTGATGGTCAGAGGGCTCACGTGAGCAGTACTGAGAGTGGAAGCTGGATCCTGGGGTTGGTCTCAGAGGGGTAAAGAGGATCAGGGGCCCCCAGGCTAGGACAAGGCTCTGGGAACACACCAGCAGGGTATCAGGAAGCAGCCATCTTTCTTCACATGTGCAATAAACCAGGAATGATGCACAGGTTAGAAGTGCTCATCCTGGGAAACCACAAATTTCCATTATCAGGATAAAGGTAAACGCATACCCAACATTTTGTTGTGGCAACCGGGGCATTGTGTTTTAGGTGCTCAGTCCCTCAATTCCTCCTGTTGAAAACTGCAAATGATCTATTCAAGCATGTTCATTCTAAAGTAAGTGTGAATCTATGGTGGAGATCTGGTGAAAATTTTCAAACTCCAAAAGATTTTAGGAAAATATGCTCATGGAACATCCATATTTCAAGGATGAGAATTCAGAGGAAGAGTGGCTTTTTTCAATCACTATTTTAACAGGTCACAGAATGAAAATCAATGGAAAAACAATTGGCCTGTTGTGTAATTCACAGTTTCATATATTAAATTAAGCATTGTAGTTTCTTAGTTTTTTTAAAAAAAATTGTTTAAATTGAGTTAGTTAATATATAATATAATAATGATTTCAGAAGTAGAATTAAGTGATTCATCACTTACATATAACATCCAGTTCTCATCCCAACAAGTGCCCTCCTTAATGCCCACTGCCCATTAGCCCATTCCTCCACCCAGCACCCCTCCAGCAACTCTCAGTTTGTTCTCTGTGTTGAAGAGTCTCTATGGTTTGCCTCCCTCTTTCTTTTTATCTTATTTTTCCTTACTTTCCCCTATGTTCATCTGTTGAGTTCCTTAAACTCCACATATAAGTGAAATCATATGATATTTGTCTTTCTCTGACCGACTTATTTCATTCAGCGTAATACATTCTAGTCCCATCCACCTTGTTGCAACTGTCAAGATTTCATTCTTTTTGATCACCAAGTAATATTCCATATATATATACCACATCTTCTCTCTCTATTCGAGAGTCAATAGACGTTTGTGCTCTTTCCATACTTTGGCTATTGCTGATAGTGCTGCTATAAACGTTGGGGTGCATGTGCCCCTTTGAATCAGCATTTTTGTGTCCTTTGGATAAATACCTAGTAGTGCAATTGCTGGGTCATAGGATAGTTCTATTTTTAATTTTTCGAAGAAACTCTATACTGTTTTCTGGTTTGCATTCCCACCAGCAGGGCAAAAGTGTTCCCCTTTCTCTGCATCCTTGCCAATATCTGTTGTTTCCTGGGTTGTTTAGTTTCTTAATTTTTTAAGTACAGTTTGTACTCAATATGGTAAATTTAAATAGTGTAAAAAAAAGGAAAACTATTATCATCCCTTTATCATTCTAAGAAAAGACTAAATGGCACTCAATAAAAATAAAATATATTCAGATACATTTATATGCCAGTATCCCCAGCTTTTAGAAAGTTTGCACTATGCCACTTCACTTTTATGGGAGGCCCTCATTAGTAGCTGTTTTCACTAACACAAAGAAATTGGATGAGGATTTTCACTTTTAAGAAAAAAGGTGAAGAGCAAAAGTAGTGTTCAGTTTGTTTTGCAGCAAGCCCTTACAGAGGCAGCCAGCACCCCCCCCCCCCCCAGCAGTGAGAGTGATCCCGCCAAACTCCTTCCCCAGGAACGAAGCTCAGCCCCTTGGCCTCAAGACACCAGAACTTTGAACTGTTGTCTATGAACATTTGTGCTTCATCTTAATTTATTTTGTATATCTATTAACAAAAAGTGTCCTAAAGTATCAGAAAAGCTTAAAAAAGTTTGTTTTGGGGGGGGGCGGGTTCTAGATACACTCAAAGACTTTTCCATGTATTATTGGCAATTGTTTGATTTATGTCATTTCAGCTTATGAAAGTTTTCATAGGAATGCTCTACTTTCGGATGGGGGGGAGAGCTATATTCCATTTTCATTTAAAGCTATAACCACAATTTTGCTTGCTCCCAGATTCACCTTTCTAGTGACTTATAACAAAATTTTTCAACACAGAGTAATGAAATATTATTGAAACATTCTGCTTTTTGTGTGGATTTTTTTCTTTTACTTACAGATATAATAGATCCCCCACTCCTGTCCTTTAAACAATAGTATTCGGAGGGGCTCCTGGGTGTCTCAGTCGGTTAAACGTCTGACTTTGGCTCAGGTCATGATCTTATGGTTTGTGAGTTTGAGCCCTGCATTGGGCTCTGTGCTGACAGCTCAAAAACCTGGAACCTGTTTTGGATTCTGTGCCTCCTTCTCTCTCTGCCCCTTCCCCACTCACGCTCTGTCTGTCTGTCTCTCTCTCTTTCTCTCTCTCTCTCTCCCTCTCAAAAATCAATAAATGTTAAAAAAAATTTAAGGGCGCCTGGGTGGCACAGTCGGTTAAGCGTCCGACTTCAGCCAGGTCACGATCTCGCGGTCCGTGAGTTCGAGCCCCGCGTCGGTCTCTGGGCTGATGGCTCAGAGCCTGGAGCCTGTTTCGGATTCTGTGTCTCCCTCTCTCTCTGCCCCTCCCCCGTTCATGCTCTGTCTCTCTGTCCCAAAAATAAATAAACGTTGAAAAAAACAATTAAAAAAAAAATTTAAGCAATAATATTCCAAAAATAGGTTTTGTTGACACTTTTTCCACAAGATGGTTGTAGGTGTTTCCTAAAGAAAGTTTTATTATCAAAGAAGTTTGGAAAATTATGAGTTCAACAAAGAAGTTTCTCGATAATAGTACTTTCATGAGCTTTTGTTATGAGTGTGTTCATCAAGAAATTTCCAGAAGATTATCCAGAAAGAAATGCTTCCAAACTTACTTGGTTTGAAAAAACTTGCTTTCATGGGAGCTCTAGCGTCTCTTAGGACTAGTATTCTGAGCAAAAGGGCTTGAGAAATGTTGCTTTGCACTAATACACAAAATAACGAGATCTGTATTTCATATGTTTGCAGAGTTACTGGGTTCTAACATTCTGAAGGCAACTTCATTAGGGTTAAGGAAAAGCAAAATGCAACATGGATATGGCAGACCTCTTATTCTAATGTTTTGTTGCTTTTCAACAACATTGACAAAATGAACATTGACAAAAGAGCTTAAGTTAGAATAACCAAGTTAGGAGAATGTCATAGTAGAAATTACATTCCTCCTCTTCTCCCTCTACCAGGATGAAATAGAGCAGGTAAGAGGGGGATGGACTTTGCTTCTGAAAAAGAGAATGCTCTTGTTATGGTATATATGTGTAATTCTTTTTATATGTACATAAGTAGACAATAACGGTTTAATTGTCTATAGGTCAACTGTCAGTGGCCAGTTTCTCATTTGCTTTTGCTCAGGCTAACACACGTACAGCATTGACTAGCCACATCGTCAGTGTCTTGCTTGGGATGTGGAGAAAGGAAGGGTTGTGAAATTAATGGAATGGGGAAGATGGCTGGTCTTCTACCTTTTTTCAGAATTGGGCTTCATTATTTTGTTTGAAGTATTTCAAACGCCCAGAACTCAGACATATCTTCGGTGAAATACAAACCCGAGGAGAAATATACAGGATTCTTTTAATGTTTTCATTTTCAAATGTTCTGCTACCATTCTCTTTTATGGATACAGATGTTCCAGAATTGGCTGTACTTGGTTTAGTGCATATACTTAAACATTAAATCAACAATGCGTTCAAAATTAAACTGTTCCCATTTTAAAAGGACTTAACTAGAAAGTAACATATATTAAATACAAACAAAACAAAACAAAACAAAACCACCACCCACTACAGAGAGTTTATAATTTAGTTAAATCATTGTACTTCTCCATAGCATTCCCACCTGCCACATACCCCCGTACTCTCTGGATCCCTTCAGCTACTCTGAAAAAGCCTTAATTTATTAACTTACTTCAATAACCATATGAGCCCATGTGGTCTAAAGTAGAAGACAACACCGATTCCAAAAAAATTAGGGGTGTGGGAGAGGAAGGAAGGCTGACGTCTAAACCTAATTAGCCAGTTCAGAAAGTGGCCAGCACAAATGAGTTCAGAATTCCTTTTAATAGTGATAGCATTTGGTTTTCTATATTTATATTCCTATATCCTAGTGCGTACAATGTAAGCTTTGTGATGCTGTGTCTGGCGGTATTTTGCCTCCCTTTATGACAGGCAGTAATTGTAGCTAGTACGTCATGTACCTGGGGGTGAAAAGTTGCTGGAGTCTCCTTTTGGGCAGGATGCTAGCTGGCACAGCCATGATGTTTTCTCCCGCCCTGTTCCTCCAACCCTTCTCAGTTTAATGACAGTCTTATGTTTTATTTGTTTCCTCTGATCCAACATGTTTATGTGAAGGCAGTTCTAGAATACATAAAAGTCAGTTGCAGGGTGGTAATTATTGACCATGGTTTTACATAGCAGCTCATGTGGTGAGAAGATAAATGTATAATCACCCGGTAATATGAAAAACTCTGACTGAAGGACCAAAGGACTTTGTCATTTTACTCCACCCTCCATGAGTCAGTGAAATGGATTGAATTATAAACCAGAAACAAGCACTTCAATTTGATGAAACTCATCCTAAAGAGGAAAGTGTCATTACATGTTGGCAGTTTATAAAATGTGATGAGCTGCCCTAATCCATTGGAACTGACATGTCCTTAATAATAGCAACATTCTTTGTAAATTAAATAGCTATTAATTTTTTAAAAAACTTGTCAGGATATGCTTATGCAGTGATGCACATGTGATCACAGGCATTTCCATTATGTCAGATATACAGAAAAATAGCACCCACTTGGGAATTTGTAAAACAGTGTCAGCATCTGTGTATCTAAAGGCATGGACAGAACCGGATCTGAAACTCTGGAGTGATTTTCCACGTCTGAAAGGACAGAGTCCTTAGGTGGTGATATATGTCACAAGGCCATTGTGCATCAGACCCCCAAATCAATCATCCGACAAATATACATTCACTGACTGCCACTGTGGGTCCAGGAACAACGCAAAGGGGAATACAAGGAGGTGGCTGGGATCTGATCTACTCCCATCCCTCTGCAGCTTGTGTAAGCCTCTCCAGTCAGCATCTAGATATTCTGATATTCTGGTGCCTTCTTTTGTCTCATGTGAGGAAGTTCCCTGTCTCCAAGGGGATGACCTTCCCTGGGGCCTGGGCCTTCAAGGCTGTCCCTGCAGAGAACACTATGCTCACAGAACAAGAAGGAGTGTGTTATGTTGTGACTTATTAGCCAAAAAGAAATGTGTGTGTAGCATGGTTCTAAGTTAACTTTTTTTTTTTCTTGTATCCACCATGGACCTCAAGAGAAATTCCCTAGAATTATGTTAGAACACATTAACAATTCTTTTGCAAGGCTATTCAACTGCTTGATGATTAGAACACATAGAGTTTGTCACATCAAGTCACCGAAGCCAGGCTTAAAATAATTTGAAAATATAGAGTTTTCTGACATGTCTTACAGATAAACCACAGCAAGAGTCATCTTAAAGTAAGGCTTTATCGTTGATACATCTGTTTATAACCTTGGTAATGACGTGTCTGAAGCAGACAGGATATGGCAAACTGGGATGTAATTAGAGGGCTTACTATCAGCAGATTTCACTTAATGGAATGTTATCAATGTTTTGCTGAAAATTGCGAATATCAAGCTTGAAAAAGCTGATGGTTGCTATTTTGTCCATAATCCCGAAGTGAAAACAGCAAACGAACAGTGAAGATCAGAGCTATTGTATATGTAAGTTGGGCCCTGTGTAAGAGCACCCAGTGCGGAAGGCAGTTGAGTGGGGGTAAAACCCAGCTTGCATCATGCTCACCGGGCCATGTGCCCTGTGGTTAGGCTATGTCTTCCCAGAGCGGTGCCTTTTTCCTACTTGCACAGAGGTGCTGTATGGAGTGACTCTGGCACTAGCATGCTTGTCTTCCCAAGGCAGATTTTTGAAAGTTCTGCTAGTCCGATGAGAAAGGAGGCAGGCTTGACATGGCCAGGATTTGGGAAGAGCCATCTTACTGCTTAATTGGGGACTGATTCCAACTACGGTTGATATTTTTTCTTTAAGCAAGATGGGCACACCTCAGTGATTCCAAGTTCTTAGGCGAATCTGGGGGTTGAAGAGAATTTTTGCTCCACCCACCTCCTTTTCCTGGAGAGTTGTCAAGAATCGAGATTTCCCCAGAGCTAGAATAATTAGCAGTGTCCAGCCCTGCTGAGAAGTTGCAGAAGAGATTTCCCCTGAAGGGGATGTCTCTCTCCTGCAACCTGCCACCTGAATCGGAGGTGTAGTTTAAAACTCTGGTCCAAGAGCACTGCAGAAATGGAGAGCCTGGACTTAGAGCTGCTCTCTGCATGGTGCGAACATATCGGCTTGTAACAATTTCCTAGGTTTCCAGTGTTATCACACACCACTTCCATGAAATTCGATTGGATCTCATTGACTTTGTGGAATGTTCCCTTTTTTTTTTTTTATGAAATTTATTGACAAATTGGTTTCCATACAACACCCAGTGCTCATCCCAAAAGGTGCCCTCCTCAATACCCATCACCCACCCTCTCCTCCCTCCCACCCCCCATCAACCCTCAGTTTGTTCTCAGAAATGTTCCCTATCTTAATGCCATCCTCTTTTGTGTGTGTGTGTTACATGTTAGACAGCCCAAGAATTACCACACTGTTCCACTCTACATTTGCTAGCTCAAACACATACACATGCCAACCACTATCAGTACCAGTAAAATTCAATGAGAGAAGCTATCAGGAAATAGATAAAGAGTCATACAATAGAGACTTTTTTTTTTTTTTTGGAGAGAATGAGGCCAGGCAAATGGATTTTAAAATTCTGTTACTATGACTGCACTACATTTATAAGCTGAAGGCATCAAGAGTTGACACTGCTCATAGAATACCAAGGGAAAATTCTGAAAAGGAAGTATCTATTCTCTTATTACCCAAATGTAAATTATATGTGCTCTTGAAGTATGCCCTTTATTTAATTTTAATGCATTTTAAATTTTAATATGGATTGCTCTACATGAATCACGCTCTTTGTTTTCAACACCATTAGCACACAAAAATTGAGGAAGGGCTTCTATTTTCTGGCAATTCAGAGTATTTTATAAAGTGTAGCACATAATATTGCACCTTCTATAGAGGAGGGACTCAATATTTGTTGAAGCAATTTCAATGTGATATGTTAGCTATGATCTATCATGAGTAGGTAATGATTTCCTAAATTTCCAGCTTAAAAGGATTCTTCTATTGCCATTCACATTTAAAAAATTCTCGGTTCTCAATAAAACCAAAGCGTGGTTTTATTAGAATATGTTGGCATCCCTCTCAAAGACTTATGCAATCAAAGAGATTCAAAGTCAATTGTTCTGTGCCAAATTATTTTCTTATTCTATAAAGATGCTCTATAAAGTCTGAATTCTTTTTCATTTGAATAAATCCAGTTATTGAAGAACCTGTATTTGAAGCATGGCTTATTTATGTTAGCGAGGTATATAGAGTAAGAGACAAAGGTATTTTAAAAACAAACAGACAAAAAGAGATTTGGCTCATGTTTTGATGTACTTTGGACTTTGTAAAGGAGAAAAGACAAGCATACAAATAATTGTGTTGCAATTTAGAATACAAAATATGTGAGACAAGAGACTCTCAAAATTAGGGCAGAAGTTCAGAGACAAGTCTGGGGCAGGATGGAAGACATCATGGAGAAGGTGAGGAATACGGCACGGATGAAGGCACAGTGGTAGAAAGGCTTATAGCCATTGGAAGAACACAGAGCAGTCTCATTTGGTAAGAGTAGAAGACACACAAAAGAGAGAAGTTGTAAGTTCAGGCTGCAAGATAGGTTGGAGCCAGGTTGAAAAAGGCCTTCAACACTGGGTATAGGAAGGAACATCCTGTTAAATGTTGAATAACCAGATACAGGGGTGGGGGGTGTGCGGGGGTAAGAGTTGCTAGATTTGTAGTATTTGCTGATTTTTTATCCTCACATGAGGCCACTGTATGTGGAATTGAGAAGAGATGCCAACAATCAGCTCTCATGAGTTGGGACAAGCTGGCTCCAACGCATTCCTGGCTGTTAGTTGAAGCTATGAGAAGGGAGGGAATTGGAAAGGAGGAATATAGAAAAAACAAAAGAAACAATCAAAGAGGGAAAGACAACCTACAGATTCCCTGCCTAAGGATAGTGCGGATGATGTGGAGAGGTGCTAGAAGTTAAGAAAATGGGACATCAACATGAGTGAGTATCATAGAAGCCAAAGGAAGAGAAAGAATATCATGATGGAAGAATTACTGCTGAGTTTGGCAATTCCAAGAAATTTGAGGGTTTTAAGAGAACATCCTTAGGCAATTGGTAGTCATAGAAGACAGAAAAATAAGGGATTAAGAATTGAGTCTGTGGTGTATGGATTTATATTTATTTGCAATCACCATTGGGTCATATTCAAATAATTCCACTGTCTCAAGGAAAAACTGTAGAGGAAATGAAAACACGAATTAATCCAAAAAAATGAAATAAAAAATTCCACACTCAAGATTTTGGCAAACTCTCCATGACTCAGCTGATTTGAGATGCTTCAATGACTTTCTCATTCTTCTCCATTTCTTGCAATTGTCTTTTCAAAGAAAGCCTTCTCAAGGCTTATTCGTGAGCAATTAGCCATGATATATGGGACAACTTTTTTTTCTAATTCCACATTGAAAAGAATTTTCAAAATGATTAAATCCAGAGAGTCAGCTTAACTCTTACAAGACCCTTTGGCACTGCCCACATTTAACCACCCTCCTCTTCTCCTGTTACCCTCCTGGGCCTTTAACTGCTGTCCATCTCTCTAAGGGCACAGGAACTGAAGCCTTCAGCAATGCTCTAAGAGCTCTGGGCCGTGGAGTTATCATATATATCATTCTTCTCTGACCCTTTATCTAGAGTGACCAAAAGATTTATTTTACAAACTAAGACAATTTGGAGAGTGAGAGAGTATGTCACAATAATTACTCTGGCACGATATGCTTACAACTGCCTTTACCTCATGTGATGGCTTGCCAGATAAAATACAAGATGCCTAGTTAAAATTGAGTTTTATATAGACAACAGGTAACTTTTTAGCATACGTATGTCTCATGCAATATTTGGGACTTATACTAAAACTAAGTGTCTATATGTTTATTTGCCAAATCCGGTTACCCTACTCATGAACACCTTACCCATTTACATGAGCACCACACTGCATATACACTGAGCAACAAAACTATTCTGACCTCAAACTGGCTAACATAATTTTCAAGGCCTGGTGCAAAATGAAAATATGAGGTTTCCTTGCTAAAAACTTATTCCCCTTTTTAAGACAGTGACAACAAAGTATTAAAGTAAGCATGGGGCCCCTGTAAGCATGGGTGATGGCACAGATCACACGTCCATAAAGCTGGCCCTGTTTTTACCATTTTGTATGGTGTGTGTGTGTGTGTGTGTGTGTGTGTGTGTGTGTATGTGTGTGTTTTACAGTGAAATCTAGAAATATTTCCTCCCTATATTAAAAGTAAATAGGCAGAAATGAGCAACTTTAAACTTGGGATTTTTATGGAACATTCTAGGTGATGATTGCATCTGGAGGGGAGCTTGATTATAATGTGCATGAGAGTAGGGATTATATATGCCCTGCTCGCCCAGTTCTATGTATAGTGCTTGAGATATGGAAATCGCTTATGTTGAATGAATGTTTTATAGGCACACACATGGTGTACATTTACCTGGAAGTGGCATTCAAATTAAATAAAGGACACATTTCAAGAGGAATTGTAATTTTCACTTGAATAATAAGAGATCAAATGGCAAAAATGCACCAGAACATTATGTATACCATGGCATATGCATGTATATTATGTAATATGTATGTATGCATATTAGGTGGTGTTATGTGTGTTCCTGGCTTCTCACTGTAGTTGGTAAATATATACTTCATTGACAGTAAATATCCATGTCTTGATGCTTTGAGCTCCCCTACTGATAACAGATAGGTCCTAACTTTTCCAGATTCTCCTCCCTCAATATTTCTGAGAAACTTTAGAAGTATTATGTGTAAGTCAAGTGTCCCGTATGCCACCTTGTTGGTGTTAGGCAAGTCTCTTGACCTTGCGAGTGCCAGGAGGGGGATAAATGGTGGAAGTTCCAGTGCCAGGGACTGTGGCTGTCACTCTACCCCCTTCTCATGGTCATTTTGCTGCTTTTGGACATTGTGTCACTGCTGGCTGTCTCCCTGGGACCAAGAGCTCTCACACTGTGACCAGGTCCTTCATGGTAGACTCCCACAGCAGAATGGTTTGGGTACCAGTAATACAATCCTTGCATTTGCATCCTGTAGGGGCTCCAGGAATGAGGGAAAGTGGGTCAGTGGTGGCCACCCACAATGCTGGACTTCCCCCCTCAGGTATGGAAGCCAAATGATGTTCTGTTTACTGCCAGGGTCCCATTTTTTCCTCCCTAGAGGGGAAAGGGTGTTGTTTCATGCATATCAATCTAACCCCCAACTCAATTACAGTCAGAGGTCAAGATCTTTCCCAGGGAAGCTTGGGCCTCAGGCAAATCCAAGATACATTGGATTTCTGTGGTCCTGAAAAATCTGTGATAGTTCTGAGGCCAGTCTGCCCAGTGCATATGAAGGACATCTCGGTGATGGTGTTGTCTATTTTTCTAACGTTACAAGGACAGTGAAAGGAGTTCTCAGCTGGTTTTGTAGGAGAACAAGTGAATATCTGTGTAAATATTAAGCTTCTGGAAACTTCTTTTTGTGCCATGTTAATTTGCTCCTAATTGTATTACATAATTGTTCCTTAAATTTTTACTAAGTAATTTTTTTCCATTTTCAAACTTATTCACAAAAAAAAATCTTGGATGAAACTAAGTAGGCAGTGCTTTCTTATTCTCCAATCCAGCCAAATCAGAGCTTACTCAGGAATCAACTTGAGCACAGGCATTTTGTTTTCTGAAATATGATTTATAAACTCTTCAAAACTGTCAGTCTATTTTTAATGGATTCTTTTTTATGTATGCAACTTACTTAAAAATTAATCATTAACATTTATGTTAATCAATAACAACTCAAGATGGCATCCAGATAGCCCTCATCTGGTATAAACGTAACAATACAATTAAATTTTATATTTTATATTTTTAAATTTTTGCTATCTATGTATTAATCCTCACAGTATGAGGATCCTTATGCATATCTGTTTGAATACCTCAGCTTATCCATCCAAGCTTCATATATATACATATATGTATGTGTGTGTATACATATATGAGAGTTTTCCTTTTTTCTACATATGGGCTAAGTAGAATGATTATAGTAAGTTATTAAATGCTGATCCACAACATCAATGTTAAACAGTGATTTTCATGGTACACTAATGGGTATGTTTTCTGGTGAGAGAATTGTACCTAAGTGATAGCATAGCTTCTTATTCCTAAACTGGATATACCTGAGTAGATGATGCATAAGGATATTATAACATTATTTTTTAAGACTGCATCAAGAATTTCAAATATGCCATGAGTTGAATACCATATATTTGTGTTAGTTGGGTGTTTCTTTTCATTTTGTGCAAGAAAAAGATTTTGGCATTTTCGAGTTTTGAGGTAGCAGGATATGGTGGAAATAACATTGGTTTGGGAGTTGGTAGTCCTGGCCAATAATCTCTAGCAACTACTAACTGTGTGAACTTGGGCACATTACTGATCTCTCTGAATGTTGGTTTATGTATTCATTGTAAACTCAAAGGTTATAAGGATTAAAGATGCTAATGAAAGACATATGACTTTAGGAATGAAAACACACATGGTATTGACTAAATAACCATTTTTTTTCTCAGATTTGTTCAAAAATGTTTATTTTCTAAAAATACTCTACCCTTATTCCACCCTTACTTATTGGCTGTCATTTGTCCTATTGTCTTGTTATTTCTTCCCAGACCAGTTCATAAACTATGAGGCTAGCTCAAGAATACAAATGGAAGCCCATATACCATATATCTAAATATTTACAAGCTATAAATCAAGCTAACACACTGCTAACTTAAGTGTATACTGTCTTCCAGCTTGATAAATCTACATTCACAATGGCCTGGAAAGCTAGTTTGATTTAGAATTCTCAGACTCTTGATGTGGTGGGGTGAGAAAATCTGGCTCGAGACTTTAGTTATTGGTCTGTCAGTTTTCTTCTCCCATCCTAGCTCCCACTCACACTATGAGGATCCTTATGTATATCTGTATGAATACTGCAGCTCACCGATGCAAACTTCTTTCACACTCTCTATAAGCAGTCACTTCTTGACCACGAGTTTGGCCTACTGATGTGTACAATAGAGAGTAGATACACTTGGCCTTCAGAAGAATGAACCAAGTAAGAGGACACACAAACCCTGGATGCAGATTTAGGACGGGAAACAACAAATCTGGGATCCCAGATACCCAGAGCATGGTCTAGATGTGGAGGTGGGGTGGGACAATTTCCTACTGGATATATACACTAGTTCCATGGATTTTTCATTCTATAGGAAAGGGAACAGTTAGAGGAAAGCCAGGGCAGCACCCTCAAAAGCACAGAGCCCAAGACTTAGGCCATTTTCTATAGATCTTAAGGCAGTACTTTCTGGTCCTTGTACAAACACTTGGATTGTATTTTTCAGAAATGAGCTCTAAGATGTCATTAGTCTTTAATATGGTCATGTATACTGTGAATCTCCAAGGTTTCTTTTCTTCTCTTTCTTTTCTTTTCTTTTCTCTTTCCTTTCCTTTCCTTACCTTACCTTACCTTACCTTTCCTTTCTTTTTATTTGAGAGAGAGAGAGAGACAGAAGGAGAGAGAGAGAATCCCAAGAAGGTTCCATGCTCAGTGTGAGCCTGAGACAGGGCTCGGTCCCATGACCCTGGGATCACGACCTGAGCCAAAATCGAGCCAGAGCTGGACCCTCAACTGACTGAGCTACCCAGTGCCCCTGAATCTCCAAGATTTCTGACCATGGAACAGTTTGTGTGTGTGTATGCATGCACATGTGCCTGTGTGTGGAACACCTCCATAGGACAGGTTTTGGCAAAACCTATTCTAATCTCTAATGTCATAGAGTATTTATTTCTCTTCCTCCTACTGTCTCTTAAATGTAGGGGATTCTACGTTTACTTGCTTATATTTTCTTGTTCCACATTCTTGCTTGATGATTTCATCCATATCCAAGGCTTTAATCACTAACTGTATTCCAATGATTCCAAACCCTCCATCCCTCACCTCTCTTTTCAGCTCTACACTTACTACTGAGTGACTCTACCTGGATACACAAGTTCCACATGTTGGAAACTCAACTCATTATCTCCCTCTGGTCCTGTCTATCCTCACATGCTTCTTTAGTGAGTTTCTTAGGGAGTTACTTCTCTCACTAAATTCTTCATTACCTAACACTATTTTGCCAATTGCCCTGGCCAGAGTCATCTTTGATTGTTTTCTCGACCTCACCTCCTTCCCAATTTATCTCCATATTTTGTTGATTTTATCTCCTCAATATTTATCTAATCTCTCAGATTTATAATTTTCCAAGGATCTTCTCATTTCTTGAGCACATACTTGCAATTTTCTATTTCACCAACCCTTCTTCTACATTGTAATGAGAATATTTCTTTATAAAAGACTGGGGAAGAATTTTACATTATGATATGGAAAAATCTCCATGATATATTATTAAGTAAAAAAGGGATTCAAAACTGGACATAGATTTTGAGTTTTATGTAAGAAAGGAAGAAAATAGGAAAATATATTTATTTGTATTTGCAAGCAACTAATAAAATTGGCTGTTTAATAGGGGCGTTTGAAATGAATGTTTCAGGGCAGGGATGTATATGAGATAATTTATTGTATACTTTTTGTTTGTCTTGATTTTTTAAAATGTAAATCTGCTAAATACAAAAATTAAAATTCAAAACTATTAAAAAATTTTAGGGGCGCCTGGGTGGCTCAGTCGGTTAGGCATCTGACTAGGCTCAGATCATGATCTCGTGGTTTGTGGCTCGAGACTCGTGTTGGGCACTGTGTTGGCAGCTCAGAGCCTGGAACCTGTTTCGGATTCTGTGTCTCACCCCTCTCTCTGCCTCTCCCATGCTGACGCTCTGTCTCTCTCTATCTCTTAATAATAAATAAGCATTAAAAAAATTTTTTTAATATTTAAAAGTGTATTATGTACTACTCTCTCTTCCTCTCAAAGTAAATAAATATGTATTTAAAAAAAATTTTTTTTCAACGTTTATTTATTTTTGGGGGGACAGAGAGAGACAGAGCATGAACGGGGGAGGGGCAGAGAGAGAGGGAGACACAGAATCGGAAACAGGCTCCAGGCTCCGAGCCATCAGCCCAGAGCCTGATGTGGGGCTCGAACTCAGGGACCGTGAGATCGTGACCTGGCTGAAGTCGGATGCTTAACTGACTGCGCCACCCAGGCGCCCCAATAAATATGTATTTTTAAAGGGGCGCCTAAGTTGCTCAGTTGGTTAAGCATCTGACTTGACTTCGGTTCAGGTAAGGATCTCATGGTTCGTGGGATCAGGC
Organism: Prionailurus bengalensis; assembly: GCF_016509475.1. Taxonomy (NCBI): domain Eukaryota; kingdom Metazoa; phylum Chordata; class Mammalia; order Carnivora; family Felidae; genus Prionailurus; species Prionailurus bengalensis. The sequence goes on from NC_057343.1 coordinate 48,269,396, forward strand.
CCCATGTTGGGCTCTGGCACTGAGTGTGCAGCCTGCTTGGGATTCTTTCTCTCCCTGCCCCTCTCCTGTTCTCTCTCTCAAAATAAATAAATCAACATAAAAAATAATAGTGTATTATGTATTACAATGTAGTTATTACATATTATAATACATGATAAAAATTTAAAAATTAAAGAATGAAAAGATTAATAAATTCTATATCTAAATATGCTATTGCTTCACTTAAAATATATCTTGGGTCCACTATTATATTCAATACCAAGTAAAGCTCATTTAGAGTGGTATGGAAATCTTTTCAGGATATGGATTTTGTCCGCTTCTGTAGCCATATTTCTTCCCACAACCCAAAAGATTTCACACTATGGCCATATTAAATGGTATGATCATTCACATCACATATTAGGTCTCCCATGTCCACATGTTTCCACTATTTGGAGTTCCATCCTGTTTGATTTGGTCTGCCTGTTCATCCCAACTCAGTCTTTTTTTTTTTTTAATTTTTTAATGTTTTATTTTTGAGAGAGAGAGAGAGAGAGAGAGAGAGAGAGCAAGTGGGGGATGGGCTGAGAGAGAGGGAGACACAGAAACCAAAGCAGGCTTCAGGTTCCTAGCTGTCAGTCCAGAGTCTGATTTGGGGCTTGGACTCAAGAGCCATGAGATTGTGACCTGACTTGAGGTTGGAAGCTTCACTGACTGAGCCATCCAGGTGCCCGCCAACTCAGTCTTTAGAGCTTAGCTCAGACTTCCCCTTTCTTCCCCTAAGTTGGATTCAGTGATTTGTTGCCAGCTTTATTAATCTATACCTTTATTTCTTATTGTCCTCCCCAATCTTTATTGAATTGACTTATATAATTCCTGATCTAGGCTGTGCGTATATTAAAGATGAAGACTATCCTGTATTCACCTCTGTATCTGAGGCACACAACATAGCGCCTGGTTTAGAGTTTGTTCAATGAATCTATACATGGAAAATGAACAAAAGAATAAATGAGTGAGTGAGCCAACACACAGGGGAAGGATATTTACAATGCTGGGAACCTGCTATGAACCCAGATGGGGTACATGAGATGAAGACATTGTTTTGTACCTGACTTCTAGACTCTTGATTTTGGCATAGCTTGTTGTTAATTCCTCATACTTAAATCACATTTATCCTTTGGAAATTAGTCCCAAGTGTTTTCTCTCTCGACCTGAATAGTTTAGCTCTCTATTTTCATTTCACTTCAGCTTTCTGAGAAACGGTCAGTTACTCTAATGATCTTTCCAAAATTTCCCTGAAGTAGTCTTTGTTGGAGGATACTATAATACTCCCGTCTCAGTGTTACGGTTCAGCCCTTGAATAATAAGACAAAATAAAGAAAAAATAACGCGCAGTTTTTTCCTTCATAAATAAGGCTCATGTATAATAATCAAACACAGTATGTCATTCTCTACAGAAAACTGCCAAAGAGAAGAAGAGTGCAGTTCAGTGTTCTGGGAATTGAGATTTCCATTTTTCATAGGTCATAGAACAAATATCCTTCTAAAATTAGATATTTCTGTTTTAAGTTTTCAGAATGCATTTTAGTGACTCTTGGAATAAACTTCCTTGGAAGACACGATCTTTCCAAATAATACTAAGAAATGAATTGTGACTAGCAAAATCTAAAGTAAAAGACATCAATAACTCATTTTTTATGCCAGGCTATAAGTAAACCTAATTCACAAGTAGTGGGTGGATTAATCTGGAACTCTGAGCAGAGTCAGGCCCACTCATCTGCTTCCCAGGCAGCAGATCCTGGATATAGGACTGCCCCCAAGGGCTCCGGGAAGATGGTTGCTGCTCGGGTCTTGTGGTGAGAAGAGCCCAAGAGACCAAACCCCAGGCAACTGGCCTCTTCCAAGGATTTGGTTTTATTGGATACAATTTTCTACTTTGATGTTATTCCACTTACTTGGGCTCTGGACTCATCAATACCACAAGTTTATAAATATTTTAATATTAAAAGAGATTGTGTTCATGGACTACGCTGAGAAAATTATTCTCTTGGACCTACTTGGTTGAACCCAACTGTTTGTTTTTTTGCATCTGAGCTCAAATCTCATACTTTGTCTATCATTGTTCCATTGAGATGTGAAGAAATAAGGCCATATTTTCAGAAATGTTTAAAATTGAGTTAGAGAACATGCACTGTGAAAGATGTGTTACTATTAGGATTTCCAACTTGTGACTGAAGCAACAGACAATTAAAAAACTTGCCCATAGCCAGTAAATGAATCTCTGTCAGTGTTACACCTTAGTTTTGGACTGAGATTTCTGTGGTCATCTGTGCTTATTAATGTTGTGTTTAAGCTCAAACACTCTTCTCTTTCTCTCTCTCTTCACACACACACACACACACACACAATTATATTGTATGTAATATAAGGACATATTTTGTTACCTATTATAGGCTGAGCTAAAATTCTAACTTTATGTTTTTAAATGTCAGAGTCCTGAGGAATGTGAAACTCATAGTTAGAGCATTCAGGCCTCTATTTTTTTTAAAAGAGTAAAGGGTAATTTTAATATAGATGTTAGTACCTATGAAAGACATCAGATAAAAAGATGCAATGTCCCATTTTTTCTATTTATGCACAGAATAGCTATTCAGTTGTTCTGATCACATATTGTTCTGGTAAAATCAAGGGCACTTGACGCATTGTGGTACCCTCCATTTGGGAGATTATTTGACTTTTAATAAGGGTGAATCTTTTGGGGAGATTTGGACTAAGAAATGAATGCATTTTTGGTAGGACTCCTAACTCGATCCTCCCTAGGCACAGAAGCCATGATGACTGCTACAACAATATCGTCATGTGCAACAAGCCTATTTGTTCATGACCTGCACACTGCCAAAGAGCAACACAGGCTCATCCTTCCCATCTCAAAGCTTTGTGCTGGCACTGGGGTGTATCTGTCTGTGTGATCTGACTGTATGTACCTTCTGTTTTCTGGTAAACTTGGTCTATTTTTTTTTTTTTAAAGTTTTTTTTTATTTATTTTTGGGACAGAGAGAGACAGAGCATGAACGGGGGAGGGGCAGAGAGAGAGGGAGACACAGAATCGGAAACAGGCTCCAGGCTCTGAGCCATCAGCCCAGAGCCTGACGCGGGGCTCGAACTCCCGGACCGCGAGATCGTGACCTGGCTGAAGTCGGACGCTTAACCGACTGCGCCACCCAGGCGCCCCAAACTTGGTCTATTAATCACATATTTTGATCACTGATTTATTAATGATTCGTCCAGTAGCTTATTATAAACCTTGTCTGTAATACTATTTTAGGTGATTTCATGAGTGGATCCATCCCGTAAGAAAACATTTGTTAGGTACTTTCTGGCAACATCTGTTAGGCTTGGGCTCACTGTCCTTGGGTGTGATACCGCTGCTACAGGCCAAGATAACATGGACTGGGAGACGTATACATCTGACAGCCAGACATCAAGAGAAGAAGTGAAATGAGCATGCTAATCAGTTTGTTTTGGGGGAAGACAGGAATAGCCATAATAAGGCCCCTAAAGGACATTTACTTACAAGGAGATTTGAAACCTGACATGCGAGGGGAGTTCTAGTGTTAAATATAACGTCATTGCATTATCCAAGTGTCAATGTATGAGTCAGTTTTGAGAGTTAAATGAAAAGCTTTTCATAAAAAGTTATTAGAATATAGAATTATTAGTTTTCTCTATGCATTAATTGGATTGTTTAGTTCTATCCGGTGGCTCAGCAGCATTTGCATGCACAAATATAGAATAAACATCTGCTTAAGTACATTAAAAAGGCATTTTTGACGTTTTAGCCTAGAAATCTGCTAGTTTTGCTAATATCCCAAACCTTTCTTTTCAGGCGTGATTATAGGTGAGCTGGCACTCAAGCTACAATTTCATCTATAAGGTTTAAGATATTTAAGAAGACATGCTATTGCTTCACACAATATGAAAAGCTTTGATTTGGAACTGATGAGAAGGAATGGGGGAGGGTGCCTGGGTGGCTCAGTCCATTAAGCATCTGACTTCCAGCTCAGGTCATGATCTCAGGGTTCGTGAGTTCAAGCTCCACATCCAGTGAGCATCAGCCCAGCTTTGTGTGAGCCCTGCTTCTCTCTCTCTCCCTCTTTCCCTTTCTCTTTCTCTGCCACTTGTGGAATTCTCTTTGTCCCTTTCTCTCTGCCCCTTGCTCACTTGTGCCCTCTCTCTCTCAAAAGAAGAAGAAGAAAAAGAAGAAGAAGAAGAAGAAGAAGAAGAAGAAGAAGAAGAAGCAGTAGCAGCAAGGGGGGATTTTTTGCCTCAAAAGAATCAAGCAAGCAAGGAAGAAATCTAAGATAACCTCTAGGTAGTTGCTACCAAGAGCATTGGTCAACCCAAGTTCCAAGCATTCTCTTAGAACAAGGAGAAGGGTTGACAGAGCTTTTTATAAATTGGAACCTTGCAGAGAAGACAGTAGACTTGGAATTATGGAAACCAACCAGCTTTTTGGTAGGCAGCCAAAAGCTTTGTTGGAAATGCCCGTGTCTTTCCCAAACCATTTGGCTCCCCTCCTGACGTAATTGCAACTGAAAGAGAAATATTTAAATGGGCTGGAGTGAGGGTAATGGAAGGATTTCAATTACCAAGGTACATACGAGATTACTTTAAGTGGCATAAATCGGCCTTAAGGCAAACTCACAGATCAGGCCCAGCATTGCCTTCCAATGCACTCTGCAACTACCCTCTCTGAAGGTAACGCTGTGTGCTTTTCAGTAATGTAAAACAAAGGTTAGGAGTCAAGATGTAATTTGAGCACATATCTATTGGGAAATACAAATCATAATTTCGAATGTGGAATAAAGCCAAAATAATTGAGCATGCTGAAATAATGGTCAAGGGGCTTTAGGTAAGTTTGAAATGATATAAATGATTTTAAAAATTCATGCAAATATATATTGAGAAACAGTTGGAGGCACCAGAAAAAGCAGTTCCAAAGTTTTAGAGCAAAACATAATATCTTGAATATCCAGCCAATAAAAAAAAAAAATAGTACCTTTGTATTTAAACACTTAAGCAAAATAGAATAGAGCTTAGCACTAAATGTAGTGATACATGTTTCACTGTTTCATGGAATTGGCTGTGTATGAGCAAGGCCTACTTACTGAATGCAGAGGGATTTAGCTGGATCTGTTTGCAGTTGTAGAGATATCTGGGCTGTGTAGATTGAGTGAGGCAACTGTCTTTAACATGACTTATTGTTCTTCTAATCCCTGCCCATCTTGTCACTTTGGTTTCTTCTTACACAGATTTTCTCCTATAACACTTCTTCTTTTTAAATTTTTTCCCCCAACGTTTATTTATTAGTTTTGAGAGAGAGACACAGAGAGTGAGCGGGGACGGGGCAGAGAGAGAGGGGACACAGAGTCCGAAGCAGATTCCAGGCTCTGAGATGTCGGTACAGAGCCTGACATGGGGCTCGAACTCATGAACCACGAGATCATGACCTGAGCTGAAGTCAGACATTTAACAGACTGAGCCACTCAGGGTGCCCTTCCTATAACACTTCTTAAATTCACTTGTCTTCCTCCTCCTTCCCCAACTAAGACCCCACTCTGACTCGAAGCTGGTTTCTTCTCTGAAAGTGTCACATTCATTTTGCCCACCTGCCAAAGCCTCCCTGACTGGAATGGCATCTTCTAAACTCTTCCTTATTTCCTCTTTTAAGTCACCTTATATTCTACCCATCAAGCTTTTCTGGTACTTGGTCAAGTCAGTCAGGAACAACATGTGTATTTTAAATACGATTGTCTGAAAAGAGGGATTGAGACAAGACCAGTCTGAAATAGCCTATACCTGGAAAAGAACAATAAACAAAATAATGTGATAATGGTACAAATATAGGCATATGTGTTGATGGTACAGTAAAAGAGGCCAGAAAGGAAATCTAATGAATTTTGAAATGTCACATAGCTAACATTTACTGATTACTTACTATGTATGGGATGCTGAATTCACTTGTCACAGTGAGTGGATGAGAATGTCATTTGAGATGAAGGGGTTGAAGCCTACAGGAACTTTCCCCAGGTGAGCTGGGCTGGAGCTAATGTGAAATCCAGCCCACTGGGCCTCAGAGACATATCTTACCCTTTACACTCTACTGCTCTGGAAAAAGGAAGTTTAATAAAGCATTTGGGAGAGTAATCATTAACTAATAAGTATTTGGGGGTATAATTAGCCTTATGGTATTTTATACCATTAGCCAAAATGAACCAGGAAAAGTGATACATATATATTTAGGCCATGGAAAAAACCCACTAGAAACCACAACATAAAATTCATTTCAACCTTGTAGGAATGATAATTTTCTAATTATTGAATAATACAAAACATGACAGGGACAAAGTCACACATTTGTCTGTAATTTATCACAAGTTATAGTATTGAATTTTAAACTTCATCACAATTAAAAACAATAAAACAAAACTTTAAAAACTAACAGAACAAGAAAACACTTGTAATGAGTATGATTAATAGAATTGGTGCATCCAACGTATAAAGAGCTTTAATGTTTATGAAAAAAACAAGGATCTCAAAGAGCGAAACTGGCAAAAGTGATTCACATAAGAAGAAATACAAACAAAAATGAATAAATATATCGGCCAGGCCACATACAGAGTGTTACAATTACTTATTTAAACTAATTTTGTTGTAAAAGGGATATAGAAAAATTAAGTATGTCACAAAGACCAATGAGAATGATGAAGTGATCCGAAACAATTTTAAACAAGGAATGGTGTGCAGAGAAGTTACCAGGGAAAGGAGATTCGGAAAGTAACAGGAGATGATGCCAAACAAGGTGCCAGGTGGTCATGTTTGGTTCACAGGACTATCAGGACTTGAGCTGGAAGGAGGCTCAGAAATTAGGATGTAGCTCATGGCGGTAGTTATCAAATTATAACATGCATCGAAATCACCTTAGAACTTGTTAACACGAAGCCGGGCTTCACTCCCAGTTTCTTATTTAGTGGGTTTGGAGGGAGCCCACTGCCTCATTTCTAGGAGGTTCTCAGGTGATGCTGATGCTACTGGTCTGGGGCCCACACTTTGAAACCGCTGGCTTATAGAATCACCTGGAGACATACAGCTGAAGACAGGAAGCACAGTGAAATCAATAATGGAGAAAACGAGGGGTGGAGGGAGAGAAGGAGACAGAAAAGGATGGAGAAAGAGAGAAGGAGAAGCAGTTAAGTATTTAAGGAGGCAACAATGAAAAAGGAAAATATGTTTCTCATTAGAAAGTATCTAGCCAGGGCAGCTGAGTAGGGCTAGAGTGAATTACAAGACTGATATCACTCTAAATTTATCATCACCATTTTCTCACCCTTCTCTACCCTCCTTCCTTTCATTTCCTGTTAATGATTTTGTGACTAATAATCTGCTATACTCCAGCCCCCTGCACCCTCAAAATGCACCCCAGCCTTCACCCCTAGCACGCATTCCTGAACTCTCCAAAGCCCATCTCCTACCTTCACCTCACCATTGAAATGATTTTCTTAAAAGTCACTGAATCTGTAGATCTGTTCTCAGTCCTATGTCCTTGACACATCAACAGTGTTTGTCAGTTCACTTCTCCCTTAGTTTATATGACACATTAACCTGCTTTTCCCAAATATTGGGTCTCTGACCCGTATCTTTAATTTTCTCCTTGTTTACAAAGCTTATATTTTAGAGTAAATCTTCTGGAATAAATTCTTCTCAGATTCTCCAAAATTGCTTTCTTGTACCAGAGGAGATAACTATGCTTTGCCCACTTGGGCACAGGGAGACAGTAACTTTCAGTATTTATCATTTAGTAAGTATTTATTAAGTATCTATGGAATGTCATGCCTGGTGACACTGCGGTGCACTAGCTTGATAAAGCCTTTGCACCTGTGAACCTGACATTCACAGGAGAGGATATGGGCAATACCCTGGTTAACACATGAATACATTAGATAATTAAAGCTGGTGAAAAATACTCTAAAAAATAATAAAACAAATTGATATAGTAGTGTGTCAGGAGGGGAGGCAGTAGTTTGGGTAAGGAAAGTCAGGAAGTTATCTCTGAAGAGGTGACTTTGAGCTGAGATCTGAATAACAAAAGGAAACAAGCCATGTGAAGATTTGAGGACAAAGTCTTTAAACAATAGGAAGGAAGTCAATGTGGATGGAGTGTAATAAGTAAAGTGGGAGGGGTAGGTAATGGGGCAGAAAGACAAACAGGACCAGACCATATGGGGCCTTGAAGGCCATAGTGACATGTCTAGATCTTTTTTTTTTTTAAGTTTTATTTAGTTATTTGAGAGAAACAGAGACAGTGCTCGTGGGGGAGGGGCAGAAAGAGAGGGAGAGAGAGAATTCCAAGCAGGCTTCACGCTGTCAGTGCAGAGCCCAATGCAGGGCTTGAACTCATGAAATTATGAGATCATGACCTGAGCTGAAACCAAGAGTTGGACACTTAACCAACTGAGCCACCCAGGTGCCCCATTGAGCTTATTCTTTTTTTTTCCTTTCAGATTTTTTATTTTAAAGTAATCTCTACACCCAATGTGGGGCTTGAACTCACAACCTGGAGATTAAGAGTTGAACATCCCACCAACTGAACCAGTCAAGTGTCCTTTGGATCTTATTCTTTGTTTCTTTCTTTATGTTTTGAAGGAGAGAGAGAGAGAGTGAGTAGGGGAAAGGCAGAGAGAGAGGGAGAGAGAGAATTCCAAGCAGGCTCTGCACTGTCAGAGTGGAGCCCTATGTGGGGCTCGAAATCATGAACCATGAATGAGATCATGATGTGAGCCGAAATTACAAGTCAGATGCTTAACCAACTGACCTACCCATGCAACCCTTGGATATTATTATTATTATTATTATTACTACTACTATTATTATTATTATTTGGATCTTATTCTTAGCGTGATAAAAATTCATTGGAGAATCTTAAACAAGTCATTTATTTTGGATAAAGATGATAAGGATGAATGTTTGACCACATGTAGCTTTCTCCTTTTATTCCAAAGACTTTTCTGAAATAATAGTGAAGGAATAAAAAAAGGCACAAAACTTTAAGAACAATGAAAAAAGGAGAGGAGAGAGCAGGAGATGAAGCAGTACCACATATTTTTGGAAAATGCAAACAGATAGAGGAATAGTAACTGATTTAGATAGAAGTGGGTAATTATAGCCTAAAGTATGTGCAGAGAGTAACAAAGATGAGTGAGTCAATTCTTACTGACCAGGATTTGAAGTCATGGGGTTCCAAAGGGAGGAGGGCAGGGGAAAGGCCTAGAAATAGAGGAATTGAATGGAAGTTTGAATGCAAAGCTATTAGTCTCAAGATAATCATGACCAGTCATGCATCAAGATGATGTCCTCTCTGGGAAGAAAAAGGGCATACACTCGATGGAGTATTTGAATTTGAGTAGTGAAAGAATGAGGGGCACATGGGAAAATGAAAGATGGGTATGTGCAAGTTGGGAATGAAAATAGATTAACCTAAAGTTTGCAAACTGAGTAGAGTAATTCTCATTCCCTTTTAATTGCCTATTGCATGAACATTGGTCTTTACTACATAGGCAAGAAACTCAGAGAACCTTTTTTTGGGAGAAATAGAAAAACTCTAGAGAACATACATCCACGTAATTCTCTGATTATTCAGATTTCAGTGGAGCCCAGCACTTGATCAGTCCTGATCATGGACTGGATCTGGTTTCCAAGCATTATTAAATATAAACTCTGAAATAATAATAATCAGACATTTGAGAAAAACCTTCAATTTAATCTCCCTAATAAAAAAAAAGAGAGGTAAAAGCAAATAGAATAGAAAATTCTGGAGGAAACAGAGGTAAATCAAAGAACAAAATAATTATTTTTTAAAGTTTTTAATATCATCAGGAAGATAAGATATTGCATATCTAACACAAGATCAGAAAACTATAAGAAAAGAATCAACAAAGAAAACAGGTTTAGATGAAATGAAAAATACAAGAAACTAGTTGGAAAATAAAGTATAATAAAACTTCCAAAAAATAGAACAAAAACTAAAATGGTGGGAAAAAAAAAGAAAAGGAAAGACAATTCTTGGGGGACCAAGGTGTCTAACATTTAACTTAGAGTATTTCAGAGAGCTAAGAAAAGACAGAAGATTGTGAAAAAAATAATACAAGAACATTTCTTCCAATTAAAGGACATGAATCTTTAGATTGAGAAAGTTGACAGAATACCCAGGAGAATGAATAAAAAAGATCTACATCAAGACATACCATCCTGACACATAAGAACACCATGCTGAGAGAGGCTTCTAGAAGCTTCCAGAGATAGAAAAAAATAGGTTTAAGGGAATAATTTGCAACACACCATTCAACTTTTCAATTGTTATATTACTCACAAAAGGTAACAGAAGAATACTTACAAAGTACCGAAGAAAATTATTTTCAACCTTAAATTTTATACCCAGTCAAATTATTATCAAATTTAAAGGTAAAATAAAATTATTTTCAGACATTTGAGTCATGTAGGATCTTAAAAAAAAATTATACCCGCAGGTAAGACCCAAAATATGTATAGAAATATAACTACCCAGCTCTAGAATTAAACTATATTTAAACAAGCAGACTCATGAAAACCCTGGTAAGTTGTTTAATAAGAAAATAGCAATATGACTATTCTGAGGGAAGTGGGGAGGAGAAGTGGAGAATGGTGGTTGATATAGGAGAGCTAAGTCTTCACCAAACAAAAAGGAAGCCCCTAGAAAATATCCAAATTCACAAAACAAGAAATGTTAATCATATTATTTGGAAATATGAAAGTAAATGGCACAAGAAACAAGATAATACAACATAAGAAGCCATGACATAAGGAACTTCTTTTTTTAAATGTTTATTTATTTATTTATTTTTGACAGAGAGTGTGAGCAGGGGAGGGGAGAGAGAGGGAGATTTGTTGGACAAATCATCTTTCTGGGTATTAAGTGGCAAAGATGGCTCAAGAGCAGTCCTAAGTGAGTTTAAATTCTCAATAAAATCGGGTAACAGCCAAGGGAGGTTAGTAATAAAAATGAGAAAAAAGTAGATGAATGGTCTCCATTCGTCAGGGCTTTTGATGGAAAGAGGGAAATGACCCAAAAATGCAATGTATCCCCAACTCCAGGCTCCTGTGTGCAAAGATTCACGAGGACAAAAAAGCTTCCGCCAGAAGGCTGTAGAGGGACTTGTGACCTGTGGTCAAAATCCCTCACTTGCACTGGCCCCACCTAGGGCAGCTGTAAGCTTTTTATATTTGTCAGTTTCATACAGATTGTCCCAGGTTTATATTTTGTTATTTTACTTGTTTTCTTTTCTTTAAAACTGTTCCCCAAATTGTATACATTTCAGAACTCTGAAGAGCCTGGATCCACCCTTGCTTGGAGGAATGGGTGGGGTGGGACTGCAGATAGTTTCAGTTAAAGAAAGTCAAGAGAGCATTCAGAGAACAGGTTGATGAAACGGGAATTTGCCAATGACGCATGGTGAGATTCAGAGAGTGTACTGGAGGGATAGAATCAGTTTCCCAGGGGACTCATAAATTACCATCAGCAGAGAAAAAGTGAAACACAGATCCTTGAAGTTTTTCCTTGACTTCCTTTCTGGAAGTTCCTTTTTGAAACAAAGCATGTCCCTTTTGACACTTTGAATATACTTGCCTTGGTCTACTGGTTGAATGACTTGACACAAAAAGGATAAAGATAAAAATAAACCATTCATTTTTGGCGTGGGCAAAGATTTTTAACTGACTGAGCCAACCAGGCGCCCCTGTGTGGGCAAAGATTTTTAAAGCAGCACATGAAAAGTGCTAATTTGAAGGGGGAAACTAATAAATTGATCTGCATTAAAATTGATAGCTGTTCCTCAAAGACAGCATTAGAAGAGTAAAAAAAAAATCAGGGTGTCTGGGTGGCTTAGTTGGTTAAGTGTCTGACTCTTGGTTTCTGCTCAGGTTGTGATCTCATGGTTCATGAGATCAAGCCCCATGTCAGGCTCTGTGCTGACAGTGCAGAGCCTTCTTGGGATTCTTTCTCTCCCTCTCTCTCTGCCCCTCCCCTGCTCTCTCTAAGTAAATAAATAAACGTTAAAAAAAAGTTAAAAAAAAGATTAAAAAAATCAAGACACAGACTAAGACAAGACATTACTTGTAATATTATATGCAAATTATACTAACCAGGAACTTGTATGAAGAATTATTAAGGGACACCTGGGTGGCTCAGTCGATTGAGCGTCAATTGAGTCAATTGAGCGATTGGCTTTTGATTTCGCTCAGGTCATGATCTCACAGTCATGGGATCTAGCCCTGTACCGGGCTCTGCACTGCCAGCACGGAGCCAGCTTGGGATTCTGTCTCTTTCCCTCTCTCTGCCCCTACCCCCTTCAGTGCGCGCGCGCGTGTGTGTGTGTGTGTGTGTGTGTGCATGTGTGTTCACTCTCTCAAAATAAATAAAGAATCATTAACAGCTACAGTCTATGTGATTTTTGTTGATTTTAATTCCAGCCTTTACCTTATGTATACATTTTTGTTTTATTATTGTGTTTCCGCTTTATTTTACAAAAGTGGGATCATGCTCTGTGTTAGTTTGTACCCTATCCCCCTCACTGAATTTAGTAGTGTATAAGTAGTAGGATCTTAGAAATATAAGGCACAAATAAAACATATCGTCTAATCATTTTTTTTTAAAAGTCAATGTCATTTCATTTTGTTATTGGGATGTAATTGACATATAACATTATATCAGTATCAGGTGTATAACATAATGATTTGATATTTGCATACACCATGAAACCATCACCACACTAAATCTAGTTACACTCATCACCGCACATAGTTATAAAATTTGTTTTTCTTGTGGTGAGAAGTCTTCAGATTCACTCTCCCAGCAGCTTTCAAAAATACAGTATTGTTAACTGTTGCCACCACCCCTGAGGACCTTATAATTGGAAGTTTGAACCTTTTGGCCACCTTTACCCATTTTGCCCACCCTCCGCCTCTGGCACCACCAACCTGTTCTCCATTTCTTGTAGAGTTTTGGAGGAGTGAAGGGACTCCCTCCACGTTACATAACTGGTCGATCCTGGTGGAGCACTGTGTCCCGACCCCTGGTCCCCTTTTCCTCCGCTGGGGAGAGAAACTCTTCCGGAGAGCCTTGCATTAATCCTTTGATTTCACCCTAGGTTGTACCCAAGTGGGTGCCTGCCCCTTTGTAAAAAAAATATTTGTGAAAGCAATTTTCATCATTTGTTTCACAAGCTCGTGTTTTTGGGGGTGTCCAGATTCCTGTAGGGATGAAATTTTGACGAATTATAATATCCCTTCATCTCCAGGATAAAAAAGAAAAACTCTTGAGGAGTAACAAGGAAGAGAAACATTCACTGCTAAGAAAGGTTCAGGTTGCAAATTTCTCTTGCTTATTTATTGAGGTTAAAAGTTAAACTGGATTAGGACAATCATATTTTTCTGACACGTTGACTTGCTTCTTAAGAAAACATATTTAGCTTTTCTTCTTCATGAATCATTTCAGTAGAAGAGCCAGGAGTTATGTTCTTATGCTGAGTAGAAACACTGAAGGCCCCTTTGTGAGGGATTTAGCCAGCCACATGTATTTATTTGGCTCATTTTCCCCCTCTGGGCTAAATCTTGATTTAAAATTTGTGTGTGGACCAGAAGGAGAGGCATTTGGGCTCATTTCTGTGATTTTCCATAGACAAAATTAGCACCGAATTTATGGGCCCGATAGCATTGTTTTCCAAGCCACGGGCAGGAAGTTTTTCTCTTTGTCATCATTTCCTTCTTTGCCATTTCCCTACAGTTACTCTTTCTCCTGGTTCCCAAAATCTGGCTCATTTTGTGCTGGGGAATGAGAAGAAATGGGGCTGAGAATAAAGTGAAGAGGTGCCAACCTTTAGAATAACAACAATTTGATATTAATAAATCTTCCCTTCAAATGGACTGCTCCACTCATAAAGCTGATTTATGCTGTTACATATGGGACCTTTCATTTCACGTGACCCTTTTGTTTGCAGAGGTCATAACCTCTGCATGTAGAAATTTCCCATTATCATTGTTGGAAGGTTTCAGGTATGAGGCACACTTTCCATTTAGGTCTTCAGTAGAATATAAATGTGACCTATTTTCTTTGTTTGTTTTGAGAGAGAATTAAATTTCACACCCACCTAATCAAAAATGGCTGGAAATTACTTATCATGACATTTGCCCCCTTCAAAATAGGGAAATAACTTTAGGATTTTTATTCTGATTGTAAATAATTTAGGCAATACAAACACATATAAAGGAGAAAGTAAAAATTCTACGTAATCCTACCACTGAAAGATAACTTGATGTAATTTTAATGTATATTCTTCTTTTAAAAAAAATGAGATTCTACTATAAACATTCTTTTGTAACAAGTCTTTTTTAGTTAAATGTATATTGGTCTTTTTATATGTCAATAAATATAAATTTATATCCTTAATAAATAATATTCCATCTATAAATGTACCATCTCTATTTGATTCAGTATTGATAGACAGTTAGCTCTTTCTAATTTTTGCCAATGTGCGAATCCCTGTGATGTATACCTTTATATATAATACTCTGTGCTCTTCTCCAATCAATTCCTAGGGAATAATCCTTAAGAGGAGAATTTCTCTGTACATCACTGAGGTTTGTAATGCATTATCACCATATTTCTTCCTAGAAAAGTTTCACTGCCTTACCTTCTCACCAAGAATGTATGAAAATGACTTGTTTCCTTCAACCTCATCAGGATAGACATTTGCATTTTAAAAATTCTTTCTCTGCCCACTAGGTAAAAGTAATATTGTTATGTTAACTTGAATTTCTTTGATTATCAATGAGGCTGAATATCTTTTCTTATTTGTTATTTGTGTCTTAAGATGTAAATTCTCTTTTGAATTCTTTGTCCATTTTTCTATGAAACCATTTCTTTAAATTGATTTTTGAGAACTTCTGGATTAAGCATGGACAATCTTTTGCCCACCATATATTTAACATGTTCTGTTTCTAGATTTTTGTTTACGGTGGGTTTTGCTCTACAAATTTTATTCTTATTTGGTCCAATCTACTATGCCTGATCAATAATTTCTGAATTTGGGTGTTACATTCAGAAAGGCCTTCTGAACTAATTTTTAAAGAGAGATAAAGAAATATGTACTAGCCTCCTTGCACACTCAGTAATGGATAATATAAATAGATTAATAACAGCAGAGTCTGGATTACTGGAGGACTTCAGATTGGATACTTTTTAAACATAGAATTTTCAGAAATTTTTACTCATGGAGATTAACTTACAGCAAATCAATGAAAGACCAAAAAAAATCTGTAATTCACAATTACTTTGTGATTATAATTTTGTAGAAGTTATTAGACTTAATTTACATTTAGGTATTTGTCATTGGTTGACATTTATTCTTTCTGTCTTTATTCCATACCAAGATATCCATTTTTGCTTTTCTGGTGGGTATTCAGTTCAATTAAGGTAAGGCTGAGTAAATTAATAATATTGAAAAGTACAATGCGTAAAAGTCTATTTAAAGTGATAGTGACATCATAACAAAAATTAATATATTCATACTTCATAAACTAATGTTTAAATTGACTTAGTTATTGTTTCCATGTTGTTTGCAGCATGACTTCTGCCTACCAGTGATTTGGCACAGGTTTCCATTTGCTTTGGTCCTGTTATCCTTCCTGGTTCTGTATATCTTGTTTGTGTTATTGTTTGCTATATTGGGACCCATTAATAAAATGTTAACTTGAAAACTTGCTGTGAAAACATTTCATAGTCTTGGATCCAATCTGTGTAACTTACTCAGGTTGTAGGTAAAACACTCAATGCCTTCTATTTTTTTTTTTTTAATTTTTTTTTTAACGTTTATTTATTTTTGAGACAGAGACAGAGAATGAAGGGGGAGGGTCAGAGAGAGGGAGACACAGAATCTAAAACAGGCTCCAGGCTCTGAGCAGTCAGCACAGAGCCTGATGCACGCTCGAACTCACTGACCGCGAGATCATGACCTGAGCCAAAGTCGGACGCTTAACCGACTGAGCCACCCAGGCGCCCCACAATGCCTTCTATTGTATTGCATCTAGCTTGGGTCCTCATGAAAATTCAAGTGTAAAATGCTCTATATAAGATGACTATGCTTTTTGTCCAAAGTACGGTATCTTTAAGAGTAGAAGGATTGTAGAGACTATTTTTAAAAAACCGTTTTTTAATGTTTATTTTTTTGAGAGAGAGAGAGAAAGTGTGAGCGGGAAGGACAGAGAGGGAGACACAGAATCCAAAGCAGGCTCCAGGCTCTGAGCTGTCAGCACAGAGACAGAAGCAGGGCTCGAACCCATGAACTGTGAGATCATGACCTGAGCAAAGTTGGACGTTTAACTGACTGAGCCACCCAGGTGCCCCAGGATTGTAGAGACTATTAATAACTAAGACAGAATAACAGGAATAAACTGGAAATATCCCAGGTAAACCAGGGTAAAGGATAACCCTATTTAGAGAAAGATTATAAAATACATGTGGGGATATTATCATAATTGAAAAGAAATTTCTTCTTGAAATTGCTTAGATATATTTCTTAATGTTCTGACATAAGAAGATAGATTCTATACTAACTCCTTAATCTGGTTATCTTTCATTCAGTTTAAAGCTTCCTAGTCCCCATTCCTAATAAGATATAATTTTTCTTCTTTTTTCTTCCTTCCTTCCTTCCTTCCTTCCTTCCAGTCTCTTTCCCTCCCTCTCTCCATCCCTCTCTTCCTCCCTTCCTTGTTTTGTTTCTTTTCTCTTTTTTTTATTAAAAAAATTTTTTTAATGTTTATTTATTTTTGAGAGAGACAGAGACAGAATGAGAGTGGGTTAAGGGCAGAGAGAGAGGGAGACACAGAATCCAAAGCACCCTCCAGGCTCTGAGCTGTCAGCACAGAGCCCAACATGGGGCTCAAACCCACGAGCTGTGAGATCATGACCTGAGCTGAAGTCGGATGCTCAACAGACTGAGCCACCCAGGTGCCCCTCTTTCTTTCTTTTCCTTTCCTTTCCTCTTTCTTTCGTCTCCTCTTTCTTTTCTTTCCTCTTTCTTATTCTCTTTCTTTCTTTTCTTTCTTTTCTCCCTCCCTCCCTCCTTTCATTCCTTCCTTCCCTCCCTCTTTTCCTTCCTTCCTTCCTTCCTTCTTTCCTTCCTTCTTTCCTTCTTTCCTTCCTTCCTTCCCCCGCAAGGTTGAGGAATGGAAGCAAAAAAAAAAAAAATTTATAGTAAGATACCTCAACCTGAAAAGGCTATGTTTATTTATGTAATCTGTGTATTTACTTGTTTTGGATGATTACGAAATGTTTGTAAGCCATTAGTTAGGGACTTACTGGATTAGAATGTAGTTTGTGTATAGTAAATATTAAGAACAGTAATAGCTAATGAGCAGTATAGCAGAGTATGAGTAAGCGGATAATAATAGTCATTCTACATATATTATCTTTAATCCTTATAAAAACCCTGTAAGGTACCATTAGCCCCATTTTACAGATGAGGAAAATGAGGTTCACTAGCTTGCTGAAGGTCACAAAGTTGGGATAAAAGATAACCACTGTCTGAATCCAAACCCCATGATCTTCACTGTACAAGTTGTGTCTCTCTTAAGACCTGGAAATTGCCCTTGTCTTCTCTCCATCATCATCTTAAATTTTCTCCACAATGATTAAAAACCTATAATTACAATATTGTGTGTCTTTCCAGCAAAAATAAATATGTTATTTATGTTGTCTATACAGTCAATTTCCTGGTCTACCTGTTATGTCTGCTTGGCCAACATGTTTCACCAAACAGAATTACAACAGTCTTCCACAACCAATGGCTGTATACCAGGGACAGGAGTGATAGTATTTACTCACTTAGCTACAATAGTTTTGGAGGTTGTAATGGACTAACAAATAATAATTTTTTCCTAAAACAGTTATAGACCTGCTTGTTTAGTCTCCAAAGATGGCAATCTGCCATGGTAGTTGCCATCCCTCCTAAAATATTTATGATTTGGGACAGAGACTTCAGTAATGTTCATCTCTGTGTTCTCCGTAGTGAGAAACCATACTGCTTTCTCCATTGTTCTGCCATTGCAACTGCTGAGCCGTTTAGTTCTTCACTAGACGATGTTAAAGTCTTCTTCAAAGGAGATGCCAGACTTTCTGAAATAATCTGGTGTCTTCCACCTTCTTCACTAACCAGTCAGGCTGGGCTCTACTCTGGTCCTCTACAGGAAGGTCTCCTATGAAGATCGTATCAGACCCGTAACCGTTCACACTCTGATGTTCTTACTCTCTATTCTTATCCTCTTTGGTTGCTCCGTAGCACTTGACATGTCTTACCTCCCTGTACTTTTTGAAACTGTCCTTGTGACTGGTTTCATTCACTTGTTTATTTATTCAGCAGATATCTGTTGTTGAGCACCTGATATGATCCAGGCACTCTGTTAGGCATGTGGGTCCAATGGTGAGTATGACAGAGAAGCCCTCCATCCTTGTGAAGCTAACATCAAACTATATTAATTTTCTGAAACCACATGTTGCATCATCCACTATGTGCTCCTATGCTTATAATGCCTTCTTTTCAATTGAAAACAAACTTTCTAGTCCTTATTTAACAGCCTCCTATAATGATATCCTAGACTACCTTTCTAACGTTGCCCTCCATTACTGTCATACCTGACACCAGTAGTTTCTAAACAGAGCACCAAGGACCCCTGCCCTGGGGAACAAAATTATTGTGTCAATGGATCCATGAATCCATGTATGCCTCAATATTAGACTGAATCAATACTATCCTTTGTACATCTCATCTCTATGTTGTTCAAATGTATATAGATGTTGTGGTAAATTTATTCCAAAGTGAATTTAGAGTGACTTTGTCTATGACAACGTTGTCTTGATGTATTATTTTCTATGAAAGGCTACAATGATTTCCATATTGGGTGGGGCACAAACTCTTTTCGTGTTTACAAGTAAACCTAAGTTTCCAAAAGTCTTTATTCTAGCAAACGTGGACAATTTTTCCCCTCACTATCTTGCCTTCAAGTTTTTGCTAGAGTTCAGTTTCCTGTGGCTTACTTTCTCCTTTAAAAATTCTTTCTAGAGGTATCTCAGTCAATTAAGCATCCGACTTCGGCTCAGGTCATGATCTCACAGTTTGTGAGTTCAAGCCCTGCATTCGGTTCTGTGCTGACAGCCCAGAGTCTAGAGCCTGCTTCAGATTCTGTGTCTCCCTCTCTCTCTGCCCCTTCCCTGCTCACACTCTGTCTCTGTCTCTCAAAAATAAATAAATGTTAAAATTAAAAAATTCTTTCTGGGGGTGCCTGGGTGGCTCAGTCGGTTAAGTGTCTGACTCCTGGTTTCAGCTCAGGTCATGATCTCACGGTTTGTCAGTTCGAGGCCCGCGTCTGGCTCTGTGCTGGCAGCATGGAGCCTGCTTGGGATTCTCTCTTTGTCCCTCTCTCTCTGCCCCTCCTCTGCTCTCACCCATACTGTCTCTCTCAAAATAAATACAAATAAGCTTAAAAAAAATAAAAATTCTTTCTAAGGTTCAGTTTTTGTTTAAAAAATTCTCTACTGCAAAGTGCCTTTTCCTGTTGTAATCTTTCCCTGGACTATCCTTTTCTATGATTATCCCAGTGCTATGTGTAAGAGACTATGTTTAACTTGTCTTTGTGAACCTGAAACACCCAGCATAGTGCTACACATCATATGAGCAGAAAAGCTTGTCACGTTGACATAAAGATTGTCCTGAAAATAATCAGTATCAATAAATATATAACATAAAACTCATACACTAGAGTCAACAGAAAT
Organism: Prionailurus bengalensis; assembly: GCF_016509475.1. NCBI lineage: Eukaryota > Metazoa > Chordata > Mammalia > Carnivora > Felidae > Prionailurus > Prionailurus bengalensis. The sequence continues at coordinate 48,289,290 of NC_057343.1, forward strand.
AAGGTGACAGATTTCATTTATTCATTTATTTATTTATTTTGAGAGAAAGAGAGAGTGAGTGCGTGAGCAGGGGAGGGGCAGAGAGAGAGGGAAAGAGAGAATCCCAGTCAGGCTCCACACTCAGCATAGAGCCCCACACGGGGCTCTATCCCATGACCACAAGATCACTACTTGAACCAATATCAAGAGTCAGCTGCTTAAGCAACTGGGCCACCAGGTGCCCTAAGGTGACATACTTCAATTATTTTTTACTTTAATGAAAAAAAAAATTGTATGAATCCCCCATTATGCTACTTTAGAGCTTGTAGACCTCTAGAATTTATCCTGCTTTTCAGCTATTTTTAGCCCCTATACCAAATGCACAAGAGGCTGAATTAACTCATGTTTATTTCACATGCAAAATAAATTTTCTCTTATAGATAATATAAGAATCTACCTCCTAACAATAGTGCCTAATTAGTGTATTTCTATGAAGGACTCACTTATCAAAGTTAAGGGAGGAACTCATCCTTGGTATTGTGTTGTGAAGGAAATCTTACCATTATGTACTGCACAACTCTGAGAGATTTTTAAGTTATCACTGGGGACAGAGACTATCTCTTTCATCTCTGTACTTTTCTACTCATAGAGAAAACATATTGCTTCACATGTAAAGTGTGTTCAAAGCATCTAGTAAGTGAACACACACCTGAAACAGCCACAAGGCAGCCTCTGTGCTGAGCATGAATTAGGTCTAGTTAAGTCAAACAGGCCCCCCGAGTGATAATTCCTTACTTACTATCGAGGCCCAATACATAGGATAGGCCTTCATCTATATTTACATAAGAGAAAAATATTAAACCCTATTATGCCTCTTCTTTCTCCTATTTTATCAAAATTGTATGGTATATTTTTTCTCACTCTATTCACAGAGAATGATAACAATTTCAAAAGAAAATCTGTGCCTTCCTCGGTTACCAGTGTTCAAACTACATACTGCTTTTAGATCAGTTACAGCTGGACAGGTATACATCTGAGAACAGGAAACTGCAAAGCGATCCTCGGAGACCTTCCAGAATTGCAAACTATAACTTTGGCTGGTCTCTATCAATCAAGAGAAACTGGTGATGGGGAGTTCAGAAGTCCATTTTTCCCTTGCCCTTTATCTGTGACTTACATTTATTAGAGAATGGGTTATTATCGGTTGAGATTCAGGATATCACTTCTTCGCCAGTTTAGAGACCAGTCATTCTGGCTTTAACTGGGAAATCATCTCAAAATTAGAAGTGATGCTTCTACATGAAGAAAAATTTCTTCTTGTCTTAGTGAGAACAGAGTACTGAAAAAAGTCATGAGGCCTGAATAAGAGAGAATTTCCTAGGGAAGGATTGAGAACTGCAAGCACAGGTACACTTTATACAATCGTGACCTGGGATCAAAGCGGCTTGGTGGGACTGACCGAAACCGTCCCCCTCCCACTGCAGAGCCAGGAACAGAATTTGGGAAATCCCATGAGACTGAATTGGGACTACAGTCAGAATGATAGTCATATAAATTTAGAAACTAACTCCTCATGGCAGTAGGATTAGGAAAATGTCCTGAAGTTCAATTGATTCTATCATCAGACAGCTATTTTTAAAAATGTTTTTTAAAACCTCCATATAGTCTTACTGGGGTGCGGTGCTTACTTCCTCCTTCCTTTATCTTGGCAGAACATCCCCATAATCAGTTTCCCACAAGGAAATGCCAAATCCTAACATCAGACGGTTAGAGCAAATAAAAATTATTCCACATTTTCCTTTGCTGAAGAATCATTAGTACCATTACCATTAAATCTTTAAGATTATATCCAATTGTTGAATACATTTCTAGGAACTGGAACATATATTTTTAAAGATCTTAGCTTGGGGCGCCTGGGTGGCTCAGTCGGTTGAGCGTCCGACTTCAGCTCAGGTCATGGTCTCGCGGTCATGGGTTCGAGCCCTGCATCGGGCTGAGTGCTGACATGACAGCTCAGAGCCTGGAGCCTGCTTCCAGTTCTGTGTCTCCCCCTCTCTGTCTCTCTCCCGCTCACGTGCTCACGCTCTGTCTCTTTCTCTCAAAAATAAGTAAACTTAAAAAATAAATAAATAAAGATCTGAGCTTTAATAAAAATCCAACCAAAGAAGAGAGTAAAGCGTGATAGTAATGAGACAACTAATCAGACATACTTTGAAGGTCACCCGGCTTTATCAGAAATGAGGATGTTTTAAGACAGGCTCTCTTCCTGCAACTCCTCAAATCCAAGTGTAGGCTGGGAGTTGGGGGACGGGAAGGGGAGGCTGTCACAAGGTGTCCCTGTCCTGGAATTGCTAGGGTCCAATCATAATAGTTGAGAAGATGCCCAAGGAGGAGGGTAACATTCTGACTCATCAAGATTTATAGTCAAGCTTAACACCTCCTCCCACACTGAGAATCAAACAAGGATCATGCACTGTCCTCAGCCACAGGTGTGAGCCAAAGCAGCCTGAAGTTGCCATTATCCCTCTTCAGACCTCTGTTAAATTGTTAACCTGTCACTTAACACTAGTCCTGGGAGGTTGCTTGATTGTCTTTATCAGTTGAAGAAAAAAGAAAAAGGCAAGGAGGCCTCGTTCTTCTTTAGGTTTCACCCCGAGGGGCACCCACACTGGATAATCCAATTTAAGGACACCATCTTGGCTTTTCCAGTTCTGTTCACAGCAAAATGAATTGAGTAGAGCATTCAGACTTGCACTTAGAGTGGTATCAGTGCTTTCCATCCTCTTTGGAAGGGACAAAAATACTTTCTACCAAAATGTTGCTTCCCATTCTTTCTTTAAAAAATACTCTCCAAATATCCATGCCATTTATTCTTATTATTGCTATTCTTATTATGTGAGAGTGAATTATATTCACTCATTAGGGAGATCCATTGATGTGCTAACATGCTAACATGATTTTCTTTACATCTTATCCTACATTATCAAAGTCCCCAAAGTCCAAAGTGTAAAGTGTGACATCATTAGTGGTTTCAGTTAGCAAGTTTAAACAGATTTGTGTAAGAGTCATGGGTATTTTTTTTAATGACAAATCATCATTTATTTAAATCTAAGTAAATATCTACCAACTTGTGCCAAAACAAGGTGTTCATGCTTTACTTGATTCTTTAAATCGTATTGTACTCAAATAATGGCTCCTCGGGATTGTGTTGAAACCCCTGGTTTCGTAAGTAGTATGTCCTCTGTAAGAGGTAAGTTCCAAATAAATAGGACATGACGCCATTTTATAATCGGTGCCAAGATAAAACAAGAAAACGCCTCCTAAGTTAAGCCAAACAAAAACAGACAATGTGGCAGGTCTGTCTACTCATAACTCTGCATCGTTAATTCGGGTTATCTCTATTTGTCTAAAGCTGTTTGATTTAATCTGGTTTTATAAAATGTCTGTTACTGAGTTGATGCCAAGACTTACTTTGTGATGTTCTCTATTTTTTAAATACTGGAAGACAGAGAATATACTTTAAACGTATCAATATTATTTTTATTTTTAGCTTTTCATTATAGAATGGTACAGCAAAATAATATGGACGCAAAAAAGGTTAAAGTTTAAGATTGGCGTGATTGATACCTAACATCATGTCGCATTCCTTTTATTTTTTTTGCATTTTCTTTTTAAAATTTTACTTGTAAAACACTTTAATGAGGTATGATTGATATTCAAAAAGCTATACATATTTAATATATACAGCTTGAAGAGTTTTTGTGATAAAATGCACTGTGAAACTATCACCATGCTCAAGGCTGGAAACTTATCTATCACATCCAAAAGTTTCCTTCCTTCTTTCTTTTATTTATTTATAATATTTTCTGTATTTTGTGGTAAGGGCACTTAACCTAAGATCTACCTTCTTAGCAAAATTTTAAGTCTACAATACAGTGTTGTTAACTATGGCCTCTATGTGGTACAGTGATCTCCAGAACTTGTTTATCTTGTGTAACTGAAACTTGGTACCTTTTGACCAACGTCCCTTCATCTCCCCTTTCCCCCAGCACATGGTGATCACAATTCTACTCTCTGGTTCTATGAGTTTGACTATTTTAGATTACTCATGAAAGTGGAATGTAGTTATTTGTCCTGTGACTGGCTTATTTTACTTAGCCTAATGTGCTCCAGGTCAGTCCACCCATGTTGTTGAAAATGGCAGGATTCCCTTCTTTTTTAAAGCTGAATAATACTTGATTGTTTGTATATATCACATTGTTTAATGGAGTTAATAATTGACATATAACATTATTACTAGTTTCAGATGTACAACATGATATTTGTATACTTTGGGAAAGGATTACCACAAGAAATTGAGTTAATATCCATCACCATACATTGTTACAATTTTTTTCTTGTGATGAGAACTTTTAAGATGTACTCTCTTAGCAACCTTTAGATATATAACGCACTGTTATTAACTATAGTCACCATGCTGTACATCCTCCTGACTTATTTATTTATTTTATAACTTCATTTGTACCTTTTGACTACCTTCACCGTTTCGTGTACCCCACCCTCTGCCTCCGGCAACCACCAATCAGTTCTCTGTATCTATGAGCTTGTTTTGTTGTTCTAAATGTTTTGTTTGTTTTGTTTTAGATTTCACATGTAAGTGAACACATACAATGTTTGTCTTTCTCTGTCTGACTTGTTTCACTTAGCATAATTCTCTCTAGGTCCATCCATGTTGCCATGTTGTTGCAAATGGCAAGATTTCCTTCTTTTTATGGTTGAAAAACATTCCATTTTATATATATACCACATTTTCTTTACCCAGTCACCCACCTGGACATTTAGATTGCTTCCATTTCTTGGATATTTGCTGCAATGAACACGGGGGTGCATATATCTTTTAGAGTTAGTGTGTGCATTTTCTTAGGTAAATACCAGAAGTAGAATTGCTGGATTATATAGCAGTTCCATTTTTTTCTAGTTTAATTGAGATATAAATGACATACAACCTTATATAAGTTTAGGTATGCAGAATAATGATTTGACTTACATTTATTATGAAATGATTACCACAGCAAGTTGAGTTAATATCCATCATCTCATATGGATACCTACCTACCTACCTACCTACATATGTATATATATATATATTTTTTCCTTATAATGAGGAGTCTTAGGATCTACTCTCCTAACCAATTTTACATATTCCATATAGCAATGTTAACTATAGTCATCATGTGGTACATTATATCTCTAGTACTAACTTATAACTAGAAGTTTGTGTGTCGCATTTTCTTTATCCATTTATCCTTCAGTGGACGTTTAGGTTTTTTCCACATCCTGGTGATTATGAACAAGGCTGTAGTGAATATGGGAGGACAGACATCTCTCATAGATCCTGACTTCAATTCCTTTTATATACTGAGAAGTGGGGTTGCTGATCAAGCGATAATTCTATTTTTATGTTTTTGAGGACCCCCCTACTGTTTCCATAGTGACTGCATGAATTTACATTCCCACCAATAATGTACAAGAGTTCCCTATTCTCTACATCTTCACCAACACTTGTTATCTTTTGTTGTCGTTTTTGTTGTTGTTTTTATAATATTCCCCATTCTAACAAGTGTGAGGAGAGATCTTACTATGGTTCTAATTTTTCCTAACGAGTAGTGATGTTGACCACCTTTCAAATACCTGTTAGCCATTTGTGTATCTTCTTTGGTGAAAATTCTATTCAGGTCCTTTGCCATAGACTTGTAGGAATTTCTTATACATTTTGGATAGTAACCCTTTATCAGATACATGGTTTGCAAATATTTTCTCCCATTCTGTAGGTTGCCTTCATTTTGTTGATTTTTTCCCCCCTGTGCAGAAGCTTTTTAGTTTGGTGTAATCCCACTTGTCTCTTTTTGCTTTTGTAGTCTGTGCTTTTGGTATCACATCCAAAAAATTCATTGTCAAGTCCAATATCTAGAAGCTTTTGATGTTGCTTTAGTTTTAAAACATTATCCCATTTTGCTCCTTTAGGATCTTAGTGTGTTTAAATTGTGCATTTCTCAACTACTTGTTAAAATAAAGGCCTGTGGGTTCCTGGGTGGCTCAGTCAGTTGAGCGTTTGACTCTCGATTTTGGCTCAGGTCATGATCCCAGGGTCGTGGGATCAACCCTGTATCAGGCTCTGTGCTAACATGGAGCCTGCTTAAGTTTCTCTGTCACTGTCTCTGTCTCTCTCTTTCTGCCCCTCTACACAGCTCATGCTCTCTTGCTCTCTCTCTAAATTAATTAAAAATAAAATTTAATTTAATTTAATTTAAAAGATCTGATAAACTCCACATTGTTCAACCCTCAAGTCACTGTGAAGCCAATCTAGGATTCTTCTCTATCCTCCTATGGTCCTTTGTCCTAATCTTCTGTCATAGCAGTTGTCACACTGAATATACATCATTACTTGCAGTCTCTTCTGAGTCCTTTCCAGATGGTCATTTCTGGATGTCTATTCTTTTGTGTACGTCCCATAACACCTTGCACCATGCCTGGCATGTAGTAGATTCTTACAAATTTTTTTCAGTTAATAAATGAATGAACTAATTAATACCATAAGTATTTAAGGACCTGGAATTGAGCTATTTAAAAACCCCATGAATAGCAGGACAGCTTTTAGAGGTATGCACTGTGTGCACAGGAAGCTTTCTTGCTGCCTATGACCCTTTCAAAGGCCAAAAGGAAAGCTAAATAATAACCTATACATCAAACAGTAATTTTATTGGATTACCAGACTGATCGATTTGATTAAAAATTTTTTTTTTTTTTTAGAAAACATATTAACCAGAATGTTTTTACTCTTAACATTCTAAAGGCTTGACATCAATGTTCATGTTCTGAGATGCACATCTTTGGTGATGGTTTGTTTGTTTTCATTGGTACAGAAACTGCCGCTGAAATAAAACCTCAAAAGGCTGTGTGAGATGGAATCTTGAGTATCTAAAGGTATTTAAAATAAATATTTCCACCCTTGACTTTAACAATTTTCAAAACAGATGTCTTCTATCAAAGAAAGCAGGGTTTTTTTTTTTTTTCCCTTTTAACTTGGCAAGGACATTTGTACTTTCTACATTCTCGATTCCCTGATAGGAAAGGGTTTTTGTTTTGTTTTGTATTTTTCATTTTTCATGTTTTAGAGTTGTTCTCTAAGAGACAGAGGTAGCGTGGTGCACGGTTAAGGACATGGGCTTTGTAGGCAGGCCGTGCACAGTTCCAACGTCAGACCATGTAATAACAATGGCTGAGATTTGTGGAGAGTTTAGTAGGTGCCTAGCCTTGGGATACTTTTCTTTGTATGAATTATTTCACTCAACTTTCACAACTTAGAAGATATTATTATGCATATGTTTTACAGGAGGAAATTGATGTTTAAAGTATTAAGTAATTTTCCAAGTACACTCAGCCAGTACATGAAAAGGGAGCATTTGAATCTAGGTCTATTTAATTCCAGAACCCGTATTTTAACCATTACACTCCCAAATGACTAGTAATTGTGACCTTGGTCAAATTTCTACACATCTGTGCATCTTGTTGCCTTATTGGGGGATTATATAAATGAACATTTATAAAACACAGGATGGTGCTTAGCATAAGGTAAGCTCTTGATAAATTATAACCTAGAAATAATAATTATTTTTTCTTTTAACAGCCAATTGTCTGTTAGACAATTAGAAAAGAAGGAAAAATAATCTTCTTTATTGATCCACAAACATATTTCATGTATCTTTCATGCCTTCCTGTAATTTTCATCTGGTGTTATTTTTCTTCGGCTTAAAGAACTCCTTTACCCTTTCTTGTGGCATGGATCTTCTGGCAACAAATTAGCTCCACTTTTGCTTTTCTAGAATGTTCTCTCTTTTTCAGATTTATTGAAGTATAATTGATAGATAAAATTGTAAGAAACTTAAAGTGTACATCGTGGTGATTTGACATACCTATACGTTGTGAAAGGATCCCCACCACCTAGTTAATACATCCTTCACCTCACGTTTAGCCTTTTTGTTTCTGTGTGAGAACATTTATGCTCTACTCTGAGTAAATTTCAATAATATAATTCAGTGTAATCAACTATGGTCACTGCGTCTTACATTATATTCTCAGACCTTATTCATTTTACAGCTGTATGTTTGTATTCTTTTATCAATCTCTATTTCTGCCACACCCCAAGCCCCTGGCAACCACTTTTTAGTTTGTTTCTAAGAGTTTGGTGGTGTTTTGTTGTTGCTGTTGTTTTTAGATTGCACATATAAATGATATCATGCAGTGTTCGTCTTTTTCTTTTTGGCTTATTTCACTTAGCATAATGTTTTGACAGGATTTCTTCTTTATCATGGCTGAATAATACTCTGTCACATAGATATGCTACATTTTCTTTATTCATTCATCCATGAGTGGACACTTAGGTTGTTTCTGTATCACGATGTATATGAATAACGCTGCAATAAACATAGGGGTGCAGATGTCTCTTCAAGATCCTGTTCTCATTTCTTTTGGATATATACCCAGCAGTAGGATTGCTGAATCATATACAGAAGTTCTATTTTTAATTTTTTTTAACATTTTAATACTATTTTCTATAGTGGTGGCACCAATTTACATTCCTATGATTTTTTAATTTACTTTCATTACAAAAATTATAAAAAAAAATTTTTAATGTTTATTTTTGAGAGAGACAGACAGACAGAATGTGAGCAGGGGAGGGGCAGAGACAGAGGGAGACACAGAATCTGAAGCAGGTTCCAGGCTCTGAGCTGTCAGCACAGAGCCCAACGCGGGGCTCAGACTCACGGACCAGGAGATCATGACCTGAGCTGAAGTTGGATGCTTAACTGACTGAGCCACCCAGGTGCCCCTTTAAAATTTTTTTTTAATGTTTATTTATTTTTGAGAGAGAGAGAGAAAGAGAGCAAGTGGGGGAGGGGCAGAGAGAGACGGAGACAGAATCTGAAGCAGGTTTCAGGATCTGAGCTGTCAGCACATACCTGGACGTGGGGCTCAAACTCATGAATTGTGAGATCATGACCTGAGTCAAAGTCGGTCGTTCAGTTGACTGAGCCACCTAGGCGCCCCAGCCTTCAGTTTTTTAGAGTTTATTTATTTTGAGAGAGAGAGAGAATGCAGGGGAGGGGCAGAAAGAGAGGGAGAGAGAGAATCCCAAGCAGGCTCCACACTGTCGGCGCAGAGCCTGATGCAGGGCTCAAACTCACAAACCATAAGATCATGACCTGAGCCAAAATCAAGTGTCAGACGTTTAATCGACTGAGTCCCCCAGGCTCCTCTAATTTGCCTTCATTTTTGGAAGATATTTTTATAGAATATAGAATTCTAACTTACAGGTTTTTATTATTTATTTATTTATTTTTAAATTTCAGTACTTTAAAGTCATTCCAGGGGCACCTAGGTGGCTCAGTCAGTTGACTGCCCGACTTGATTTTGGCTCAGATCATGACCCGAGGGTTGTGGGATCAAGCCCCGAGCTGGGCTCCTCACTAAGTGTGGAGCCTGCTTGGGATTTTCTCTCTCTCTCTCTCTGCCCCTCTCCTTCAATATATTTATCACAGTTATTCTAAAGCCCTTGACTAACAATCTTAGCATCTGAGTGATCTGTGGGTCTGTTTATATTGATTGATCTTTTTCTTGACTATGGATCACATTTTCTTGTGTTTAATTCTTTTTAATAATTAATAATTATTTGATTTTAACACACATTTCATAATCTAATAATTTAAAAATGTAGGCTGGGCATTGTCATGATGATACATTTTAGAGATTCTGTATTATGCCGTTTCCTCTGAAAAATATGGAGTGTTTTTTGTTTTTGTGTTTTAACGGGCATTTATTTTTTTTTTTTTTTAATTTTTTTTTTTCAACGTTTATTTATTTTTGGGACAGAGAGAGACAGAGCGTGAACAGGGGAGTGGCAGAGAGAGAAGGAGACACAGAATCGGAAACAGGCTCCAGGCTCTGAGCCATCAGCCCAGAGCCTGACGCGGGGCTCAAACTCACGGACCGCGAGATCGTGACCTGGCTGAAGTCGGACGCTTAACCGACTGCGCCACCCAGGCGCCCCTTAACGGGCATTTAAATTACTGGTGGATCTCCTTGATCCTGCCAATATTTAATTTTAGTTCTGAGCTTTGTTAGGGTGGATCTATTTCAATTTTAATCCTAGTTCTGGGATGTGATTCTTACTCTTAAAGCGTGGCCTTCTTGGGTTTTAATAAAAAGTTTAAGATGTTTACCAACCCCCATTAACTTAATAAAACTTGATTGTCAAATTCTGTCCCCACATAAATATGCGGATTCTGAAATCTCTGCTAGTTCTTTCAGCCTTCCTTCATTTGATTTCCACTGGAAACATTGCATTATTTTTTTTAAGTAGTCTCTGCATCCAACATGGGGCTCAAACTCATGATCCTAAGATCAAGAGTCACATACAGGCTTTACCAACTGAGCCAGTCAGGTGCCCTAGCAACATTGCATTCATGTTTCTCATTTGCACAGTTCAGGATTTAGCTAAGAATCTAAAGGCAGTTTGCAGAGAGGCCCTAGCCTCATTGGTGACTGTTTCATTTGCAGAATTTCTTTTTCAATTTCCAACTGCTCTGCTAGAACTCTGACTTCTGACTTCTTAGCACAGGACTTCTCCTTTCTGATTGAGTTCTAGACCTTATATGCTGCATTGGACTGGGGATTTCCCAAAAAAGAAAAGAAAAGCCAACTATAGATAGATAGATGATAGATAGATAGATAGATAGATGATAGATACAGATCAATCTACATATATATCCATATATCTTACCTAGTTTGTTTCCCTTATTTCAAGGATCATATTGTTTCCATTTTTGGCTTGCTTTTGGTTGCTCCTCAGTACCTTCAAGTAGTTGTGTTTTATATATTGTCCAGAGTTTATAATTGCCAGTGGCAGGAGGATTATTTTGGAATATGCTACTCTCCCATTATCAAAAGCCAGAAGCATACGTTTTCAATAAATTATATTACAATATCAATCATCTTTTTATCAGTAGGGCTCTATCAATGTTAAATTTGGCATAGTACTGCATCTGGCCATGGAAAGTGCTTTCTAAGTATAAGACATTCTCATTAAAGAGATGACTTAGAGCTTGCTAGAAGGACAACTAAAGAGTAGGAGACAACTACAGAAGACAAAATCACAGTACAAACAGAGCCCTACAGCAGTCTGAACTCACAATAACCTGCTGTCACTTGCACAGCATCCACTGCAGCTGTCTTGTGAAGTCCTTATAGCCAGATGTTGCTTCTGAAGAAATCATTGTAAAGTTCATAAACTCAAGCAAAGACTTTTAGTTTTGACCCGGTGTGACTAAAATACTCATCATTAGGCAGAAAGAGAAATCAAAGAAAAATACAAGACTGATGAAATTTGGAAATAATATTCTACACTGGAATGAACAAAACTCATTGGCTGCAGATCATATGCTCCTACTTCAGAAGGATGGAGAAAATTGTGCTCTAATGGGCTCTTGTAAAATGTGTAGCACATCACCTACTCATGGCATCCTATCTAGTGTTTTAGACTATAGTTGTCTTTAAATGCAGCTATAAAAATAAATACTGACTCACAAAACCACAGCCAGAAAAAAAAAAATCAACAAATATTTGTCAGATGCCTACCATAAAAAACCTATGCAGAGTACCTAAAACACTAACTATTCTCAAAATTGTAAGTGCAATCAAAACTTTGTGAAAAATGACAGGATATATAAAAAGTGATATTACAACTTGAACTAGAACTTGAAAGTGAAAGTAGCAACCCATAAGAAAAAGGGATAGCGCCCAGATGTGGTGCTAACATAACCAAAATCTAAGGAATAAAGAGGCATGAAACAAGAGAGAAGTCGCTTTAATTGGGGTGGTGTATACATGGGAAGACATGAAATTGAGTTTATAACATGGGGTCAGATAAGGGTTGAGAGTGTCATATATTTGGGGCAGATGAGCTTAATCTTGGCAATAGGGCATTTCCCAAGATAAAGAAATAGCAAATGGAGGGGACCGTGGGTGGCTCAGTCAATTAAGGTCTGACTTCAGGTCCAGTCATGATCTCACAGTTAGCAAGTGTGAGCCCTGTGTGGGGCTCTGCTGTCAGCGCAGAGCCTGCAACCTGCTTCGGATCTTTTGTCTTCCTCTCTTTCTGCCCCTCCCCCGCTCTCTCTTTTTCTCTCTCTCTCTCAAAAATAAGTAAACATTAAAAAAAGAAATAATAAATAGAAATAGTATTCTCAAAGAAAATATCTTCAATGGGGAAGATGTATTACGATATTACAAATTTGATTTTGTTTGGTATTATTTCTGAAGCTTTTCTTTAAAAAGAAGAGAAAACACAGTACACTCAAACAGTAGAGAAAAAATTAGAGACAGACTTTACACTTAATGGAAGCATAATTACTATGATAATAATGGAGATAATCATTATAATGAAATATGAAAGGAAAGGCCTTTTGCACAACGTAAGTTCTCATTCTTGCATTTACCCTTTCCACTCTGCATATTTCCACTCTGGTATAGTCAGAGACTTTAAAAGGCCATTCAAAGCAGCACGCACTGATACTGGCTACTTTGTGTACCGAATCGCACAAATGTTGTGAACTCATTATTCAGTCAGCCACTTACTATTTTACAAATATTAACTGAGCATTCACACCATGCCTGGCCTTATTCCTGGCACTGGGCAAACTACATGAGTTTCTTCCTCCATGGAGCCTCTTTTTTAGGGCCTCCTCCTCCACCTCCTGGAGGCCACAGGCTTACTGCCCATCCTCGTTCCTTCAGACTGAAACACAATCCAGCCTGTTTTAGTTTGAACCATCAGCTTCCCTGTCTTATCTCCTCGTGTCTTTTTTTCGTGGTTTCATATAATATTGGAGAACTTCCAGAGTGAGACCTGGATGAAGAACAGTTCCAAGGTCATTTCAGCTTTCTAAGTGGGACCCAGACCCAATATATTGTTAGGTATTGGGGAAAATAAGCCAGAAAATAACCTACTTACTTTACTTTGAGCAAACCAGTGGTGGTGTTGATGAACAGATTCTATGTGAAGACCTATTGAGGGTTCAGTATGGCATACCCCGTATACTTTTCCCTCAGTCTATTAACCTAATACCTCCTCCTTCATATTATCTCTTGTTGAAATGAAGCAACAACCATAGGTCTGTCATTCAACTTAATTTTCTTTTTATTGCTCTTTCATAGGAGGGACAAATAATGTTAAAACGAATCCTAATGTTCTCTGTCATGAGAAGAATTGAATCATTTCTTGAGGCTCAACTATTTTTAATATGATACCATATGACACTAATTCACCATAGAACCCAAAGGGGGTGCCTGGGTGGCTCAGTTGGTTGAGCGTCCAGCTTCGGCTCTGGTCATGATCCCCTGGTTCATGGGTTCGAGCCCCGGGTTGGGCTCTGTGCTGACAGCTCAGAGCCTGGAGCCTGCTTCGGATTCTGTGTCTTCCTCTCTCTCTGCCCCTCCCCCACTCATGCTCTGTCTCTCTCTCTCTCTCTTTCTCTCTCTCTATCAAAAATAAATAAACATTAAAAAAATTTTTTTTAATATAGAACCCAAAGCAGTAGAACCTATCAATAGTTCTTTGATCTCCGTATATTCTGGTATATCAGTGACCTACATGTATGGAGTCAAGAGCAGTTGGAGCCAGTAGAGTTCTGTGCTGAAAGCAGAGAGGGTGACTCATGGCTGATGAGCACTGTTCACTGGCAGCTTGATTTTTAGAAATCAGTCTTATTTTCAGCTGATTTCCATAATTGTAAACATTTTAGTACCTTGCTTGGAGCCTTCCAGGCATATTCAGAAAATGAATTCATGTAGTGTTTATTGACAGGACATAGCATTTGGCCCATCAAGTGGATTTTCTATTACTAGTAGGAAAGAAGTTCTCATGGCAAGAAGAAACCTGCATATAAATAAGTCAATTTAGTTCAAAGATCTTGACACAGTCCATAAAAATATTCTAATAGTGGACATGCTCAGGAAAAGATTTATGAGAATGAGAAATTATATTTTTATTTTCATTCTCATTTTTTAAAAAGGGATAGTTTCTGCTATAAATCAAGAACAAATTCCAGAATAAAATGTCCATGAGTGGAATATTTAACATCTTCTGAATCTAAGCTAACACTAGGACCTCTTAATTCCTTTTTCATGGTGGATCTTATTTTCCTTTTTATATCTGGAATCTATAAAAAAAATAATTTAACTGTATGTAGTTAACCATACAGTATCGTGCACTTTGAAATATGTTGAGATGACAGATCTCATGTCAAATGTTCTTCTAAACAACAATAGCAGCAAAAACAACACAAAAGAACACAAGGAAATTTTTGGAGGTAATGAATATGTTTAGTATTTAAGTTGTGATAGTATCACAGATGTATACATATGTTCAAACTCATCAAGATGTATACACTAAATGTGTGCAATTTTAAATATATCAATTATACCTCAATAAAGCTTAAAAATGAAACTGTGTTTAAGTCTACTTGACTTGATCAAATGGTAAATTTGATTTTCGGTAAGGATGACCCTTCAGTCATCTTCTACCAGAAGCCTCAACCCCCTATTCTCCAATTCTAGAGCTTAGCCTACCTCAACCCTGTCTTACTGGCGTGACTGAGCCACAGGACATGCCATCCTGCAAATGGAGAGTATATTTCCAGTCATCCTAATAATAATCCATTAGAGCAGCCTAATTCATAAAATATTTTATAGCTATCATACATGTGAATCCAGTGGAATTAAGGATGTGAATTTATACACAAAAGTGTAGGAGACACATACTGGGTTATCTGACCTCCCTTCTCTGGGATTCATCCTTTACCTTCATTCACTCAGTCACAGGAGCAGGTTGCTGCCAACCATTTTTATACATTGTGAAAATGTCCAATAGACTCCAGTGTTACTGGTCCAGGGGTAGGCAACCGACATCAGCTAAGCCTAGCAGAGTCTTTTCTTGACAATTTTGAATGGAGCCCAAGAGATTCCAACCTTAATCTGGGCTGGTGAAAGGAGATATAAACACTTGGGTCATGTTTTCTGCCATATAAATCAGGGAACAGATGAAATAACTTTGAAAGATGGAGGAAAAGGAAGAGAAGCAGAAAGATGGGAAGAAAACTTTGGTGGGCAGTTGGGGGCTTTGGAGGGCCTCCCCATGACTATCCTCTTTCTGGCATATTGTGAATGTCCATAATATGTTTTTTTAAATTCCCTTAGACCCCTCAGGATTATAGGGGTTTCCCAGTATTCATATTATAAGTCCTTTTTGCCCACATTACCTATGGCAGGTTCATTCATATGATTTGAATTTCAAAGTCCTAACTAATACAAGAAAAACAGTTAATCCTAAAATAAAATTTTCAAATGTATTAGAAGTAGAAGTTCATTAGCTATGTCCATTTTTCCTATTCACGTCGTGCACATTACCTCTGTCTAACGAACTTGGCAATTCCAAGTCCTAGACTTGCTAAGTCCTTCTTGCCTACCTGCTCTTTCTTCTGCTTATAATGCCTCCCATTTCCTACCTAACCATCAAAATCTGGACCAAGACTCAGGTATTCCAAGAAGTCATCACAACTCAACCCAACACATTCTACTTTCTTCCGAATTGTGTTTTCCGCATCTCTCCACAGTCCAGAGACCACATTATATTATTTTGCATGTGTTTAACAGTTGCCTTAAATGTAATCTTAAAGTACTTTTTTCTTTCCTAATACTTTTTTGACAAAAGAGATGAGGTATTTTATTCCCTATTTTACTGTTTAACTTTAAATAGCTCCAGTCCTGTGAATTGCCTGCCACAGATACCCATAAGTATCCATGGACTGTCTCTAGCAGATCCTAAATGAGTCGTCAAAATCCCAATTCTACAAAACTAGAAAGAAATATTTGAAAGCTATTGGCATCAAGGAAATAAGATAGTGATGGCATCCAGAATGGCTAAAATGTTAACCAACTAGAGCTTACCTATGATGCGTTACTTCACTCACAGATTCCCATTTCTAAAAGAGAAGCAGTGTTAGCGATCTAAATTCTTTTATGCATATGATATTTAGATGACTAACCACAGAACTCCCTCCTTCTAAATGAAGCAAAGTAGAGCTCTCCTAAGAATCTGGTGCCCTGGATTAGATTTTCAAGATCTCACTCATCAGGAGATGCAGTGAACGATAAATTCTGTAGAAAGAGCACACACTTGCAGAGAAAACACCAAAATTATGGAAAGAATGAGGTATCGTAACCTCTGAAAAAGTGTTTGAAAAACGTGTAGGGGGAAATCTTTTAGATTCTACTTTAT
Source organism: Prionailurus bengalensis (assembly GCF_016509475.1). Taxonomy (NCBI): domain Eukaryota; kingdom Metazoa; phylum Chordata; class Mammalia; order Carnivora; family Felidae; genus Prionailurus; species Prionailurus bengalensis. Next base: position 48,305,662 of record NC_057343.1, read on the forward strand.
AATCTACAGGGAGTCATTAAAAAATGGATCATCCCCTACTGATGAGACTATTCTTTAGTTATAAGTGTGTCCTAAGACATTTTTAAAATTCACCAGCAATTAGGAAATAATGCAAATTATGGTAGAAGAATTCTGATCTTCTATTTTTCAGAGGATCAGGAGGAAACTATTATATAGGGCTGATAGAAATTTTTGCTATAGAGTCTTAATTTTTATGCTGTCACATGCCTTGAAGCCACTGGGATGAGAACATTTTTTTGCAAATCTAAAATAAATAACTGGAGTAGGCCTGTTACTCACAGAAAAACACAGTGTGTTTACATGAATACCTTTTCTACTTGATTCTTTTGACCTGAGAACTTGAGTGAAACTCTGAAAAAGCTGCCAAATTCCAAAGCTGGGAACAGACCCAGACCAGCATGACTTTTATTCTCCTCCTCTAACTACCTGGAAACATTACCTCAAATAGATAGGGGTTAAAATTTTACAATTTCATTTTACCAATCAATATTTGTGAAACTTTGTGACTGCATATGTACTAAGAATGACAAATTATTCTGTTTTAATCATCTGTTAGGTGTTAACAGATTTAACTCAGCCAGTTTTTTTTTCCTTCTTCCTATTTCTCCTTCTCTGTCTTCTCAAATCTAGTCTTACTTGGATTTTTAACCTGTGTTTGCTTTTGCCCCAACATAGTTTGCTCTGTTGAATCTGCTTTTGCTCAAACTTGCAGACAACCAGTTTTCTCCCAATTGCATATCACTTGTCATCTCTCAGTTTGAGGGCTTTCTGAAAATTTGCCTGGTTAGGAAAAGCCAGTAGGGAATAGGCAATTGTATCACCCACTGAAGGGAAGGCAGGTGGAAATCCAGTAGAGAAGCTACACTGGCAGGGAGTTCTTCTGTGGCAGGGTAATGGCCGTATCTACTCCTTTATTGTTGCTGCTCTGTGACCCTCCACGCCTTCTTCTTTCCTGGAGTCTGCTCAGGTAATGGCCACTTTGCCCACTGGCATGTCAATTGCTCTTCTATAGTCAATTGCTCTTACCTCAATGCATTTGATTTAATGATCAGCACAGTGGACATACTTGCTGTCTGAATCAGAGGGTACTTTACCACTTTTTAAAGCAACAATTCATTACTCTTCCCAAATTACAGACCTGTTGGCTAAATGGACATCCATCAAAGGGCTTGCCTGGCTCTTACTTGAACAACCATAAGTTGGGATTTTTCTGGCCAAAGTTTCATATAAGGAGCCTTGGAGTTTTCAGGCAAAGCCATCCCACTGCAGTCTACCAACTCTTAGTCAATGTGAGGAAAATCTTTCAAAGATAACTGTTCTCTCTTCAAGAATAAAGCTCCAGAATAGTCACTACTCAATTCCCCTCTCCCTTCCTCCCTGACTCTCCTGTCTTAACCTGTCTCATGAGAAGGTCATGAACAATTAGACATTTCTTATGATGTACTTCTGGCTTAGGTAAGACATAATAATGAACATGCAACCATTCAGCCTTAAAATAACCTAAATAAGCAAAATGTAACTTTGACTCCACAAACAACATTTATGTTTCTTTTTCTCTTCTTTACATCCTCTTAGATTGACCCATTTCATAGCACCATTCCAGCTGAAATATTTTTTTCCACATTGGTTTTATGGTTCTCATATTTTGTGAATGAGCTGCCATTTTTTGGTGTATATCAGATTTCAAATTTTTTAAAAATAAAATTATCTAATTTGCTCTTTTAATAAAATTTTGACCTACCATGCCTATAATAATATTTTCCCCATGTGGGTCATCATACTCTTTATAATAGGAAGAAATAACTTTCAGATGCAGGGAGCTTTTGGAATGTAAGTTTGAGTCTTTTAGAAATTCAAATAACCCCAACTTTTGGATGCAAACAAAATAGAGAGACTTGCAAATGTTCATGACTCATAATAGAAATGTGCCCTTTCATCCAAAGAATTTTTCAGCATTTAAAAAATGCCGGTGAGAATGCACAATGGTACAGCATCTTTGTAAGATAGTTTGGCAGTTCCTTACAAAGCTAAACATACTCTTATCATATCATACAGCAATTGTGTTCCTTAGTATTTACCCAAATGAATCAAAAGCTTATGTCCATAGAAAAGCTTGCACACAAATGTGGATAGCAGGTCTACTCGTTATTGCTAAAACTTGGAATCCACTAAGATGTCCTTCGAGAGGGGACTATAAACAATCTGTAGTATCTACATACAATGGAAAATCATTCAGCAATAGAAAGAAAGGAGCTACTAAGTCACAAAGAGGGATGGAGGGAACTTAAGTACATGTTGCTAAGTGGAAGAAGCCAGTCAGAAAAGGCTAAATGCTTCCAACTATATAACATTCTGGAAAAGCCAAGACTATGAAATAGTAAAAGGCTGGTCAGAAATTTAGAGGAAGGGAAAGAGGGATGAAAAGGTGGAGCACAGGGCATTTTTAGGGCAGTGAAACTATTGCTGTGTATAACAATACCATAATGGTGGGTACATGTTATTATACATTTGTCAAAACCCACAGAATGTACAAAAAATCAGAATGAAGCCTAATGCACTTTAGTAAATAATACCTTAATATTGGCTCATCCATTGTAACAAATACACATACCACAGTGATGCAAGTTGTTAATAGCAGGAGAAACTTGGGGCAGTGAAGGATGGGATGGCGAATGAATGAGAACTTTCTGCTCAATTTTTCTGTAAACCTAAAACTGCTCTAAAAAATAAATTCTATTAACTGAAAACAAAACAAAAATGAGCTTGCCTGTTCTGGACTATGGCAGAGTAAGAAAGTCTTTAAGGGCTTGCAAGGACACTTTCTGTAACTTCATGGCCCCTCCTCAGTCAAATACTGGAGAGAACCGGCATTAATCAGCCAGTGCGTCTCTGGTGCCAATCTCTTTGCTAGGTGCTTTCCATGTATTACCTCAGTGGAGCCCTGTAAGGGAAGTATTGCATGAGGCGTTGAGTCTTAGATTAAGTAATTTGCCCAAGGCCATAGCAACGGTTAAAACCACATGGGCCTTGGAAACCAGTGCCATAGCAAGGTCTATGACTACCATGTCCCCATCCCAAGGTTCCCCTACTGGGCAGGGTACAGCTGAGATTGGGGGGGTCTCTCCCTGAGGTAGCTGTGAGCTCCTGAGTCAGAGGGAAAACATAGAACACTTACGTGGAAGGCCTCTGTAGATATCTGGCATTAATATTATATAATACATTTGCAGTATTTGCAACATCCTTTATGACGCTCTCAGGATATTTTTATTACAATTATGGGTAACGGCCCCTGAAAGGTAATGCCCGCAGTTCTCAATTTACCCAAGCAACTACCATATTCTTTTCTTTACTTCTGCTCTTACATTAAAAAAAAATTTCAGGGCTTACATATTACCTTTGCTAATTTTGAAAGGCAAACCTAGAGAATCAAAAGCTCAAATAGCTCACTTTAAAAGCACTTGAGAACAGGAGAAAGTTTTACGTGATTACATTAATAGCAGTGACAAATGCATGTAAAACACTTAACCATGGTCTGTGATGCAAAGAAAACCCATTTAGGTGTCATTCATCTTTTTTACATTAGTACAAGGAGTACTGTCTGCTTTATCTTCTCAGACAACACCGGAATTAGAATGCTGCGTTTTCCAGAAGCCAGCTTCCTAACTTGTATTTGTAGCACCTTTCTGCAGAAATGGTTAAGACTCTGAAACCCCACATACAATACAAAATCTTTTTTTCCTTCCAATTTCATCTCTCTAAAAAAAAAAATTATAGGGAAACATTTTCCCATTGAAGGGACATAATATTTATTTACCAATTGGTTATCTCTAGTATTTTTCCTCCAGAGGAGATAAACTATGCAAAATAAACCAGAAGTCCTGATAAGCTCTTTCCAAACTGGGAATCGTGAACAGAAGAGAAATAGGAGATAGAAAAGAAATGAGTGATGGGGTGTGGGGAAACGGCATGAGGGAGGGAGGAGGCAAATGAAGAAGGGACAGAGGGGTGAGAAATGGTCGCTCTGAACATGCTTCCCACATGCCCTAAACCCAGCTGCTTTCAGTTATGGACTTGTGCAGCATTAAATCTTCAAGAAACTTTAACAATTGTCACCACCGCCACCACCCCACAACCATACACATGCTCACACACACTCACATGAGCACACACACTCACACGTGCACACACACACACACACACACACACTCATGTTCCATAGATGAGAGAAACTATATGATATGGTGAAAAAAAGGTTTTTTATTGACTATCAGGAGACCTGCCTCTAATTAACTAATGATCTTGGCAGGTTACTTGATTGCCCCAACCTTCCATTTCTATACTGGAAAGAATAGGGGTTGGGCTTGCAGATTCCATCATCCCTTTCATCTCTGGCTTATCTGCAAATCAGCCCTGGAGAAGTTACTTGTGCAAAAGCCATACAGCTAGTTAGAGGCAGGGCCAAGGTAGATGGAGGGTCCCTGAGGAATCATTAAGGTTTTTATAGCTTCCTTTGGGTGGAATAGTTTGTGAAGATGTTTATTCCATGGGCTATCGCAGGCACCCATCTTTCTGAGCTGCCCTGTGTTTCTTTAAACCTCTTTACAGTTTGGTCGTCTATTTACAAATTTTCCTTGGCGGGTCAAGTCAGCCTGTATAAGATATCCCAGTACTAGCAGCCTGGCTCATTTCTGCAGTGAAAGTGAGAAGCATAGAAAAGAGCAGTGTGTTTACTAATGAGAGCAGGAAGACTGTGGCTCACTAGAGCAGAAAGGCAATCGGGCAGGTAAGTGCTTCAGCACGCAAGGGGTAGAGAATCAGACCTTCTGTCTCCCTGCACCTTATCCCATCCCCCACAGCTGTGCAGAGAGACTCTGGGACTCAGTGGACAGGAGATCCAATGTTGGCTGTCTCTCCTCTCTGCCCTCCAAATACACATTTAAAGACTCCCAAAGGGATTTCTTGCAAACTTAAATTTCTGATGTGGAAGGAAGTGTTTCCAGATATTAAAAAAAAAAGCACAACAAGCTCCAACATCACACAAAAGAAAAGAAAACACTTAGGTTTGAAACCTTGAAGGAATATTAAATAAGAGATAGAATTTTGGTTATGCCAGATATGAATGCCAGTACTATAGGAAAGAACCTCATAAAACATATCAAGCCCAGGCAAAAATAAAACAAGCAAAAATAGAATATCATTTGAACTATAGCAGGCCCATAAGTTCAGCTCCAAAATTACAAGCCAACACACATACCATATTGTGCAACTGAGCCTGAAAAGGGGGAAATTAGCAATAAACCAAAAAGCTTTTAAAAGTAACATAGTGAAGTAGAAGAAAACCCCACAAAGCTACAAAATTCAGAATAAGTACTATCTGGGAAGAAACAGCAACAAATTATGCGATTTTCCTTTTTAAAGATTTTGGATCGCAGAGTACATCTAAGACAGTGGATGAGTCAATATGGGTGGGTAGGTTCAGTGTGTTTGACAAATAAGTTTTGCTTCTCACCAGGACATTTGGATACTACATAAATAGAAACCTTCTTTTCATCTCGAGAAGCATAAGGAAGTGCTTTCTCAGAGTGAATATTTTCCTCAAATCACTTGGAAAAGAGAAAGAACATTTATTTCCATGTTTCTCCTATCTAGCAAACTCTATTGACCTTAGGTTGAACTCGAAAACATTGTTCTCGTGCAGCCTCTCTATAAATTCCAAACTTGCCTTGCTTTACCACCTGTCCCTGGTCCTAGAAACATCATCTCTTACACTACCTCCTACACTTAAGAGTGGTTTTTTGTTCCGTGGAGGCGGGGGGTAGACTCGCCTCTGGTGGCAGTTCCCCGGGTGAAGTTGGGCGTGTGCAACAAGAGCCTGCAGCCAGCCTCCCAACAAAATTCTGGGAGACGCAGGGGGTTTGTGAAGGCTGAGGGGGCTATGGGTGCTGAATGCTGGGAAGACAGACCGTTGGTCGCCTTGGCAGCTAGTTGTTAAATACGATGCTCTTTTTGCTTGGTGGAGCTCATAGCCCATACTTTCTGGAGCCCTGGGAGAACAGAGGACCCTTCTGACACTTGTGTGAAGACCAGGACCCAGTGCACTGTTGGCCATACTGGGCTGCTGTGCTTCTGGAATGCTGGACTCCGGTCACATTCGTCCCCGCCCTGCATAGAAAGCAGTGGCAGGCAGCCTCCCCGCCACCCCCCCCCCCCCCCCCCCCGCAACCACCAGTTGCCAAGTCTCGAAGTTTGTAGCACAGGAGGTGGGGGTGTGTTTTTGGAAGGTGAAACTCTACTCTCCAGTTACTTACCTGCTACTTACCTGCAGCATTCAGAGTCCTTCACAATTTAAAATTCAAATTTGCCCTTCACAGTTGGTGTTATTAGACTTATTTCAAAAAGGGAGAGAGGGAAGATGAATATAAATATGCCCTAAAGAGTGAAAGGAATTGTCTGAAGGAAACAGATCAGGGCCTTGTGTTTTCTAATTTATTTGTTTCTCTGCTACTATTCTCTCTGAGTTTTCTCTCACTTAGTTTCTGACCCACACTTGGATCTAGAATACAGATCAGTATCCTTAGAAGGAAACTGAATAATTAAAGGTCATTCAATATACTGTCATTCTTTTATATAACCTCCAAGGGAAAGGCACTTAGGGCTAACAATGCCGTATGGTTCAATCTTGTAAAAGTAGAATTATCATTGTAATCCTAGAATACCGAGCTTTCTACTCAGTGTAGGCCCTCATGACCATTCTTAACTAGTTGCCTTTATGTTTATTTGCCAGGGTATGTAATAGGGTGAACGTTCTAAGGCATTTTATTTTTCCAAAGAGCCGGTTGGAAAATCTCAAATATCTGTACTTAATTGCCAAATGTACATATAATTGGTAAATGTATATATATATATATATATATATATATATATATTCTTACTGCCAAATAAATGTGTCTGTGTATATGTTTGATTTATGATAAAAATATTTTTCCTATGCCACGTTCTCTTTTTAATAAACTCAGACTTTCTCTTGGATCAAATCTTAAGTAGGAGATACATTCGAATTTAGTTGTTATTCACCTATTAAATACAGAAATTCCATGAATATTGAATACTCCATACGTGTGGTGTTGAACATACGAATCCCATGGGTTTCATAAGGTGGTCCTTTCTTGCTCACCTATAGAAGTATGGGGGGAAGGTGGGGCCACATACATGCCTATTACCCCAGTTGGGGAATGTCTGGTTGAACAGAACAGCAACAGTTCTCTACTTTGGGGCAGGGAGCATGAGCTGAATGAAGGGGAAGCTGGGATTAAGCTGCCCTAACAAATCTAGACACTGTAGCTCTAAGTTGGGTCATGTACAGTAGAAATGTTTGATTCTATATTAGTTGCTGCTTCCTGTCTGGAGGGATCCCGGCATTTTTCACAGGATGCTCCTCATAGAAATTAAAATATTTGTATTACAAACTTAAGAGTATTTGGAACACAGTTGAAGAGCCTCTGTGCTACACGTGACTTACTCAAGCACTTGGACCACCTCTGACCCGACACAAGGACTGACCCTGAGCAAGGACTGCCAGCCTCCTTATCTCGCAGGGCACTGGTTGGAATCCAAACCGTAAGCAGCCCTGGGTAAGCATCTTGCAAAGCCGGAGAGATTGGTCTTTTCTCCCATCTTGATCAATTCTATTCAATACTCTAGGTATCGAATAAATCAATAAAAAAAGACACGATCAATGAGCTTTTAAAAGTCCCTTGTATAATGATCAGAGTTGCTCAGAGTATGAAACATGAATCTGGTGATTTCATATATGCGTTTTTGCTTATTATTATTATTAAATTATTTGTTAATGTTTACTTATTTTTGAGAGAGAGAGAGAGAGAGAGAGAGAGAGAGCATGAGGAGGGGAGGGGCAGAGAGAGAGAGGGAGACACAGAATCTGAAGGAGGCTCCAGGCTCTGAGCTGTCAGCACAGAGCCTGATGCGGGTCTGGAACTCATGAAACAGGAGATCATGACCTGAGCTGAAATCGGACACCCAACCGACTGAGTCACCCATGTACCCCATTATTATTTAAAAAAAACAATATCAAAAAGAAAAGCTGATTGTTTTTCAGCTTTGTCTCCAACTACTTTGTGTGCAGCTGCATATCTTAGCCACGCCTGCCACCATTCAGAAATCATCCTTTTATTGGCCCCAGTTAAAACGTTCATTCTCTGATAATTAAAGTAATTCAAGTTAGGATGAGAATAAAGTTTAACTCCATCCATTTAAAAGAGTTTGTGACCATAAATCAATCTTTAATTATTGGAACACACAGTGAAGCGGCAGGCATTCTTAATTTCCTCACAAGCTCTCTGGGACTCTCTTTACCTATTTATCTCATTTTTCAGGGAGTAGACTATAAGGAAACAGTTTTTCTGTGCCAGAAAATCTTAAAAGCTTCCCTCTCCTTCCTTTTTGGAATCCCTGTGTTTCTTCCCAGCTTCAGGAAGAAAAGAGTCACCAATTTGAGAGAGTGTGTATTGGGCAGAGGTAGCTTGACTTCTCAAAACCGAAGTCTGAATTGAGTGAGCGGTGCTTTTGTTCTAGCCCTTATGAAATTGTCTGGAGAGACTTACTTTTGGGTTAAAGGCATCAAAATGTCTGGAAGCTCAACAACATGCTCAAAAATGGAGACAGTGATCATAATAGGGAGTTAAACCAGCTGGCCTCCCGCTCAAGGCTGCTGCTCAGTTGATCACTGGCGGCATGGCGGTATAATGGTGTACAGCTAAAAACAAAATGGTGTTTGGTACATGAAAGACTTAGGTTTAAATCCCCATTTTGCCACTTCCCGGGAGGGTGATTCTGTGTTGATTACTGAAGCTCTCTGAATTGTCTCTGTTTCCTCATCTATAAAATGGGCTATTAACCCTAGTTCAAAGAGGTTGATGTGCCAGGGAAATGAGACGTGAAAGTTGCTGAGCCCATAGAATCCCATTTTTAAGAACTGGTCTGAAATTAAATAGATGGCCCTGAACTGTGGTTTCTCTAAGACATTTCTCAGGCTCCTACCCTGCCACATGATTTTGGATTTTGATTTAGGGGAGTCCAGAGGTTAACTCTGTCTCTCCACCCCAGGGAAGGGGCGGGGGGTAGGGAAGAGAGAAGGCCGGGGTTATCTCCACATTTAGTCTGGCCCCAAATCTGTAACATGAAGCCAGGCTTCCCCAGGAATTCAGAAATCCTTGCAGGACCACTTCCACCCTCCAGGACCCCTGCTGTCTCAGAAGCAAAGCTGGGGGTCAAATCTTGGGGCTGTCTCTTGTATCTTTTTTGTCAGGACCAAATCTCTGTTCCTGCTGCACATTAGAAATTCATATGGAACTTAAAAAAACACTAATAACAAGGCTTTAATAACCCTGACTTAAATGGTCTGGGTTAGGGCCTGAGCAACAGTAGTTTTTTAATTATTATTATTTTAGAGGGAGAGAGAGAGAGACAGAGAGAGACAGAGAGAGAGAGGGAGAATCTTAAGCAGGCTCAATGCTTAGTGCAGAGCCCAACACAGGGCTCCATCCCACCACCCTGAGATCATGACTTGAGCTGAAATCAAGAGTCGGCTGCCTAATTGACTGAGCCACTGAGGCTCAGTAATTTCTTTTAACTGCCTCTAGTGATCCTAGTGTGAAGCCAGAGCTGAGAACTCCTCCAGATATTGCAGATCGAAGTGATCTGGAGATGTTGGGGTCAAGGTTGCAGCAGGAGGGGTCTGATGAACTGATGCTGGAGAGCCCTCCCTCTCTCAGGTGCTTCTGTCATTGAGGCAAGGGCAGGAGAGAAGGAAATGGGGTAAAATGAGCTCCACCTGGAATAAGTCCTGGGCAATGATAAGCAGCCCTTTCTTGTCTGCTTGTGGGTTCTGATTTTCTGAGTAGCTGTTGAATAACAGAACACTGCAGATTTTTTACAACATAACTCCAGAAGCCTCATTTAAGCTGATATCATTATGGACTTTTAAATCTCCTGCCTACATTTAGTTCCTTTATTTCTGAATTAAGAAGTACTTAAAATGTAATGACTTACTTGAATTGCTTGTTCTCTAATGGTGGTTACAGAGCTGTTCTCTTTAAACCTCTGCATACGGAGGATATTTTGATCAAGTCAGAGAGAGCAACATGAAAGCATTAAAATTATGGGAACAGAACCAACATGTCTTGATTTCCAGTCCTCTCTGTCAATTAAACCACATAATAAAACTCAGAGAGGGCTATTCCTCTCCTTGAAATAGTGAGATGTACATGTCTTTTCTCTTCCTTTTACTGACAGATCTCTGACCAGCCATAATGACCACATTTCTTTTCTGCCTCATCTGATGAAAACCCTTCTTGCCCAATGAAATCCAATAATCCAATTTCTACTTTCATTCTTGTTTATTTCCAGCCCCAAATAAACGGAGTATCCTTTTGCTAGATACCATGGCTCCCCTAGGTGGCTAGATACTGCCTCTCCTTCCCAATGAACAAAGCCTCATCGTAAGAGAACAGAAAAAATATTTACTTGTCATTGTTAAATAATTCAGAGCCACCTTAAGGACTATATACAAACCAAAATTTAATGCAAAAATAAATATTTCTGACTTAGGAATCTGCACAAGGAGTGGATTCATTTAACTACCTGATCCCAGAGCAAAGGGCTTCACTGTCCTTATACTACCCATCCTCATCTCCAAAAGATATTAATATCAATTGTCAGGGAGAAAATTTATAACATGGAGTTCTGATATAGCCAGGATGGATTTAATTACCTTCAGTCAATTTGGGCAGGAGAGCATAAGGGTAGTCGTGAAAATAAGCTCCTACTAAATCAGGACCTGTATCTAATCCTAATGACAGAAGGGCTAACGAAAAGGAGGAAATTTTAACGTCTAACTTGCAGATGACAACTGTCATAGGAGCCGTGGGTGACATTCCCATAGAGGAGAGGATTTCAGAAAGCAAGCTCTCACATTAATTACTGGTTCGCTGTGCACAGTGGATTCCTTCATTCCATAAATATATATTGAGTGCTAGTCACTTATTAGACACAGCACAATGAGTTTATTGGAGGTGTGATATTTCGTTAGGCAGGCGTGGTGACTCTGTTAAGTACATCAGCTGGACTATTTGGGTTTAGTGTACCCTGAATTTAAAATGATCTCTGCGTCCAGGGTCCCAGGGAAGCCTTATAAATCATTTATGAGTTTCTTGGAAAATCATCTATTTATTTCTGATTTCGACTTTGTTTTTATGGAGTTGGGCTCCACAAAATTAAAATTCTTTACATTTTCTAATTATAGTTACTTCACTGATATATGTCCTTGATTTTATATTCTCTTCTTATATTTCCTAGAGGCTTGTCAATATGTTGTAGTATTTATCGATATAAAAATTAGCTACATATACACATCAGTATTCTATACCATAAATATATAAAGCATATCTTATTAAGTGAAAAGACAAGGTACAGAATAATATATACATTGTATTGCAGAGTATTGGGGGACTGAAGAAGGAAGTTAACTTTTATTCCCACCTTCTGTACCATGTACATTCTTTTTTTTTTTTTTTTTTTTGAGAGAGAGTGTGCATGAGTAGGGAAGAAGGGCAGAGGGAGGGAGGGAGGAAGAGAAAGAGAGAGAGACACACAGAGAGAGAGAGAGAGTCTTGAGCATGGAGCCTGGGACTCTATCCCATGACCATGAGATCATGACCTGAGCTGAAATCAACAGTGGGATGCTTAACTGACTGAGCCACCCTGGCCACCCCCACCCCCCCCCCCCTTTTCCCATTTACATTCTTTATCATGATTAACTTTAATCATCATAATAAAAAGAACTCTTTTAAATGAGTTAGAGAATCTAGACGGATACAAACAATGTTCACTTAGTACACTGGTTGGAAGTCCAGTGGTGTCAGCCATAAGGGCTTAAGCTTCAGTTCTACTGAACTTGATTGTGCTTTTGATAACTGGCAGTGTGTCAGCAGGGTGGATTGCCAAAACACTTAGGAGAAGTCACTTGATCAACTTGTCCTTGGCACAATGGCCATTCTGAAAATAGATATACTCAAATGAAATGGGTTATACTAAAAACTTATTCCAAACGTTCAGTTAACTGAGTGCTTGTCGTATCTGAAAAACATGCTTTAAAATGTGGAATTGTTTTATGTTAATGTGAAAAGCACTGCCTGAATTACAGTATTTAGTTTTGAGACATGTCTTCTCATGATTTAGAGTGCCCTTCTGGGCTGGCTTACCCTTGCTCTGGTCCATTTAGGGATTTCCAAGCACTCAGGGCATACACCAAAGCAGGAAAGAGTCCGGTGTCTGAAAGTGAGAGAAAAAGAACATATAGATAAATTTGCTACCACAAATACACACACACACACACACGCACATGCGCATGCACGCACACACACACACACACACACACACACACACAAAACTAGGAAAAATCTTTTTGCAGCAAAAGTGATATAAGTAAGGTTACTTATTTCATATAAGATGAGCTTTTCCAAATTTATTCCATATACACAAAGATAAATGGGCAAAGTCTATCAATCAACAATTCTCAAATGAGGAAATATTGTTTGTTCATTCATTAGTTTGATACAATTTTGTGTGAGTCCTTGAGATAGGAGCCACACATATTTGTCATGAGGTCCCTAAGTGAAACTAGTAAGTGTTCCAAATGAGGAGGAAAGGACCTCACTTCCTACACATTAGGAGACTCCATCAGTATTGTGGGTCTTGTAACCACAGAAAGCATCACTTTAAGACAAATGGACTTGACAGAATCACTGCTGGTACTTCCTTACCACAGAGGAGTACTGTGTACTGAGCTTTCTTAGCTTGTAGCTTTCAGATAGCTAGACTTGCTGTAATTGCCGGCAAGAAACACCAAGTCATACCCAGTGCCATTCTTTAGCCTCTGGGCCTCATTTCCAGCATGTACCATTTCCACTGGGCCTCACATTCTTGGTTGTCCCCTCCTCACCTTCTGCTAGCTACTTATGACACAGTAATTTAAGATACAGAGACTAAGGACATAATTTAGGCTAAGGGTAAGGTGGAAGCAACAGGGACAGAGTGAGTCGATAAATTCGTGAACTACTTCAGAGACTCTCTTGACAGAACTTGACAATTTATTGGATGGGCGCTGTGGGTGAGAAAAAGAGAGGAGTGATGGATGGCACCCAGGCTTTTTGTGTAAGCACCTGGGAGAGCGTAGTGCCAGGAATGAAGATAGAAAAATTACAGGAAGAAGAGTATGAGAAAGAGATGAATTCAGTTCTGAACATGTTGAGTTTGAGGTATCTCTGAGATACCAAAGAAGAGATGTCGCGAAAGGTTCGGTTATATTCCTCTGGAGTTAAACAGGGAGATCTGGGCTGGAGATACATATGTAGTTGTCATCAACATAAAGATGGGAATCAAGCCATCCATGGGTGTGGATGAGTTTGCTTAAGGCATGTTTGTAGCATGAGATGCTAAGTGGGCCCAGGCTAGAGTCCTGAGTAACCCCAATTATTTAGGGATGGGTCAAGAAGGAAGAGCTAATAAAACAGCAAGAGAAGTAAAAGGAAAATTGGGACCGTGCCTTTGTTCCCACTGGTCCCTTTCCCTGGAGTGACCTCCCTCTTTTCTTTGCATGGTAAAATACAGCTAATCCTTCAAGATATCTCAAATGTCTCTTCAATGAAGCAAATTTTTTTGATCCACTCTCTATTTCCCCAAGTGCCATAAAAGCTGTTCTCTTTTCTCTGCTTCTATAGCACTTCAAAAAGAAAAAAAGAAAAAGAAAGAAGAAAGAAAAGAGAAGAAGAATTGTAAACACAGCCACTGAGGACACCTCCAGCCACTCCCCCTACCATTTTCTGAGCTAATATGCAGGAGGAATGTGACAGGTGATCCTAATGCATCTTTGTTTCCTAGCACCAAACAGTACATATGAAATGGTCAATGAGTGTTGAATTAATTATATTTTCCTGGCATTGAAAAGTCTGTACCTCATTCTGACAAAGGTTTCAGCCCAGTGAGACACATTATTCATAAAAAATATCCATGATTTTTTAAGAACTCTTGATAACAAAATCTATTTCTCGTACGGCGTTGGAACTTAATTTAGTTTGTTGTTATTCATGCCACACCTACTTCCAAAAAGGATTTGAGATAGCTTGCAATGAGTCATATGAAAAATTACATCTTTAAAAACAGCACAAAAGCATCATGCAATGGAAAAAAGGTAATAACATTACCTGATAAGTTATACCATGGAAAGTTGCAGCAATTGAGAATAAGATATGGTTTTGCACTTCCTAGCAGACAAGGTGATACATTCTCATTGTTTGAGCAGCCCTCGGATTTTTGTGGGACTTTGTGTAGGTGGAGGACAGCACATAGGTACATTACTCAGACCAGCTAAAATTCTGCCAGGCTTAATTAGATCCTTCATTTATTTGCAGTGTTGTGTATAGTATGCTTTTAGTGGTCTGTGAATTAGAATGACCAAAAAAAACCCCAAAAAAACAATAACTGTCTCACTTGCAGAAAAGACTAAACAGGACTTCTGTCCTGCAGAAGAGGATTCTTTTTTAAGGTAAAAACGTTTTAAGCTACCTCATAACTATTCTTTTCAGAATATGTTGCTTGAGAACACATGATGAAAAAATTCTGTAAATTTATAACCCTTAAATGTTTTTATTCTATTTATTAAAACACAATACTATCTTAATGTGTTTTAAGAGATGGTACAGATATTTGCCTAAGATTAGGGGTACAGTATAGAAACATTGCTCAGTGAACACATGGATTTTAAATGGTTTTGCAATTATTCCAGAAGTCTTGTGATCAGACAATGGGAACCATTATCTAGGGTAATGGTTTTCTAATCATTATTATAATTGTTTAGTTCTAATTGGCACTATAGCTATTTGGTCAAAGAACTCCTACTCTGAAGATCAACAAATCACAGCTCTGGTTTTAAGTCTGGAATTGGTCTACCTGATTGGGGTCCAGAAAGGAATTTATCAAAAAGCCTGTTATCATCCCACTGGAACTAAACTAAAGAGAAAATATTATTAAATATTACCAACTTTCTTGCACAGTGACGAGTAGCTTGGCATTTAATGCTGGCTTCAGTGCATTCGTTCAAATATCCATGGCTTTCAAATAGGCACTGCCTTTATTTTTACACATTCAAAATTACAGTGTCTTCTGAGACAGTCCTAAGGTCCCAGAAAACCCTTCAGGTGATATGTTAGTCAAACTTATGGACTTCAAGGAGAAAATGATACTTTACAAAATCAGGTGGAATTCAGATTTTCAAACTTCCGCCAAAAGAAAGAGAACTCTGAGGTAAAATTTTTCTCTAAGTTTTTAAGTTCCACCTGCTGCTATTACGTCACAAGGCATATGCTGTAATTTTATTCTGTGACATAATTTCCCTCTTCTCAATATTGCTAGAATCTAAAAGGATTATTTTGATTTCTAATTTCTTTAGAGGACCTTCATTTATTAATTTGTATAGTGCAGAGAATTTGAGAATCTCTCTTGGTGTGCTTTAAACATATACACATACACATCCTCGAATCACAGCTAAAATCTGTTCATGGAAGAACAAGATTATTCACCAACCAGCACTTCCGAATCAGCCCTCAGTATCATTGGCGTATGTCCCATATCACTTATCTGCTCTGTGATTTGACATAGATCCTGGACCCTGAGAATTTGCTACCAACTAAAGCTCCTTGAAAGCAGAGACAGTTTCCTATGGAGCCTGCATTTCTGGCAGCATTTAACAAAGTCTGAGTTTGCAGAATTTGATTCAATTAAATGTAGATTCCTAACAAAGCATATAGGAGGATAGTTGCCTTCTCCTTGTCCTCCCCACCCTTCAAATCCTATCCTCCTATCTCTCATTCTCAACCATATCTCTTCACCTCCTTCCATGCCATTATCATAAACTCCCTTTAATTCCTACCATTCTTCTCCCTTTTCTTGCCTTTGACCTTCTGCAAATTCTATTTCCTTCGACTGGAATATCCTTCCCCATCTTTTCCCCTGGGTGGGTCATAGTCACTTTTTAGGTCTATTATTTTGCCTCTTCTCTGAGAATACTTTATAACTGTCCAAGTCTGATCAAGTAGCCTCCAAAATTTGCTCCCACACTATGATATCATAGCCTGATCAAACCATTGTAATTGAAGTAGCCCCACTAGATTATAAACTTGAGGAGAGCAGGCAGGGTTTGTTATTGTGTTTACCTACATATTCTCAGGAACTTGGCACTATGGCTGAGATTTAGTAGGTGCTTAATAAATATTGGATGAGTTGAACAAATGAACAAATAAGTTCAATGACCAGGAATACTTTCTCAAGAGTCCTTTCTCCCAGAATCTCTTCAACAATTGTGACTTCAGTGTTGGCACAGTGGCATTGTTTTAGGTAAATTTCTAAGAATCCTGCTGAATTTCTAAAAATCCTATTTACTAAAAATCCTGCTGAAATTGCTCATGAAGCTGGAAGTGCCATAAGATCAAATCTGGAAGTCATGTTCACATCATTCTTCTGTGTAGACAAGGATGGAGCTTGGGGTCCTTGCCTTCAGCTGAAGGATGTCCACCTAGTCTTTCTCTTCCATTCCTACTTTGTCAACTTGCAGGCCCCTTGATATGGGGATGTGCTCTCTTTATTTTTATTCATTCATCAAGTATTGCTTGAGGGTCTCTTACAAAAAAAAAAGCCATGACTTGGGAGCTACTCAAGAACCCAAATTCCACCAAAGTATGCCATCATCTCAGCAATCGTGAACCAGCAAATGCCAGGCAGAGAATGGGTAAAGGGAAAACCCTTACAAACCATTCTGAGAGTGCTCTGTAAGTTATACATATGTATTGGCAAAATCCTTTGATCAAGTCTCAATATGCCCCTTTCCTCATAGTAAGGGATCCATCCTCTCTTAAAAACAGATTAAAGCACACTTAGAGCCATCTGGAAGAAGATGCTGGCTGATTAGGGTTCAGTCTCTCTCCTTAGAGAACAGCTTACACAAAATTACACTGAATAGAGTTTCAGAATCAAGCTGCTTCTCCCTTTTCCTTTTACAATATGTACTTTACAGAATGCATAGTGATCTCTTAAGACATTTTTGTCTTTTATTTCCTAGTTTCTTTCTGACAGAAATTCTTTTCTTCGCAGAGAAATAAGGCTTTTCTTTCATTGCCTCTATTCCCTTGATGACATGAAGTATTCAATCACAACCAATTTACAGATAATGTTGTGCTAGTTTCTGGTGTGTTTGTCAGTTTCGTCACCTGTGCCAGATTGTCAAATGCATGCCCTAGATAACGTGGATACCTTAGTCAACAAGTTTCATCGTGCTTGTCAATGGAAATGTGGACATTTTCCTCTCGGTTCTTTTTTTTCTTGCCTGTACCTTTTTGGATGACTTCGAATTGGATGTTCCTAGCCTGGCCAGTGCCTCTTGCTCTACAATCCTTCTAGTTACAGAATTAACCCTGTTGTTAGCTATTTGTCAATCAACTTATAATACAGTGTCAAATTAATTCCCTGCATCACTACAGGTTTTCAGCTGGGAAGTGCAGGAGAGATGAGAACAAAACAAATCTTATACCATCAGGTCAGAAAAGTGCCTGGAGGGTCTTCACTCAGAGGTTCTTTCCTGACTTATCAGTGGCAGTCAGCTGAGCTGAAGCTCTCCAGGTGGTTCCTGCTTTCTTTCCCCTAAAGGAAAGGAAATAGCCAAATGATATGAAATGCCACAAAGGGTCTAGTAGCAATCCAATTCTTCAGGGTCGTTTGAATAAAGCAGCTTGATAAGCGTTACCTGAAATTGCAGGTTGGGGATAATTTTGGTTTCGTTTTGGGGAGGGACAGGCAGAAGGGAAGAGCTCAGTGACAGTTTTGGTGATCTTGTCAATATTAGTGACCTAAATTACATTTGTTAAAAATAAAGCAAAAGATGAGAGGCAAGGGAGTTACAGACTACAGATTTCTTTTTTTTAATGTTTTATTTATTTTTGAGAGAGTACTAGTGGGGGAGGGGCAGAGAGAGAAGGCGACGCAGAATCTGAAGTAGGCTTATGGTTCTGAGCTGTCAGCATAGAGCCTGACTCGGGATGCCAACTCACAAACCATGAGATCATGACCTGAGCCAAAGTCGAATGCTTAACCAACTGAGCCACCCAGGTGTCCCCCGACTACAGATTTCTAACCTGCAGATCTCTACCTGTATATTTATGCAGCCAGACTCTCCTTTTCTCTCTTAGTCAATAGCAGGGGTTGTGTGGGCATGCTTGTTTCCTCTCCCTCAATAAGTTGACAGCTGTAACAGAAAAGTTGGCATGTCCCTAGATTGCAGCACCAAGGTGGCACACAGCTCTATGATCAACTAATGACCAGTCAGTGGGAAGCAGCTATGATTGGGACACAGACGTGAAAGTACTGGGTTCTATGATCTCTATGCAGGGCTGACTTTACAGGCATGTGACTTTACAGCCACTTAAAAGAACCCTATACTTGGTCTAATACTCTGCTGTTGCTTTCTTGAAATTCTTAATAATTTCCAAAGAAGGGACCTCGTATTTTCATTTTGGGCTAAGCCCACAAAATTATGTAGCCAGTTCTTTCTTCAACACGTATTGTTGAGACATAAAAAAGCAGGGGGTAAATCATGGGTAAAAAACTAGCTCTATGTGTACTTTAAACCACTTCCAGCCCCCACTCCCTGATCCCACCCTCATTTATGTACGTGTTGAGAGACAATTTTGAGAATAGTTAAGAGTAAAGACTCTGTAGCTAGATTGCTTGGGTTTAAAACATACCATAGGAAAATTACCATACTTTTTGGTGCCTCAGCATCCTCATCTGTAAAATGGGGTAAAAATATGGTCTATCTCACAGAATTGTTGTAAGGATTGAGCGATTTAACAAATGGAAAGTCCTTAGAGCACAGCCTGGCCCTTACTAGTGCTAGATTATCTATTGTGTTATTATTTTTAATCTAGGTTATATTATCTAATTAGATTGTATTTGGAAGACTATATAATAAACCAATAAAAATGGTTCCCTACAGAGAAGGGGACTAGGGGACAGGAATAGGAGCAGAAGTGGATTTTGTAAGACTCAAACTTAAGGGCCCCTTTAAGAAAAGCAATAGATATTCATTGTTTGAATAAAAGCTGTATAATTTAAAAGAACTGATTTTTCAAAATCTGACAAACATAAATAATAAAATATAAATGCATTTTTAAAAAAGAAGAGCAATAGGTAAGTAAGGCAGGGCTGTCTGAGTGACTCAGTTGGTTGAGAGTCCAACTCTTGATTTCAGCTCAGGTCATGATCCCAGGGTCATGGGATCGAGCCCTGTGTTGGGCTCTGTGCTGAGTATGGAGTCTGCTTAAGATTCTGTCCCTTCTCTTCTGTCCCTCTCCCCAACTTATGATCTCTCTCTAAAATAAAATTTAAAAATAAGGCAAACATTTATTTTGAAAGAAAACATTTTTAATGCTGAAAAACACTAAAAGTTTAGAAAATATAAAATAATTTCTTTATTAATTGACTAATAAATCTTTAAACGTTTCCCCCATATTTTTGCTGCACAATCTTTGCCTCATCATGTGAAAATTTTATAATATTCTTTCCTATGAGAAAATGAATATATTTCTATTACCTGTGAGAATAGAAAGATAATTCTGTTTTTCCCATCTATATGTATTTTAATCATTGTTATTGAGGTATAATTAACATACCATAAAATTTATCATTGTGAAAGCACACTTTGGTGATTTCTTAGTAAATTTATATAGTTGTACAACATGCTTTAAAACATTTCCATTAATCCAAAAATTTCTCTTATGTCCATTTATGCTTGATTTGCTAAATTTCTTCTTCAGTGTTTTGATGCTATGTGAATGGAACTGTTTTCTTAATTTTATTTTCTGATTGTTTGTTGCTAATATTTCATACAATTGATTTTTGGTTTATTGATGTTGTATCCTGCAACTTTGCTAAGTGTGCGTATTTGCTATAGTAGTTCTTAAAAATATATTTCTTATAATTTTCTACATATAGGATCATGTTGTCTGCTAATAGTTTCAGTTTCTCCTTTCCAATTTACATGTCTTTAATTTTTTAATCCTGCATTATTGCATTGGTTAGAACCTCCTGTACAATGTTGAATAGAAGTTGTGAGAGTGGAGATTCTTACTTGCTCCTTTTCTATGGGGGAAAACATTCAGTATATTACCACTAAGTATGATGCTAATACTAAGTTTTCTTGTTTTGTTTTTAATGCTATTAACAGATTGCAGAAATTCCCTTCTATTCGCCATTTGTTGAGAGCTTCTATCACAAATGGGTACTGATCTTGTCAAATGTTTTTGCGGCTTCTGTTGAGATAGTCATGTAGGTTTGCCTTCTTTTCTGTTAATATTATATATTATACTAATCCACTTTCAGATGTTAAACCAACTTTATGTTCCTTTGTAAAAGTGTACAATCCTTTTTCCTATGTTGCTGAATTTAGCTAATACTTTATCGAAGATTTTTGCTTCTACAGTCATGAGGGACAGTCTTATAGTTTTCATTTCATGTAATGTTTTTGTCTGGCTTTGACAATAGGATAATATTGACCTCATAAAATGAATTAGTAAGTACTTCTCCTCTGTTTTCTGAATGAATATGAGTAGTATTGGTATCATTTCTTTCTTAAATATTTAAGAAAATTCACCAGTGAAGAGGTGCCTGGGTGACTTACTTAAGCATCCGACTCTTGATTTTGGCTCAGTTTGTGATCCCAGGGTCATGGGATGGAACCCTGAGTTGGGCTCCACAATAAGCATGGAGCCTGCTTAAAATTCCCACCCACCCCACCTCTACTTCTGCCCCTCTCTCCTCACATGCATTCTCTCTCTCCATCTCTCTTTCTCTCTAAAAAAGAAAAGAAAATTTGCCAGTGAAGCCGTCTGGACCTGATCTTTTCTTTGAGGAGAGGTGCTTAGTTATTCATTCAATTTGTCAATTTCTTATAGGTCTAGTCAGACACCCCTTCTTGGGGAGATATATAGGACATCTGTGACTTACACCCAATTTGTACTCACTGGTTTCAGAACCAATAAACTTCTGTGATCAACAAATTGAGGAATTCCTATAAAACCATGCGCTAACGAACTGTGCCGCTAGAACTATTACAAATTAAGGAATTCTAACAAAGTCTATCTTGTGCAATTCCCATCAAAAAAGGAAATAAAAGACGTGTGGAACGCTTATAATTGCATACACTGTATGATTGAGTATAATCTTGACAAGAGACAATTTCTGTTTTGGTGGATATCAGTGAGAACAGACACTTCCTCTTATAAATAATTTTACTTATCTTTGATAAGAATTTGCTACCGACTAGCTTCAGGTTCCATATAATTCATAACTGAGTTCATGCATATCCTCTGCATATACCTCCAGTGCTGAGTGCTTGGTATCCTGGAGCACCTTCATATTATATGAGCTCTGGTCCTCTGGTCTGGATACCTTCATGTCATGTCTGGGCCGGAAAAATGGTCAGCGGGATTATCTGTTAAAGTCAATTTTAGTTTGAGACTGCTAGTAATAAGTAACTACATGCAGAAGCTAATGCACACCACATTTGAAAAATTGCACTGATTCCAAGCTGAGGGTATCTCAAATTCCATTTCCCCTTAGCTGGAACCCTAAAATGCCACCCCACTCCAGTGCCAACAAAAAGAGAGAAAGCATGACAGAACAGGACTGGAAAGAAGCCATTTTCTGTACCAGCTGTGATGAAATTATCTAACTTTTGCAAATATGATAAAAATTTTGACTTTGTGAACATATTACTAGGTCTATCTTAGAGTCTTAGAAGGGGTCCATGCAAATGAGGAGCTCCAAAGCTCACTTTATGAATTTCATGGTAAATGGTAAATCAATCTCAATCTCAGGGTAGAAGAAAGACTGACTCCAAAAAGTACTGGGTTTCAAGTCTTCTTCTTGGCAACTTATAAGGTGTGTAACTGATTTATTGAATAAAACTTCTGGGCTTTAATTTTCTCATGTGTAATTAAATGAGCAACAGTAATTGTTGACATTTATTCACCACTTCCTGCATGCTATGCACTTTAAGTGCATTATCTCAATTCTTCCCACCTTTTCAAATAGGCTTTGTTAAAACCCCCATTTTACAATGAAGGAAACTGGGTAATTTTCCTGAAACTTACTAGTGATTACCTCATATCATTGTTCTGTGCAGTTAATGTGAAAATAAATAACGATGGTGACTTACACTCTGAAACATTACACCAGTCCTCATCAGAGAGAGCCCTTATAAGTGTGAGAAATTCCTCAGATCACCTGTAAGTCAGGGCACCATTAAATGCCCAATCAGACTGAGCCAAGTCAGCTCCTGGAATGTCTCCAGCCTACCACGACTACTCATCAAGCTACAAGTCCAGTGGGCAGGAGGCTAGACAGTCACACACAGTGTGGTGCAATGGTTTTCAAAATTTACTCAACATATGAATCATGAAGAGGCAATTGTGCTTGTTGAAATAACGATTCCCGGAACTTATCTCCAAGTATTCTGATTTGGTCAGTTCAGAACTGGGCTTCAGGATGTGCATTTTTATTAAGTATTCTGGGGGTGATTTTGATGTAGTGGTTTTGGGGTTATGGATTTGGCACAGAGAAATTGGTTCGTTGAAGAAAGAGAGCTGCTAGCCTACCTGGTGTTAGTTTTTTTCTGTCTTTATATCCTGACCTCCAAAAGAAAGACAGAAAGAAACATTTGTTTGTCCTACCTACTTGCTAATGCTTCTAGGACTTCAATCCTTCTGGGGAGGTAATAGTGTGTTGTTATATATTATTTGTATTTGACTGAATGAGTTTCATATGTTTTCTTGTGAGGGCTGATTTTGATAGGAATAGAGTATGTGGACACTGCAAATGATGACATCTTTCCAAGGAAAGAAATGGGCATATGCAACTAGGAGAACAAAGTAGCCTTTTTTTTTTTTTTCACTTTATCTGTACTGAGTAATGTCAGGTCAGGGCCAAAAAGTCGTTTGTTACTTTACGGAACAATTATAGGTGAACAATGGCAGTAATTCTGACAGCTTGGAATCCAGCTAGAGGAATAGGAAGAGCTGAACCTTAGGATCAATTAATTATTAAAATCAGAGCCTAAAAACAAGCTGGAGTCACTATCACATGAGGACTATATGTCAGATTCGAGATTAGGGATCTTGATATCTTCTGTCAAATTTGTCTGTGCCTAGTTATCACTGAGGCACCTTGTTCTTTGAGATGTAAATACAATTGAGTTAGGCTATATTCCAGGTGAATTTAGTGAATTGGGAGGCTCTTAGTTCTTTCTCTTACTAGATCAGGGAAACAGCACTTTTTTTTTTCAGCTTTGTATGCCATACAGTCTCTAATTATTCAACTCTGCCATTGAAGCTGCCATTAACAATATATAAACAAATGAGCACGGGTCTGTTCCCATAAAACTTTATAGAGATAGGTGGCGTCCAGATTTGGCCCAAGGACATAGGTTGCAGACACCTGTTCTAGAAGGTTAGCGATGGCTTATTGCTTACTTGCAAATCTCTAGTTCTGAGTTCCTGTTTCTGCTGAATTAGTTCAGTTTATTGGTCATTTTATCACCCCATGGATTTCTCCCTATTCCACAATTTGTAAGGCAAGAAATGGATCTCCAGCAGCCTGCATAGAAGGTTATTTACACTGACATCCAATCAGGCAACCATGTCTAACCATGAGAAATTTCTTGTTGGTAACTTGCTTGGGATGTCCAAACTCTTATATCAGTCTCAGCTGACTCACTCTTTTTGATGTGCAAAATAGGTTGTACCACCTCTCTCATACTAGAGGAAGCAAGAATGGAACTGATGGCTTCGTAGCGAATTGTTGGGGTGGGGGTGACCACATGGGGCTCCAAATATTACTCTGTAAACCAACAATTGTCAAGTTAGTGTCACAGATTAAGCTGGTCTGCTATCAAATGGTCTTCTCTGACTGAAATAAGTATGGGTTGATTCCTAAAACTTGGAATTCAAGGAATGTCACATTTCCCCATTTTGTGAAATCATATTAAATTCATATTGAACTTTTTTATTTCCAGGGTTTACGAGAAGTCCAAACTCAGTGATCTTCAGTGCTTCTTTCCCCTATTTTGGGCTACAGAAGGATCCCAGGATTGGTGAGGTACAGGAAAATAGAGGAAAGTACCATTCCTCAAACTCTGCATGCTTGTGGCTACCATCACCCATGTTTTAATGGTTTATTCCAATAGAGACAGCTGTCAGGCATACCAGTGGTTCCATCCACAAGTGACTTGAGGCCCTTCACCAAAGGTCCCAAGATCAAGTACTTGTTTTGCAGTCTGTCCATCTGCAAGGGGTTGCATTTTAATGGGCTCTGATCTATGTCACTGGTGCCAACTGATCATCTTACCTTCCTCAGTAGCAAGAATCAAACCAATTTCCCAAGAACTTGGTTGCTCCCCTTATGAAATTTTAAACCACAAACTCTGAGACCCTTTCTTTTTCAGGTGATCCAGTTTAATAAACTTGTTCAATCCAGAATGTCAGAGGTACAAGTTGTATGTCTTGCATAGTGACTAATTTTTTTAAAGTAAGCTCGATGCCCAGTGTGGGGCTTTGAACGCATGACCCTGAGATCAAGAGTCTCATGCTCTATGGACTAAGCCAGCCAGGTGTCCCATGACTTATGTTGTTTTCATGGAACTTTAATTCCTTTAGTGGGCATGTAATCTCCAGTTTGCGACCCCCACCACTCCATTATCTTGCTCCAGCTAGCTATATTTGCTGTAATTATTTGTTTGGTCTTTGAGGCATGATGGAATAATTCTTTTTGTTTCTTCCTGAAGAGTTTATAGTATTAATAAATGATAGAATTTGATTTCCCCATAGAGTATTTCACTACATAAATTTTTAAACCAACTACTCTGTTGTAAAGATTCTATTTATTCTAGCCCAGTGGTTCACGAGGTATGAGCCCTGGACTAGATGTATCAACATCTCCTGAGAACTTGTCAGATATACAAATTCTCAGGCCTTACCCTAAATCTACTGAAATGAAGTCCTGGGGGTGGTGTCCAGTAATCTGAATTTCAACAAGTCCTTCAAGTGATTGAGATGCATATACGAG
Source organism: Prionailurus bengalensis (assembly GCF_016509475.1). Lineage (NCBI taxonomy): Eukaryota > Metazoa > Chordata > Mammalia > Carnivora > Felidae > Prionailurus > Prionailurus bengalensis. The sequence goes on from NC_057343.1 coordinate 48,330,925, forward strand.
TTTGAGAAACACTGTTCTAGAACATGTTATACTTTGGGAATGATAATGCACTGGAGAAAAATCTGTCATTTAGAACTAACAGTAATCCTCAGATTAGTCCTTAGTTCTCTGTTCTTTTAATACTGTCTTGGAATGCATATTCTGTCAAAATTTTAATTGATGCCCTCTTGTGGCTATGAGAATTCCCAAATGTATAACTATATCCCTGACCTGTTGTTGTTCCTTCTGGCTTTTTATTATTGTTTCATTCCGGGATGACTCAATTATATAATGTTCTGACATTATTAGAAATTATATTTCTCATCATGGCCTTCCACCTTTCCTCTTTATCATCAGTGACCCTGTTGCAGGACTGGAGTTAGCTAGGATAAGTGGAATGAGTCACTGACCTCAGGTGCAAAATTAAAGGGGGCACCAAAAATCTTAGTAATTAAAATAAATAATATTTCAATTAAATATTTTTTCAAAGTTCAAATTAATGTAAGAAAATCCATGATGAATAAAATAAAAATTTTTTGAAAGACAGGATTAGTGCCTTATACCAAGCCATATTGGCTTGAGGCAAAAGGAAAAAATCAATAATACTGATCCTGCCTCAATTTAAACTTTGATATTTTGTTCATTATGAATATTTTTGCATAAGTTTTTATTTTAAAAAGTGCTATATTAAAATATTATCTGTCTTAAGTACTGAGATTTTAATTCCCACTTAAATTTTGTGTCCAATGCACAACTTGGACCTTTCGCGCTTTACCAAATCCCTGAACACCGGTGTGTCAAGCATTTCTCCTATGCCTTACATACGAATTCAGTTTTTTCAAAGTACTGCTTACTCTCTTCTCTTCTCAGAAGTCTCTGCTGATTACAGCAGGAAAGAACACTGATTAAATGCAGTGATTTGAGAGGCACTGAAAAGTTGCTTGACCTGTCAAACTCATCTTCTGCCTTTGTTTTCGGTTATTATGACATAGTTGATACTTTGGTCCCAGGGGAAATGAAACACATTTTGGCTTCATGCTCCAAAAGGATTACAGACAAAAGTCTTGGATCCCATAAAGCTCTTTCGTATTGGATCAACAAATGATGGGTCCTGGAGAGCAAGTTCCCAGGTGAGAGGAGGTTGAGATGGAAAGGAGGAACATGGAGGACAGGAGAAACACCACCACTTTCCCTGGCCCAGTGGCTCTCTCTGCATCATGTCTATAATAATCACATACCCAGTGTGTACTAAACAATCTTATACTTGCTCATAGACTGCTTTGTAATCAATCTGTAGATGAATCAGATGTGTATATTGATATTTACCAACTGCATGTCTTAATTTTAGGGATCATGTTTTCTAACCCCCCCCCCTCCTTTCTAGTAGGCTCTATGCCCAATGTGGGGCTTGAACTCACAACGCCTACATCGGGAGTTGCATGCTCTATGGACTGAGCCAGCCAGGTGCCCCTGTTTTCTTTCTTTTATTGTGTTCTTTTCTTTGAATATGATGAACTAAGCAGCCATTCCAGAAGCATCATCTAGGCTTCATTTGGCTTCAGTCAGTCTTTTCTTTATTCAGTTCACAGTACACTTGAAATCAAATAGAATTGAGGAGATATCATTGAATGAAGCAACTCAGCATTAGAAGAAGTCAAAAGCCCGGTCAACTTTGGTGTCTACTAATTGCTGACAGTTACATGGAGACAACCTCAACTCTCTAGGAGCTTCTGAAGCATGGAGGTTAGATGCCTCCAATACAGACATATATAAATAGTACAGATAAAATAACTTAAAACATTATATCAATATATCAGAGTAAATTCACAGTTCAATCGCATTCTCAAGGAATATCAGTGTTTCTTTCATATGTTTCCAAACCAAATGTTACATGTACCCACAGCCAAACTCGTGGGTCTTTGAAGATGCAAGCATTCTGAGCACAAATTTACCTGTCATGCAAAAATTCCAAAACCCAGCCCACAAACATGCCCTTCATAAATCACCAAGAAGTCTCTTCAGTAGTGATATACTATATGAATTAAATTGTCAAGTGTTTTCCTTTTATAGCAATTGATTCAGTATCTTTTAAAGTCCTCAAAGCTGTCAGGTTTCTACAGTTTGAACTCCAAATAATAAACTTATGCCTTTTTTTGTATTTAGAAGTTTACAACATAGAATTTCAAGCTCTGACCTGTTGAGAAAGTTACTTTAGTAGAATGAGATTTTATTACTATGGCAACTTAATAGGATAAAGGTATTAAGAGTAATTTTCCCTAGCACTCTCAGAGAACTTGCCATTTATGACTCAAAATAACTGTCTTACATTAAAAAAATATACAGAGAGAGGGAGATTATCTTTAGATGGAGCATTTCTTTTTATATTCTTTTATATTCTAGAATGAATAGAAAGAATCTGTACAGCAAGCATCCTTTGGAACGTTTTTGCGCCAGTGAAAATGGTTCCGCTTTTGTGGGGCTTTGTGCCATCAAGACAGCAAATATGCCAATCCACTCAGCTTGGCTCAGCACCTGCCACAAGCGAGGAGGAAACTGCGTCAACTGTGTGACGACTTAATTTGTTTTGAGCTGATAATAGCCATGAGAGATGCCAACAAGTGATGGCAATTTCCACGTCCTTGTGACTCACAGAGATTCACCTAGAAAGCCACGTGTATGTCTTCTGGAGGATAATGCCCCATTGCACAGTTCACGGGGATATGGGGTACAGAGACCTCACTGTGGTTGACCTCCAAATCTGTGAAGTACAGTAGCACTGGAGCACAGATGCAGGACACGATATCTCTTTCTACATAGTACAGTAAAACCTTGGATTGTGAGTAACCTGTTCTGTGAGTGTTCCTCAAGACGAGTAAACATTTCTAATAAATTTTGACTTGATAAACGAGCGGTAACTTGCAATACGAGTAGTACGCGACACCAAACATCACACGACCACAACTGAGGCAATGGTTCTTCTCCCTCTCTCTCTCTCTCTCTCTGCAGGATTGTGGGTGATCGTCTCCTATGCTCAGGTGCTCCGTCTCAGGCCACAGTGTTTGGCAGAAATCAGGGAATTTTCAGAACGTTGTAAGGTGCCCATAACTGGCACTAGTGTATTTTTTGTCACTTCAAAGCACCTATGGACAGTCTTGGCCTTTCCATACAAGAGTAGGCTTAGGAATGCTTTGCTTCATTCTAGGTCCAGCTGCCTGCAGATATAGACCCTTTCCTCTGGTGCCTATTGCCAGTTACATTCAATAGAGTATATGACAAGAGTTTATTAACACTATACTGTAGTCGATATCCGTTAGTGATAGAGAAAGTCACCCTACACAATTACCCTCCTCTCTTTTGTCTCTCTCACATCAGCCACAGAGGTTTTCAGAGTTAAGTGCAGGTTAATTTATTTTTTAACATTTTGTATTTTCTTTATTATTTTATATTATATTGCAGTATTATAACCATTTTTATATGAATATTTTTGGGTTGTGAACCTAATCATTTGAGTTTCAATTATTTCTTAGGGGGAAATTCATTTTGATATACAAGTGCTTTGGATTACAAGCATGTTTCTGGGATGAAATCTGCTCACAAACCAAGGTTTTACTGTATATTTACAGAAGACTCAGCAGAAGAGTACCTGGACACTAGGAAGGACTCACACTGGTATCACGCATCTACTTTTCAAGACGGTGAAGCCCATGACCCGAAGGAGGAAAGACGCCCTCCTATGGCAGTCTTGTCCTTCTGGGGAACATTCAAGTCACAATAGGAGGAAGCTCAGGCCTTCAGAACCTTTTGCACAACACGGGGTGTAAACAAGTCGTGAGGCAATTTAGAGTGGTATGAGGTTAAAAGGGACTTTTTATTTTAAAAGCTTTAAAATGATCTGCCAGCATCATCACGGCAGAAATGGGAAAGAAAAATGATGTGCGTGTGTGTGTGTGTGTGTGTGCGCACGTGTGCACGCGTGTGTGTGCATACATGTGTGTGTTTTGTTTGGTTCTTGGTTCTTCCTCTCGATTTCATCCTTCCACGGTTTGTCTGCTACTACAATGTCTGCTGAGGGTGAGTCAATTCTCTTTCAGTTGGATATAATTTGCAGGCACATTATCCTGTCTAATAGGAACAAAAAGCAGCCAGAAAGATTTCCTGAGGAGCAGCTGGCACATGCAAATATGAGGCTGCTCATTTTAATTTTGGTTGTCATGACATTTCCTCAATTACCTCATTGACCTGAATCACACTTCCTTGCAAGGCTTTCAGCCTTACTGTCTGGAAGATACAGACTTGTTTCTTATTTTGATAGCCTAAAGAAAAACCATGAACACGTCTGGATGTTATGGTTCTCTCAAATGTTGGGCATATGCAGAAAATGTCATTTGAATTTGTAACATACCAAGAGTATAATTGAACAAGCCTGCCAGTCAAATATCCAGTGGGTTTATTTCTTTGCCAAAGAGCCATTCTTGGATGATATCTTCATTTTACAAAAGCGAGAAAGATAGGCTCACAAACAATAAAAGTAGAGGGCGCAAAGTACCTAAGGCTAAGAGAAATAGTAAAACATGAGAATATTCATGTGAAGCCTACTTGACGGCATGGACACAAATTTATGTATTTATAAAGCAGAAAAAGGTGTCTGCCCTCATTTCTCCAGGTAGATGCTTAAGAAATGCCATCCTCATCTTCGTTATAGCTGGCATTACAGGAGTGGTAACCACTCTCAGTTGTGTTTCAAAACAGAGCAGAAAAAAGGTTGGTCCAGTGCAATCACTGTAATTTGTCTTTAGGAAGACAACCAGTACACACTTGAGCTCTTTTTTGATGATACTATCAAGGATTTTAGTATGCCTTAGACAAATACATTAACCAGCCACCGGCACATAAATATATGAGAAACAAATTAAAAATTTGTTTAAACAAATTAGAGATTTGTTCTCATAACAAGAGCTATGGCATAGTTTTCAGGAATAAAGAGATATGAGTAGCTCTGATCGACATACACACGGCCAAATAGTTATATATAATTAACCTTTGGGGAGCTACTATGGCAAAATAAGTGGAATCAATCATTATAATAAGTTTCTACTTATATTATGAGTACATATGAAAAAAACTAAGTTCCTTTTCTTATTAGCTATGTTCTCCCATGCATTGCTAGTGACCAGAGTTTACGAAACTAGTTACTGGCAGAAACGTGGACAAACACAAGTGGAAACTCAGTTCATTTTCATTATGTCCAGCCTATGAAAAAAAATTCAGACTGGTCTTTCCCAGAAGCGTTGAGGGTACACTGTGTCTAAGATCAGATGGTCAGGTGTGCAGCCTTTGTGAATAGGCCTGTTCTGCTAATATTTACCAAAACCCACAAGTTCCTGTAGCTGGAAGATCTAGGAGCGAGCCTATTGTTTGAGCAAACTGAAGCTTTCTTTGGAAAATCTTGGCAATGGGAAGTACATTTGCGTATTTATTTATAACAACTGTCATACATTTTTCTCTCTAAAGAAAAATAAGTCTTTAATTTGCTATTGAACTTGTTCAGTTGACGGAAAATTTTTTTACGCAGCGAATTCATGTATAAAACATGACACAGGAACAAACTACCAGTACTATATGGAAATCTTCTGTAAGAAAGATCTTTTTGGTTTGAGTCATTTACATTGGAAACACAAAGATGATCTTGTTGAGAGCAATGTTGTATGAAGTGGATGGCTGAAATAATTTTCAAGTTTCATCTCTTTAGAGACCAGATAATATGATAGTAAATGAAAACAAACACATGGTGATAATTTTAGGAATGGGTTTGCAACCCAGTTATGACAACATTTTTTTTATAGGTCTCCTAGTGTGGTGTTTTCCAAATATCCAAGAATACTAGAAAACGCATTACAGAGATATATGACCTACATTATCTGCATGACTTTTAGTAGATCAGATGCACCTGCCAGCATATACAATTTCCTATCTTGGTACTTTAGCAATGCCTTAATGTACACACTTGTCCATATGGAGAAGCCGTCTGAGGAAGGAACCTAGCTTATCAAAGCACTCTATCCTCGGTCCAGATTCTAGAAGGCTACCAAACCCCTTTATTTTTTTCAGACTATCCTGTACTTGCCTAACTGGCTACACCCTGGTCTCTGGGTTCCACAATCACTCCTTTAAAGTTTTGGGACTGGGTCAAATCAGAAAGCCCATGGTTACACCAGCAGGCCCTTTTAGCCTAAAATATGTTTCAAAAATTCTGAATGCTGCTTACATCCCCTTTCTCCTGACCCCATACTTATTTGAAACCAGAGCAGACTTCAGTATTTTTGCACTAGCCTAAAACTACATTTCAACAGTGATCTGGAGACCTTCAAATAAACCTATATCCTCCAAAATGGACCTAAGTTTTCTGAGCAGGTCTTGGCTAGTTAAGCAGCAGTCAAGAACTCTCTGGAGACAAAACAAAACAAATACAATACTCTGCCAACTAATTATCTTGCTGATTGTTGATAAGGAGTTTTAAGTTTCCATACCTTCCTTCTCTCAACATGATAAATTGTTCTGGTATTAGTTTAGCCATATTAGGGCAAAGGCTCTGTGTCTTGGGGCACCTGGGTGGCTCAGTTGGTTAAGCCACTGACTTCGGCCCAGGTCATGATCTCATGGTTTGTGAGTTCGAGACCCACATTGGGCTCTGTGCTGACAGCTTGGAGCCTGGAGCCTGCTTCAGATTCTGTGTTTCCCTCTCTCTTTGCCTCACGCTCCCTGCCGCACCCCCCCCTCCCCCCCCCCCAGGCTCATGCTCTGTCTCTCTCTCAAAAAAAAACAAACATGAAAAAAAAAGAAAATATGTGTGTCTTAGCCTATCTGTGCAAATATATTCTTTCTGCTTGAGTCTATCAAATATTTTTATTTAGCTCCTTCTCTTGCTAAGCACTGTGTGAGGTGCTATGAATTATACAAAGAGGCAGAAGATCCAATCCTGAGTTTTGGGTTTATAATTCAGTTCATAAGACCAAATTAATTGAAGTTCAAAAAGCAATGGATTGCTAAATTATCTGGTACTGAATTTAGCATGCCGGAAGTTCACAGAAAATGAAAAGATGTATGCGAGCCTAGCTAGGGAAGTTTCAATGAATAAAGTAACACAGGAACTATGTACTGAAGGAGGGTCTCGATAGGCTGACTGCTGGGAGGACTGCCTCCAGAAGAGGACCACTGTGACCATGTGTTTGCATATCCCAGGGTTGCCATGACTGCCTTCCATGTTTTTTGTACAGGGGTAGTGCCCAAAAAGTTACAAAGCCTGGCTTCCCACGGATTTTCACGATAGCAAAAGTCATGCTAAGGTGTCACTAAGGTGTCACTAAGGATATTACAGTGTTATAGAGTTTGAGTTTGAAGATACCCTAGAGATCACTCTCCAACCCTCTTTCAGATTAGAGTGAGGAGCATTAAGCTGTACTGGAAGTACTGTCTCATCTGCTTTGCTGCAGACTCTGATCATGCTGGACTTCCTTCTAGACCTCCTCAGTTGTAGACACCCTGCAGCCCGCATCCTGCTACTTGGAGTGCTTCCGAGTCCTGCCAAGGTGTGAAAGGACGCCTGGGATGGGGAGCCTTTTCTGTGCCAGCGACACTCAGCAGTGAGTGGAGACCACAGGGCTTCCAGGGCCTTGTGAGGAAGCAAATACATGACAGTGACTATAGTGAGTGTGAAGCCACAGGAATGTCCTGCTTTACTCTCTTTCCATGTGAAATTCGGTCCTTGGACTAAAATTGAAAAAACAAAAAATCTTACGAACATAGATGTGGAGAAAGACTGTCATTTAAAAGTTGCAAGCCATATTCTACCTTTAGAGAGAGGCTTGAATTTATATAGCAGACTGGAGAAACCTTTTAGGGGGCCTTGTTCGTTATGTAAAAGATAGAGCAGAACTTTCCCCTAGTTCTTAAAGAAAAACCTGAATATAGTGAAATAAATTAGATTTAGATGTTTCAAACTAAAAAGTTGAGTTCCCTCCTGCTTCATGTAAATGTAGTGTATGTTTTAGCACTTGCTACCTAGAGGCTAATGTTCGTTTTGTCTGTGCTGAATTAGACTCTTCTGGCATATTTATTATTGAGTGGCCTCGGAGAGTGGTTTCCTGTCTGAGGTGCCCCCAACCCCCGAGAAAAGTTGGACCCATTTCGGTGAGGAATGGCTTCAAGTAAGAAAATACTTTACCCTGGAGGAGTCAAGAAATTCACAGGGATTGGTGTATGCAACCTGGACTAAAAAAAAAAAATGGTGTCTATTTATGACCGAATAAGCCAGATTTGGGGAAATACATTAAAGTTGGAGTGCCATATACGGGTCAGGTTGAGGCCATGGGACCGGACCCACTCCTAAAGGTGGGAGTTGTGGTTTCCTTTAAAAGTAGTGAATGATCCATGGCCCATCACTCCAGGATGAGGTGGATCTTGGGACTACAAGTAAGAAATCAGGACTGTGGGCTTTAGACTGTTAGGTTTGGGGAGGTATTGGGATATTTTCTTATTTTTCTGAAACCTCATGGGATCCAAGTAAAGTAAACATGCTAGAAGGTACACCTGTTGAAGGGGGTCTGGGTGTTCCTTTTCCACTTGGTAGTAGACTGGGAGGAAGGCAGAGAAGCATCATTTAGGGACTCTCTAAGGAATGTCATTCCTGCCTTGGGGCTGAGGGATCTGAGCACACCCATGTGTAACAATTTACACTGTATGCAATTAGTCCCTTCTATTTTCCATAAACTTTCAATAAAACCTGATTGGACATTACTCTCTGGTCTCCTCTTTGCTGGAAGGAGAAGGCAGTTCCCCTTCGGAGGCCACAGTCCTGGTGATATTGGTGGTCATCTGCTGTTATGAACTGAATGTTTGTGCTGGTGTGATGAGTAAATGCACAAAGAAGACTACGAGGGACCCAAACCTGAGCAATTGTGGGAGAAAGCCATCATCTCCTCTTTGAAAGGGCCCAAAGACACTTTGAAATTGATTAATTATGGTGAACAGGTAGGTAGGGCTCCAGCTATCATTTGGGGAACTTTAAAAGGAAATACGATCTTTACATTCATATGTATCGGAGTCTTAAACATTTAATTTTATATTATTTGCATAGTAAGTACCAAAGACTGCTCCCTTCTTCACGGATGGTCACAGTAAATCATCATGCCACAGACTATTTTCCAGGATCTCTGGAATTATTTCCTTAGTTAAAAAAAAACCATGGTGTGACTCCTGAGTAGTCTTCACCTGGGGGAGGAGTGTAATGGGAACCCTTTGCAGCCTAGCCAAGGCTCACTCCTCACCATACCTCTTAATTGCTTTAGCTGGTCACTTGAGAGGAGTCTGATCAATTGCAGAAGGAACCTAGAGGCTTTTGGGAGAAAGGGAGCCCAGCCCTGTTCATTCATCTCTTTGGGTGGACCAGTATGGGTAGACCAAAGTGTACAGGAAACACACCAAGATTCTTCAAACAGAAACATACCAAAAAAATGAGGTATGGGCAGGGGTGGTTATTACCCTTGACATATACCAGACAAAGGCTATTTTAGAAAACAAAAACAAAAACAAAATAGAACATATGGCTGAAATTGGCATGCCCTCAGGATCCAGATATTGATGGCATAGTGTTGTGGTTTTGGAACAAAGGCTGAGTGTTTGAACATGGGATACTCTATGGTTTAGGTATGAGGTATCATTGCAGGATGGACATGCTTTTGCAGTACTGTGCAGGGCTAGTTTTAAACAAGGGCATTCAGTGGGAGCAAAAAAGCAAAGCAGTAATGTAAGATCAAACTCTTTCCCCCATGGTACTGAGTAAACCTTGAGCTTCTTAAACTTAAAAGGGGTCTGTATATGTGTGGGAGGTTTCCCAGGAGAGGTCTCAAGAGTGAGATGCCAGACTTCCCACTAACAAGTCATGTGGATGCTCTTTGGAAAAACAAAAGAATATGACTGCTTTGTATCCCTTTGTTAATGAATCAGGGCATGCTTATTACCATAAAATTAAAAAGAAATCACAATGTTACACTGTGTAGGGTAATCCAAAATCACAACACATATTAAGATTTCTCTTTTATGTTTATAACTTAAATGTGAGATCCAAAGAACCCGGGATTAACAGAAACCCTAGAAAACTGAAAGAAGATTTGGTCTCATCTAGGTGGTTTATGAGAGTGTCATAGCACAGAAATTTTCTTACGTGGCTGACTGCAGACTAATTCCTAAATTTCCCTCTTGAATGATTTCAATGGAATTCTGAAAGAATATATATAATAAGAATGCTGGGTAATTTGTCAGCCTGTGGCTTCTCATTATATAGTTGATTCAATATTTTAGTTTGTTGCATTTATATGCCTCTTTATAATTGACAGAGCACTTTCTCGTATATTATTTTGTTTGTGCCTCACAGCAACACGGATGGATGTGTAGAATAGTGACTATTAATTCCTTTTAATACCTGAGGACACTGGGGCCCAAAGAGATTAAACAATATAACCATAAATGAGTGTAAGAAAGTTTAAATTTAAAAAATAGATACTTCATAATTACAAAGGGAAAATACTAACTTAACTGTGAAGACATGGCAGATACCTCTTTAACCAAGTGATCAAGGTTAGCATCACCAATAATGAGAAAAATCAATATCATGTATTTCCTGACATGACATACGTCACTTACATAGGATTCTCGCCCGAAATACCAACCTGGATCATGACTAAAATAGCAGACACACTCAAATTGAGGGTCATTCTACCAGATTAGCCAGTAGTATTCGAAGGGTCAAGATCATAAAAGGCAGAGAAAGACTGAAGAACTGTTCCAGATTGTGAGAGACTAAAGAACAATAGCAACTAAATGCTATTTGGCAACCTGGATATTAGACCTGAAAAAGAACATTAGTGGGACAATTTGTGAAATTTAAATAAGATCTGTAGATTAGTTAGTGTTAATTTCCTGATTTTGCTAATTGTATTGTGGTTATGTAAGATGTTAACATTTGGGAAAGTGGTGAGAAAGGTACATGGGAACTTTGTGTACTGTTTTTGCCACTTTTAGAAGAGTCTGAAATTACTTCAAAATCAAAGCCAAAGTAAATTAATAAATAGATTTTCTCCTGAAGTGAAACCAATTTGTATCTTCAATGACAATTTACATAAAGTTCAAAATCAACTGAAATCTGACTAAATGGAGCATTTTTTTCCAACTTTTTACTTAAATTCTAGTTAGTTAACATGTAGTGTAATATTCGTTTCTGGAGTAGAATTTAGTGATTCATCACTTAGATTAAATGGAGCATTTTTGCATTGTTTAAACCTATGGATGACCCTCCTATGGGACTCCTCTACATTCTACTGTAGCATTCTGGAAAGATATAGAACATGGTGGTAAAGACCACAGCCCTTGGATTTGGTTAGTCTTGCCATTTTCTATGTATGTGAATGTCAGTTTCCCTGACTGGAAAGTGGGATAAGTAAGAGTATAGGATTGTTGAGGAATTGAATGCGTCAGCGCATGGTAAGTTCATGCCACAGTGTGAGGTATATGTTCCAGCTTGTGAATTATGAATTTAAATAAAAAAGGGTGAGAAAAGATAGTTTTCTGGGTCAGTCACCACTTTGTGTCAGAATGGCTCATTTAGTTGATATTTCACCAACTTAAATGGACATGCTTGCTCAAAAGCTGTTTAAAGTATGCTCACTACTAATAAAAAAAAGGGAAAGGATGTTATTTACACAAATTGCCCAGGGATATTTTGAAAACAATAAGCAAACTGCTCAAAGCTTGCCATGGAAAAGAGCTCAGCTGTTACCACCACATTACCACCGTATCAGTAGTCAGTCGGGTACTATCCCAGGAAGAGAGAGTGGAAAATGGAAACTCTGCCCAAAGTTCCCCGCCCATGGAGAGCAGGGAAGAAACCATGACTGCCCCTGGAGTCCAGCAAAACCTGCCCTGCGTGGGCGGACAAGGCTTTAAACAACTTGGAAAGGCTCTTCAAAGAACAATTAAAAACAACCTCCCGTGGTGGGAGGTGAATCTGGCTGGGAAACTCCTGCTTTCTTTCCCCAGGGTAGAATTCCCAGGCTTCTGGATCCTGGTGGAGCGCCCTTGGCAGTGGACAGAGAAGTATGTTCCCTTTTCACTTTCCTGGGGCTTAGAGTGGTGGTTTTGAGTACATGGGGTGAAGAACATCTGGCTCTCCTGAAGCTGAAAGAGATTTGCAGTCAGCAGGTGGGGGCTGGAGGTTTACGAAAATAGTGAGGTGAAGTTCATTTTGTGGACAAGTCTTGGCCATGGGTGTTATTTATTTCAAATTTTATACTGCTGAGCTCCTGTGGGCTTATTACAGATCAGTTCATAAACAAACACATGCTAAGTTGTGTCCTGGGGATAAATGATAAGTTTATGTGACTTTGGGGTTGCATGTTAGAGGTAAGAGGGGAGCCACAGCTAAGGAGTCATAAATTGAAATTCCAGGCTACACCCCTATTTGGGTAAAAGACTGCAGAAAAGTCCATGAACTACACACAAGTTTGAGACACTGAGTTAATGTCTTCAACATTTCCAAAAAGAATTACTGTGGAGTGAAGGCAATAAGTAATTCCAGAGTATCCAGCTTTCCTTAAGAGTATGTGAAAGAAAGGATAAAATAAATACTTTGGAGACCTGACATGTCTATGAAATAACTTTAATATGTATTTAATATGTACTTCATTTAATATGTATTTCTATTAGTAGCGATCCAAAATCATCATTTATTCAATTATCTCACAAGTATCTATTGAGTGTCTGCTATGTGCCAGAGTATATAAGAGCCAAGACTCTAATTTATGGTCAATATTTTTTGATGACTTGAGAGTTTCTCCTTTATAAGAAAGCTTTGACTTTTTGATGTAATGAGCATCAAGAGACATCCTTCCCAACTCAAAATAGATCCCTGAATAGCAATTCTGTGTGCACACACTTATCTTTGTGTGTTCAAAGTGGTGGAAACTTATTGGATGAAGGGGTGAGTGCTTGTGAGAGGGGTCTGTATGGCAGTCTTGTCTGAGCAGGGCAGTAAAAAGGAGGCTGCACATTCTCATATTATACCTGAAACAGAAAGATGTTTTATTTCTCACTGGAGGTCAATCTCAATGAGATCTCAGGGAAAAAAGCCATCATCAAAGATAAAGAATCATAGTGATTCCATGAGATCATTTACCCTCCAAGTCCAGAGTGTCTTTTTGCAATGCAAAATGTAACAGGTAGGCAGAGATATAATTGGAAGAGAAGAATAAGTGGAAAATAACGAGGGGAAAATTATATTGGAGGAGAGATTCAGGCAGAAGAAGTGAGAGATTAAAAATGATAGAGAAAAGAAAAGTAGATATCATGGATGGCCAGAGAGCCCTCACTGACTCCACAAGTGTGACCTCATAGTGCTTATAGCACGAGCTGAACTCCATGCCTCATCCCATCCCTTACCCGCAAGAGAGGTTCCTACCCAGGACAGAATGATCAGGAAACCTAGGTAGGAAACAATCCCAAGATTTAAGTTAGTGAAAGATCATTCTATGAAACTGACTGTAGATGAACTGCAATATTCATTGGATAACTTTTGTTGTCTGTGGAACGACTCACAGCGGGAGCTGGTTTGTAACTGAATTGCTGACAGGATTAGCACGCTTCTCGGTTCCCTCGATAGACTCTTCGTTATATTTTGACATGTTCAGCATTGAGAGAATAGTGAGTTTGGTAACTAATAAAACAGTAATAAAAGAGAAAGTTTTATTTTTAATTTTTGTACAATTAATTTTTAATTTTATTTATAAGAAAGAAAGTTAAGAATTTGTTAGTGTAATTTATTAGTGTTTATTCATTCCAGTCCATGGAAAGATGCACACTATCTAATAAAAACAATTATTCCAAGTATTACAAGGGTGAATATGGTCTTGGGACAAGGATTCCCTTTTTCTCTCTCCTTCTTTCTCTCTCTCTCTTTCTCTCTCTCCCCACACACACTTCTTACCTTATATGTCAACTATATTCAATTTCTTTTTCTTCTTGCCATTATGAATTTGTGGTTTTCAACATGAGTTCAGTGTTCCCTGACAATCTTTTTCCTTGCCCCTTTTAGTTCATCACAAAAGTTTATTGCTCTCACTATCTTCCTTAAGTTTATTACTCTCACTACCTCTGCTCTTGAACTACCTACCCATCCTCTCTGTTTAGGGACATGCTAGTTCCTTAGCTCAGCATCTGAGGCCTCAGTCTTCAGTACCCATGTTGCTGGACTTCTCTGAGGTTTTTCATACCACTCTTTCTGAAACTCTCTTATTGTTTGTTTTCTAGAATACTGTAACTCTCTATTTCTCCCCTTATCTTTCTGACTTTTCCATTTCCTGTAGTGGATATTCCCCTCCTGTTCCCTTCAGTGTTATTGTTTGCTAGAGCTCTATCCTGTGCTCTGTTCCCTCAGCACACTCTCACTGGGAAACTCATCCTTTCCCCATTTAACCTATTTATGTGCTCAGCACTCTCAAATACTCATCTCCAGGCTGGGTTTCTTCTCCATCACTGCATGCTCAGGTAAGTAAAGCTCAACATATCTCGGCTTTATTTCCTCCCTAAGATGCCTCAACTATCTTTCTTGGCTTGGTGAGTAATCTATCCATCTGCCAAGTAATCCAAGGTTGAACTTGGGTTTCTTAGACCCATCTCTTCCTTCCATCTCTCACATTCAAAACTTCACCTTCTTCACATTTCCCAAATTTCTCTATACCACCCCATCATCACATCTATGCCTCAGTTCAGATCCTTATCTCTTTTTTTCTTGGAGAATTTTAATATTTTCAACTGTTTTTTTTCCTGCCTCTATTCTTTCATGCCACTAATTGATTATCCACACTTCAGCCAGAGTTATTGTTTTAAAAGTCAAATCTAATGAAATTACTTCTCTAACTTATAACCCATTATTGGCTTCTCGTTGCTTAATGGCTCTCAAATGCTCTTAGTGCAATGTACAAGGCCTGATACAGCCCACCCTCTAGCCTGACCTCCAGCTTCTCTTCTTCCCACTGAACAGGCTATGGTCCAGCTGTAGCCCAGCAAAAAAGCCATGAACTGAACAGCTGGAGCGGAAGACCCTATGGGGTTTTGTCATGTCCGAAAAGATGGTCTTAAATGGATAAGAATAATTAGGCTTAATATTTCCTTTGCCTCCCTCAGCATACACTCTAATTTATAGGTTTTGTTGGATTATGTCATTATTGGATGTTCTTTTCATAGCCTTCAATCTTATCAATATTGGCTGTTGAGGGCCCATGTGATGATCTCACACCATATCTGATATTTGTTCCCACTGAATAAAGAAGGTTTCTTTGTTTTAACAAAAAATAGAGACATTTAACATCACATTTACAGGATCTGAGGTTTTCTAGCAATGGCATATGTCATTAATTTCAGCCTTTGATAATCCAAGAAGTATGGAAAATTCCCACCTCCTACTCTTTTGTAGGATTTGCAACTCTGCCAAGTTTTGTAGCTCATCGGGATATTTACAAGCTAAATGGTGAGCTGTGGAAAAAAGAAATCTCTACATCTTTAGTTAGAAGCTTTATAAAGAGCACTCAAATAAGGCAGTGTGGTAAGGGAGGCAAAACACTGGATTCCATTTCCAGCTTTTCCCGGAACAAGGGGTGTGATCACAGATGAATTCCTAAACATTTCTAGGACTCAGTTTCCTCATTTGTTAAACCAGAGTCTTGAGTGACCTCTAAAATTACTTCCAGCACTAAAACAAAACAAAACAAAACAAACAAAAACTTTGATAATTTTCTTTTAAATTCCTGCTCAAGACTGTAGATGGTTTCCTTGATGTGGAGAAGAAATATAAATAGACTTTTGTATTTTTCAAAACCAAGTGGTCCTTCTTTGGGGTCTTCTGCCTTTTATTGCCTACAAATCAAGTTATGTCCATTTTTAAGTAGTTACTGAAAAGTTGAGGGCATTTTTTTCCCTTACCAACTGAGCCTAGAGATACACTGACAACGTGATGTACGGCCTAAGGAGAATTTCTTCTGTTCATTTAAAAAGGAAAATCAGCTTTTCATCTGGGTGAAAGATATCCTAGAGCTTTTGCTACTTTGAAGTTAGCGTGGAAAGATGAATGTTTAAAAAGCTGAGCAGTTATGGTCAAGTATGGATGGATCCAGTAAAAAAAATAAATAAATAACAAAACAAAACAAAACAAAAAAACCAGCACAAAACTGTGAGCAGTTAGCGGCTGGCCCTGATGAGTGAGGGCTCAGGATCAGCGTGAGAAGTGAAAGGGCACAGGGGATACATAGAAGGTGGCCTAACAGAGCGATTTTTCTACAGAGGGACTTGCCATCTTGTTTAACATCCTTAGCTCTTGACCATTTCCCTGGAAGAATACAGGACTTTTCTCTTTCCTTTCAGGACTAGAACAGATGTATAATGCTTGGACCAAAACCAAACAGAAACCACAGCCAGCATTTCAGCCTCCTCCAAGTTGGAAATCATGACATGCCATGCTCTGAGTGACTATGTTTTCTGTCACCCAGAAACACAATTATAACACAATTAAATTATAAGTAGTTAATAAAAATATATATATGAGGGGTACCTCAGTGACTCAGTCAGTTAAGTGCCTGACTCTTGGTTTTGGTGCAGGTCATGATCTCATGGTTCATAGAATCGAGCCCCATGTTGGGCTCTGTGCTGATGGTGTGAGCCTGCTTGGGATTTTCCCTCTCTCTCTCTGCTTCTTCCCTGCTCATGATCTGGCTTCTTCTCTCTCTCTCTCCAAATAAATAAACATTAATATATATATATGAAAAAAATCCCATACATTTGGAAATGAATGCATATAATAAATATAGGAAATCATAACGTCAATTAGAAAATACTTAGAAGAGAAACATTTTAAAAATTTATGTTAAAACTTGTCATAAGAAACCAAAGCAGTAATGAAAGAAAATTTTAGTTAAGTATATATTAGAATGCAAATTAATGAGTCAAATGGCCAACCCAAGAAGTTGGAAAAAATCCACATGAGTAAACTCAAGAAAAAAGGAATATAAGACACAAGAGAACAAAAAAAAATTACCTAAAATATATTTAGCACCTTAGAGAAAAACAACCCAATCAATAGCTTATTCTTTGAAACACAAATAAAAGAAACAAATTTTTGATGAGAATTTTCAAAAATAAAAAAAGAAATAATAATGTTGAAAGTAAAAAAAGGCAGGCATATTTGCAGATACAGCCTATGTAGAAGTTAATTTAAAAATGCTATCAAGAATTTTGTGTTACTAACCTACATATTTTAATAAATGGACAATTTCCTGGAAAACAAATAACTTACCAAAACCGATTCAAGAAAAAATAATACATCTAAATAGTATACCCCTCAACACACACACACACCAAATACTACCCAGATCATTTTACAAGTTCTACCAAACAGTCCTGAATCAGATCATGTCCGTCACATCAGACTGTTCCAGGAGCGCTAACAGAGAGTAGGTCCCTCTATTCTTTATATGGGCTCATGTAGAACTTGACCATTTAGCAAGTGAGGAGTAATACAAGAAAAAATATGTACATTGATCTTTTTTGTCTTCATAAATGTAAACTTTCTTTTAAATAGAATAAGCCAAAATCTGGCAACGCATGTAATTGAACACATTTCACCACCTTCACAGATCAAAAAAACACTAAAAGTTATATGATTATCTTATTAGATACAGGAAAAAAAGGATAAATTTTAGCAACTTTTGATTTGGTAAATACTCTCAGCAAACTAGGAATAAGAGTGGCTCCCTCTTCTCATAAAGAGTGTCCTTCAAAAAAAGACTATAACAAATGTACAATTTAGGGAAAATTTAAAACACTCCTTTAAAATATGACAATATGGAACAAGAAAATGATGCCCATTTTAAACTGGAGGTCATCCAGGACAATAAAGAGAGAGAGAAGAGATTAAAAAGAACAAAATATCTAGGAATAAATCTAAGTATCATAACAGTGATACTTTTTAGAAAGAATTATAAAATTACTAAAAGATATTAAAGAAGCTCTAACTACACAGAGAGATATACTGTGTTCAGAAGGAAGAAGAATCAATATTAAAAATGATGTCAATTCTCTCATAAGGCAATCATAGCATTATGCAAAGCATGGCCACTCTCTGATTTATTGCCTTAGAAACAACCAGTGCCAAACATTTACTTTGTTCTTTTTTTATATTTAAAATAGTATTAACAAAAGCCACATTAAAGTGTGTCCACTTCTAAGTAGGTACTGAAAAATTGAGGGCACTTTTTTCCCCTCACCAGCTGACCTTGCTGGTAACATTTCACAAATACTGACAGTGTGATGTACAGCCTAAAGACAATATACAACACTCTTTGGGCAAAATTTCCTTCGGGTGGTTTTTATTAGTCAGGGAAGAGTCTTGGTGGCCAGTAGGATTATAAAATTCCCATCGCTGCTGCTGACTCTCCTACTCTGATTTGCTGCATACTTGCTTCACCCCTGCTCTCAAAGTAAGGGAGGGACTCATTTTGTTTTGCCATGTTGGGTAGTCACAGAAGCTGAAGATGATCCATTTCTCTGTGTGGACCTGGTTTTCTACCTGGTGAGGAGCAGAGGAGCTTCTGGTCAGGAATGGTCTATGTCAGCCTCAACTGCATTAGCATCAAGAACCCCATCGCATTAATTTAGCCTCCCAAATAAAGCCATTGGTCAAGGCTAAGATGGCAGCAGGGCTTCGGCATAGCTGGTGCGATCGAGGTTTTCTGCTTGGCTCACAGACACAACTGAGAGTCTCTTCTTGCTCAGGATTGGGACTCGACCCCTATTAATAGGTCCCTGACTACTGTTGCCCATGGACTGTGGCAGCGACAGACATTTGCTACTAGGATTGAACACTGAGGGAGAGTGTTATGAGCATTTCCCTGTCTTTCCCCTTAAACCCTCTTTCTTCTTCAATTAAACATCTTTCCTTTCTCTTTTTCCTCTACCTACCCCTCCTTTCTCTCTCATTCTCATTTGTACATTTTTCCTGTCATTTTCACGCTATTTCATTATTCTCTTTCTTTCCTGTATGTCTCTCTCCTTCTTATCCCCCTTTTTTCTTTTTCTATCCTCTGCTACCTCTCCCTATCTTATTTTCTTCAATGTCTGGGTGTGTCCTCATAACTCCACTAATTTCTCCATATTCTCTTCTTCCTCTACCCTAGTCCCTCACCCCTTTAGCATTCTTCTGAAATGTTTCTACTCTTCATCTCACGGCAACATATAGGCCACCATTCCAATAAGAACAAGCAAGGCTCCCAACAAAACAGATGAACATTAATAAAACAAAAACATCATCCAGATGAGGGTCTGTGCTCCATGAAGTTCCCAGCCTCCTCCTCTTTTGGCAAATGTATTTATTTTCTTTTTTGTGTAGGCAGATAATGTTTCAGATAATACTCCAGAGATTCATTATCATGAATTTGCCCAATGCAGTTTTTACAGCTATGTTTTTTATTATTTTATAGTTAAATATTGGCTTAGCTAGGAAACCAGAAACTCTCACCAGAGCTCTATACCTCAGTTACCAACAAGACTATTTCACGAACATTTAGAAACTCGTGTGTGCTTATGAAAATTGTAATTATTTATGTGTGACTCAAGAAATTAAAGGGCAATGATTAGCCTGTATTTCAAAGGGAAAAAATTTTCTGGCTGATCAGTTTGGGGAATCATTCATCTTTGTATCCTCAGTACCTAACACAGTTATTGGTGTCTAGGAGAATCTCAGAAAGTGCTTATGGAAACAAATATTGGTTTCCATCCAATGTATCCTCCTGGGGTCCCTAAGTACATAACTGAAAGGGTCTCAAATGACTGCATATTTCCACTTTTGCAACAAATAACAAAATTTGCACATAAAAGATTAGCATGACTGAATTATTTCTTGGCATTTGAATAGCCATTTACAATTGCAAGCCACTTGGTAGTTTTCACAACTGGCTATTCATCATAAAAACTGTATGGAAAAAGAATTTTTACAAATGTACTGATGGAAAATCCAAGAGGGGAAAAAGCATATAGATCCTCACAAGGGACAATTTTCTGCCTAGTTTAAGAAAATACTCAAAACCTAAAAGGAAAATGATCTGTTATGACATTCTACAAACGTAGCTTCTCTAAGAAAGAACATGCAGAAATGGTATGAACGGGAAAATAAATAATGAAGAAACCCCGAATGACCGAAAAATGTCTCTGGATTTTCCCAGTTCACTTGACCCTCCACATTTCTCCCAGTTCCCCTGTAGACAACTAAAAAGGCACAGAGACTTAATAGCAAAGCCCAGTGCTGGATTACCCGGTTGACGTTGTTAGCACATGTTCGGAACAATAGCAAAGCACAAGTACAAAAACTATGTTGGAAAGAATATTTCAAAAAGAACTTCAAAATAGACACCCAAGAATCAGAATTTTAGGGTATTATCTTTCTGTTATATTATAGTTTAGGGATTAAAATCATTCTGAATTATATATAGCCGGGGGTAGTGGAGCTGTAGCATGGTATAGTATAAAACCTCTAAAAAGCCAACCTGGCCAGGACCCAGCTAAAAAGCCTGGCCATTGATTCCCTTCTAGAGTGTTTACTCAATATTTTGTGTTCGGGCTGATAACCATACACATGAGCAAAAATGGATAGGCCACATAGCCATAAAAAGAATAATCAAAATTGCCCCCCAATACTAATTGGATCCATATTGAACATTACACACAATTGTTAGAACACTATTTAAAAGTATTAAGCATAGAGATGGTGCAAGATGTTGGTGGATTCCCAAAAGAGTCTTGCTCACAGTTATGCCCAGGACCATTTTTCGCCCTTAGCTCTGTCCTCTGCACCCTGTTATCATGGGGCTGAGACTGGAGATTTGTAGGCCAGGGCTGATCCTGGGTTTCTCACTGGACCAGGATGGTCAGGAGGAGGAGGGAGAGCAGTGCAGAGTCACAACGAACAAAGGGCTTAGACTCTTGGTTCTTTAACTTCTTACCTGCATCATCCTGGGCAAGTTTCTTAAAGTCCCTGACTATACAGAGACAATAACCCCAAGCTCATAGAATACGGGGAAGATCAAAGAGAGACCTAGAAAATATGTGAAAGCTGACCTCATACAGTAAGCAGGTATTCAAAAAATGATGGTTGCTGTCACACAGCCTCTTCTATGATTATATGGTACCTAGACAAGAAAACACTCATTTATTCCACCAATATTTATTGTGCACATACTAACAGATAAGCACTGAAGTGCTGAATTGGGCTGTAGACTCTTCCTCACGCGGGGGGAAAGGTACTAACTACCTTTCCCTACAACCTTATGGAAACTGGAATTGAGGAAAACACATGGAATGTCATAGAAAATTGCTCTCAGCTGCTTTACAGGGTGAGCCAGATATTCCTGTTTCTACAACACGATTATCAAAAATCACAGCATCTGTAAAGTTGATGAACCCAACACCAGGCAGAGTTAAAATAGGTATTTTTGTTTTGTGCAGTTTTCTTATTTTCATTGGTGCCTTGACTCTGGTCATTTAGATGCTAAAGAGTCATTTCAATGCTAAAGGCACCCCCCACCAACTGTTGCCTGAATCTTAGCTCCAAACAAAATTGACTGGCTAAAGAAGGGAAAGCAAAGCAGTTCCTGCTCCTTCCCAATGGCAGAGAAAAGTCTACAAAGTTTTTTGTCCCCCTCCTCTGTCCCCATTATGAGATAATTCTACTCCCAAGAGAAATAATCTAGTGCAAATCAAAAAGTATATATTCCTACCCTTAATACATCCAGAAACTCGATCTGTTAACAATTTTTTAAGGTTTATAATCCAATGCCAGAAGAAACGATAGACTGTCAACTATTACAAGCTTAGTGTGTGAACCTGTTTATTTCATCACTTTCTCCATAATTCCTTTAGCCAACAGCAGAGGGAATGCATTTTGCCGGGGATGACAACCTTTAATTCTCCTATAAGGAGCCCAAAAGCTCTAGTTACCTCAGTGTGGTAGACAGAGTAGCCCTTAAAAGATGGTCCTGGTCCTCAGAACTTGTGAACATGTTACCTTACATGGCAAAAGTGATTTTGCAGATGTGATTAAGGTAAGACTTTTGAGAAGGGGAGATTATCCTGGACTATGCAGGTGAGCCAATGTAATCATACCAGTTCTTTAAAAACAGAGAACCTTCAAGAAAGACATGTGACAACCAACTCGGGGTCAGAGAGATGCTACATCGACCTTGAAGAAGGAGGAATCAAGGAATGTGTGAGGCCTCTAGAAGCCAGAAAGGCCAATACATTGATTTTCTCCTAGAATCTCCAGAAGGGATATAGCTATGTTGATGCCTTGATATCACCTCAGTGAGACCCATGCTGGAATTTTGTGTTACAGAACTACAAAGTAGTAAATTCGTACTGTCTTAAGCCACTAAATTTGTGGTAAGTTGTTACAGCACCAGCAGAAAATTAAGGTGCAGGGGAACACGGAAGTGAGGACTCTAGGCAAGCAGGGAGGAAGAAGAGTTAAGTTAAGGTAGAACAGTGGGAAGGTCACTTTAGCCAATCCCCTTCCTTGATTCAGAGACTATCCAGTATGAGCACCACGCTGGCTGACTATGGACAAAAACCAGAAGCTGGGTATTGAAATGTAACAAGTCATTGTACACACGTTTGCTCACTTTAAGAGAACTTGATTCTCCACTGTGGGGCAATTCTTCTCTAAAGATTTCTTTCCTTGTTTATCACTGTTGCTGTTTATTGTTTTCCTAGAGTTTCTCATGAGGTGTCACCATTTTGTTCCTTTTCCAGATTACTTGTGTCATAATTGATTTTGTATTTGAATGTAAGCTTCCTCACTGCACATTCGACTGCAAGCTCCAAGAACAGGAGGACTACATGTGTCTATTCATCATTGTGTTTGCATTGCTCATTCACTGGTGAATGAAGGGGGGCATTTCCATCTGTCTTCTGAGGCTGTTGTCCTATCCAGACCTCTTCCTTCCCCTTAGCCC
This sequence comes from Prionailurus bengalensis, assembly GCF_016509475.1. Lineage (NCBI taxonomy): Eukaryota > Metazoa > Chordata > Mammalia > Carnivora > Felidae > Prionailurus > Prionailurus bengalensis. The sequence goes on from NC_057343.1 coordinate 48,354,003, forward strand.
ATGGTCTCTCATAGGATTCTAAGGAAGTTAGTCATGAATAAAGAAGGAAGTTTGTCCTTCAGTATTTCATGGTCAAGGACTTGATTTATTTGCAGCAGCTAAATCCTTTATTAAAGTGCATTTTGTTTTGTTCTTTGGGGTTAACCTTAATTTTCAGATATGTAAGCCGTTGAGTGTTAACTTTTAACGTGATCATGGAACAATTTTGAGAATGAAAACACTAAAATAGCCACCATACAACAAGAAAATATCTGGTTTCATTCACTGAACCAACTTGACACACAAAGTCCTTGAAAGTTATGAGGAAATTGATCTAAGGGGAGCCAAAAAAAGAAGATTGGACTAGCCAAAGGTCATATATAAAAAGACTAGGTGGAGCTAGAAAAAAATATCCAGGACTCGTGATTTTCAGTTTAGAATTTTTGAGGTTTTTTTTCTTATTTTCCTTAAGCACCATCTTTCCCCAGAAGGCCCATCTGAAAGTGGGTGGGACCCCGACAAATCTGGGTGGTTGTTTTTTTTTCAACACTTCTCCCCACTCCTCCAAAAAATGTGTTTATGCTCGTGAAGTCAGGTGACTTATGAGCCTCAGTTCTTAGAAGCACCAATTGGCTAGGAGGCAGAGATGGGAAGGAGCCCCTATCTCACTTGGTACTTCCCTCAGCCAGCCTGAAGCACATGCCGTAAGTCCCTCACAACCTTGCCCTAGAGACCCATGTTTGGCCCTTTAAAAGATGCCCAAGACAGACCCAGCCACAGGAATTAAGGGTATTTGTTGCTCTGTTCTTTTCCATCTCTCCTCCCCATTTCCTGCCTGTCTTCTTGTTGGCATCTCATGTTTGCCCTCAGACTATAGTTCTTTCTGGTACCTCCCCTACTTCAGCTCTTGGCCTTTCTCTATTCTAATGTGCAGAGACTGATTCTGGCCTTGCTGCACTACTCCACCTCTGGCTTCTCAGACAGGACTTGATATTCATCCCTGGCTTCTCAGCCAAGGAGCAGCCTGCTCCAAGTTTCAGTCCTATTAACTTAGCATGTGACAGGCTCACTAGGCTAGGGACATCTCTCTGTTTCATTATTTTTCTTTGTTTTTTCTTTCTCACTTCCTCTGATAATCACCGGGTGAGGTACTCATGATAGAATTCTCTTTTCTTTCCTTTTAAAAATGTTTTCTCCTTACAGAGAGACAGTAGAATGGTGGTTATCAGGGGCTAGGGACAGGGGGCAGAAAGGTAAGCTGCTGTTTAACAGGTATAAAGTTTCAGATTTGTAAGAAGTAAAAATTCTGGAGGTCTGGTCTCAACAATGTGAATATACTTAACACCAGTGAACAGTACACTTTAAAAATGATTAAAATGGGGGCACCAGGCTGGCTCAGTCAGAGAGCATGTGACTCTTGATCGTGGGGTTGTAAGTTTGAAACCCATGTTCGGTGTACAGATTGCTAAAAAAAAAATTAAACATACAAAATTGAAAATGGTAAATTTTATGTTATGTTGTTTTGGTCACAATTTTTTTAAAAGACGGGAATTAAAAAAAAATGTTTTTCTCCTAAGCTCTGTTCTTTATGCTTTTAAAGGGTATCAAATTAGGCCCTAAATGTAACCAAACGTTAATTCACCTGAATGCTTTTCTTTTAAAATATTTTTATTTATTTACTTTGTGAGAGAGAGAAAGAGAGTGTATGTGAGCAGGGGGAGGGGCAGAGAGAGAGGAAGAGAGAGAGAGAATCCCAAGTACTGTCAGCGTAGAGCCCAATGCGGGGCTCAAACCCACGAACTATGAGATCATGACCTGAGCCAAAATCAAGAGTCAGACGCTCAACTGACTGAGCCACCCAGGCGCCCCTGAATTCTTTTAGAAATAGAATCTTTTAGAAATAGGACCCAACTCTGGGTTTGCCCAAATCATTATTTCTTACTTCACAGACCTGATGCCAACAATATGGAAATACACATTCCATGAATAATAGTTGAGCACCAACTATTTGCTAAGCACTGGCAGAAATTCAAAGATGAATTTCACATAAGCCATTGTTTACTAAAGTTTATATAACTAAATAATAATAATAATAATAATAATAATAATAATAAATCTGCCATTTATTACTCTGTGTCAGAAACTATGCCATGTCGTTTATACACATTATCTCTTTTATTCTTTTAACAACCTAATAAAGTAGGTAATTTTTATCTGTTTCTACAGTCTTTTAGTGGATTTGACATATAACCACTTGGAAAGCCAAAATAGGATTACGATCTATTGAAAATGGAATTAATATATATTTATGTCTGTGTGCCAAGCAGAGTACTGAAGAATCTTACACATGACATTTAATCTCCATTTTACAGATAAGAAAATTGAGGATCAGCCATGTCAAGAGAATTGCCAAAGGCCACTTAGCTAATAAGACACAGAGACTTATTTAAAGCAGGCATGTGGCTGATCCCCAAGGCTGCATGAATTTTATCATCACACCGTGTGGTCTTCCTGTATCGCAGTAATGCAAGTTAGGAAGTGGTTAAATGTGCTAGGAACTCTGTATGAATTGAGATAAGCAAGGAAAAAAATAGAGATTTACCTCTAGCTGGAGTTGGTAAGTGAAAAAAGTACCTTAAGAAGGGGGAACGACGCAAGCACAGATACAAAAGGAGGAATGCGGAGTTTGTACTTGGTAAAGGCACAATAGAGTTCTGGAATCTTCTAGGCAAGAAGTAGAGCAATAGGAGATCGGACCAGGAAGTCACACATAGGCCTGGGCCACCAGGTCCCAAATGTCAGTCTGAAGGGGTATGGGCTTCATTACCTATGGGGTGTACAACCATAAAGATTTTTTGAGCAGAGAAACTACAGGACCGAAAGTTGTGCTTTGGATATATTCACATAGCAAAAGTACATGAAATGAACTGAGGAAAGTTTAGGAGAATAAAAAAAACAAAAACAAAGCTAAGCCCAGTTTCTCTTTCCTTAATTCTATCTCTTTTCATGTTAACATTGGCCTTGACACTGTGAACATGTCCCTAACATGTTGAAATTGAGGATTCAATAGTGTATTTGCCTAAAGCTACTTGTTTTTAAATGAATTAAATATGATTTTCTTTAAACTTTCCCTTCAAAGTCTGTAGGTTTAAAACATAATTTGAAGTTCATTTTCCAAGGAAGAATCCAATTTGGCTTTTGTTGTTTCTGGTCGGATATTATATGATTTTATTTTTTTATTGCAAGCCTTTGGAATGGTTCACAGATGTTGCTGCTAAAATAGATTCTCCTGGAACTATTTAGTTTGAGAGAATCTCTGTTACCATGGATTAAATTAATAGGAGAACTTGTTTAAAATTCAAGGCTGTGCTCAAATTTAGGAAATAATAGTATTTCCTTAAATGTATATAAGGCCATCACAGAGACAAGTAACACGTGGAACACTCCTATAACTCCACACCATTGCAATTATGGTTGAGGTACTTTGTATTCAAATTAAAGACCATCTCTTCTCAAGGAGAGAGATCAACCAGGTTAATGTTTGTTTGGTTTTAAGTTTATTTATTTTGAGAGAGAGAGAGAGAGAGCACTCAGCAGGTGAGGAGCAGAGAGAAGGAGAGACAGAATCCCAAGCAGGCTCTGTGCCATCAGCTCAGAGCCCGATGCGGGGCTTGAACCCACAAACCACAAGATCATGACCTGAGCCAAGAAAGATCAAGAGTTGAACACTTATCCGACTGAACCACCCAGGCACCCCAACCAGGTTAATGTTTTTATGAATTCGTAAACTCATGCTCCTACTTGGTCAGTTGTACTGAAAGAATATGATTATTAGAAGAATATCTATGGCTTAAATTTTATGAGGAATATACTAAAATTAAATAGACCATTCACCATTAGAAATAATTTAACAAAATACTATCACATTTAAATATCAACTAAATTTCAGCTGACTCGTGCACAAGATGATATTGCATGTGACCAGCACCCAAGATATCTCCCTTAGTCTTACTCTCTTTCACTCTTCCCCTTAATGAGCTCAGCTGTTGCCACTAACTCATGTCTTCATTGTCACCTGCATATGAGGGATTCGCAGGTCTACATCTCCAATTCTTACCTATCTCTCAAGACCCAAATCTACAATATTCTATTATGCATCTCCCTATCAGGCATCTGATACTCAATATGTCCAAACCACATTTACCATTTTATCCACAATCTGATATACAAGGTAGGACCTCCACATCAGTATTTGCTAGATTGTGTTCCAGAAACACTAATCCCCAAAAAGCTTAAATTAAAAAAGAGATTTATGGTCAAATTCTACATACTTTATCATACTTTCTTAGAGGTTCTCTATGAAAATTAAAGTTCTAAAGGAACTTAATTATTTTGTTTATCTCAGTATTTTATTTGATGTGGGACATCTTTCATGCATAACACCTATTAACATTCTGAGAAACTAGAGTTTACAGAAGATATGTGGAGAACAGCCAAACAGTAGATCATTTTTCACTTCTATCCCTTAATCACTATGTAAAATTCATCACCTTCTTGTGTAGTTATATCTGCGGTGTATCTAGAGCCAGAATCTGCCTCAGTCTCCTTCCTGACTTCATCACTTACCAGTTGTGAGATCAGGGCAAATTACTTAATCTCTTCATTCAGTTTCCAAGTTTTTAAAATGGTTGACCCTTCTTAAATTAAAGGATTGTGAGGATTAAATTAATGCATGCAATGCACTTAGAATATGGAACATAGTAAATGCTCAACAAATGCTCACTTTTTAAAAAAGTTTTATTTATTTATATATTTGGTAATCTCTACACCCAACATTGGGCTTGAACTCATGACCCTGTGATCAAGAGTCACACGCTTTCCTGACAGCCAGCCAGGCATCCCAGCAAATATTCACTTTTTAAATTATTAGTGTTACCTCTAAAATGTCTCAAATATTTGCTGTTTTCCACTGCCTTTGACACTTCCATGGTGTAGGTACTCATCATTTCTTTCCTGGGCCACATAATAATAATAGCAATTTACACTTAATTTGGCCCTTTATACATTTCCTTGATGTTTTCATGTACATTACCCAATTAATAAATACTTCATTTACTCTGTTTACACACCCTCTATCTTGCAATCCATCCACCACACTGCCATTTAATTCTTTTTAAAGCACAAATCTAATGATGCCGTTCTTATGCTCAAGGACATTTAATGACCCTCTGAATTCTGTGTAATAAAGGAAAGTAACAGCTACTCATCAAAGTGGACACACCCTTGCCTTCATACTCACCATTACAGAATTTTATAATCTAGCCACACTGCACTACTCCTCAAGTTTAAAATATACTATGGGCTTTCAGATCACTTGACTTGGCTGGTACAATTTTTTGTTTTCCCTTGAATACACTTCCTTCCTTCTTTCACTTATTAACAACCTTACTCATTCTTTAAAGTCCACCTCAAATTATGTTCCATTTCACACAATTAACTATACAAAGACTATCTTCCACATTAAATTGTGAGCGGAACAAGAGGTGTTGTCCGAATCATTCTTTTGTACTTTACAAATCAAACATGATGACTTATATGTAGTAGGTGTTCATATAGATTATTTATTGACTAAATTTGCCTACATAGAGGGCTTCTTACTACTCATTATTGTATACCACACCTTAAACAAATATTATACTTAAAAAAGTCAATTGGCTGATAATTCTCTCCTTGCCAAAAGTTTCTATTCTTTATAAAAAGAACTCACAGTAGGATTCCTTCAATAGGGAAGTGAGCCAGTATGTTTCAATAAAAACACAATCGCATGGAATTTTGTAAAACACGCCTACAACATGCACCTGTATCCACCAGCCATCCCAGGATTATTACTTCTTGGGATAATACCATGTTTTTGTTGGGATTCTCTTGGAGTAAATATAAAGGCCAATTAATATACCAGCCTTATAATAATAATATCATATCTTCATTTTTCCGATGGAGACTTCCTGGTTGGCTCTCAGAGAGGTGATCTAATCTATGGTCTCACTTGCTAATCTAAGTTCACTTTCAGGTCAGATGTACTCAGCTTGTTTCTGATTCAGTGACCTCATCTCCTTTAAGGGACCTACTCTTCCTTCAAAGCCTGCCATTGGAAAATCACACTGGAGACTTACCTACTACAGAGGCAAATTTTCCAAATCTGAAGCACACAATTCCCTACTGTGCATTGCTCTCAATACCTCCTTCCCAGGCTATTGCTTAGAAATACTGGCTAGAAGTGGGAGGAGTAACACTTTTATACCTCCCATTCTACAAGTGTATTTAGTTTCCCAAAGAAGTTTAAATGCTTATGCTTGGAAAGCATATTGTCAATATTTTTTCTTGCTCTATGACTGCAAAAGGACTCATATCAGGTTTAAGTAGGAGATATCTCTGTGGCATGAAGAAGTTTGGGGTCAGTGTTGTGTGTCACATTCTCTTTGTTCATCCTAATATTTACTGATTCACACCTACTACACACAATCGAATGCTCTGGACCCCTTAGCCATTACTGCTTCCCATGACTTGGATTGTTTGATTCCATTTTGTCGGTTAATGATAAACTATTATCTATGCCTGCTACACCTCTGCCAAGAGCTTTTATCCAGAAATTACTTTATAGTTATTATCTAATCTTTATAAAACCATGGAGGAAGTTTTCCCATCTAACAGACGGTAAATGATTAAGGAGAAGATAATTAAAGAGCCTGCTCAAGGTGACATGGTAATTTAGTGACGGAATAGTACTGAGTGTTCCCAATGTTCACTTTCTATAGTTCAAGTGGTAAACCTCCTAATATTATCTGAGTTGGGGTTTATTTACACTTGCCTTACTTTTCTTACAAATCATTGAATAGCAAAGAAAAATGAGAGATGCATATGCATGTGTAGAATAGCATTAAAAGTGCCCTATAGAGAGTTATGGACTGATTGTTTTATTGTTCACCAACTCTGACTAGTATTCACATATGTTTTTAAACAATTGCTTTGTATAAAAGTGATTATGACCATAGGTATAATTAAGTACATAAAACTATTAAGACTTTCCTTGGAAATTTCGCAAACAACCAAAATAATTTTGAAGGGTATATTTTACTTTTTTAAATTAAAAAAATAGTCTTTCCTAGAATATGTTTGTATTCATTAATTCATCGGTACACTCTACCTGTTGTTAACAATTATAATTTATCATTGAGTAGCAATTGGATGGAAAAAAATGACAAAAGTACTCAATCTAGGGGGTATTTTCAAAATTCTGATAGCTATTAATTATCTCAATAACTTTGTGCATAAGTAGAAAGTGCATAATTAGCAAGTGCTAAGTGTTTACACTTTTATTTCAAATTTCATTTTATCAAGTTGAACATGCTCCTTTGTTTCTAGAAGTTTAAAAAGCTTAAAGTCATCTTGCATTTTATAGTTCATAGAAAATAAATTCTATTCCATTTTGCAAGTAATCATAAATTTTAAACACAGGACTAGATAGTGGAGTGGAAGTAAACCAAAATGTAAGTCCCACAACAGAATGTCACCACATATATAAAGAAAGTTAACTGTCCCTGATGGACTGTCAATATTTTAAAAAGTGCCTAGAATATAGTAGGTGCTCAATAAATATTTGTTGTATAAATACGTAATTCTCTGTGGAGGGAGAGAGGGATGGAAAGATGAATATGATGTGCTCTTTAGGGTGTCTGAAGAGCATTTGGAGAGTGTTCTACTAGTGATATTTAGGAGCAAATCAATTTTCAAAATAAATATTTCATTTTATATTTTTTCAAACCAACTCAGTTTTGTATGTATGCAATTATCTTATAAATAATGTGTATGATTTTAGTTTAGTTTTGAGACACTCTTATATAAAACATACCTAGCGAAGATAGGAAAATTTTAAGTCTTTTCAGATGCATTCCCATACTCTGTAAACCGTGTTGTTCTGCTGTTTCCCACCCATTGTGGCAGGCTGCTTTAGTGCAAGCACTCAGCTTTGAGTGGCAAAGCACATTTAAGAAGAAAAAAATCTTTGGGAGTGCAAGCTGGTGCAGCCACTCTGGAAAACAGTATGGAGGTTCCTCAAAAAACTAAAAATAGAACTATCCTATAACACAGCAATTGCACTACTAGGCATTTATCCAAGGGATACAGGTGTGCTGTTTCGAAGGGACACGTGCAGCCCCATGTTTATAGCAGCACTATCAACAATAGCCAAAGTATGGAAAGAGCCCAAATGTCCATCCATGGATGAATGGATAAAGAAGATGTGGGATATATATACAATGGAGTATTACTCGGCAATCAAAAAGAATGAAATCTTGCCATTTGCAACTACGTGGATGGAACTGGAGGGTATTACGCTAAGTGAAATTAGTCAGTCAGAGAAAGACAGAAATCATATGACTTCACTCACATGAGGACTTTAAGAGACAAAACTGATGAACATAAGGGAAGGGAAATAAACATAAAAACAGGGAGGGGGACAAAACAGAAGAGACTCATAAATATGGAGAACAAACTGAGGGTTGCTGGAGGGGTTGTGGGAGGGGAGATGGGCTAAATGGGTCAGGGGCACTAAGGAATCTATTCCTGAAATCATTGTTGCACTATATGCTAATTTGGATGTAAATTTTTAAAAAATAAAAAAAATCAAACAAGTTAAAAAAAATAGCATTCAGCAATAGAGAAAGACAGAAACAAATATCTCCTATATGACTTCATTTATATGAAGTTCAAAAACTGCCAAAACACCCAGTATAAAAAGACAAGCTAGAGATCCTTTTGGGGAGGAGAGGTAGATAGTGACTGGAGGGATCACTAACAGCAGTTTGTGGAATGCTAGCCAAGATGGCAGTTACATATATGTTGATGATCATTCATTGAGCTGTACATTTATGTTTCCACGCTTTAACACTCATAAATATTTGTGTTATACATTATAATAAAATGATTTAAAAAAATTTTTTTTTCCAATGTTTATTTATTTTTGGGACAGAGAGAGACAGAGCATGAGAGGGAGACACAGAATCAGAAACAGGCTCCAGGCTCTGAGCCATCAGCCCAGAGCCCGACGTGGGGCTCGAACTCACGGACCGCGAGATCGTGACCTGGCTGAAGTCGGACGCTTAACCGACTGCGCCACCCAGGCGCCCCTAAAATGATTTTTTAAATATTAATACTATTATATAACAGCTAACTGAAAGTTAAATAGGAACAGAAAGCCATTGACTGTCACAAAATAGCTTTCTGAAGTCATGTTTTTTATATTTGCTTTCTTATTTCCTAAAGCATATGCACAGTTTTACTATCTAAAACTAGAAAAATCCTAGGCTTAATTCCATGGCTGTGCTAATTTCTAAAGTGCATTTGTGTCCCATATTTTACCCAAGCATTTTATAGAGTCTATGGTTTTTAGATATATTTCTACTGTTTATAGATTAATTATAATTGATCTACCTCCTACCATCTTTCCTGTTATGTTCTTTGTTGGGAGGCCAAGAAACAAACCAACATTAAAGTGTTCTGAATTTCAAAATAAATAAATAAATAAATAGAAAAAGAAAAAATCTTGCTATGAGAAAATGGGCTTGAAAGTCCGTCATTGCCAAGAAAGGTAGACTTTATAAATTATTTCAGGTCCTCCTGCAGACTATACCAACAGATGGGCCCAGTTGATCTTATTAGAGTGTGTGGTGATCTTTGCCCACCAATAACCTCCTCTCTTCTTTGTCCTGGGTCCACAGAGAGGCTGCATTCCCAGACTTCCTTGCAGGTAAGCATGACCATGTGGCTAAATTCTAGGCCACGGATGACTCAAAGTGCTGCTTGCCATTTCCAGACCAGGTTAAAAGATGTCCCGCCTACGCTTCTTTCTTCTGACAGATTTCTGGGATAAACGTCACTTCCGAGATGACCTTGCAAGCTACACAGCAGAGCAACTACCACGCTGAATCCCCGAATGACTGCATGGGGCACATGGCAACTCATATTCTACGATGGCAACTATCAGTTCCTTTACCCACATTTACATGCTGTTCCCCATCAAGAGATAGAGCCTATTCCTCCAGTCTTATGCAATCTGGGCTAATTTAATTGATTTGACCGTTTCATAGAATAAAATGTTATTATGAGACTTCCTTGAAGCTTTCATCAAGGCTTCTTGGCACTCAGTCACCATGCTATTAGGAAGCCTATGGGGTCCTGTGGAGAGGCCCCTGGAAACTAGTTTTAACTTGCCAGCCATATGTGTAAATTATCCTGGAATACTGTCTTCTAGCTCTGGTCGAGCTGCCCTAGCTGTTATCATGTAGAAGAGAGAACTGACCAGCAGCATCTCAAATTCTAAATTCACAAAATCATGAAATATAATAGAAACAAGTGCTATTTCAAGCTACTAAGTTTTGACATAATGTTATGTTTCAATAAAAAACTGAAACACTATCTTACCTCCACCCAATCATTACCCTAGAATGTGTATGTATAAGAAATAAGCCTCTAACTTTTCCTCTCTGTTAAGATAAAATTAACAAAAAATATATATATATTTAGTGTATTCAACATAATAATTTAATATAATATACATTGTGAAATGATTACCACCATTATTAATTAACATATCCATCACCTTCTCACATTGTTACCTTTGTGTGTTGGCGAGAACACTTAAGATCTACGCTTTTAGCAAATTTCAAGTATACATTATTTTTTTTTCAATATATGAAATTTATTGTCAAATTGGTTTCCATACAACACCCAGTGCTCATCCCAAAAGGTGCCCTCCTCAATACCCATCACCCACCCCCTCCCTCCCACCCCCCATCAACCTTCAGTTTGTTCTCAGTTTTTAAGTCTCTTATGCTTTGGCTCTCTCCCACTCTAACCTCTTTTTTTTTTTCCTTCCCCTCCCCCATGGGTTTCTGTTAAGTTTCTCAGGATCCACATAAGAGTGAAAACATATGGTATCTGTCTTTCTCTGTATGGCTTATTTCACTTAGCATCACACTCTCCAGTTCCATCCACGTTGCTACAAAGGGCCATATTTCGTTCTTTCTCATTGCCACGTAGTACTCCATTGTGTATATAAACCATAATTTCTTTATCCATTCATCAGCTGATGAACATTTAGGCTCTTTCCACAATTTGGCTATTGTTGAGAGTGCTACTATAAACATTGGGGTACAAGTGCCCCTATGCATCAGTACTCCTGTATCCCTTGGGTAAATTCCTAGCAGTGCTATTGCTGGGTCATAGGGTAGATCTATTTTTAATTTTTTGAGGAACCTCCACACTGTTTTCTAGAGCGGCTGCACCAGTTTGCATTCCCACCAACAGTGCAAGAGGGTTCCCGTTTCTCCACATCCTCTCCAGCATCTATAGTCTCCTGATTTGTTCATTTTGGCCACTCTGACTGGCGTGAGGTGATACCTGAGTGTGGTTTTGATTTGTATTTCCCTGATAAGGAGCGACGTTGAGCATCTTTTCCTGTGCCTGTTGGCCATCCGGATGTCTTCTTTAGAGAAGTGTCTATTCATGTTTTCTGCCCATTTCTTCACTGGGTTATTTGTTTTTCGGGTGTGGAGTTTGGTGAGCTCTTTATAGATTTTGGATACTAGCCCTTTGTCCGATATGTCATTTGCAAATATCTTTTCCCATTCCGTTGGTTGCCTTTTAGTTTTGTTGGTTGTTTCCTTTGCTGTGCAGAAGCTTTTTATCTTCATAAGGTCCCAGTAATTCATTTTTGCTTTTAATTCCCTTGCCTTTGGGGATGTGTCGAGTAAGAGATTGCTACGGCTGAGGTCAGAGAGGTCTTTTCCTGCTTTCTCCTCTAAGGTTTTGATGGTTTCCTGTCTCACATTCAGGTCCTTTATCCATTTTGAGTTTATTTTTGTGAATGGTGTCAGAAAGTGGTCTAGTTTCAACCTTCTGCATGTTGCTGTCCAGTTCTCCCAGCACCATTTGTTAAAGAGACTGTCTTTTTTCCACTGGATGTTCTTTCCTGCTTTGTCAAAGATTAGTTGGCCATATGTTTGTGGGTCTAGTTCTGGGGTTTCTATTCTATTCCATTGGTCTATGTGTCTGTTCTTGTGAGGATGGTTCTCTTTGTATGCTGATGTCATACTCCCAGATAGTTCTGGCAGTTCTCAGAACATGAGGAAGTGAGAAACAGTGACCCCCTTACCCTCCAGAAGATTTAGCTGAAGAGAAGTACCAGTACTCAAAGAAGCCCACTCAGAGGGAACAGCTGCCACAGGAGCTGTAAGTGGGAGCCAACGGAAGTGACTAAGGAGCATCACAAAAAGAGGTTCACTAGAGAGGATTTCTTCCCTGTAGCTCCTTTTAGGGTGAGTTTATCTTAAGAAAGAAGGAAGTCAATCCACAGTTTCTAATTATCATCATAGGGGGGAAAAAAGTGAATTTTCTTACGAGAAAAGTAGTGGAGTTGGAACTTCAGAAACTCCAAGTAAGAGCTTACGTCACAGCCTTGAGAGTCATCTCAGGAAAGAGTGCTATATTCACAAAAGGGGGTGAGTGGTAAAGGATTGCTCTTATAACCTCTATGAAAAGCAACAGAACTTCAGTTAACAGTCCTTTTCTTCTGTGTTTGAGGTACAAAACTGCAAAACTGTTGCATTTGAAGGGCTTATTTTGAACATTGCTGGCACCTGTGAAGGGATGTTTTTAAAACTATCGCTCCCAAAACGAAGCAGAATAACAGCAGGCTCCCCAATCGTTTAAGAAGCCCCAAAAGCATTGAGAAAAAAGAAAGCGACCGGCATATAGGAGTGTTCAAATAATATGTTGGGTCTTATTTGATCTTTAAGGTTTAAATAGGCATGAAATTCATCTGCTAGAAGTACTCTGTGTGTCTCTGATCTTTGTTCTTTGGTATAACCACAAGTCTTCAACTACACTGGATCTCTACCTTCTGATTTATCCATTTTGCCATCCTCGACCTTCACACATTTTAAACATTAAATTAGTCATGCTCCCAAATTCATTTTCCAGATACATGTTTTTCAAATGTTAATTTCAATGATAACTGCCTTAAAAAAATGATAGGCTCAGGCTAAGTACGGTAGCACTATTGCCACTAGATAGGCAGTCTAGACTCCTGGCAAGGCACCCGTAATTTTTTTTCTTTGTATTTAATATCTTTTGACCTAATAGATTAGTTTTAGGAGGACAAATTGACTTAAAGAGAAATCTCAGCACAAGAGCAATGTCCTTTTTGGAGGCCCTTAGTCAGAGAGTAAGCAAAGAATCAGAATCAGATTCTGGAAGGTTTCTTTATTTCTGTTTCAGAATCTCCTAAGAAAAATAAATCATTATCCATGTCTTATGGAAAATAAAGAAACTGGAAACAGGAACTCTTTTGGACTATGATTCTAGGACTTGAGTGATTGGAGTCTGTGATTATTTTGGCTCTTAAGCTCCAGGGACAGTAACCTTCATAGCATGTCACCAATGGCATCTATTCTCTAGTAGGATAATTTTTAGAAAGGGCAAATAGAAACAATTCCATTTTTCATGCAATTTCCTCCTTCCCTTTGTATCAATGAGTTACATGTAGAATGGAAGCACACTTGATCCAATCAAGTGACTCCTAATGACTTCTTACTTCTCAATATTTAAGGGAGAAATTGAAAGTAGTTTTCATCTATTCTAATGACACATGGTAACAAGACTACATAATATGGTTGTAAGAAAGAAACGGCAGATTTTAGAGCTAAGCAGATAGAAAGACACTTTTAGGATTCATTGGAAAAAGGAAGAGACACTTTGGCCCAGTTAGGTAAAGTAGGTGGAAAGTAGAGGGAGAGAATATCAGCAACACTGGGGAAGGATTTAGATTTCCCTTCATCCTGGCAGCTTCAGAGGTGGGGAAAGTTGACTCTGGTGGAGTAGACTATATAGGCAAGAACTATTGTGCAATCTATGTTTTCCTAAAAGATAGGAAATGAAGCTATCCTAGTACTTGACTGGCAGGGAAGGAGAAAAGGCTAGTACCAGTGAAGAGAAGAGAGTTGACAGAAAGGACCTTAAGGAAGATCTTGGGCCACTTTGACTCTTAATCAAATGTAGTTTGGTCTTGGGAAACTGGCAGGCTGAACACAGAAGTAAACGTATCCTAAGGTCATGTGCACATTTGAGAAAACAAATGAACTGTCTTTGAGTGTGGTGAGTGCATTTTGCAGACTGAGATGTCTCAGGAATTCTCAGTATCTATATGTAACCTACCCATTTAATGAGCATATGTACGGCAAAAAGATGAATAACTGAAATAGTCAACACAGCAAAATTTAAAATAAATTTATTTGTTCAAGACATTTTATTGATTCCCTACTACTTACGCATTCATTCTAAGCACTCAGAAAATTCTGTTCCTTTAAGTATTTTATGTTCTTATCAGAAAAGACAGGTAATTAACCAAAATAAACAAAGTATATGATAAGTAAGTTGGTGATAAATGCTATGGAAAAGCATTCCAAGCAGACATAAGAGCAAGCAAAAGGGCCTTGAGGTAAAGGAATGCTGGACAAACAAGTTCAGAGACTAGATGAGAGAAATGTAGAACTGAGGTCAAAAAGGTAACAGGGAATCTTATTATGATGGATCTGGGAGGTCATCAATAGCAGTTATGTGTTTCCACATATCAAACTACCCTCAAACCTAGTGACTTTAAACAACAGTCATCATTTCTTTTGCTTACAAACATGCAACTTAGGGAGAGATTTATGAAAACGGCGAATCTTTGCCCCACACAACATCAAAGGGTGCTGCTCAATGAGGGGCTGGAGCGTCCACATAAGTGACGGCTTAATCACATGCCTGTCAAGTTAGTGGTGGCTGGGAGCACAGTCAGAATTATGGGCCATATGCCTTATTTCTTCTCTTCATGTTCTCTCCTTAGGTATTTTGGGCTTCCTCACAGAATGATGGCCAGGTTCTAAGTGTGAGCATCCCAAGAGAATAAGGAAGAAATGCATGGTATTTCTATGACCTAGCCTTGAAGTCATAGAGTACCACTGCTGATGTACCTCACTAGTCAGGTGAGCCTAAAAGGTTTGTATGGTTTCTTCTTTTTAAAGTATTTTATTTTTATTTTCTTAATGTTTATTTACCTATTTTGAGGGAGGGAGAGAGAGAACTTGAGTGGGAGAGGGGCAGAGAGAGAATCTCAAGAAGGCTCTGTACCATCAGTGCAGAGCCTGGGGGAATGACAAGGCTCTATAAAAATATGGGGACAGGTGCACCTAGGTGGCTCAGTCAGTTAAGCATCCGACCTCAGCTGGGGTCATGATCTCATGGTTCATGAGTTTGAGTCTTGCATCAGGCTCTCTACTGTCAGCAGAGAGCCCGCTTCAGATCCTATGTCCTCCTCTATCTCTGCCCCTTCCCCACTCATGTTTTTTTCTCTCTCTCAAAAATAAATAAACATTAAAAAAAAATAAAGGCATGTGGACAGGAGATATCGTGTGGCCATCTTTGGAAAATACAATCTGTCAAACCATAATAATAGCTTTGGAATTATTCTGAGTGAATAGAGTGACCATTATAGTGTG
Source organism: Prionailurus bengalensis (assembly GCF_016509475.1). Lineage (NCBI taxonomy): Eukaryota > Metazoa > Chordata > Mammalia > Carnivora > Felidae > Prionailurus > Prionailurus bengalensis. Next base: position 48,369,578 of record NC_057343.1, read on the forward strand.
TTGAGTAGAGAAGTGACTTAAGTTTTCAACAGGTCATTCAGTCTTCTGTGTTGAAAGTAGACGATAGTGGGGCACCTGGGTGGCTCAGTCAATTAAGCATCTGACTTCAGCTCAGGTCATGATGTCATGGTTTGTGAGTCTGAGCCCCATGTCGGGCTCTGTGCTGATAGCTCAGACCCTGGAACCTGTTTCAGATTCTGTGTCTCTCTCTTTCTTTGCCCCTCCCCTGCTTGTACTCTGTCTCTCTCTCTCTCAAAAATAAATAAACATTCAAAAATAATTTAAAAAATAGGAAGAAAATAGATGATGGCAAGGGCTGAAATAGGGTAATAGTAAAGAGGCTACTGGTGTATTAGGGTGAGATGTGAATGTGACTTGGACTAAAGTTGTAGCAGTGGAGATAGTAAGAAGTGGGGAGACTCAGCATATTTTGAAGGTAGAGCCAACATGATTTGCTAAGAGATTAGTAGCAGGGTGTGTGAGAAAGAGAAGAGTCAAGAATGATACCAAAGCGGGTATCCTTTCCTTCTAAACATGGCTTTTATCAAACTCTCCTCAAGATAACAATTAGAAAATTGAATAAAACACACACACGTGCGCGTGGACACACACACACACACACACACACACACAGGCAAAAACACTTGTTTAAAGGCAGAAGAAGGATCCCAAGGCAGACAGAAAAGACTTGAGGATCTAAGATACCAAAGGGAAAGGAAACGCATGAAGGTGAACCTAACACTTCATGTTACTTTCTCTTTTGGGTCATTTGCTGGTTTATAATTGGGGCATGTCTGAGAGCTGAGAAGCCAAGCAGAAATATGATGCTAACTGGCAAAGAAGCATCAAGGTGCTAAAGAGACAAAGTTGGAGTTCAAGGCTATGAGCAGCCAAGAGTAGAGGGAAAAGACCTCAGGCAGCAGAAAAGTGCAAAAAGATACAAAAAAGGTGAGTTAAACATTTGGTGCTGCTTTCTCTTTTAAAGGTTTCCAAAAGGCCTAGAAGCTGAGCAGCACCATTACAATGGTGTTAAATTTTCGAAAACTTTAAGAACTCCTCAGTCACTGATTCAAAAGGCACTGTATACTCAAACAGAAAAAACATAAAGAAACTACAGTGAGTCATAGCATAGTAAAACTACTGAAATCCAAAAACCAACCAAACATTGTAGAGATAACCAGAGAAAAAGGAAACATAAGCTCTAAAGAAGCTACATTAAAACAATAACATGATGTCTGATTTTTTAATAGAAATGAAAGAAGCTAGAAAACAAGAGAACAACATCTTGTTGAAACAAAGGACAGGTGTCTAGAAGGGTATTTCTATGTCAAAAATATACTTGTTTTATGGATTTTGGAATAAATTTTAGATTTGCTGTCCAGTAAAGTTGTATTTATTTATATCCCTACAAATGATCTAGTAGAGTGCTTATTTTGCTGTATTCACCAGCACAGATAATTATCATATTTTGATCTTTGCTGATTTAGAAAATAAAATACTCTTTGAAATCTCAATTTATATTTCACTGATTACTAATATGGATCATCAATCGTTTCATACTGTATTTGGCTTCACTCACATTTTCCTACATTTAGCAAATCTTAGATGCTCCCAGTTTTATTGCCTGCCCACTGATTATTACGGGCACATGGAAAGATCATCACTGTGTTGGTATCTTTATTTTGTATCTGACTACTTTCCTAAGCTCAGTTATTAGATTTAGTAGGTTTCAGTGAATTCTCTTGGGTTTTCCAGGTAGTTAATTTATACTCTGTTAAGTAATGATAATTTTGTCTAAGAGGTATACTTCTTATTACTTTTGCTTGCTTTTCATCAGGTAAACCTCCAGAATAATACTGAAAAATGGTAAACATTATTATATTTGTTTCTTTTTTTTACCGTACATATAATAATGTTGGCTTTGATTTGTGATAAATATGCTTTGTCATTATATAAGCATCCTTCTATTTCTAGTTTACTGAGATGTAATTTTAAGAGTGTTTAATTTCATCAGTCATTTTTAACATTTATTATAAATTTATTTGTTTATAGTCTCTTTTGTCCTATCAATGTGGTAAATTATATTAATATATTTCCTAATGTTGAACTATCACCGTATTCCTAAAATAAGTGCTATTTTTTAATGTTCTGATGTATTTTCATTTATGGTTTTTGTATCCTATAATCTTATCTCCATCTTTGTCAAGTTTTGGTAGCAGATTATGCTAGCCACATGTAATGAATGAACTACAATGTCCATAGTTTTACATACTCTGGAATAACTCCATTAGCATAATTTATTCTAAAAAGGTTTTCCAATAATTTATAACAAAACCTATATGAGGTACAGGAAAAGAATAAATTCTTTGACAATTTTGTTGATTTCTCTTGTGATTACTTGTTCCTTTGTTTTTGTTGTTTTAAGTTCTCTGTTTACGATTTTTAATTCATATATTTCCTGGAAAAATTATATATTTCATCAAATTTTTCAAATAGATTAGCAAAGAATTGTGGATAGTGCCCTTTTGTAAGTTTTCTGGGTCTAAAGTTACATCAACTTTCTTATACTGTTTGTATTTACAAACTTTTCTGTTTTTCTTAATTCCAATGGCCAGATTTTTTTCTAGAGTTTTTACTGAAGCTGATCTTAGATTTTTACCAATCTTATTTATTTGTAGTTTCTAATTTATTATTTTCTGCTTTTATGGTTGTAAACTCCTTTCTCCTGCTTTCTTTTGGGTTTATTTTGTTGCTACATTTTTAGCATCTTGGGTTGAAGTTTTAATTCATATAATTTCATTCTTTCTTATTTATCAAATGAGGTCTTTAAATTTCTGAATACTTATATATTGAATGTGTATTATAAGCATCCATCCTTTGTACATGTATATGCAAAAAAGAACTTTAAATGCCATTTTTGAGAAATGTACCTAAAAAGACCATGTTTAAAGGATGTGAATATGCAAGAAAGTTTGAACAATCTCAGAGTACAGTGAAATTTCTGTTAGCTATAACAACTAACTGGAACCATCCAGCTGGATTTGTGTCTTATTTTCCACTTAAAAATTGTTTTTCTTAATGTTTTTATTTATTTTTGAGACAAAGAGAGACAGAGCATGAGCAGGGGAGGGGCAGAGAGAGAGGGAGACACAGAATCTGAAGCAGGCTCCAGGCTCTGAGCTGTCAGCACAGAGCCTGACATGGGGCTTGAACTCACGGACTGTGAGATCATGACCTGAGCTGAAGACGGACACTCAACCGACTGAGCCACTCAGGAGCCCCTTATTTTCCACTTTTAAAGGCAAATTGTATTATAGGTGGGCAGGATTACATAAGATACATATTAAAATTTTAAAAATCTTCAAGGGGATTACTTGGGTCAATGCATGTTGATTCCAAATTCTCATACCTTTTTCAGTTCTTTATAATGATCAATTGTGTCTAAAAGGATGTCCTGAGGCATTGCGAGATTATCATCAGCGATTACATTATTTTTATTATATTAGTCTTAGGAAATGTCATGAGTACATTTCTAGAAGGATTGGGGTAATATTTACAGGGATTTTGACAAAAAGAACTTTCCAGTTAATTCTTGATTATCTACAAAATACTTCATTGTCTGAACATTTAAATGAAACATTGTTTTATAATCTTTCTTATATGCTTACATTTACTGAGCACTTAGTATTCTACCACTTTTGGTATACTGTCTTATTTAATCTTTGTAACAACATAATGAGAAAGACAATGATAGAGAAACTGAGGCACACAGTGGTTCAGTCTCAGAGTAAATGGCAAAGGAAGGACTCAAATCCATGGCCGCCAGAGCCCATGTTAATTCTTTACTGTACTACCTCCCAAAGGGTGGAAAATGTGAGGCCACAAAAATCACAAGAGAAATCCTTGTGTAAATTTACCACAGGCTGGAACAAGATGGGACAGCAATGGCCCAACAATATGGCTGTGTAACTTTTTTCATAGCTATTTCACTAGTCTGGATGAGAGAGTGGCTCCTCCAGTGCAGTACACAACCCCTTAAAGAAGATGACACTTTTATTGCCATTGCAGGGAGGAATTACGTACATTATAGCATTAGCAAAAGCACCTAGATTGTTTCTGTGTAGTCTGCCAGGTCATGTACAAATTTTCCCATTCAAAGGAATCTAATTTAAAGGAGCCTTTGCCTCAGTATGATACCACACCCAAATGAAGTATGTGCTTTTATTTGTCTGTGGCATCAGTGTTGGGAACCAGGTGCAATGTCCCTAGCAGAGCACAAGATGTGTCCTCAAGGAGGCCACCCTCAAAGGATCTTTTCTTTCACTTCCATAGGTTCCTTCCAACTTGGCATGGGATGGGAACTTTGGGTTTGCTTCAGGAGAATCCTTTGTTTTTAAAAAGCTAATACGTATTTCCTCATTTTTCTTGGCAAAAAATAAAGCAACAATAATCATATTAACACTTGGTACTAACAATGAGAACACAGAGAAAGATTAAAAGTGGCAATGAATTAGGCTACTCCACTGGATAGCATTCCAGAGGACACAGAAAATTCACTTAAAAACACCAATCCATACATAGTCCCAAACTTTTCCATTTTCATATATTTATCATGATTTTACCATACTTCAGTAACAATCAGATAAAAGATGATGATCTGACTCTGACACTTATTCAGGATGACTTAAGTTTTTGCCACAGCACAAGCCTTCCTTTGCAGGGACCAAATGTATGAAACTTTTATCATGCTTTCTACCTTGCCTGCCAAGTGCTCAGGAGTTTCTCTTAGTTCTTCTGCTTGCATCGTCACGCAATGTCTTCTTTAAAAAGGAAAAATAAAGGACCTTGAACAAAACAAACAGTTGATATTGATCTAAGCTCACTACAAAGGAAAGTAATTAAAGGACAGATCATTATTTCTCTGATGCAATTTTAATCGCCCCCACAATAAATTCTCTACCCTGATTATCCCGCAACATTCAGAGATTTGGGCTATTGTGTTCCAGGTTTCATGCAACATAGTTCAATGGAATGACCTCATGAATGTGATCAAGGCAGGTTTATTTGGTTCTTGTTTTAGTAAGTACTGTCTTACTCATCAGCTGGCTTTTTATTTTTTTTAAGACCTTGGATAAATAACTTCAATAATGAGAAAGAGTTTACAGAAATGTAGTTGTGTCAACAAGAAATGAGTTTCCATTGACTGTTAGTATAATTATGTCTCATATTTAAAGACTTGGGAGGGAACAAAGTCTTTAAATTTAGGCTGTATCTTTAATAACTTTCAAACATTCCATATAGTACAATAAAGTAAAATAGTTTAAATTCATGTTGAAAGGAAATTAATTGTGTTCCAGTATAATAAGATTTCAGAGGATATTTCTCATATGAGAAAAGTAGAATAAAAACATGTTCAAATTGTTGTTTTCATTGCATCGATTTTCTATTTATTGCTTTCCTCTCTAAATATTGAGCTACTCATAATTTTGGAATAATAGCACTAGATATTATAATACAGCATTTTGTATTTAGCATGGTTTTATCTTTCATTCCTTCATGTGAAAATCTTTTCTTTCTATTTTTCTCATTAAATTATTTCATTCCTAGCCTAAGCATAGTCATGTTCTGCCCCTTACTAATTTTTGGATGTGTTTTACTTCTCCAACCAGATTATAATCCCCTGGCAGAAAGGGGAGCATGTTTTACCCTCTTTGTATTGTTACCGCACAGCCCAGTCCCTTAGAGCAGTGGATAAGCAAGAAACATTTATCGATTATGGTTTGGAGCTTGCTCAATGAAGATTATACAAAATCAGAATGAGAAAATAATTAATGTAATTCATGCAACATTGTATTAGAGCAAAGAAGATCAGTATTTATGAAACAGGCATGATATACTAGACACTAGATATACAGCATGTAATGGAACCCTTGAGGTAGTTATTTATTAGTTCCCACTTTTCGGTGTGGAAATGGAGACTCAGTGAGGCAAAGTTCAGAAGCTTGGACTTAACTGCTGTAGAGCCAGGTTTTAGGTCTGATTCCAAAGCATAACCCCTTTCCACTGTGCCATGCTTCCTTTTATGAAAACATTAAAACACAAACCTCTCTATAAAATTATATCTTTCATTTGTTGTGCAAGAAGTGAATGATATTTCTTGCTGCCAAAGTAGCAAGTAACCTTCTTCCATTGAAGGTTAGAGGGGAAAGCAACTTGTCAGCATACTATGTAAAATTAAGTGTGCACTCTAGATTATGAAAGGATTGTTTAAAAAACTAAGTCTGATCTCAAATTAGAGAATTTAGATGGGAAGATAACTCAGCAAGAGAGGAAACTCCTGGCAAAGAAACTGTGGCAGTATGAGGAAGAAAATATGGTATTATAGGGACCGATATGATGCTACTATTTGGGTACAGAAGAAGAAGAGAGGAGAAAGGATATATATGAATATGCACGGAATATTTCTGGAAGCATCTATATGTCATAGTCATTGCTCCCAAAGAGGATCACTGAGTGCTGGGAGAGAGAAGGAAGGAGACTTTTCACCATATATTCTTTCTTTACGTTTTGGGTTTTATAAGATGAAAGTTTGCTTTAAAAAATAAAAATAAAAAGTAAATTAAGAGGCTGATGTGGCTTCATAAATATCTCTTGAATTCAGACATGAGAGGGTATATTTAATAATTGTTATAACAATAATAATAAGGTTTTGTATATATCTGAAATACACAACTTCAAAATGCTTTTGCTTATATTTTGTAATTTAACCATAGTTCTATAATGGCTTCCCTTATAAGATGTAGTATTTTTTAACTATATTTTTATAGATAAAGAAACAGATTAAGCAACTTGGCCCAGGTCAGAAGCAATAGATGGCCCCTAATGTTTTGACTCTGAGTTCAATGCTTCTATCTTACAAAAGATAGCAGGAGAGACAGTCCAGAGAAGTACAGAAGAGTGTCTCTAACTTGTTATAATAAGGTAGACAGAATAAAGTCCTGATTAAGATAAAGCTAACAAAAATTCAGAAGACTGCAAAATTAAATATATTTATAAGAAGAACAAGAATTTCGTAAGCTCATTGCTTGTGAAAGATGACAGAGAGAAGATGGGCTTGCCCACATTCTAATTTGCTTTTATCATCAACATGATAACATGATTGGCTGAAAAGAGGGAACACACTTCAGAAGGGTTAACTGAAGCCTGAGACTGGTTAAGGGATAAAAAGAGTGTATGTAATTACTCTCAATGAGCTTGGATCTCATTACCCATGCAGATTACATCCAAGATACAAAAAGAGCTTGTGCTAGTGATGGATGGTAGACAACAGAGGTGCTGAGACGCTGTGTATGTGTACATACCTGATCTTTAAAGGGATGAAGAAAACAGATCTTGCAAACCATGTGCCATAAACTAAGCTATTGATTCTAGACACAATTCTAGAAAGGGTTAATAATGAATAGCTTAGAAATCCTTATGAATACCCTAGTCACAGAGTAGAATCAATTGCATTATGTACTAGTTTGCTGGGACTGCTATACGAATTTCTCACAATTCTGGAGACAAGAAATCTGAGATCGAGGTGTTGGCATGGTTGGTTTTTCCTGAGAGCTCTCTCCTTGGCTTATAGATGGCCCATCTTCTCCCTATGTCTTCATATGGTCCTTTCTCTGAGACTGCCTGTGTTTAAACTTCCTCTTCTTGTAATGATAGCAGTCATATTGGGCTAGGGTCCAGCTTAATGACCTCATTTTAATTAAATTACCTCTTTAAAGGTCCTATCTTCAAATGCAGTCACATTCTAAGGCACTGGGGGTAGGACTTCAACAAATGAATTCTAGGGGATACAATTCAGCCCCTAACAGATTAAGTCAGACTTTTCTTTTCATTCTTAATAACAATACAGCTAAAAAGAGGAAAACTAAATACCACTGGTTTTTAACCAAAATGTAGGAGAGGTGTGTTAGAATCAACTGGAATATTTTTCCAAAATATATTCTCTGTTCCCACCACCCACATGGAGATTCTGATTATTCAATATTCTCCCCCTGCTCCAGCTGAGAGCTACCATTAGACATTTTTATTTATTTTTTTTTTTAAAATTTTTTTTTTCAATGTTTTTATTTATTTTTGGGACAGAGAGAGACAGAGCATGAACGGGGGAGGGGCAGAGAGAGAGAGGGAGACACAGAATCGGAAACAGGCTCCAGGCTCTGAGCCATCAGCCCAGAGCCTGACGCGGGGCTCAAACTCACGGACCGCGAGATCGTGACCTGGCTGAAGCCGGACGCTTAACCGACTGCGCCACCCAGGCGCCCCTAGACATTTTTAAAAGCTAACATTTATTGGACACTTTCTATCTGTCAAGTACTGTTAAGTGCTTTATGTGGATTATTTTATCTAATCCTCATGAAAATCTAATGAGACAATTCTATAAGATATTATCCTCATTTTATAGATAAGAAATCTGAGGCCCAGAGAGGTTAAGTAATTTGCACAAGGTCTCAAAGCTAGTAAATTGAAGAGCCAGGATTCAAAACCAGCATATCTGGCTCTAGATTCAATGTTCTTAACCACTGCACCATTCTGTCTCCACACAGTATATCTGAAGTTCAGCAAAGCACTTCTCAGAATGCCTCACGAACACAATGATATAATAGAAACTGAATTATAAAACAATTAAGTAGGTCTATAAATTTTGAATGGCTCTTCCTAAAGAACATTAGCTAGTGGATTGATTACAACATGGAAACATGGTTTCCACTTTTCACGTCACGGGCCTCTTTCCCTGGTCCCACTCTAGTCTATATTTAAATCAGTGATTTACATAAGAACATAAACAAGCAAGATTATCAAATGAACAAATGAGATTGAACTGGGAAAGATGGAAAATATTTGTATCTTAGACTTAGAATTTGTATTTCAACTCTATATGGGAAACAACTGTGAGGTAATACACAATGCTGCCAGTGGAATGGGGATCACTTAGCCTGTGGGTTCTCAGGGGCATTACAAAGGGAGGTCTCCTGGTCTGTCTTGATGTCACCTTCCAGTCCTCTTGGTTGAAAGGTCATGAAGAACATGAGGACATGGAATCAGAAGGAAGAGATATGAAAGAGGTGACTTAGTAAACTCCAATATAGACATAGAGGGAAAAGGCCAAGTTAACACCTCACTTGTGAACCAAAAATCTTAACTCGAAGACTTTAGAATCTTTGAAATTTTCTTGTTTTTAAAAAATCTTGTTTATTTCTTTGTAGTCATCATCAGGAAAAGTCCCAAACCCTTGAGATCACAAAGGATCTATGTGATAGCCTATGAAAAGAGCAAGTAAAGATGTGCTGAGGATACGGCTTCTTGTTCCTCAAATTCTGGGGCAGGGGTAATGGAAAGATCCTAGGAAACAGAGTGACCGGTGACTGAGGCCAAGTGTCTGAGGTCTGAAGTCTGCTTGCAGGCAAGAAAGAAAGGTCCACAGACTGTCCAGAGTTGGGAAGGGGGCACCCAGGGTATGAAAACAGAAAATCCTGACAGGGCCTCTTGTAACTGGAATTGTTTAATAAATGGACAGGAGTATTTTTAAGGTAACGTGTTCCCTGCATAGGATGAATAAAGTTGTAGAGGGGTTTGTGTTGAGGATAAGGGTTGTTGTAGATTCTATTATGAATCTACCGATTCTACAAAAGATAGTTCAAACTAGAGGTTATGCCTAAGATTGTACATTAATAAAATTCTGTATATTTGTATATTTACAGTATACAAAGTGTTTTTTCAGACTGTACATCTAATGTTTACATTATCTCCTTTAATTATTCCCTCGTAAAGTCACTCCCAACCAGCTTCTACTTCCACTACTCTACTAAATTGTTTTTAATAAGTGACCTCCTACTTTCTACATAAAATCAATGCTTTTTCATCCTATCTCATTAAACTCAAACTCTTTCCCACGCTGCCTTCCATAACATCACACAGTTCCAATAATTTCCCTCCCCGCCCTGTCCATTCCTTCTTGATCTTCTATTTCCATTACAGGCTCTTCTGCATCTGAAAAAGTTGGGGCTCTTTGGTGTTTTGTCCTTGGTCCTGTTTACTTCTCAAGCCCCAATTTCTCCTTAGATAATCATATCTAAACCTGAAGACTAGTTACCAATGTTCCCCAAATATCTACAGTTGAGTCACTGTCGCTGACCTCCAAACCAGTTGTTCTGACTGTATACCGAACATCTTCATTTGGACATTCCAGAGGATTTTCAGATCTCACGTGCCTAAAATGGAATGAATCATCTGGTCTTCTAATTTCCTCTTTACTTCTCTCTCAATGTCGCCAACGTTGTTGGATTACAACATCATTTCCCAACTTCCAAGCCATTAACCTGGAGATTGTTCTGGACTTTCCTTATTTCGTACTCATAATCAGTCACCAAGTGTGGTTGTTTCCTAATCATCTCAAACTCGTTCCCTTTTGCTCTAACTCCAATACTTACCATCTCTTGCTGGACAAATGGAATAACCTCCTGCTCCAGTCCTAGATTTCATCAGTCCATCTTACGCCTCCCAGCCCAAGAGATCTTTCAAAAACACAAACCTTATGAAGTGACTGCCCTGCCACACTTGCTCACCCCTGCCTTCAGGTTAACAAACAAACTTTACAGTTTGGCACGGAGTACATTCTGGAACATTTCTATATTTGGACCTCAGATACCACATGTGAAAGTCACACTATTCGTCAAATAGTTCCCAATCACATCATCCTCTACCACACTTTTGTGTTATGTTATTCGCTCCATATTGGCCATTTTTTCCCATTCTGTCTTTTACTCAGCTCAGACATTGCTTCCTTTCTGACTCCTTCTTAGTTGTCCTTTTCCCCTAAAGAGTTAAGAATCTCTTCCATGCTCCTGTGGCACCCTGTACGAAGTTCTATATTTGTACTTATTATGTATTTTCACAGCTCATGTATGCATCTGTCTCCTTCAAGGATGTAAGCTCCTTAAGCAGATGCTACATACCGATTCTCTTTGTGCCCTGGCAGCTAGTATAGCAGTGCCTGACTTGTAGCACAGAGGGGGAAAAATAGCCAAAATGGAAAGAGGCATAGGATAAACTTGTAAAGAAGTGATTGGTTTCCATCACAGAGCATCTGAACATTAATGCAGTTCGTGCGTCTCTGATAGGCGTACCTAGTTTGCCCAAGATTAGTGACCTCCTCTTCTAGCACTGCTCTTGCCTTCTGCTACTGCAGGACTCCAGAGGGAAAGAGAGGATGAGACTTTGGGAGGCTCTCTGATCACCTGTATTATATTCAGTGCCCTTGATGGACCTCCTAGATACCCCAAGCTCCACCTTCATAGGCTTTACCAAGAGAAAATAAAGACGGTAAAAAGAGGGACACGTTTAGAAAATGAGGTGGGAGGGGCAGTTTGGAGAGGCCCAATCTGAGCAAACAGGCAGCAGGAGTTTAGCTCTTTAAAGAAGAAAGGGGGCATCATGCTCCATGGTTCCCAATGGCAAGTGGAACTCAAAAGATAGTCCATGAAGCCAAGTCACAGATCCAGCAATGTACCAGAAGGGACACTCTGTATGTCAGCTGGCAGGGCAAGAAATTCAGAGGCAAAATGTTACATATCTCATATTACTGAAAGTGGGTAATTTGTGACCTTAAAGAAAATTGGCAAGCAGGTAATGCAAGGCAGGCTGAATGCCTGCAGGACCAACAAGTAGTCAGTTTCATGGTCACTGTCAGCTTACCTTTAATGGACAAATAACCTAAAAATTCAGGGCCTTTGGGACAAATTCAACCCACAGCCTATTTTGAAAAGCCTGTGAACTAAAATGATTTTTACATTTTAAAAATATAAAAGAATGGCACACCTGGGTGGCTCAGTCGGTTAAGTGTCCAACCTCGGCTCAGGTCATGATCTCACAGTTTGTGGGTTTGAGCCCCATGTCGGGCTCTGTTCTGACAGCTTGGAGCCTGGAGCCTGCTTCGGATTCTGTGTCTCCCTCTTTCTCTGTTCCTCCCCTGCTCTCACTCTGTCTCTCTCTCTCAAAAATAAATAAAGATTAAAAAAATTTTTTTAAATAATAAAAATATAAAAGAATAACAGAGAAGAGTATGTAACAGAAACCATATGACTCAAAGACTAAAACATTCACTCTCTGACCCTTCACAGAAAAACTTTTCTGATCCTTGTATAGATGGCTCTGTACAGCTAAGCCTCCATTTGCTTCCAGAATGGTTTATAAAACTGCAGTCATTGGGATGAAATTTTTGAAAGTTATGCTTTCGTTACATTATTATAACCAACTTGGATTTTTTTATGTTAAAGGTTAAAAAGTAGACTTTATTATTGCTTCTATGGATGATTTCCATTTGTAGAACCTCTATGTTCTAGTTGGGGAAAAAATACAGGACAGGAAGTTAGGAGATCCGGTTCCAGTGACAACATCAGGACTGGTTGCAGACCTTAGGTGGCTCATTTTACATCACAGCATCCTAATTTCCTAATCTGCAAAATGAGGATAATGCTTGCCTTACCATACCTTGTATGGTATGAGGATACGGTGAAATAATAGATGTAGCAGGCTTTGCAAACTTGAAAGAGAGATACAAATAGAGGTATTATTATAGATGTGACATCATCAACCCTTAATTACAGCCATTTGGGGGAAGATGAAAGAGATAAATTAAGTTGTTAGTTATTAGTGGAAATTCTACTCATTTATTCTTTTATCTCTTTCTCATTAAATCTTTAACAAAACTAACAAGTGTCAAGGCGTATAGAGTTTAAAGTTTTATTCCTTAGTTCAGTAAATTAGTGTATTGATTGTATATTACATGCTCAGTACCTCATACCCCATTCCCACCTTCTCCTGTGGATCCCCACCCTCCAACATGCCCGTGGCAGGAAACCTTCCAAAGTGATGCCACAAACTTGGTACCAGGCAAGCAGACCCACAAGAGGCCAGCACCACTCCAAAGTGACTCCTGCCCCAGGGAGAGGGGAAGGTAACCACATACACCAGTTTGATTGTTGCCCAGCAGTGGGCTGGGAGCAGACAACTGGGCCCTGCCCACCAGTGAAAGCTTCTCAGGGGACAATACAGGGAGAGTGCCCTGAAGTTTAGTGCTACCACATCTCTGACAAATGCTTTATCTGACCCAACTGAAGCCCAAGGAGGCCCCTGACTAGCCCACTAACACAGGGACCAAATCCTGCCCACAAGACCCATTGCAGATGACTGGACTGAAAACAAATGCAGTTCAGCTACAATAGTAGGGCACACGCACTACACATAGGAGACACTCCTGAAGTGCTTGGTTTTGGTGGACAGGGGATATTGCACTTCAGGGCACTATAGGACCTTTTTCATAAGGCCACTACTCTCAAAAAGAGGAGACAGAGCTGACTTTCCTAACACATAGAAAAAGAGACAGAGAGTTAGACAAAGTAATGAGACAGAGGAAAATTTCCTAAATTAATGAACAGGACAAAATTATAGCAAGAGAGCTAAATGAAATATAGATAAGTAATCAGATTGATAGGGAATTTAGAGTAATCATCCTAAACATACTCACTGGACTTGAGGTAAGAGTGGAGAACCTCAGTGAGATCCTCAATAAATAAATAGAAAACATAAAAAAGAACCAATCAGAGATAAAGAACTCAATATCTGAAATAAAAAATACCCTAGAGGGAATAAATAGTTGAATACTTGAGGAACCAGAATAATGGATCAGTGACCTAGAGGACAGAGTAATTGAAAGCAATCAAGCTGGACAGGAGAGAGAAAAAAAGAATAATAAAAAAGAACATAGATTAAGGGAACTCAGTGATACCATCAAGCATGATAACATTTGCATTATAGGGATCCCAGATGGAGAAAAGAGAAAAAGGAGAGCAGAAAATTTATTTGAAGAGATAATAGCTGAAAACTTCCCAAATCTGGGGAACAAAACAGAAATCCAGATCCAGGAGGCACAAAAAGCCCCAAACAAAATCAATCCAAGGAGGTCTACATCAAGACACATAATAGTTAAAATGGCAAAAAAAAAAAAAAGTAATGTTTAAGAGAGAATTTTAAAAGTAGCAAGAGAAAAGAAAACAGTTATATACAGGGAAACCCCATAAGGCTATCAGCCGATCTTTCAGCAGAAACTGCAGGCCAGAAGGGAGAGGCAGGATATATTCAAAATGCTAAAAGAAAAAAAAAACAAAAACAAAAAACCTGCAACCAAGAATACTCTATGCAGCAGGGCTATCATTCAGAATAGAGGGAGAGATAAAGAATTTCCCAGGAAAACAAAATTTAAAGGAATTCTTCACCACTAAATTACAAGAAATATTAAAGGGGACTCTGTGAGTAAAAAGAAAAGATCATAAGCAGGAGTAAGACAAGTAAGAAGCACGAAAGCAGTACAATTATATATCTATAAAAACCAGTCAAGTGATTCACTAAATAAAAGGATGTAAAAGATAACACCATATACCTAAAATGGGGAGGGACATAAAGATTTAGCGCTTTTAGAATAGGTTTAAACTTAAGCGACCATCAACTTAATATACACTGCTATATGCATAAGATGTTACATATAAACCCAATGGTAACCACAAGTCAAAAAACAGTAATAGATATGCAAAAAATAAAAACAAAGGAATCTAAGTATATCACTAAAGAAAGCCAGCAAACCATGAGAGTAGAGAGCAAGGGAAGAAACGAACTACAAAACCAACCATAAAACAAGTAACAAAATGGCAGTAAGTACATTCTTTGCATGTAAATGAACTAAACTCTCCAATCAAAAGTCATAGGGTGATGGAATGAATAAAAAAGCAAGACTCATCTATATGCTATCTAAAAAATACTCATTTCAGACCTAAAGACACGTGGTGGGGGTAACTTGGTGGCTCAGTAGGTTGGGTGTCAGACTTTGGCTCGCATCATGATCTCACTATTTGTGAGTTCAAGCCCCATGCAGGACTCTGTGCTGGTGGTGCAGAGCCTGCTTGGGATTCTCTTTCTCCCTCTCTTTTTCTCTCTCTCTGTCCTCCCATGTGCACACATGCTCTCTTTCTCTCAAAATAAATAAATAAATGCATACATACATAAAATAAAGACACATGCTGATTGAAAGTGAGGGATGAAAGGCATTTATCATGCAAATGAAAGTGAAAGCAAAGCTGGGGTAGGAATACTTTTATATCAGACAAAATGACTTTAAAACAAAGACTGAAACAAGAGACAAAGAAGGAAACTACTTAATCATAAAATGAACAATCCAACAAGAAGATATATAGCAATTGTAAATATTTATGTATCCAACATGGAAACACCTGAATATATAAAGCAACTAATAACAAACATAAAAATATAATTGATAAAAATACAATAATAGTAGAAGACTTTAACACCCCACTTACATCAATGGATAGGTCATCCAAACAGAAAATCAATAAGGAAACAGTGGCTTTCAATGACACACTGGACCAGATGGATCTAACAGATGTATTCAGAACATTTCATCATAAAACAGCAGAATACACAGTCTTTTCAAGCGCACATGGAATGTTCTCCAGAATTGATCACATGTTAGGCCACAAAACAAGTCTCAAAAAATTCAAAAAGATCAAAGTCATACCATGCATCTTTTCTGACTGCAATGCTATGAAACTAGAAATCAATCCCAAGAAAAAAAATCTGGAAAGAACACAAATACATGGAGGTTAAGCAACATGTTATTACATAATGAATGGGTCAACCAAGAAGTCAAAGGGGAAATAAAATATACATGGGGACAAATGAAAACAAAAACACAATAGTCCAAAATCTTTGGGATGCATCAAAAGCTGTTCTAAGAAGGAAGATTATAGCAACACAGCTCTACCTCAAAAAGCAAGAAAAATCTCAAATAAACAACCCAACCTTATACCTGAAGGAGCTAGAAAAAGAAGAACAAAACCCAAAATAAGTAGAAGGAAGGAAACAATAAAGACAAGAGCAAAAATAGATGAAATATAAAATATAAAAATAGAACAGATCAATGAAACCAAGAGCTGGTTCTTTGAAAAGATCAACAAAATTGATAAAACTTTAGCCAGACTAACCAAAACAAGAGAGAGAGAGAGAGAGGATTCAAACAAAATCAGAAATGAAAGAGAACTAACAACCAACCCCACAGAAATACAAAGGATGATAAGATAATATTATGAGAAATTATATGCCAACAAATTGGACAATCTATAAGAAATGGATAAATTCCTGGAAACATATAACCTCCCAAAAACGAATCAGGAAGAAATAGAAAATTTGAACAGACCAATTACCAGTAATTAAATTGAATCAATAATCAAAAGACTCCCAAGAAACATGACTCTATGACCAGATGGATTCACAAGTGAATCCTACCAAATATTTAAAGAAGAGGTAAGACTTGGGGCACCTGGGTGGCTCAGTCAGTTAAGCGTCTGACTTCAGCTCAGGTCATGATCTCACAGTCCGTGGGTTTGAGTCCCGGTCAGGCTCTGTGCTGACAGCTCAGAGCCTGAAGCCTGCTTCAGATTCTGTGTCTCCCTCTCTCTGACCCTCCCCTGTTCATGCTCTGTCTCAAAAATAAATAAACATTAAAAAAAATTTTTTTAAAGAAGAGGTAAGACTTATTATTCTCAAACTATTCCAAAAAAATAGAACAGGAAGGAAAACTTCCAAATTCATTCTATGATACCAGCATTTCCTTGATATCAAAACCAGATAAAGTCACTAGGGAAAATTAGACCTATAGGCCAATATCTCTGATGAAAATAGATGCAAAAATCCTTAACAGAATATTAGCAAATGGAATCTAATAATGTTTAAAAAGCCATTCACCATAATCATAAATCATAAGTGACATTTATTCCTGGGATACAAGGATGGTTCAAAATTTATAAATCGATGAACATTATATAAGAGAGAGGATAAAACCATATGATCATTTCAATAGATGCAGAAAAAGCATCTGACAAAGTACATCACTCATGTCGAACACTCTCAACAAAATAGGTTTAAAGGGGATATAACTCAACATAATAAAGGCCATATATGAATAACCCACTGCAAACATCATACTCAGTGGTGAAAACCTGAGCTTTTCCCCTACGATCAGGAACAAATTTTCCCCTAAACTCTCACCACTTTTATCCAACATAGTATTGGAAGTCCTAGCCACAGCAATCAGACAAGAAAAAGAAGTAAAAGGCATCCAAATTGATAAGGAAGAAGTAAAACTTTTACTATTCACAGATGACATGATACTATGCATAGAAAACCTGAAAAACTCCACCAAAAATCTGCTAGAACTGATAAACATGATGGGCACTGAGTAATATATTAAATTATTAAATCATTATATTGTACATCTGATACTAATATTATACTGATGTTAATTACACTGGAATTAAAACAAAATTTAAAAACTCTTATTATTACTGAGACAATAGGAAGTTTTGTTTTTCCATGTTGTCATTCTACATGTCCTGTATATCTGTCTACAGTATTATCCCTAACACTAAATCCAATAAATCACAATTATTTGTGGATTAGGCCATGTTAAATGACTGTGTGTGTGTGTGTGTGTGCGTGTGTGTGTATAGAGAGAGAGAGAGAGTGAGAGAGAGACAGAGACAGAAAGACAGAGAGACAGAGATTTATATATATATGTATATGGCTAACTCCCTTGTCTCCTTTAACTTTTTGCTTTAAACTCATCTCAATGAAGCCTACTCTACCCTAGTTAACACCACAGCCTGTACCTATACACACACACACACACACACACACACACACACAGATACACACACTACAAATCACACACTACAAATACCTCATACTCTTCTTTTACCTTTTTTCTCAAGGAAAATTTAAATTCCTAATATACTGTATAATTGTTTAGAAAAAAAAGTTCTATTCAGTGTACTGTGCAACTAGAAATAATTACTGAATATATGATATTACTGATTTTATAAGTGATTCTGCATGGAAAAGTCATAGTTCCTGATGGAGTATGTAGCAGTGAGAAGAAATTTACTAAATGGACACTTGTCAACATAGGAGATCACAAAAATAAAATACAGCATAATATAAGAATGGAACAGAATGAAGTTTGTAGCAAAAATCCATTTATTTTCCATTTTAAAAACAACATTTTGTACATTCAGTAACACTACATTTTCAAGGATGCATATTTATCTAAATAAAGAAGGAAAATGGAATGAAAGGACATACGTTAAATATAATTAGAAGTTGCTATCAATAGGGATGGAAAAGAATGGAAAGGAAGATAAAAACAGAAAATCAATAATAAATAATGAAATAATGAAATAACATCAAAATTGTACTTTGTTGAATAGTACCCTCTCTAAATTCATGTCCTTCCCAGAACCTCAGTATGTGACTTTATTTGGAAATAGGATTGTTACAGATGTAATTAATTAAGATGAGATCATACTGAACTATAGTGGGCCCTTAACCAAATGTGAGTGATGTTCTCTTAAGAAGAGAAGGGACACAATTGTCCATCGACAGATGATTGGATAAAGAAGATGTGGTGTATATACACAATGGAGTATTACTCGGCAATCAAAAAGAATGAAATCTTGCCATTTGCAACAACATGGATAGAACTAGAGGGTATTATGCTAAGCGAAATTAGTCAGAGAAAGACAAATATCATATGACTTCACTCATATGTGGAATTTAAGATACAAAATAGATGAACATAAGGGAAGGGAATCAAAAATAATATAAAAACAGGAAGAGGGACAAAACAGAAGAGACCCTTAAATATAGAGAACAAACTGAGGGTTGCTGGAAGGGTTTTGGGTTAGAGATGGGCTAAATGGGCAAGGGGCATTAAGGAGGACACTTGTTGGGATGAGCACTGGGTATGATATGTAGGGGATGAATCACTGGATTCTACTCCTGAAATCATTATTGCACTATCTGCTAACTTTTAGATGTAAATTAAATTTTTTTTTAAATGAACTAAACTATCAATGAACTAAAACCATAAAAAAAAGAGTAGAGACAAAGAGACAGACATGCAGAGAGGGAAGACAACGCAAAGATACACAGGGAGAATGCCATTTGCCAATGGAGGCAGACTGGAGTGATGTACCTACACACAGAGTGCCAAGGATTACCGACAACCACCAGAAGCTAGGAAGAGACAAAAGAGGATCTTCACCTAGAACCTTCAGAGAAGGTATGGCACTGCTGACAGCTTGATTACAGATATCTAGCCTTCCAGAATTGTGAGACAATAAATTTCTGTTGTTTTAAGCCACCAAATTTGTAGTACTTTCTTAAGGCAGCTCTAGCAAACTAATACAAAATCTAATACAAAAACAGACCCACAAAAATGACCATGAGCTAATGTTACTAAAATAGAGGCTACGGTGGAATTTTGTTTTATTCTGGATTGGGGGAACAATATTAACACCCATGTGAGAAGGCAATACTGTGCTAAGACTTGTACTGCATAGAATTGCTCTTTGCCAGGGCTGTAGTCTGATTTATGCTGCCTTTGTAGCTAAGAAAAGCTACCATACAAGGGTACTCCTTCTGTATTTGGAAACATAGCCCCAACTTGCTTCATCAGGGTAGGAGTAGAAAAAGTTGTTTAGACAAGTTTGTGGCAATATATTCTATAAGAAGTTCTTAGGTCCCTATCAATAAACTTTATTTATATGAATGGCTATTTTAAATTTAGATGAAAAACAAAAACATTGGAACTTGTCCCAAACTTAACTATTAGCACTTGAGGAAAGTACCTGATTATACCCTGAAATCTGACTTGTTCCTAAAAATGGGGGGACACAGATTGACCCAGAATTGATAGTCTGAGCATCTTTTTTACATGTTTATTTATTTTGAGAGACAGAGAGAGCACGAGCCAAGGGGAGAGGCAGAGAGAGAGAGAGAGAGAGAGAGAGAGAATCTCAGTGCTCACAGTGCAGGGTCTGACATGGGGCTCAATCTCAGGAACCGTGAGATCATGTCTTGAGACGAGATCAAGACTTGGATGCTTATGGGGCACCTGGGTGGCTCAGTTGGTTAAGCATCTGACTCTTGATTTTGGCTCCTATCATGATCCCATGGTTCATAAGATCACGACCTGAGCTGAAATCAAGAGTTGGACGCTTAACTGACTGAGCCACTCAGGTGCTCTTAAGGTAATTTTTTAAAAATTTTTTTTTAACGTTTATTTATTTTTGAGACAGAGACACAGCATGGATGGGGGAGGGGCAGAGAGAGAGGGAGACACAGAATCGGAAGCAGGCTCCAGGCTCTGAGCCATCAACCCAGAGCCCGACGTGGGGCTCGAACTCGCGGACCGCGAGATCGTGACCTGAGCTGAAGTCGGACGCTTAACCGACTGAGCCACCCAGGCGCCCCAAGGTAATTTTAATGTAAGTTCTCTGGCACTACTTTGAGAGGTAGTTTTCTAGATTTTCGAACGTTAACGTGCCTATGATTCACATGGAGTCTTATTAGAATGCAGATTCTGATTCCCTATTGGTTCAGGACGGGACTTGATTTTTAGCTGTTCTAACAGGTTCCCAGGTAACGTGAACACATATGGCCCACTGGCAACACTTGAGGTGGAAAGCTTTTAAAATCTAGTGCTTCAGGAGCATCACAGAGCAGGTATTTTTCTAGCACCAGTATTTTTCTAAAGCTCCCAGGTGATTCCAGTACACAGCTAGGTGGGAGGCTACAAAGCCAGTAGCCATTGCCAGTGGAAATAGTGGCTTCTAACTCACAGACTTTCTCCAGGCACAGATTAATGGTAAGTGATATTTCAAAAGAAGAGATGACTAATTTCAAAGGGGTGAAATTAAAAAAAAAATTACAATGATTTTATTGCCTCAAAGAGCACTGGAATTACTCCCCACTCTATTATTTTCAGCTCATTCAAAACTAACAGTTGTGTGCTGGTGAGGACGTGGGGGAAAAGGAGGCCCTGTACACCTGCTGGTGGGAATGTAAATCAGTGCAGCCACTGTGGAAAACAGTGTGAAGTTTGCTCAAAAAGTTAAAAATAGAAATATCGTATGATCCAATAATTTCACTGCTGGGTATTTACCCAAAGAAAATAACAACACTGATTTCAAAGGATATATTCAAGATGAATACATAGGGAAGATGTGGTGAACACACACACACACACATGTGCGTGCGCATGCATGCATGCACGTGCACACACATACACACCCCCGTGGAATATTACATAATCACAAAAAAGATGAGACTGTGCCATTTACAACAAGGTGGATGGACCTCCAGGGTGTTATGTTAAGTAAAAAAATCAGACTGAGAAAAACAAATATGATAAGATTTCACTCATATGTGGAATCTGAAGATAAAAAAACGAATGAATAAACAAACCCAAAACAGAATCAGATCTGTAAACACAGAGAACAAACTGATGGTTGCCAGAGGGGAGGAGGATGCAGAGACGCACAAAACAGGCTACTAAGTCACAGGAAAAAAAGTACAGCGTGAGGAATATAGTCAGTGGTATTGTAATAGCATTGTGTGGGGACCGATGGGAGCTACACTTGGGGTGAGCACAGCATGATGTTTAAACTTGTCAAATCACTGTTGTATACCTGAAACTAATGTAACGTTGTGTGCCAACCATACTCAAATAAAAAAATCGATTAAAAAACAAGTGACAGTTGTAGACAGACCTTCTTATGTTTTTGTCATTTGAGAGTCAGAATGTAGTGTGATATCTTTCGTCTTTGTATCTATTCCTGGTTTCTGAGCCTCCCAGGGTGCCGGTTAAGCTGCAGGTGGTGGTTCTGAGACACAGCTAGACAGCCTTCCACATACCACTGTGGGTTCACAATAATTAGAATGTAAAAGACATCAGGGCGCTCTCCTAATCAGTGCAATCATCCCTCGATTTCTCTGTTTTCACCATTTAATTTCTCATCTTGGTCAGGAACTGTCTTCTGGCAGCAGATATTTGATTATTTTGCCCAAACCTGGATTTCAGATTCCCAAACTTTTTTTTCCCCTTTCTCTTTGTGTCTTCCTTTCAGCAAATGATTGATTAACAAGAAAATTATTTATATAATTAAATTCTGATTTATACAACGCCCGCCTGCTGTGTGGTGGCTTCAATGGGGTTTCTTCCAGGACATTTGCTTACAGGAAGGAGCCAACCTTCTTTTCTTCAGTTCCTGACTGCTAAAGGGGATAATACCTGTGGAAAGTACCTTGTAACCGTATTAGGTTACTAGTCAGTAACCCTTATTGTTGTCGGTAGTAGTAATTCCGGTGGTAGTAATTCCAGAGAAGTCTTCTTCTGAAGTGATCAGGAGTGGCATTTGGCCAGACGATCAGAACATTTGTCTAAAACAAGGAATTGTTTTAAAAATGATGTAAAGTATCAAAATGTTACATTTTAATCTGAGACATTTGCAGACATAGCTGACATTCAGCCAGCATGCACCCATGGCTGTGTAATCATTTGAGTATCCTTTCTGGTGGGATAGGAATCTGTACTAATTGGTCAGGGCCAAAACAATACTGCTTATTAAACTATTTGGATATAACCCCTCTATATTCATCAATCTTTTGACATAGGATCAAAACCATTTCTTTGAGTATCGGTCTTCTGAGAGGAATTCTGTCTCTTTCTTCCCATAAACCACACCCATGACATACCGTCCTGAATTTCCAATTTTAGTTTTTTTGGCGTACATCGAGAATAAAAAGTCAGTTAAAATGCAGCTTAGACATCCACAATTTTAAGACTCACTCCCCTGCCCCCCCCTTTTAGAACATCTCACCCTGATCTCACTTAACAGCAAGTCTTGAATCTCACCATGATGAGTCTTGATGAAGCATTCAACCTAGCTTTCACAGAATCAAAAACTTTCTTTTCATACTCATATTCACATTCTATGGGTTTACATAATATCTAGTTAAGCTGTGTAACAACAAGAACAAGCACAATGGTCACAAAATGGGAACAAAGGCAACTGATCCTGGTCAACATAGAATTCAACTAGTGGAAATGGAAGAGTCTGCAGGCACGCTAGAATTTAGCCTGCTGGGTTCAAGGATTCAACTGACCAGGGACATGGATGTTAGGTGAAAATACATGAAAATTTGGGCATGCTATCATTTTCTGACCTACAAAGCCAGCAGTTTAACTAGTGTTCTAACTAGTATATTTTACAGAGTGATGCAGGTCAACTAAGGCAGCTTCAATTATGTTACAAAAGCAAATAAATAAATAAATACATACATACATACATACATACATACATACATACATATAAAAAATAAATAAATATATGATAAAAGAACAGAGCTTCTTCTGTGCTGACAGCTCAGAGCCTGGAGCCTGTTTCGGATTCTGCATCTCCCCCTCTCTCTGACCCTCCCCCGTTCATGCTCTGTCTCTCTCTGTCTCAAAAATAAATAAATGTTAAAAAAAATTTTTTTAATAAAAAATAAATAAAAAAAAAGAACAGAGCTTCTTTTCTTTTTTTTTTTTAATCTTTTTTAACATTTATTCATTTTTGAGAGACAGAGAGAGACAGAGCATGAGTGGGGAAGGGGCAGAGAGAGGGAGACACAGAATCCAAAGTAGGCTTCAGGCTCTGAGCTGTCAGCACAGAGCCCGATGTGGGGCTCGAACTCCCAAACTTTGAGATCACGACCTGAGCCGAAGTCGGGACGCTTAACCGACTGAGCCACCCAGGCGCCCCCAGAGCTTCTTTCAACACTGTGCTTCCTCTTTAAGATTTTTGGACTACACTTGTTAAGGATGTTTGTCCTTCTACTGAGCATTTCATAAAAGCTTTCCTTTGGCCTCAAAAGAAAAGTTCAAAAAATGCTATTGTTAGATAAGTTTGGGAAATACCACATACCATACCCATCCAGGAGAGTCATAATGCTCATCAGCATATTAAAGGCTCTGAGAAGTCCTGTAGCAAAGGCCTTTGTTTAATTTGTTTACCTTAGGGTTTCATAAATTTAACAAAAGTAGGCCATTTCAGGTAACATCTAATCCTGAAGACCTAATGTTTAATGAAACAAACACACTTTAGTGAACACTACCAAGTAGCATTAAATAAAGTATTAATCTAAAAAAAAAGTATTAATCTGATTTTGCAGTAGATTAAACAAATGCCATCTTAGTATCAGTTTGAAACAGCACAATTTGTGCAGGTGTCCCAAAGCACTATACAAATTTCATTTAATGGTAATGTTCTCCCTGTACAAATAGAGAAAGAAAGGTATAAAGAAGCATTAGGTTGCTTGCCAGAATACACACAAGATTGAGACAAACTGGAACCATAGCCCCCATGTCTGAACAATGATTTCTATGCTGTGTTTACAAACAGAACTGAATTGCAAATTGTAGCCACTCGTTTCTAACTGAAGTATCTATTTAAGTGAAGTTCTGCCTTGGTGATTGTGTTTTCATTTACTGAATTTTAATTGAACACATTCGTAAAATTAAAACACACTAATTTTTGGTGATTTTCATGTATTTACCTCTCTAGGGGTAACCAACAGTCCCTTTTGTTAACTGCACGGTGAAGAGGTGGAAGAGACTGTCACTCAGGCACACGTCTTATTGAGGAGTAGATAGTATTTCTTCATGTGACTTTAACATTAAATTAATTAAAAGTAAGAATGATGCTATACAGTGTACTCCTTGAACCAGACGTAAGAAGACCAAATTGTGGCGCTCCCAGGGCAGAGTAACGTTGACCTCTAGATTTGATGGCTGGTGACTTTCATCAATAATTGAGAGCCGGGACTCTATAAAATTTCCAGCAGCTACAGGGATTCATGGATCTACTACAGCCTTAGCTCAGAAGCTCATTGATAAAACAAGACATTAATATACAGCTTTCTGTGTGCGAGATTCCAACCCTGAGAGAATGAGTCTCAGTCACCTGTAAGCTTAAATAGATTTATGTGCTCTGGAGCTTGTCAGCATAATAGGTGTTTCCCAGCATTTTGGAAATGCATGTACGTGACAGAGGAGTAACTTTTAGAGCATACCTGCCTCCCCCCGCTGCCAGGGGTGGGAGGTGGGGAACACTGATGTGCGACTTCAGAATCAGATTTAAAGACACCCTTGCTCTATATACGTTATTTTGAATACTCTCCCACACCACAGGGCCTCATTGCCTCTGTCACGAACAATATGTTATTTTGGAACGCTGTAATGCTTTACCTCAAGGCCAAGCCAGAGTTGTCAAATAGAGATGAAGAGCCTTTTGGCAAAAAAAGGGCTCTTAAAATGTTTACCTTCTCATACCTAATGGTTTTAGATCATATCTTATTAGCCTAGGAGACCATTATATAAAGTACAATTAAGATCTCCTTGACATTTTCTAGGAGTTCCAATTCAGCTTTGCTAATGGCTATAACTTCATTGCCTTTTCTTTTTTTTTTTTTTTAATTTAATGCCATACAGTGTTGGAAATGCAGTTTATAATAATGCGGACTACCTAGGGTGCACTTGCAATAATTACACAGAATGTCAACAGCCTCTCAAGCTGGATCCTGTGTTGATTGCATCTTGTGACATTTTCATTTGGTCAACTTGTTGGAATTACACCTCTGTGGGCAGGCTCCTACCCCTCCGACAACTGCTCAGTTTGATCCTGTCTATGGAGTTTAACATTCCCCCAATTATAGAAAGAAAGCAGAGCTGGGCCTAAGAATAGGATCATTGTTTCCATGTCCCACCCATACTGTCAGCAACTTTCATTCAAGGAACATCTAGTGAGTGTTTATTATATATTCAGCCCTGTTTTAGGGACTAAGGACACAAAGCTTCATAAGATCCTCTTCTGCTGTCACTCCTATGTGTTGAAGTAACACCTAAGGTGAGAGCTCAGAAACATCTTCCCAGCAGCAGACAAATTTCTTCATAGAAGAGAAATCCCACAGGAGTTAAAATTTGAACCACAGAGTTCTATTCCGTATCCTGTTTCCTTTTTTTCCCCCCACATTTTTCCTCCCTGGGCCCAGGCTACCCAGAACTCTAGTTATAAATAGGCTTTATGTGGACCACAATTTGGCAAAAAGGAAAAAAAAAGTAGTTAAAATGTATGTGGTACCCATGTTCTGCTGGTTTCTGTTGTAACCTTTTACATATAAATCTCCACAATAAATCTATATGGCAGATCCTATTATCACCATTTTACAGACAAGGAAACTGAGGCACCAAGAGGGTTTTGTTTTGTTTTAGTTCTCACACAAGGAATAGAGAACCTGAAGTTTGAACCTTGATTGTTTGCAAAGAGCCTGATACTGCTCTGCCATTAGGAGGAAGGCCCTGATAAAGGGTCAGTATGGTAAATTAAACAATATAGTCCCCAGAAGACGATTAACACATGTCATAAAAGCAGGATGGCTGAAAACAAAGAGGGTCAAGACAAGAACAGAACACAGACCTTTCCCTGCACCGTCCTGCCTGAGGACTTAGGACATCGACTCCTTTGTAGAGAGGGACAGGGGTTAAAATAATAACAGCTCTATATGTGATTCCTATTTTATTTTAAATATACTAACACTTAGGTAAACTGATTAATGTACCATATATTGATCTCAAAGAAGAGATTCACTCAATCAACTAATTACTTTTGTTCTGTTTATAAAGTGCCAAAATAAAGGAACTTCTTTCGGTGTTTTTAAAGCAGTAGCGTGAACAGGCCAGGGGCACCTCATGTGACGACAGCAGCCAGGATTCAGGGGTGGGAAATGGGCCCCTCTTACAGAATCTGATTAAACCAAGCTCATTCAGGAATACTTCATCGTGTATGTACATTGTCTTATTTGGAGGATAAGTTAAAAGAAGGAAGCCAGAGGAAGGACCCAATTATATTATGCTCCCAGGAAACTAAGAAGAGGCTGCATGTTTAGAAATGCCCCCTTCATTTTCAGCCCATTCTGAATCTGGAAAGAAGGGGTGAATAGGCAAACAGGTTAACTGGTCAGGTTAACACTAGATCTCAGAAAGTGCTAAATCAGATGCTGGGAAGTGTTAAACTATCGATCAAAGAGAAGTCCTGCCTGTTCGCCAAGAATTGCTGAGGTTAGAAACTCTCTTTACAGTATCGATCATATTTTTTACTTGCTTGACTGGTTAAAGAACAGGTTTGGTCCTGTCCCTGGATTTCTTCAGGGTTAAAAATGTGAAAAAATGTATATAACAGTTAGGTGTATCTGAATGGGCTCCTGTTTAGTTCTCACTATCTCTGAATAAAATTTATTTTTTCCATTTATGTTCTTTATAAGCAAGTTAATTATCTGTTTTCTGACTACAAATCCATTTGAGTCTGGCTAAAATAGGCTCCAACGTTTATTTACAGTTTTCTTGGCCATCGAGTTAGATTTTGGGGGGGTCATGCTTTAGATATTACCATGCTGAAAGTTATTGGTTATAAAACTTTTGTATATTTTTATAACTATCTTGAGTAAAAAACTTAATGTTCTACCAATATATTTGAAAGCATGATAGACATATAAATGCAATATGATTGAGAAGTTTCTTTTTTGACATATATTTATATAAGAAAGGCTTTTTACTATGTTCCATTATACTTATACAGCTGGCTTTACCATCTCAGATCTATGGTGAACACTGAGCTTACAGAGTTTTAATGCAATCTTCCAAACTTCTATAAATTAATATAATGTGGATGTATTTACTGTATTAAAAATAAAATGAAAATGTAGGGTCTTATTGTGGATGAAACAAGAAAAAGTAAAATACTACCTTAAAGAATTCATTCAGGTGAGATGGACTAACTGAGACTAAGTTATTGCCTTTTACTCTTGGTTAAATGATAGTGTACACAGGACAGGAACGCCTGGGTGGCTCAGTCGGCTAAGTGTCTGACTCTTGATTTTGGCTCAGGTCATGATCTCACGGTTCATGGGGGCTCCACACTGAGTATGGAAAGTGCCCAGGATTCTCTCTCTCTCTTTCAAAATACATAAACATTAAAAAAAATAAATAAATAAATGATAGAGTACATAGGACAAATAAACGTGAAATCATAAGAAAATAAGATGTCCTCGCAACACTGAGATGTGCTGTAATAGCATTCATGATTTAAAAAAATGACACAAAACGTGTACGTTTCTCAAAAGAAACAGATCTAGAACTGTATGCCAAAAGTTGCGCATCTGTTTTGTTTGTAAAAGCTTGTTGGCCGACAACAATTAAGATTTGTGTGTTTTACTATGTTAATTATTTTCTGAAAAAGTTACACATCGTTTAGAAACTTATGAAGCAGTGGCTACAAGAACACTGATGAGCATTTCACTGAAAAATTTTAAATGTCATTAAAAAAAATAATAGACAGTGGAATTCAGTGTTTCACGCACAGTTGTATGAGTGTTAACACCTGGATAGGTGTATGTGGCAAAAAAAGAGGGCCAACTGACTGAGCACAGGCGAAGCCCCCTGGCGATTCACAGCTCTCTGTAATGATTGCTGCAGTGAAACCCAGCACTCGCCTAGTATATACTCCTCCCCTGCTCTGGGTCCCTGTAGAGAGAACCTTTAATGCTACTGTCACCAACCGCATCAGTTATGCTGCCAATGATCTTAGAATGATCCCTCACCAGGGTCCACTGTTCATGCCCACACTGCAGCTGTCTGTGGTGTCTGTCCTGAAGCTGTGAATGCCCACGACATTGATTTCTCTGTAAGGCTGTCTCAATCTTCCAGAGCTCCTGGCAATGTCTTTCATCATGGCCAATGCTGCTACACTGAGGCTGCCACAGTGTGCTCCTAACATTTCAAGCATCTTTTAGGAAATCCTTCCCCAATTATTTTGTTTTGTTTTGATTTGTTGACCTTTTTGTTGAGACGCCATGCCTTTTGGTCAAGGATTCTTTAGGAACTAGGCCAAATATCTGTATGGAAGGCATGGTGTGGCTCTCACAATCCTCCCTCCCAAACACCAGCCATGTGTTGCTGAGTCATTCTCTATTACTTAGAATGAGTCTTTTCATAGGATTCCCCTTGGCCCTTCAATCAACTTTAAAGGGCTCACCTCTGTTATCCCACAGACATGTCTAGGTTTGCCCAATCCTACGTGCACACGGCATCACTGGCTAGATTTTTGTATTCCCTCAAGATTAGTCACGTTTCATATTTCTATCAGGCAGTCGATAGCATTCTCAATAGACTTGATTCCCATATTTTTAAATGATAATATGGGCAAATCTTTATTTAGCACCTTCCATACAGCAGGCACTGTCCTGAGTCCTTTACAGGCATCATTTCATTCAATCCTCTCAACCCCAGGTGAGAGGTGCTTTTGTTGCCCCCAATAGACAGTTGAAGAAATGGGTACCCTGACAGGTTAAACATCTACCCAAGACCACACCAAGAGCACATACCATGGCTACACACCCAGTCTATAAAGGGATCCTCTAGATTGATTTAATTTTACCTTAAACATCGTTTTTAAATAGGCATCATTGTGTCTAATTGCATTTTTTCTAGGCTCAGCTTAGTCATTCTCACATTGTTGCTCATCTTACATTTTTTGCAGAACAGAATTTTGTTAAAGAAAATATCTCATAAGGAAGTTCACACAGTAATATTCTATAAAATGTGATCTTTCTGGAGTTTTTTATGTCCAACTTGCCCCCCGTTTGGTTAAGTGCGCTAGAAAATGCTCTCTTAGTGGGAATGAAATTGCTCTTTTAAAAGTTAGAGACAAATTCCAACAAACAGTAAAGCATTATGTCTCTTTAGACCACTAGTAGGAAACTCAGGTCAACAGAAGTGCTTCTGGAGCTCCATGGGGGAAATTATGTTTTGTGCAAGTTGGAGGGGACTCTGCCCCCTTTAACCTGAGCCAGCAGATGGCAAGTTCCACTGCCCAGGTCTGCAAATCTTCTGTCTTGTTGTTTGGCAATCTGCATGTGTTAATCATTCACCTCAAGGATTTCTTAAAGAGTTCTTATTCCCAAAATAGAGAAGTGGAAGTCAGCCTATACCACTGGGCAATAATTCCATCTCCTGTAATTTTCCCATAGGAGTAAATCTGATCAATGTCACTGTTGTTGAAATTCTACAAGTGAACCAACTATAGAGTGCAATTTCCCCCCTGGCGCCCTCCCTCTTGTTTTCGTGTACTTTGTAACTTGAGGAGAAGTTTCCATGAGGAAGCAGAGTCTATGTTGAAGTTACTGAGTGATGTATGGAAGATCTCAAACACAGAAGCTGCCTTTAGACTTGAAAAAAGAATAAAACTCTGTTGTGTCCACGATTGACCTGTGCAAGTAGAATGCTAAATGTTTTCCTTTGCAGAGGTGCTGGCAAGTTTCATTC
The DNA here is from genome assembly GCF_016509475.1 of Prionailurus bengalensis. Lineage (NCBI taxonomy): Eukaryota > Metazoa > Chordata > Mammalia > Carnivora > Felidae > Prionailurus > Prionailurus bengalensis. The sequence continues at coordinate 48,399,960 of NC_057343.1, forward strand.
CCTCAGGTGAGGATCTCACAAGATGCCCACTGTTCTCCACTCTGACGTCCCCATGGTGATAGAACTACCTAAATAACACTGCCCATGAGGGATTTTCATCCCTTGGCAATGATGCTCATTCATGATTGTGGGCAACATTCTTTGCTTTACTTAGGAAAAAGATTTCTTACTGTATTGATGCCTGCCTAAATACAAACTAAATATAAACCAAAAAATGGAGAATCGAGTTAACTACCCAATCATTCTGGCTAGTATTTAGCTTATTTGAAACAAAAGCCAGTAGACTTTTCATTTTTTTTCTAGAGTGTTTCCTCAAAGCCATGTAACTTTGCAAAAGTAGATAGACCTGAGATTAAAACTGTGGAAGCATTTCCCTTCCATTTCTTCTTCATTCAAGACTGTCTATTTTTCCTCTTTCCCATTTTAATTTTATTATGGAAATTAGTACAATTGTGTGGACATTTCTGAACCACACTACTTAATAGAATTAAATCAAGAAGAAGAAAAATCTTTTACGTGGAAGTTTTTCACACCTGACAGATGATGTTTACATTTATCTATTTTCTAAAAGAATTACCTGAAATCTAAGGTGAGACCTAATTTTGAAGGTCTTGCTTCAGTTACTGGTGCTTAGACTCATTGGATATATTAAGTTCCATTTAATCTTTATCTTTGGAGCCTACTTGGTTCCAAATCAAGGAGAAATTTTGATCATAAACACACTCTACTTCCATAGAAGTCAGGAGATCCCCATATCCTTTACATCAGGGACTTTTCCCTTCTCTTTATGTATAAGGTGAAATTGTGTAAAAAGGACTTGGGAGAGTTGCTAAAGTGGAATATTGGATACCTTGTATATCTTGGATCGGCATCATGTGCGGGTTCAGTCCCTGACACAGGAAAATAAAGTTTAGCTGAATGAATAGGTAAAGGATATAAGCGTCTAGAGGAAAAAAAAATTTAATTTGTTTAACTGGTTAGATTTTGCCGATATAAGCGTCTAGAGAAAAAAAATTAATTTGTTTAACTGTTAGATTTTGCCTATTGACATTTTTATTCTCAGATGAATGGCTGTGTCATTAAATGGTGGCTATTGTTCCCGCTGGGAGCTAGTCATTCTGAGGGTACACTAGAAATCGTACTATCGGTTCTTGGCTGCTCTAATGCACCCAGTTGGCGCTCCTGGCTTTTAGTTACTCATGCATCCACACAACCATGCTACAAAGTTAAAATCAGTTCTATTAATTTCCTCATTTTTAGATGAGGAATTTGCGTCACAGAGACATTTGAGTGTTTACTAAATTTGACTGATGGGAAAAGTGGAACAGAAGGAAAAAGGAACTGACATGCATTGAGTGCTTAGTACACTGAGGCATATTACACTTGGTGTTCAGTTGAAACCAAACAAGTACCTAGAGGAAGGTATTTTAACCCTCTTTTAGGCAGGAAGACTAATGTTCTGAGAAATAAAATCATTTCTTGAATATACTTAGCTAGAAAATACACGATCGATCCAATTAGCAGGCTCCCTGTGTTTTTTGCATTGTTTTTCCTCTATGCACATCTGTTTCTGTCCAAATTTCCCCTTTTTATAAGGACACAAGTCATTTTGGATTAGGACCCACACTAATAACTGCATTTTAACTTGATTATCTCTGTAAAGACTCTATCTCTAAATAAGGTCACATTCTGAGGTACTAGGAGTTACCAACATATCTGTTTTTGGAAAAGAAACAGAACTCAATCCATAACAGAATTTAACCTCACACTTTACAGAAACTGAGATATATTGTAAGCCTGTGGTGGGGCCCAGAACTCTTGGATGCTTAGGAAGCATTTCAGTTGGCATTTGATCCTGATACTCAGGCTTCACTGAGAACTGACCATTGGCAAAGGGATGAAAATAAGAGAAATAAACACAGCCAGTGCCTGACTCTAGACGTTAGAACAGGTACTATTAACATTTTCTTCCAATCCCTATCAAAATAACACCAGCATTCTTCACAGAGCTAGAACAAACATTCCTAAAATTTGTATGGAACCACAAAAGACCATGAATAGCCAAAGTAATGTTGAAAAAGAAAACCAAAGCTGGAGGCATCACAATCCCGGACTTCAAGCTATATTACAAAGCTGTAATTATCAAGACAGTATGGTACTGGAACAAAAACAGACACTTAGATCAATGGAACAGAACAGAGAACCCAGAAATGGACACACAAATGTATGGCCAACTAATCTTTTGACAAAGCAGGAAAGAGTATCCAATGGAAAAAAGACAGTTTCTTTAGCAAATGGTGCTAGGAAAACTGGACAGCAACATGCAGAAGGTTGAAACTGAACCGCTTTCTTACACCATACACAAAAATAAACTCAAAATGGATGAAAGAGCTAAATGTGAGACAAGAAACCATCAAAATCCTACAGGAGAAAACAGACAGCAACTTCTTTGACCTAAACCGCAGCAGCTTCTTACTTGACATGTCTCTGGAGGCAAGGGAAATAAAAGCAAAAATGAACTATTGGGACCTCATCAAGATAAAAAGTTTCTGCACAGCAAAGGAAACAATCAACAAAACTAAAAGGCAACTGACAGGATAGGGAAAGACATTTGCAAATGACATATCGGATAAAGGGCTAGTATCCAAAATCTATAAAGAACTTACCAAACTCAACACCCCTCCCCCCCCAAAAAAATTATCCAGTGAAGAAATGGGCAGAAAACATGAAAGACACTCTTCCAAAGAAAACATCCAGATGACAAACAGACACATGAAAAGATGCTCAACCTCACTCAGCATCAGGGAAATACAAATCAAAACCACACTGAGATACCACCTCACACTGGTCAGAATGATTAAAATGAACAACTCTGGAAGCTCAGTCATTGACAAGCCAAGAAAAGAGACCTTGAAGAGATCTTTCCCTCACAGCCCTCAGAGAGGACTAGTTCTGCTGATGCCTTGATTTTTGAATTCTCGCCTCCAGAATTGTGAGATAACAAACTTTTGTTTTTTAAGCCACTCAGTTTGTGATAGGTTGTTACAGCAACCCTGGGAAACCAATGCAAGTCTCATTTAAGCTTTATCTCTGGAGTCAACTTGGTTGCATATGGAGGAGAAATTTATGATTGTAAGTGCAGTCTATTTTTGTAGAAGTCAGGTGAAATTGCACACAGGATATCCAGATGGCAAACAGACACATGAAAAGATGCTTGACCTCACTCATCATCAGGGAAATGCAAATCAAAACCACAATGAGATACCACCTCACACCACTCCAAATGGCTAAAAGGAACAACTCAAGAACTGATAGATGTAGGCGAGGATGCAGAGAAAGGGGAACCCTTTTTCACTATTGGTGGGAATGCAAACTGGTGCAGCCACTCTGGAAAACAGTATGGAGGTTCCTCAAAAAGCTAAGAATAGAACTACCCCACCACCCAACAATTACATTACTGAGAATTTGCCCAAAGGTTACAAAAATGCTGATTCAAAGGGACACATGCACCCCAATATTTATACCAGCACTATCAACAATAGTTAAATTATAGAAAGAACCCAAATGTCCATCAACTGATGAATGGATAAAGAAGAAGTGGTATGGGGCACCTGGGTGGTTCAGTTGGTTAAGTGACCAACTTCGGCTCGGTCATGATCTCATGGTTCATGAGATCAGACCCTATATCAGACTCTCTGCTGTCAGCGCCGAGCTTGCTTGGCATTCTCTGTGTCCCTCTCTCTCTGCCCCTCCCCTGCTTGTGCATGAACTCTCTCTTTCTCAAAAATAAATAAGCATTAAAAAAGTGATATATACAGAGAGAGTATGTATATATGCGTGTATACATATACATATACACACACACCACACACACACATGCACACAATGGAATACTACTTGGTGATCAAAAAGAATGAAATCTTGCCATTTGCAACAATATGGATGGAACTGGAGGGTATTATGCTAAGTGAAATAATCAAAGACAGAGGAAGACAGGTATCACATGATTTCACTCATAAGTGGAATCTGAGAAACTCAACAGAAGAACACAGAGGAAGGGAAGGAAAAATAAGATAAAAACAGAGAGGAAGGCAATCCATAAGACACTCTTAAATACAGAGAACAAACTAAGGGTTGCTGGAGGTGGGGTGGAGGGATGGGTTAAATGGGTGATGAGCATTGAGGAGGACACTTTTCAGGATGAGCACTGGGTGTCATATGTAAGAGATGAATCACTGGGTTCTACTCCTGCAGCCAAGACTACACTATATGGTGACTAACTTCAATATAAATAAAAAATACATTTAAAAAGAGTCTCATTAGTTATCAGAAATATTAATATTACAAAACAGAAAGTATGTTAATAAAGTGATTTATTGAAAAAAAAATTTCTCCTGGTTGAAAGGTATGCTGCATCTGTCCTATTCATGAGACCCCAGGAAGCAAAAGGACATCTTGCTTGGCTCCCCTTCCCCCGAGCTTCTAATCCCATTGACACAGTGGTTGACACCCCTTCCCATGCTGGAGCAGTGCTGAGGGTAGGCTTCTATTATAACTGGAGGAGCTCTGTTGGTCTGCTACTTAAGCAGGAAGATCTGAATTGGTTTCTCTTCCTTATGCTCTTCAGATCCAGCACTGTAACAGCTGGTTTCCACACTACTTGTGCTTATCTATCAAACAGTGATAAGGTGCATTCCTTCCGAGAACGGCTGCCTTCCCATTCTGCCTAGGTGGCATGAAAGATCAGTGTAATTTGGATATTCACTTGACCTACTGACGTGGGACACAAGGCAGAATCCAGGAGATACTTTTAGTACACAGATATTCATTCAGGTGTAGATTTATCTGGAAATAACTTCAGTGGTCAAGGACATGTGTTCTCTGTAATAAGATTGAAAGCTCACAAGAAAAATGATAAGCAAGATCTCTAGGGCCAAATTGGTGGTAAATATCACATTGTTATCTCTGGTGATAATTTGCTGCTTATTATGGGATGTGCACTATAATGGTGACGGCTGAGTGAGGAACTGAGAGAAACTGGAATATGCTAAAATGAGGGAAGGGTTATTGTTTTGCATATGTGTGTGCCCACATATGCATGAGAGAGAGAAGGGAAGGGAAGGGAAGGGAAGGGAAGGGAAGGGAAGGGAAGGGAAGGAAAAACTTGTAGAAGTATTTTTGACACATTCATGATCTGCTCCTAGAATGTATGAAGATGTAATTAAGTCAACAAAATCTCCTGAGAATCTTCAATTCAGGAAAATCTCTGTGTTTGTTTGTTTGTTTTTACCCCAGGACTCAAAAAGCCATAATTCCTAAAGGTAGAGGATTTCCTAGTAGTTGGAAACATAGTCAGAGATTCCAAATCCCCCTAAAGTCTGACTTCTTTCATTTACCTGATGTCCTATCTGCAGATCCAACTCCCCCTAATGCTGGACAGAAAGAATAACCTCATTATTATTCTTTCAAATGTGAGATCCACTCCCAACTCTGACTGGTGAGGCTTCTGGACCCTTGTATGTCTCAGATGAAGAACCACGTCAGAACACAATCCAATGACCTCCACATTTACATGAGAGATGCACGCTAATAGTTGTGGGTGTGTTGACACTTCACAGTCTCAGTGATGTTTTTTACTCATCCATAATATTGTTGCCAGTGTGGATTGTGACCATTAGGTTTTCGGCCTTATGAAGCTTAGGATATGATGTCTACTTACTACTTTAGGAGGGACTGATTTGGGAGGGACTCACAAACCAAGTGCTAAAGACCCAGGACTCAGTCAACCAGGTGTTAGTATCCATATGGCTCTCCTTCTCCCAGCTCCTGATCGTCCACAGGTATCATCAGTGACTAGAAGATATTAGCCCAGTTAATCCTATTTCCCAAGATCCAGCCCCACTCTTCTCTCTCCAGACTTTTGCACTCTGAACGCAGCTCATTTTCATGTGTTAATTAAGAATTACACAAGAGAGAGCAAGATGTAGATTTTACTCTTTCAGTCATTTGCCTGAGTGCTATTAAAGTAACTATTTCTCTTTTTTATGCAGTACTTATCCACACATATTTGTCTTCTTTGGAAAATGATTCCTATAACTGTGCTCCTTACTCAAGGTGAGTTTTTTTTTTTTTTTTGGCTTTCTAATAATTTAATTATTTTATGTTTTAAAATGTTTAAAAACACTACTAGAATATGAGTTGGTTCAGAAAGAGGTACATTTTCCCAATGTTTCAGTCAACAGGGTGAAAATATTTTGCCCTATTTATCCAATTGTCTAGATTTTTGTAGTTTTTTTCTATCTGATTTAATTTACACCAGACTCTCTGATAAGGCATGAGGGTATGAGAAAGCTGTGAAATAGAGAAAAAAAGTATAGCAATAAGTGATATGTAACTAGTAATATGCTAAATTGTGGGGGTGGGGTGGGGGTTATGATATGTTTCTGTGTCTGTAATATCTTTATCCATTGTGTCTCCTTTGATCTGGGAAGGTTGGGACCGGTTTATTATCCATTAAAGAAACCAGCCAATTGTGGGTGTAAAAAGAATGCACATGTATATTTTATTTAGTCATATAGGAAAGAACCTGGTTTTGAAGGTGATGATATTATTTTCAAAGAAATCATATATTTCCCTAAGGGGCATTTTTGATAACAAGTAACCACTCCACTTCTGGGCACACAGCCCTGTAGATATAAAAAGAAAGCGAGTCTTGGCATTAGTTGTGAAAAGCTGTACATATGGAACAAAAGCAAAACTTCCAAGTAGCAATTGTTCAACAATATGCAAAATGCAGGAAAAACTTCACTGACTTCCCAGAGGGAAAAATGTAAGGATTTAGGAATAGAATTAATACACCCTTTTTTAGGTCTTTGAATTAGAAACGTTCATCAAAGTGGAGTAAGGAGAATCTAGAATATTTATGCAATAAAGGCACAGGTTTCCTTATATTTTGGGTCAAACAATGTTTTAGCTAGTCCATAATGGTAGCCATGCAAACTGTCACTGAAAGGATTGACACAGGGTTAAAGAAGTCATAAGTTCATATTTAAAAAATTGTGAAATCTAATAAAATCTGAATTAATTACATGTGAAAAGTGAGAATAAGTCAAAATGTGCATCTGATCATATTGTGGTCACAATCCACATTAAGGGACGTCTGAAAGTGTAGCAGTAAGAAGCAACAGTGATAGAACCTTAAGGTTGCAGATTATGTGCTGTGATACCCGGCTCCCTTTTCCTCTGTGCATTATTCCTAAATCAGGTTACGATAATATTGACTAGCGAACTGTGGAGCTGTTTCCACACCTAGCATTGCTTGCTTTCTAGTTCTATCTTTAATATTACAGAGTAGAAAGTTAGCTCTGCAGAATGTAAAGCTACAAGAAAGAAAATTAGAGCCAGATGGGGGTGGAGGGTGGGTGGGAAGTATCCAGGAATTATAGTTCTAGACAAGCTTGAAATTGTTTCTAAAATATCTCATTAAAAACAAACAAACAGGGGTGCCTGGGTGGCTCAGTCAGTTAAGCTTCCAACTTCTGCTCAGGTCATTATCTCCTGGTTCCTAAGTTTGAGCCCCGCATCGGGTTCTGCACTGACAATGCAGAACCTGCAGCCTGCTGGGGGTTGTCTCTCTCTCTCTCTCTCTCTCTCTCTCTCTCTCTCTGCCCCTTGCCACTTGCATTCTCTCTTTCTCTAAATAAATAAATAAATACCCCATAAAACAAACAAACAAAAAAACCTTGAACCTAAATTCGGCTTGTACAACCCTTCTTGCAATTGTCCATTAAGACCATGCAGGATCCAAGGAACACCACCAGCAATGCCCAGCGTCAGAGCCACATGTTTGCTGTCCCCTAGCAGCCCCTCAGTAGTGAGGTCTCACCCTACATGAAGCTGTGTACATTTCTTGAATAAAATGAGTTTCCATGCCTGAGCACACACCCACTAAAAGTGAATCAGAAATGTGTGAAATGACAACGGCAGAAAACGCGTATGTAATGAGATTTAAAAATTGGCCTATAAGCAAGCAAAGAACTGACTGCAGAGATCAGATATTCAAGGAAATATGGATGAGCTTACTGTATTGACTGTTTTCATGTTTCTGGAATGTATTTTAAATTAATTCCTACCTAAGTGCACTTAGAACTCACGTCAGGTGGCACCATTACTTTCTAATCCACAGTAGACCCAAAGAAGAGTCAGAGATCAGAAAGGAAATGCTTGTGTTTCTTGAGGAACACGTATGCGGGTAGGAGAAGGCACTCACTTGCTACACACATCATTAATTCGGGCTTCATTAAAATACTATGTTCACAGGGCGCCTGGGTGGCTCAGTTGATTAAGCGTCCAACTCTTGATTTCACTCCAGTCGCGATCTCCTGGTTCGTGAGTTTGAGCCCCACGTGGGACTCTGCACTGAAAGTGTGGAGCCTGCTTGGGATTCTCTCTCTCCGTCTCTCTCTGCCCCTCTCCCACACATTCCCTCTCTCTCAAAATAAATCAACATTAAAAAAAATTTTAAATACTGTGTTCACTTTGAAGTCTCATAAATGAGATGTAACTTGGAAGACTATGTAGTCATTCCTTTAAAAAAAAAAAACTCTCAGTGAATAAAAGCTAACTTTATTGCTGTCATCTATGCTGGAAGCCTGAAGAAGAATAAAGGATATATATTATTTTGATGTTACTCTGTTCACTGAAATAAATACAAGAGGATAATTAAGTCAATGCAATTTAAAAAGCAGTGCAAAAAAAGGGTAAGCCTTATAAAGAATATACTTGCTTTACTAGTTGTGCAACTTGTAACTTTTAGTAAGGAAGTTTATTTTTTGGAGGCAATTTAAGAAATAGCAATTCAGCTGACTTTATGGTTTTCATATACTTAAGATTTAAGGGTAATGGTGGGCAACATGACCTCTTGAGTTATTTCCAAGCCCCAGTGACAAGTAAGGTTTAAATAGAGGTAAAATTTATTAAAAAACACCATAGGAAATACAAACATATGCAAATGTCCAACTGGCCCCAGTAACACTCATTAATATGTTAAATATAAAGCAAAATGATGCCTTAATATTGCTGATTTATTTTCATAAGACCACTCATGGAAGATGTATTACTGTAGAAGGTTAAAACGGCCTCTTTGGATGCACAATTCAATACAACAGTCAAGGAAAATCCAACCACAGTCCATCTCAACTGACTTGGATGTTGACATTCTTATTTGAGTGGCTATACTGCAAATGCATATTTCAAATCAAGAGCGTTTGCCAAATGAATTAGAGGATAACTGGACATGTTTTGGAATAACAATGTGACGACTGAAAATATTCTGACCTATAATTTTGTTTGTTTTTCTAGACTCACAAACTCAGGCCAAATCTTATCATCATCATTAATTTATTGATTCAACTGTGTACCAAAACTATTTGCAGCACTGAAGATTCAGTGGTGAGCAAATCAGACAAAAATCCCTACTTTAGACTTCTAGCTCAATAGGGAGTTTAAATACTTGTAAAAGAAGACAGTCAATAAATGAATAAATTAATAATGTAATCTGAGGGTCTCATGGACTCAATGAAGGAAATAAACAAGGTGATTTGATAGAGAGCAATTGGGTGGGGTTGAAGGAGGTAGAGTCAGGGGCTACTAATTGCATAGTCATGGATGACCTGGCCCAGAAATCAGGAAGGCTGGATTTTTACCCAACTTCTGCCACCAACCAGCTGGTTGGCCTCAGACAAGAAACATCTGTCAAATGAGCAGCTTGGTTAGACTAAATCCAGGAGTTTTTAACAGTCTATGATAGGCAGAATGGCCCCCCTAAATATTATCCCCTAATCTTTAGGCTCCCCTAATCCCTGGAACCTGTGAATACATTGTGTTACAGGGTGCAAAGGGTTTTGCAGATGTGATTAAGGTTAAGGACCTTGAGATGGGGAGATTATCCTAGATTATCTGAATGGGCACAGTCTAATCCCATTAGGTTTTTTTTTTTTTTAATTTTTTTTTTTCAACGTTTTTTTTAAATTTATTTTTGGGACAGAGAGAGACAGAGCATGAACGGGGGAGGGGCAGAGAGAGAGGGAGACACAGAATCGGAAACAGGCTCCAGGCTCCGAGTCATCAGCCCAGAGCCTGACGCGGGGCTCAAACTCACGGACCGCGAGATCGTGACCTGGCTGAAGTCGGACGCTTAACCGACTGCGCCACCCAGGCGCCCCTAATCCCATTAGTTTTAAAAGTAGAAAAATTATTTTGGAGCTGGGGGACTTTATCCGCTGTTGCTGGAAGGGTCCCATAGGGAACGCATGAGAAAGAATCCCTGCATCCTCTAGGAGCAAAGACCAATCCTCAGCTAACGGCCAGCAAGCAAATGAGAGCCTAAGTGCTATAACTCAAGGAACTGAATTGAACACATAACCTGAAGCAGATTCATCACGGAATCTCCCAGAAGGAAATGGAACCCAGCCTTATGAGTATCTAAGCAGGGGACCTAGGTGAGATGCACTGGGAGATAATGGGTATGGTTTCAAATGGCTAAATTTGTGATAATTTGTTGTGACAGCAATAGAAAACCAACATACACGGCCACTGAGCCGTGTGACATGAGAGGTGACATGGAGTCAACCTCTACCCTCTCTCATCTTCTGTCTCTCACTCTCTTCCACCCTCAACTCCAGACAATTGGTAATTCATATCAATTTTACCTCCAAAATGTGTATTGACCCATCTTCTCATCTCCACAAATTTAACTTCATCTCTCAACTGGAGTGTCCCAGAACTGGACCCTCTACCTCTGTCTTATTTTGACTCTTGATCCCCAATCTGACCTCCAAATTTTTACTTTAAAATTTACTTTAAAAATGTAATCATGACATTTCTTTTTTGCCAAATCTTTCCATAATTCTACTAAACCAACAGATTCAACTTCAGTCTTCATGGAATATAAAGAATGTCCATTGCATGGCTCTTATGTAACCCCTCCAGTGTCCTATCCCACTCTCTGCCTTATTATTTATGCCTTCATGATGGAGAAGTGTGATTTTCCTTAAGTATAACCCTTAGACTCAGGCACACAGGGTATCTGTTTTACGATTTCTGCTTTCCAGGGGCCTGGTTCTGATGCTCTCTGGTCTTCCTCACAGATGAGCTGTCCAGGTGACCAAGGAAGAATTCACTCACAGTCTATCCTTCCTCCTTGTGAACTAGACTACTGATGTCTGCTCTCTTGAATTCCCTGGACAAATTACCCAAGGTTTGTGCTCCAAACAATAGACTAATGACCCTGGGCAGGTCTGAGGTAGGTGGGCTGGGGGCAAATCTTACCACTGTTTCTGAAGAAAGGGAGGTGGAAGATGGAGCCAGGGGTGAGAAAAGAGAAAGGTAGGCTACAGGCTAAGGGCTGACTCTCTCTTCACAGTCACATTTCTAGCCTGGAATTCCAACAAGCTCCAGTATTCCCACATATAGCTTGGCCTTCTAGGATGTTATGAAGGAACATTTGTCAAGGTAGGAGGATAAAACATATGTAGCAGGGTGTTACCATGTTTTATTACTTCTATATATTTAGACATAAGGTATGTAGCCTCCATTTTTACCCTTGCTTTGATCCCTGTAAATGTCCCCCCCCCCCATACCATGTCTTCATGTTGTTTCCTCCTGTGGAGGACCTACTCACCATTCTTCACCTGCCCAACTCTTACACATGGTTCAAGATTCAAGTCAGTGATTGCCACCTCCAGGAAGTCTCCAGTGATTCTCAAGTGCCCCTTCCCTGTCAACGTGTGCAAATGTGAAGTTATTAATTAAGTCTCTCCTACACTGTAAGATGAAGAACAGAGACTACATTTTATTCATTTTGTTGTCTCATTACCATAGTGTCTGGTACATGGTGTGGGTTTAATTAAGGTTTATTGAACTGAAAACTGAAAGCAAATGGTCCATTCATAACACATTCAACAAGTATTTATTAAGGAATAAAATAGCACAAAGTGGGAAAGAAAATATGTGTGTGTGTGTGTGTGTGTGTGTGTCTGTGTGTGTGTGTCTGTGTGTGTGTGTAGGTAGGTAGGGGAACAGATGTGGCAAACACATCTTCCTAGGTAACACAATAGTAATAGTTGACATTTCTTGAACACTAACCATTTGCCAGAAAGTTCACTAAGTATTTTACAGTTACAGTTAACTCTTGCAAGTCTACGAGGTAGGAACTATCATGATCTTCATTTTATAAATGAGGAAACAGAGGTATAGAGAGGTTAAATGACTTGCCTACAGACCCAAAGCCAGTTGGTGATAGAGCCTGGAGGGACTCCAAAGCCTGAGCTTAAACTATCAGGACATGCTGCTTCCTGATGCCTCCTACACATATAGAGAGTAGACCCACAGTGCCTTTTTAAAAAAAAAAAGAGGATACCAAAGGTAGCCTTCAAGGGCATGTGTAAATGTTAGCTGGAAATTAATTGCATGGACTTCAGGAATAAATATAGGAACATCTGAAATGTGTAAATAATAATAACACTGCAAAGTAAGAAGAAAAACTTGGATTAAAATAGGAAATGATAATGTACTCTGCTGCAAGTGAGCTGGGGGTGTGTCCCTAAGGAAGCTGGGAGGTCCTGTCTAGAGGCCCTCACTACAGTAGAATTTCTGGAAGCTTCATAACACAGGATGTAAGATGGGAATGTATGGGGGCTGAGTTGGTCTTCAAATCCAAAATGTAATACCAACACGAGTTTTACATTAAAATGTTTCAAGACATAAATTGTTCTTCACAACAGTTTTTCATTTAAAAGAGGAGTTGCCACGTTTCCTAAAATGATATTTAAGGCCACTTTACATGTCAACTTATTGGATCAAATCATTATTTTTTAGTGGAATTCAGAAAAGCAACTATTTTACCATTTGGGAAAACTACATTTTATGCCAAATAAGCAGTAATATTTCGAGTGGGCAAAAAGTCACCCAGGGACTCTTTTGTACAAGAAATTTCTCTGTAAGTGAACTTAATGTTTATTTCTATTTGTTACAATTGAACTTGTGCGTTGTTGTTCCACAGGACGATGGAGAACTTGGTGAGGTTGTTTGGGGCCTGTCTGCCCAACACTGCTTCTGTATCCAGTCATGAAAGCTAGAGATGCTGGAAACTTTCTCCCTCTCCAATGGCAGAGGACTCAGATCCACTTTGCTCTTGGACGTTCCAACTGCATCCCTGGTTTCTATGGCATTTGCTAGACGCTTGACTAAGGAAAAGCAGATCACTGGCCCCCTTCTCAGAAACCAACAATATGTAAGTTCTCTGCATCTACTTTCTGAATTTCTCCTTCCTCATCCCAGATAATCTTTATCTAGCTTAGGGCAAGAAGTCTTGCTCTTACATCATTATGCATTGTTCCAAATCTTTTGTCTCATTCCAGGGTCTAGGTTTATAAGATACCAAAGCCAAGAATAGACTTTCTCAACTTGATAATTTCTTGTCTCTTTTGGCACTGTGTACAAGAAGTTTCCAATCTGCCTGGGCTAAAGGAACAGCCATAGGAGTGAAGAAGAGGTAGGGATGCCTTAAAATTTACAAAACATTACATCACTGCCATAGTTCGGAGACAAACATCAGACAGGGAGTCAGGAGATTGGGAGTTTGCTCATGTGATCATTTCTTTTCTGGGACTTGGTTTCTTCATTGATGTAATGAGAAGTAAGAGGAGATGATTTTCCATGTTTTCTTTGGACTCTAGCAATGCTACTTTAACTTGAGTTTTTAATCTGGTTCTGTGCCTTTAAAACTCTGTGATCATATATTCATGGTAATGAAGGGCACCATGATTTGCACCTTACTCCCACCCATCTAGAAGTAGGTTCCTGGCACCCAGGTTAAGAATTATTTAATTGAGGCTAGTATCTAATTTCCAGAGCTAAAATATTCATATAATGGATATGTCTTATATAACTTAAAATTTTAATTCCCTAAAATTTGACTTTAAATATAGCTTTCTCATCATGCTCTTTTAATGTGTATTATTAGCAATATTCCTTATTTACTTCTATGAACTTTTTAGTTTCCTTGTTTTTAGAACTGAGAAAAAAAGTTGACAAGGTCAGTGAGTACCTGACTGAGAGGTGTTTTGCAGAAGAATTACAATTATATTACGAACATTTTGAAAAGTGACTTGCTTTCAGAAATTGTGAACTATTTTAAACAAAGTCTCCAATTTTAAAAATAAATGACTTGCACTAATCCATCAGACACGGTCAAGTGTACTTCTGACAATACATTCTAAAATCCAGCAAGAAAAACAGCGACCAAGTAATATAATAAAAGAATAATGACTGGCTTCTAGGCCACCAAGAGAAGGAGAAATGAAGTTATATTATAAATACCACACAATGCTCTACATCAGTGTGGCAGAAAGTCTATTTATGTTGCCTGCTAGCTCCCTTGTTATTATTTTGTTCCTACTAACATAACTGGGATGTTATATATAGTATATGTGCTATAAAACACCAAGGCCATGCTTTTAGTTTTCAGACAGTATGAAAAGAAAATCCAAATAAAAGTCTAATTTCAGCCTTGACACCAATTACTCCTGTGACTTTAAGAAAGTCTTTTAACTCTATTTGCATTGAGAATTTAAATGAATTCAGGGGCTCGTGGGTGGCTCAGTTGGTTGAGCTACCTACTTCGGCTTCCACTCAGGTCATGATCTCACAGTTCATGGGTTTGAGCCGCGCGTCGGGCTCTGTGCTGACAGCTCAACTCGGAGCCTGGAGCCTGCTTGGGATTCTGTGTCTCCCTCTCTCTCTCTGCCCTTCCCCCACTCATGCTCTGTCTCTCTCTCAAAAATAAATAAACATTAAAAAATTTTTTTAAATAATTTAAATGAATTCAAATGCTAGCCTTAAATGAAAATTGTTTGATTCTGTCCTTTTTCCTTAGCCATAAATAGGAACCATAATATCTGTACTATCTATTTCAGAGTTGATATGGGAATTAAAGTTTTGTTTTGTTTGTTTGTTTTTTACTCAAAAGCAAATGTAATTTTGCATTCATTCATTCATTAACGTTTATCACCTCAGGAGGCCATTAGGTCCATGAGGGCAGGGAGGGTGTCTGTCTTACCCACTGATGTTTTCCAGGACCTAGCGCAGTGTATGGAACGTTACAGACTCTCAATTCATAAATCTATTAAGTGAGAAGCCTCAACCTAACATGGGTAATTTACACATGGGCAACACCTCAACCCTGCTTTCTCAGAAGAAAAATATAGAAATATGTGGCCATGTTTTGAATGAACCGTTGGCAAAAAAAAAAAAAAAAAAAAAAAAATCAAACTTTTCTAAAAGAGAAATACTCTAAATTTGTGCTGCCCGAAGCATTGTGCGCACAGACCAGTCACAACAGCATCAACTGAGAACAAGTTTGCAATGCAAATTCTCTTTCCTCACCCCAGACTTACTGACAGAAACTCGGGAGTGGAGGCCAGCAATCTGTATCTTAACAGGCCTTCTGGTAATTCTAATATACACTGATGTTTGAGAACCACTGTCTCAAACAATTGTCTTCACATTTCTTCTTTATGTATCATGTCTTCTATGTCTCTCAGCTTAGCTTAATATAGTCAGCCCAAGGTTCTCCAGTTTCATCTTAGAAAATAATAATCAAATCAACAACAACAACAATAAGAGTAAATGCTCTTGAGTACTTACTATGTCCTAGGCCTTCATTGTAGCCCAGAAGCCTCTTACAAACTTATTAGCAAAAAATATTATCTTATCTATTTCATATGTCAGAAAACCAGGATTTTATTATATTTTCCTACGGTCAATAAGCCAGTGTTTGAAATCTCAGTAGCCCGATGCCAGAGCTGGGCTTTTAACTGCTGTGTGAGACAGATTCAATGGCAAGCCCCTGCCTGAAGGTAAACCCCTTCTGTTTTGAATCCCAGCCATACAATGAGGGGCACGTGTGAGCAAGTCTATGCAGCTGACCCAACTCCACGTTCACATAGAGAGTGAAGCACCTTCCCAGGAGAAGGGTCACGGGATGCCTGATGTTGAGGTCAGGTTTTTCCTTAAGAATTATCTTTGGATCTTTTCTCATGCAAGGGTGAAATTGTTTAGTGTTGTCCACATAAACTTTGGCGAGTGCCAAAAACTATGATCATTTTCGGTTTGGCAGAGTTGCTACTAATCAGTCATTTCTGGAAATACTTAGACAATGGTATCCGTTGTTTCTTGAGATTTATTTTCTCCCTCATCAATCTCAAAAGAGAGCTTAGAAAATGGAAGAGAGGAATATGTTAAGGCAGGATCTGGGAAGGGAGGCGGAGGAAATGTGTCACATGTTGGTGCTTGGTCCTCAGATGTTGGTGCTTGGTCCTCAGTCTTCTCCCTGCAGGTGTAGGAGCGGGAAGGCACACTGAGATCCACCTGGTCAGAGTCTCAGCAGAGAGCATGCAGTCGAGGTGCCAGTGGTGGCTCTGGAACTGGATGTGTGCCCTTGGGGAAGCTTATCTACTCCACTAGGTGGAAGAAGTCTGAGGCTAAATGGCACCTGTGGCAGCATGATTGCTACTGAAAAAAAAGGCAAGGACAAGCAGATGGCTCATGCTCAGGAGGCAACAGCTGATGGAGCTCCCAAGGAGAATTTGTCCTAACAGAGGTGGCTTCCTCTGAGAGCTCTCCTGGGGACTTGCCTATTCCACACCATCCCAGGGGGTCTCTTCCAGGGACCTAGCCCCCATGGCAGTTGGAAAGACCAAAGAGCTACGTTGACTGAGTGTTTACAGTGAAAGGCATTTTGCTACTCACTTTACAGATCTAATCCGGTAGAACTTCCCCAAATATCTATTTTACCCTGAGATTTAGAGATGTTAATTAACTTGTTTAGGATCATCAGCTGGTAGGAAGTACAGCCACTCAGATGTCTCTGATTCTGTTTTGTTTTGTTTTGTTTTGTTTGTTTTTAATATGAGATGCCATCTCTTAAAATGATGGGAGGGAGAGAGGAGAACAGGGAGTTTTAGGGAATAGGGCTATTTCCACAGACTAAATAGGAAACTTTTGAGTGAGATTAGACCTCTTCAGTTGCTTGAATTATTGCTTTTTTAAGTGATCTTTTTGGAGTCTGATTACATCTCTGGTTGGAAATAATAAAAAAGTAGCCTATGGATTTAGATAATCACTATATTAATAAAATATAGAGCATATTATTATATATTATTCATAATATACATATGAATCCTTCTGTGTTTCCCAAAAGTATCTGTCTGGAGGTAAAAATGAGATCATAATGACAATTTCTTCTTTGGCTTTTGGCTTTCATACTCATGTACTATTATAGGCCCCCTCACGACCTCCTTCAGTTCTTATGGAGTCTCCAAGGGTATCTCATGTGGGCTCACTAGGAAGTAATTCTTCTCATCTACTGTATGATATCCGCTATTTTCTTCTTTCCTGATCTGGTGATGTTAGCGGTTGGGTCCTCTATGCTACACGCAGAGTTGCTTGAATTGGGTTCATTCTCTCACAGGCACCCGGGCCTACCTGGAGGGCACAGATGGCTCTCCGGTGCCCTCAGAGCTGCCAGTGCTTCTGGCACGACTCCCGTGTCATGGACCAGATTGACTGCTACCAGGAAGCAGGAACATGCCAGCTTTTGTCCACCAGAGGCATTCTTCGTAGACCAAATCCATGGCTAACATCGGTCTCATGATGTACCTCATGCTTCCATGTAAGGAGACATTTCTGTGGCGTGGATTTTCCCACCAATGTGTCACATGTGACCAGACGTGTCTGAAATCAGTAATGTACACTGAGTAGATTCAAACGAGGACACACCTGCACACATATACACCAGGAACACTACATACATAAGTGGTCCAGCATTGTTGAAGAGCTGCAAGGAAAAATCAAGGTTGTATAAAATGTAAGGTAGTAAAGACTGCACTTTCCAAATATGTAATTATGCTAATTTATTTTTAACCCTGAGTACCTTGGCCAAGATTTAGGAAGATGAGAAAATCCTATTAGAATAGGACACATAAAATACATAACAGGAAAATGTTCAAAAGATATGTACTTATGCTCGTCTCATAAGTGATTTCCACAGGAGGCATGAAGCATTTCATTTCTGTCAGAATGGGGTATCTCTTGTTATGACCAAGATGCCCTCAAATACCCAAATACCCAAAGGCCCAGTCAGCCTTCACTGCAGGTTTCCTGATATTGATAGAGTAAAGGCAAAAATCCCACAGAAGCTAGGGTACTGCACCCTGACACGCTGAGTCTTGGGTTCTGAAGTCCAACACCAACCTCCAATGAGCTGGACGGGGTGAAGCAGAGAGGACTCCTTTGCCCTACACTAATAAGACATAAACATGATGCTAACTAAAAGAAGCCAGACACAAATAGCCACATATGTATACTTTTGTGCATATGAAATGTCCAGAACAGACAAACCCACAGAGATATAAAGTAGATTAGGGATTTCCAAGGGTGGAGGGATGGGAAATTGTGAAGCAACTTTCAGTGGATAAGAGGTTTCTTCTTGGGGTGATGGGAATGTTCTGGACTTAGTGACAATGGTAGCACAACATAGTAAATATAGGCAAAACCACTGAACTGCACACTTTAAAACGGTGAGCTTTCTTATGTGAATTATATCTCAATAAAATTTTTAAAAAAGTAAAAGACTTGGTTTACAGCAGATCTCAGAAGCTATTTCATTTTCTTCTCTGTCCCCCATTCCAAAGCCAAAACTCAGCTCAGCTCTACCGCTATAATGGAAGGAGACACTAGAGTCATATCTTTCAGCTAGCAACAGGGAAAAATGAAATCAGAAAACAAACAAAAAACAGTATGACAAAAAGAAAGCTGAATATACAAGCAGTATGTTTACCTAGTGTCCAGGACCAAGTTGGCTTAAGCTGGGAATGAGAAGAAGTCTTAGATTGGCTACCAAACTGGAGGAAGAGAAGACATCAAAGGAGGGAGCCCCAGAACCAGAGCGAGATCAGAAGATCCTGTATCTTCCTGTAAGTGAGCAGCCCTGGCCCTTGGCTGGAAGGAACTGAGAGAGAAGGTGGCTGTATGGATGTGGGCCGTGATACTTATCCCTTAAAAAACATGTTCCACTCAATGTCTTGGGATCAGACAGACCCACATCAGAATTTCTTCTCTAGGGATAGAATTGACAACCTATGTGGGACCATAGCCCCCACCTGGGATTTCCTGGACCCATATACCCTGAACTATTTTCTTCCTTGCATTTATCACCATCTAACAGTATCTATCTCTCTATCTCTATCTATCTCTCTATCTATCTATATCTATTTCTATATCTATACACACATATCTAGATAGATACAGGTAGATAGATAGATACACACATATATATACACACATTGTTTAAAAACAGAACAACAAGCCCCAAATGGAGTTCCTTGCCCCTATGAAAGCCCGCAAAGCAAGAATAAACTGCATTTTCAGCCACTCCTAGGAATGTAACCTTTAAGCAGTCAACTTGGAATGACTTGATCAGCACTAGTGAAGGAATGTGTGTGATAGACCCCCATCGGTCTCCCAGAGGAAGGTACTTTGCCTGAAATAATCCTTTTATTTATGACTTCCTTGACCTACCCTCTTTCTGCCTTTCAAAACCTTCTATTTTTTACAACCCTCCGAGCTCTCTTCTCTTTGCTGGATGAGATGCTGCCCGATCCATGAATCACTGAACAAAGCCAATTAAATCTTTAGGTTTCCTCAGTTGAATTTTGTTTTTTAACAATATTAGCTTATGTATGTATGCATGTGCATGTGTTTGTTTCTCTGAACACAGAAACTGTTGCGTTCACTGCTATATCCCAGAGCCCGAGACACTGCCTGCCACACAGTAAGTGCTGAATAAATATTTCTTGAATGAATAAATGTAGGGATAATGTCAGAGGACCCAGAGCCCTTCTACTTCAAATTCTGGAAAAAAGAGGATGAGAGAGATTACAGTTGATTTCCCACCATCCCTGGTGAGAAGTATTAGATTAAACAAAGAAAGTTTTCCCTCTTTGCAAATTGAACTTGTGATTTGAGTTTCATAATCACTCACAAAATAAAAGTCCAGTTTGGAGACATTTATACATTCCTGAGTAGCTGTCAACTTTTTTTTTTTTTTTTTTTTTATGAAATTTATTGACAAATTGGTTTCCATACAACACCCAGTGCTCATCCCAAAAGGTGCCCTCCTCAATACCCATCACCCACCCTCTCCTCCCTCCCACCCCCCATCAACCCTCAGTTTGTTCTCAGTTTTTAACAGTCTCTTATGCTTTGGCTCTCTCCCATTCTAACCTCTTTTTTTTTTTTTTTCCTTCCCCTCCCCCATGGGTTCCTGTCCAGTTTCTCAGGATCCACATAAGAGTGAAACCATATGGTATCTGTCTTTCTCTGTATGGCTTATTTCACTTAGCATCACACTCTCCAGTTCCATCCATGTTGCTACAAAAGGCCATATTTCATTTTTTCTCATTGCCACGTAATATTCCATTGTGTATATAAACCACAATTTCTTTATCCATTCATCAGTTGATGGACATTTAGGCTCTTTCCATAATTTGGCTATTGTTGAGAGTGCCGCTATGAACATTGGGGTACAAGTGGCCCTATGCATCCGTGCTCCTGTATCCCTTGGATAAATTCCTAGCAGTGCTATTGCTGGGTCATAGGGTAGGTCTATTTTTAATTTTCTGAGGAACCTCCACACTGCTTTCCAGAGCGGCTGCACCAATTTGCATTCCCACCAACAGTGCAAGAGGGTTCCCGTTTCTCCACATCCTCTCCAGCATCTATAGTCTCCTGATTTGTTCATTTTGGCCACTCTGACTGGCGTGAGGTGATACCTGAGTGTGGTTTTGATTTGTATTTCCCTGATAAGGAGCGACGCTGAACATCTTTTCATGTGCCTGTTGGCCATCCGGATGTCTTCTTTAGAGAAGTGTCTATTCATGTTTTCTGCCCATTTCTTCACTGGGTTATTTGTTTTTTGGGTGTGGAGTTTGGTGAGCTCTTTATAGATTTTGGATACTAGCCCTTTGTCCGATATGTCATTTGCAAATATCTTTTCCCATTCCGTTGGTTGCCTTTTAGTTTTGTTGGTTGTTTCCTTTGCTGTGCAGAAGCTTTTTATCTTCATAAGGTCCCAGTAATTCACTTTTGCTTTTAATTCCCTTGCCTTTGGGGATGTGTCGAGTAAGAGATTGCTACGGCTGAGGTCAGAGAGGTCTTTTCCTGCTTTCTCCTCTAAGGTTTTGATGGTTTCCTGTCTCACATTTAGGTCCTTTATCCATTTTGAGGTTATTTTTGTGAATGGTGTGAGAAAGTGGTCTAGTTTCAACCTTCTGCATGTTGCTGTCCAGTTCTCCCAGCACCATTTGTTAAAGAGGCTGTCTTTTTTCCATTGGATGTTCTTTCCTGCTTTGTCAAAGATGAGTTGGCCATACGTTTGTGGGTCTAGTTCTGGGGTTTCTATTCTATTCCATTGGTCTATGTGTCTGTTTTGGTGCCAATACCATGCTGTCTTGATGATGACAGCTTTGTAGTAGAGGCTAAAGTCTGGGATTGTGATGCCTCCTGCTTTGGTCTTCTTCTTCAAAATTCCTTTGGCTATTCGGGGCCTTTTGTGGTTCCATATGAATTTTAGGATTGCTTGTTCTAGTTTCGAGAAGAATGCTGGTGCAATTTTGATTGGGATTGCATTGAATGTGTAGATAGCTTTGGGTAGTATTGACATTTTGACAATATTTATTTTTCCAATCCATGAGCAGGGAATGTCTTTCCATTTCTTTAAATCTTCTTCAATTTCCTTCATAAGCTTTCTATAGTTTTCAGCATACAGATCCTTTACATCTTTGGTTAGATTTATTCCTAGGTATTTTATGCTTCTTGGTGCAATTGTGAATGGGATCAGTTTCTTTATTTGTCTTTCTGTTGCTTCCTTGTTAGTGTATAAGAATGCAACTGATTTCTGTACATTGATTTTGTATCCTGCAACTTTGCTGAATTCCTGTATCAGTTCTAGCAGACTTTTGGTGGAGTCTATCGGATTTTCCATGTATAATATCATGTCATCTGCAAAAAGCGAAAGCTTGACTTCATCTTTGCCAATTTTGATGCCTTTGATTTCCTTTTGTTGTCTGATTGCTGATGCTAGAACTTCCAGCACTATGTTAAACAGCAGCGGTGAGAGTGGGCATCCTTGTCGTGTTCCTGATCTCAGGGAAAAAGCTCTCAGTTTTTCCCCGTTGAGGATGATGTTAGCTGTGGGCTTTTCATAAATGGCTTTTATGATCCTTAAGTATGTTCCTTCTATCCCAACTTTCTCAAGGGTTTTTATTAAGAAAGGGTGCTGGATTTTGTCGAAGGCCTTTTCTGCATCGATTGACAGGATCATATGGTTCTTCTCTTTTTTTTTGTTAATGTGATGTATCACGTTGATTGATTTGCGAATGTTGAACCAGCCCTGCATCCCAGGAATGAATCCCACTTGATCATGGTGAATAATTCTTTTTATATGCTGTTTAATTCGATTTGCTAGTATCTTATTGAGAATTTTTGCATCCATATTCATCAGGGATATTGGCCTGTAGTTCTCTTTTTTTACTGGGTCTCTGTCTGGTTTAGGAATCAAAGTAATACTGGCTTCATAGAATGAGTCTGGCAGTTTTCCTTCCCTTTCTATTTCTTGGAATAGCTTGAGAAGGATAGGTATTATCTCTGCTTTAAACGTCTGGTAGAACTCCCCTGGGAAGCCATCTGGTCCTGGACTCTTATTTGTTGGGAGATTTTTGATAACCGATTCAATTTCTTCGCTGGTTATGGGTCTGTTCAAGCTTTCTATTTCCTCCTGATTGAGTTTTGGAAGAGTGTGGGTGTTCAGGAATTTGTCCATTTCTTCCAGGTTGTCCAATTTGTTGGCATATAATTTTTCATAGTATTCCCTGATAATTGTTTGTATCTCTGAGGGATTGGTTGTAATAATTCCATTTTCATTCATGATTTTATCTATTTGGGTCATCTCCCTTTTCTTTTTGAGAAGCCTGGCTAGAGGTTTGTCAATTTTGTTTATTTTTTCAAAAAACCAACTCTTGGTTTCGTTGATCTGCTCTACAGTTTTTTTAGTTTCTATATTGTTTATTTCTGCTCTGATCTTTATTATTTCTCTTCTTCTGCTGGGCTTAGGCTGCCTTTGCTGTTCTGCTTCTAGTTCCTTTAGGTGTGCTGTTAGATTTTGTATTTGGGATTTTTCTTGTTTCTTGAGATAGGCCTGGATTGCAATGTATTTTCCTCTCAGGACTGCCTTTGCTGCATCCCAAAGCGTTTGGATTGTTGTATTTTCATTTTCGTTTGTTTCCATATATTTTTTAATTTCTTCTCTAATTGTCTGGTTGACCCACTCATTCGTTAGTAGGGTGTTCTTTAACCTCCATGCTTTTGGAGGTTTTCCAGACTTTTTTCTGTGGTTGATTTCAAGCTTCATGGCATTGTGGTCTGAAAGTAAGCATGGTATAATTTCAATTCTTGTAAACTTATGAAGGGCTGTTTTGTGACCCAGTATATGATCTATCTTGGAGAATGTTCCATGTGCACTCGAGAAGAAAGTATATTCTGTTGCTTTGGGATGCAGAGTTCTAAATATATCTGTCAAGTCCATCTCATCCAATGTCTCATTCAGGGCCCTTGTTTCTTTATTGACCGTGTGTCTAGTTGATCTATCCATTTCTGTAAGTGGTGTATTAAAGTCCCCTGCAATTACCACATTCTTGTCAATAAGGTTTGCTTATGTTTATGAGTAATTGTTTTATATATTTGGGGGCTCCGGTATTCGGTGCATAGACATTGATAATTGTTAGCTCTTCCTGATGGATAGACCCTGTAACTATTATATAATGTCCTTCTTCATCTCTTGTTACAGCCTTTAATTTAAAGTCTAGTTTGTCTGATATAAGTATGGCTACTCCAGCTTTCTTTTGGCTTCCAGTCGCATGATAAATAGTTCTCCATCCCCTCACTCTCAATCTAAAGGTGTCCTCAGGTCTAAAATGAGTCTCTTGTAGACAGCAAATAGATGGGTCTTGTTTTTTTATCCATTCTGATACCCTATGTCTTTTGGTTGGCGCATTTAATCCATTTACATTCAGTGTTATTATAGAAAGATACGGGTTTAGAGTCATTGTGATGTCTGTATGTTTTATGCTTATAGTGATGTCTCTGGGACTTTGTCTCACAGGGTCCCCCTTAGGATTTCTTGTAGGGCTGGTTTAGTGGTGACAAATTCCTTCAGTTTTTGTTTGTTTGGGAAGACCTTTATCTCTCCTTCTATTCTAAATGACAGACTTGCTGGATAAAGGATTCTTGGCTGCATATTTTTTCTGTCTAGCACCCTGAAAATCTCTTGCCAATTCTTTCTGGCCTGCCAAGTTTCAAAAGAGAGATCAGTCACGAGTCTTATAGGTCTCCCTTTATATGTGAGGGCACGTTTACCCCTTGCTGCTTTCAGAATTTTCTCTTTATCCTTGTATTTTGCCAGTTTCACTATGATATGTCGTGCAGAAGATCGATTCAAGTTACGTCTGAAGGGAGTTCTCTGTGCCTCTTGGATTTCAATGCCTTTTTCCTTCCCCATTTCAGGGAAGTTCTCAGCTATGATTTCTTCAAGTACCCCTTCAGCACCTTTCCCTCTCTCTTCCTCCTCTGGGATACCAATTATGCGTATATTATTTCTTTTTAGTGTATCACTTAATTCTCTAATTTTCCCCTCATACTCCTGGATTTTTTTATCTCTCTTTTTCTCAGCTTCCTCTTTTTCCATAACTTTATCTTCTAGTTCACCTATTCTCTCCTCTGCCTCTTCAAGCCGAGCTGTGGTGGTTTCCATTTTGTTATGCATTTCGTTTAAAGCGTTTTTCAGCTCCTCGTGACTGTTCCTTAGTCCCTTGATCTCTGTAGCAAGAGATTCTCTGCTGTCCTGTATACTGTTTTCAAGCCCAGCGATTAATTTTATGACTATTATTCTAAATTCACTTTCTGTTATATTATTTAAATCCTTTTTGATCAGCTCATTAGCTGTTGTTATTTCCTGGAGATTCTTCTGAGGGGAGTTCTTCCGCTTGGTCATTTTGGATAGTCCCTGGCGTGGTGAGGACCTGCAGGGCACTTCCCCTGTGCTGTGGTGTATACCTGGAGTTGGTGGGCGGGGCCGCAGTCAGACCTGATGTCTGCCCCCAGCCCACCGCTGGGGCCACAGTCAGACTGGTGTGTGCCTTCTCTTCCCCTCTCCTAGGGGCGGGATTCACTGTGGGGTGGTGTGGCTCGTCTGGGCTACTTGCACCCTGCCAGGCTTGTGATGCTGGGGATCTGGCGTATTAGCTGGGGTGGGTAGGCAAGGTGCTCGGGGGCAGGAGGGGCAGGCTTAGATCGCTTCTCCTTAGGTGATCCACTTCAGGAGGGGCCCTGTGGCAGCGGGAGGGAGCCAGATCCGCTGCTGGAGGTTTGGCTCCGCAGAAGCGCAGAGTTGGGTGTTTGCGCGGAGCGAGCAAGTTCCCTGGCAGGAACCGGTTCCCTTTGGGATTTCGGCTGGGGGATGGGCGGGGGAAATGGCGCTGGCGAGCGCCTTTGTTCCCCACCAAACTGAGCTCTGTTGTCAGGGGGCTCAGCAGCTCTCCCTCCCTTTGTCCTCCAGCCTTCCCGCTTTCCGAGCAGAGCTGTTAATTTCTGACCTCCCAGACGCTAAGTCGCGCTTGCTGTCGGAACACAGTCCGCCCGGCCCCTCCGCTTTTGCAAGCCCGACTCGGGGGCTCTGCTTGGCCGGCGAGCCGCCCCTCCGCCCCGGCTCCCTCCCGCCAGTCCGTGGAGCGCGCACCGCCTCGCCGCCCTTCCTACCCTCTTCCGTGGGCCTCTCGTCTGTGTTTGGCTCCGGCGACTCTGTTCTGCTAATCCTCTGGCGGTTTTCTGGGTTATTTAGGCAGGTGTAGATGGAATCTAAGTGATCAGCAGGACGTGCGGTGAGCCCAGCGTCCTCCTAAGCCGCCATCTTGCCGCAACTCTCTAGGTCTCCCTTTATATGTGAGGGCACGTTTACCCCTTGCTGCTTTCAGAATTTTCTCTTTATCCTTGTATTTTGCCAGTTTCACTATGATATGTCGTGCAGAAGATCGATTCAAGTTACGTCTGAAGGGAGTTCTCTGTGCCTCTTGGATTTCAATGCCTTTTTCCTTCCCCAGTTCAGGGAAGTTCTCAGCTATTATTTCTTCAAGGACCCCTTCAGCACCTTTCCCTCTCTCTTCCTCCTCTGGGATACCAATTATGCGTATATTATTTCTTTTTAGTGTATCACTTAGTTCTCTAATTTTCCCCTCATACTCCTGGATTTTTTTATCTCTCTTTTTCTCAGCTTCCTCTTTTTCCATAACTTTATCTTCTAGTTCACCTATTCTCTCCTCTGCCTCTTCAAGCCGAGCTGTGGTGGTTTCCATTTTGTTATGCATTTCGTTTAAAGCGTTTTTCAGCTCCTCGTGACTGTTCCTTAGTCCCTTGATCTCTGTAGCAAGAGATTCTCTGCTGTCCTGTATACTGTTTTCAAGCCCAGCGATTAATTTTATGACTATTATTCTAAATTCACTTTCTGTTATGTTATTTAAGTCCTTTTTGATCAGCTCATTAGCTGTTGTTATTTCCTGGAGATTCTTCTGAGGGGAATTCTTCCGCTTGGTCATTTTGGATAGTCCCTGGCGTGGTGGGGACCTGCAGGGCACTTCCCCTGTGCTGTGGTGTATAACTGGTGTTGGTGGGCGGGGCCGCAGTCAGACCTGATGTCTGCCCCCAGCCCACCGCTGGGGCCACAGTCAGACTGGTGTGTGCCTTCTCTTCCCCTCTCCTAGGGGCGGGATTCACTGTGGGGTGGTGTGGCTCGTCTGGGCTACTTGCACCCTGCCAGGCTTGTGATGCTGGTGATCTGGCGTATTAGCTGGGGTGGGTAGGCAAAGTGCTCGGGGGCAGGAGGGGCAGGCTTAGATCGCTTCTCCTTAGGTGATCCACTTCAGGAGGGGCCCTGTGACAGCGGGAGGGAGTCAGATCCGCTGCCGGAGGTTTGGCTCCGCAGAAGCGCAGAGTTGGGTGTTTGCGCGGAGCGAGCAAGTTCCCTGGCAGGGACCGGTTCCCTTTGGGATTTCGGCTGGGGGATGGGCGGGGGAGATGGCGCTGGCGAGCGCCTTTGTTCCCCACCAAACTGAGCTCTGTTGTCAGGGGGCTCAGCAGCTCTCCCTCCCTTTGTCCTCCAGCCTTCCCGCTTTCCGAGCAGAGCTGTTCACTTATGACCTCCCAGACGCTAAGTCGCGCTTGTTGTGGGAACACAGTCCGTCAGGCCCCTCCGCTTTTGCAAGCCAGACTCGGGGGCTCTGCTTGGCCGGCGAGCCGCCCCTCCGCCCCGGCTCCCTCCCGCCAGTCCGTGGAGCGCGCACCGCCTCGCCGCCCTTCCTACCCTCTTCCGTGGGCCTCTCGTCTGCGTTTGGCTCCGGTGACTCTGTTCTGCTAATCCTCTGGCAGTTTTCTGGGTTATTTAGGCAGGTGTAGATGGAATCTAAGTGATCAGCAGGATGTGCGGTGAGCCCAGCGTCCTCCTAAGCCACCATCTTGCCGCAACTCCCTCAGCTGTCAACTTTTTTATTTTTCTAGTACCAGCACACTTCATAGATATAACAAAATTCGATCTGAAATTGGTGACTGGCTCTAACATATGACTCGGGTGGAGTGAATGGTGGGGGAGTCCTGGAGACTTGCAGGTTTCTTGAGGAGGATATGCGGTTTGAAAAAAGCATAAGGATTTTGAGACAACTTGCTATACTGCTTGAGGACACTGGTTTCCTCGTGGCAAGAGGATGAAGGCACACCTCAAAACACTTCAAATTATGCAAGAACAAAAGAGAAAAAAGTGATGCTCATGTTGACATGTAAAGATAGACAAATTATGGTGTCATTGAGAGGGAAATTTCATATAATAGAAAATTCCTATAAGAAATGATTTTGGGGAAAGAGAATGACATTCAGAAGGTAAAGGTAAGAATAAAGAAAATTCTCAGGGCATCTGGTTGGCTCAGTCTGTTAAGTATCTGACTCTTGATTTCAGCTCAGTTCATGATCTCCAGATTGGGAGATCAAGAGCCCTGCGTTGGGCTCCACACTGGGCATGAAGCCTGCTTAAGATAATCTCTTCTTTTCCCTCTGTCCCTCCCCTGCTCATGCATGCTCAAGTGTGTGCCCTCTCTCTCTCAAAAAAAAAAAAAAAAAAGTCTTGTATGCGTGGAATATTTAACATACAACATTTTATTTAATATTAGGATGAAAGGATCAAGAAATGTACATATTCATTCCATAAGTGTTTATTCAGCATCCACTCAGGTTCAACAGTGGGTCAGTGCTGAGGAGCCTGGGAAATCAGACAAGCCCAAGGACAATGACAATATAATATTGGGCAACTGGGGAGGATATGTGTGTACACACAGACACACACAGACACACACACACACACACACAGTGTTCTTCACACACGGGCAGAAGCACCTATCCCAGCCTTGGGAGGAAGTGGATGTTGAACTTACCAGCAAAAGCTTCCTTTGAGGTTACAAAACCTGAGAGCAAGGAAGAGATAGCCCAACAAAGAAAAGAGTGATTGAGGCAGGTTGGGGGAGGAAAGTGTTTCAGTATTCAATCTTGTAACAAAGGCACATAGACAAGAGAAAGCAAATGATTCAGGAGCAGAAATCCCAGCAAAGGAGCAGACTCCTGGATTGGCTGACACCAGTGTTCAATTCCCCTGGAAGCATTGCCTACCTGTCCACAGCTTCATCCACCTTTTTAAAGGCAAAGGGAGAAAAATGAAAATGACCAGCCTCCTGGTATAAGGAGTGGAGTTCTGGCTGGGGGTGAGGGTTAGACAAGGACAGAAGGCAGGTAAGAGAAACAGATAGACTTTGGTTAGAAAATCATGACATGACATGTCACTTCAAGAGATGGAGGTTTAGGGAAAATCATGTGGTCTACTTAAATAAGAAAGGTGGGATGGATATTTATTATGGCTCAATCAAAAAAATGCCTGTTGGGCAAACTAAGGCTTTCCAGGTAGAGGACTTAAACTGCAGGAGTACAGGGGATGTTGATCACACAGTGGGTGTGCATCTGCTCTTGGAGGAGGGAGTGCAGGACTCAGCCCTCCCAGCTCCCGACTCTGTGCTCTGTGGACCCTCCCCAAGAGCCCTTCTAAGGGCACTGCCTGAGAAAGATAAAGTAAGGGACTCTCTCCCGGACACCACTCCCTTGTCTCTTTGGCCGGTGTTGTCCTGCCGCAATGTTTAAATACATCTGGATGTGTATTTGAATGACAGTGACTTGTGAGACCAGGAATCAATTAAACATAAGGCAAGTCCATCAAAATGAGGGACAGTAGTGTCGCAAGTGGAAGAATGGAGAAAGTATATATAGTTCCTTACCATACACTTGAAAGGGGAGGAAGATGCAGAGAACTGGGAAACTAGAAACAAACAAACTAGAAAAGAACCCCATGGTGGGGGAACTTGGAAGTTGCTATAGAAAAGAGGGCAAAGTCCATCAATCCTTGTCTGCTACCAGGTCGCCACGGGGACATCTGTTTTATGGCCTCTGAGCATAAGGCAAACAGTTAGAAAGAGGTTATGTAAAAAATGTACTATTTCTCTGCCTTTGTTTTCTGAAATCCACAGCGCTAGGCAATGCCTCTTTCCTGAATCCACACCCACAGAACCACCTGGATGTCACACAGCACCTTGGCATACAAAACGGTCTCATTATTTCCTTCTCCTGTTCACTGAGCTAGCTCCTTCCTATGTCTCCTCCCGGAAACTATCACCATAATCTAGTTGT
Source organism: Prionailurus bengalensis (assembly GCF_016509475.1). Lineage (NCBI taxonomy): Eukaryota > Metazoa > Chordata > Mammalia > Carnivora > Felidae > Prionailurus > Prionailurus bengalensis. The sequence goes on from NC_057343.1 coordinate 48,429,900, forward strand.
GTCCGCCAGAAATGGAGAAACTGTCACTCTCCCACCCGTTCAAGCCACACATCCAGGCAACACTCAGGTGCCTTTCAACAGTCACTTAATGCTCACAGAAACCATACGAGGTTTATAGTTTTATATCCATGTTTTTGTTTTTTTTTTTTTAGAAATAGACTCTTTAATGTTTATTTATTTTTGAGAGCGAGAGAGGCAGACAGACAGAGCAGCAGAGGAGGAGAGAGAGGGGAAGACACAGAATCTGAAGCAGGCTCCAGGCTCTGAGCAGTCAGCACAGAGCCTGATGCGGGGCTCGAACTCACACACCTGAACCGAAGTGGGATGCTTAACTGACTGAGCCACCCGGGCGCCCCTAGTTTTATACCCATTTTAATGATGAGAAAATTAAGGTTCAGAAAGGCTCAAGCTACATACCTAAGTATGGCTAAACTAATTAGCATAATAAATGAAATTATAAGACATACAAAACGACTTCCATCACCTCAAGAGTAAAAACCAAAACAGCCTTTAACTGACCTCCAAGAACTAGCCTCTAGACCTCCCTCCTTACTTATGTCCTAGTGCTCTCACCATCCTATTTTCTGTCCCAGAGTCTGACCATTTTGCTGATCCAAGAGTTCACCCTGAAGTTTCTGGCTTGGCACCTGCCAGCTGTTCTTCTGGAAGCACCTCCCTGCTGGGAGTCTATAAGCCTGCTCCTTTATGGACTCTTTGTGTCACTGTGTTAGAGATCCCCACTCTGGGTGCCCACGCACAGTGCACAGTCCCCCTTCCCAGCTATCTTACCCTTCAGCACTGTTCATTACCATGCCCCCAAGGGGCAGGACTTTTGACAACTGTGTTCACTTTGGTACCTAGAACATTTACTGCAATGGAGTGGATACTTGTAAGTATTTGACGAATGTGAATTCAATCTGGCAAGTGCCCCTTGGATCCAAGGTGCCTTCTCCATTCCCACTGTTTCTGCCTTGCCTGGGGTCATCTTCGTAGCTTGTCAGGACCATTGCCATGACCCCAAATGATCTTATATGATCTCCCCACTTCCAGCCTCTCTTCACTAGAATCCATTATTCACTTTTATCTAACTTTTACACAGGTGCCAAAGTTACCTTCCTAATATGCACATCTGTCATGTCATCTGCCTCTTCAGAGACCTTCAAAAGCCTTCACTGACTACATTAAATCTGCATTTCTTACTTTGGGATTCATAGTCCTTTATCATTTTCCCTCTAATTACCTTTACAAAAAATTTCTCCAGTAATATCCTGTGTTCCAGACACACGAAACTGATCACTAGTCTCTGCAAATATCATAGATGATCAGATTTGTTGTGCTCTCTACCCACTGAAATTCTTCAAGAACCAGTGTAAATGTCACCATCAAGAGAAGGACTTTATGGGATAGTACTCAGAAAAAAAGGGGAGAAAGAAAAAGAGAGAAAAAAGAAAAAGAAAAGGGAAAGTAAAAGAATAATTCTACTGATCTTAGGGTAAATAAGAACTAACCCATGGATGAATGGAGCGAAGACAGAAAAAAAATATGGAAAAGAAATTGGAAACAGTCTAAGAACACATTGATTATATGAGCACTAAAGCAGAAAGAAAGCTGTGTTTGTTGGCTGGAAACTCTTTAGTTTTATTTGGTATTATAATAATTACTTACTTTCTTCCACCTTGTTTCAAAAAGTTTAAGTATTATAATAGTTGTGGGTTTTGAGTAGAACATATCCTGGACCAGATACTGGGCTAAAATGTTTTCTATACTTTAACTTACTTAATATTCACAGCCCTATACAGAAGGCGATGTAACCCCATTTTTCAGTTAAAAAAAAAACGAGGTTTAAGTGCTTTGCTTAACATCACAGCTAGTAATGAGCAAATCTGGTTTTGGACCCATGAAAATCTGAATCCATGTCCCATGCTCTTTTAATCACCACATAAGGCCTTTAAAATTTGGAGGCATGGGGACACCTGGGTGGCTCAGTCATTTGAGTGTCCAACTGTGGCTCAGGTCATGTTCATGAGTTCAAGCCCTGCACCAGGCTTGCTGCTGTCAGCCTGTCAGCACAGAGCCCACTTTGGATCTTCTGTCCCCCCGCTGCCCCTCCCCTGCTTTTGCTCTCTCAAAAATAAATAGATATCTTTTAAAAATTGGAGGCATGTCCTGAGTAGTTCCTTTTCTTCCTTCTCTTTTCTGGCAAGGCTGTCTCATCCATGGCTAGGCAGAGCAGCATATTCAAAATTGCTATACTCTACTATATTACAAAGTACAGAGACAAAGCCAGACAGGTACTATTTTGTTACAATAGCTATATTTGAATTTCTCCTTTTAAACTTTCCTGTGTCTACTCAGGTGGGTTTCAGTTGTATCATCTTTTAGTAGAAAGAAATAATAGCTTGTCTGCATTATATTCAGACATAAATTTTTTTAACTTTTTTTTTTTTTTGAGACAGGGAGAGACAGAGCATGAACAGGGGAGGGTCAGAGAGAGGGAGACACAGAATCTGAAACAGGCTCCAGGCTCTGAGCTGTCAGCACAGAGCCCGACACGGGGCTTGAATTCACAGACCGCGAGATCATGACCTGAGCCGAAGTTGGCCGCTTAACCGACTGAGCCACCCAGGCACCCCTGGACATAAATTTTAAAGCAAAAATTCTGAAATGTTTACCTCATGAAATGATTTACATTTAGGGAACAGAATATTGTGAGGCCATTAACTGAATGAACTTTGGAGTCATAGTGTCTGGAATCAAATCTCAGCTGTGCATTGGACCTGCTATGACACCCAGGGCGATTTTCTGAATTTCTTGCTAAGCCTCAGTTTCCTCATCTACAAGTTGAGGAGACAGTGTGAGACATGTCTGACTGTGTTTGGTGAATTGATAACATTATCTCAAGGAATCTATAGGCAACAAACAAAACTCCACAATAAGGCAAGGAGTCAAGTGGACAAGACTTAGTTGGGGTGACCTGAAGATCAATTGGTCATAAACTTGGATGCATCTTCTGATTCAGTGTTCCTTATGGCTCCTCATCTACAGCCAATGGATCTGTGATTGGTGTGAGAGGTAGGCTACATGGAAACTCCATAAATGTGTTTCCAAAACACTATGAGACGCTGAGGCACAAGAAGTACTAGTATCCCACTAGCCAAGAGTGGTATTGTGGAAAGGGAAGTATAGTACCTCCAGCAGTGCCACAGACACTGGGAAGCTTTATGCCTGAAAGATTGCTGCATCAGTGGCAGAGGACCTGCTATTAGCAAGATGAGATGCACTTGAGGAGAACAGCATCTGGTAAATCTGGGATGCCCAATGAGACAAAGTGCTGGTGCAAAGGGGAAAATATCCTTGGGTAGGAGGCAACTGAGAACAATGAGATACCCTTTGGGGACTCCAGGAAGGAACCTCAGGACTTTACAAAAAGTTGGGTATGTTCACGTGGCAGAGATACAAGTGGCAAAAGTAACTGAATAATAGCCAGGGAAATTTAGCCTAAGAAACTCTTCAACAACCACCATGTGAAAGAGTTGAAGCTAGCCCAGATGGTGGTAGATTACAGAGAATGGCCACAAATTGTTCCCATCTACTTACAGTAGGACTTGGTGTCTCCTCCCATCAAAGAAAGGTTTTCTTTTCTTTACTCCTTGGGTTTGGAATTGGCCATATTTCTTGTTTTGGCCAGTGCCACAGCAGCAAACATGACAAAAGGATCTAAAAAGGGCTTTCAGTGGGAGTAGTTCTCGAATGCTACTCTTGGGAACCCTACTGCAACCACCATATGCAAGATGCTAGGCTAGCCCAGTTACTTTCTTTGTCCCTGCCAACAGCCAACAGTCAACTGGAAATGTGAGTGAGGACATTGGCTTCTACCCAGCCACAAATGATGATCGGCTCCAGCTAATACCAAATGGACAGAGATGAGCTGTCCTAGTTGAAGCTATTCCAGCACAAATTGATGACCCACTGAGTTATGAGGTAAAAAAAGAGTTGCTGTTTTAAAACCACTAAATTTGGGGTTGGTCTATAATCAAGGTTATACTGAGTGACATCCACAGATTGGCTATCCATCCATTTATCTATCTATCCCCGTATTTCTTTTTCACCTTTCTTTCCAAATGGAACATGAGATTGTTTACAACAAAGGATTGGCTATTCAATAAAGTTAATATAATAGAAATATTAAAAGATAGAGAAAGCATATATCCTGGTCATGAGGCCTAATATGAATTCTGTTGATTAGCATTACAGGTATACCTTGTTTTGTTGCGCCGTGCAGATAATTGCATTTTTTTACAAATTGAAGGTTCGTGGCAACCCTATGTGAAGCAAGCCTATCAGCACCATTTTTTTTTTCTGACAACATTTGCTCCCTTCATGTCTCTGTGTCACATTTTGGTAATTCTCATGGTATTTCAAATGTTTTCATTATTATTGTATTTGAATTGTTGCAATCTGATGATAAAACTTTAACAGAAAAGGATTCCCTTATTGTGGATGAGCAACTTACTCCTGGTGAAGATGCTGTGAAAATTGTTGAAATGACCACAAAGAATTTAGAATATTAAACAGTGGCAGGGAGAATTGACCCCAATTTTGAAAAAAGTACTACTGTGAATAAAATGCTGTCACACAGGATCATGTGCTACAGAGATATAGCTCATGAAAGGAAAAGTCTATCAATCTGGCAACTTCAGTGTTGTCTCATTTTAAGAAATTGCCACAGCGACCCCAACCTCAGCAACCACCACTCTGGTCAGTCTGCAGCCATCAACTTTGGGGCAGGAAAATTATGACATGTTGAAAACTCAGATGATGGTTGGCATTTTTAGCAATAGAGTATTTTTTAAAATCATTTTAGAAACTGAGGGTTGATGGGGGGAGGGAGGGAGGGGAGGGTGGGTGATGGGTATTGAGGAGGGCACCTGTTGGGATGAGCACTGGGTGTTGTATGGAAACCAATTTGACAATAAATTTCATATTTTAAAACATCATTTTAGAGAGAGACTGTGAATGGGGGAGAGGGAGAGAGAGAGAGAGGAAGAAAATCTTAAGCAGACTCCACACTCAGCACAGAGTCTGATGCAGGTCTCAATCCCATGACCCTGGGATCACAACCTGAGCCAAAATTGAGAGCTGGATGCTCAGCTGACTGAGCCACTCAGGCACCCCAGCAATAAAGTATTTTTTAAATTAAGGTATATACATTTTTTCATGACATAATGCTATTGCACACTTAACAGACTACAGTATTGTGTAAATATAACTTTTATATGCACTGGGAAACCAAAAAATTCATTTGACTTGCTATATTGCAATATTTGCTTTATTGTAGTGGTCTGGAACAAAACCTGCAATATCTCTGAGGTATGCCTGTACATTTAACTCTGAATTTCCTGAAATCTAAACCAAAAAAAAAAAAATTAAAATATGTGAGTAACTAAGACAGGTCAACCACAAAGTTCCAGTTACATGCTAAGCATTTTATACTTGTTACTAATGTTTACAGCTTTGTGAGCTGGATATTACTATTCCAATCTTATGCATAAGGAAATTGAAGACTTGAGATATTTCCCTACTTGGATAATATGTGGTGAGATGAAATTTAAACTAAGGACTGTCTGGTTCTAAAATCCATGCCAATTCCAACTCAAAGCAGACAAACTTTTTTCTAAAATGTGACATAGGGGACAATGAAGGATACTCTAAATCTCTTAAATATCTCTTTTCTTCATAACATACATTATTGCCTCAGTTTAAGACCTGGTCGTTGTCTAGATACACTGTGGGGCCCACCTATAACCAGTTTCTCTCAATCCAATCTTACCCCTTCCTTCCTTGCTTCTACACTTCTGTAGGACTGACTTTTCTAAAATTCGAATATGATTGTGTCAGCTCCTGAGTAAACAATCTTTAATGGCTCCTCATTATCTCAAAGATCACAATCTTCTATCCATGCCTTGAGTCTCATTTCCCACCATTTGCCAGTAGGCTTCTCCTATTCTCCAGCCATACTGACTCATTTGCCAGTGCCTGAGCAGACGTCATCTTTATTCCTCTGTGCTCTGTGTTTCCAATTCCCTTTGTCCATTCTCACTTCCCATACCCCACTCAAGTTTTCTCACTTGATAATGCTGCTTTTTTTTTTAATTTTTTTTAACGTTTATTTATTTTTGAGACAGAGAGAGAGAGAGAGAGAGCATGAACGGGGGAGGGTCAGAGAGAGAGGGAGACACAGAATCTGAAACAGTCTCCAGGCTCTGAGTGGTCAGCACAGAGCCCGACGCAGGGCTCGAACTCATAGACGGCGAGATCATGACCTGAGCCGAAGTCGGACGCTCAACTGACTGAGCCACCCAGGCACCCTGATACTGCTTCTTTAATACAGCTCAAACATCTCTGAGATGCCCAGGCTGAACGAGGCCACCCATGGCACCCTGGATGTGCCTCTTGGAAAACTTATACCATATACCATGTCATACTTTCTTGAGTTAGAGAGTGTGTCTTATTCAGCACTTTGTCCCTAACACTTAGTCCAGTGTTTGTCACAGAGAATCATTCAAAAAGTACTTGTTGAGAGAAAGAAAAATTGTCTTCAACAGCAGTAGTCCCCAAAAATGCAGGAGCTGACCCCAGATAGCTGATTTAAAGAACCACCTCAGCTTCTCTGTCAACTATGGACCCAATTACATTAAATATGGAAGGGACCCTCTTACTTTAACTGTGTACACTTTTAAGATCAAATACAAAAATATATACTTTAAGGAAGAGAGAAAGGAAGAGATGAATCTTAAATTAGAAGTTTTCAGCTTTGGGTATTTTGACCTACTTCTCCTGCATTGCCATGCCATCTTGGGTCCTTCATGACCATCAGGACCAAAATTTCTGAAAACCTACCTCCCTGGCTAGGGCCACTCCACCAGGTGTTTTGATAGCCACATGTTCCATTTAGGGCCAGTGGTGCAGCATCAAAGCCACACCTCCTACTGAGATGCCATTGAGAACTATAAGAGAGAATAGACAATCCTGGGAGAAGTAGGGAATTTAGGGAGAGAATGGAGCATTTTCGGAGAGAAAAGAGAAATGTGGGAGAACATGGAAGATTGTGGGAGATCACGGAGAACTGTGGGAGAAGGAATTACAGAAAAGAAGATATTGTGGGTGAGATTAAAAAATTTACCTGCTGGTCTTTTGCCCTCTTTTCCACACCCCTTCACACACATACCCTCACAGTCTGTGAGTCATGTACCTCTCTCATAAGCCACACCACCTACTTTCCAGCCCCACAACTCCTTCTGCTGGGACTACATACAGTAGTTTTCCATGGCCAGACCTAGCCCTCTGGCACAGCCACTGAGAATTGCAGGAAAGACATGGACTTGGGGGAGAGCACAGAGAATTTTGTTTGGGGAGAGAATTGTGGAAGACAATAGAGGACTGTGGGTAAGAAGAATTATGGAAGAAGCACAGGCTTTGGGAAGAGAAGGAATTGTAGATATGGATAAATGGCCTTCGAGGATTTTCTGGTCCCTCCTGTGGAAACCATATCCCCTCCATTATAGCTATACCCCTGCACTAAACTGGGCCATGCTCCCTCATGGCCCCTATCCCACTCCTCTCTGAGCTTCGGCACTGCCCAGCCATTTACCCTTGTGCTTCTTCATGGCTATGTCCAACCTTCTGAGGTCATACCCCTTGGCTCCACAGGCCTACGCTTTTCCTAGTGGGATACACCCCTTTCCCCCATCCATTATGCTTCTCTTTTCCAGACCAATTCTCCATACTCTGCCTTGGTCCTATGACAGTCTCCCAGGCAAGGTTTTTCATTCTTTCAGAGGTGCTTCCTACCTCCTACTGTCCTTTTATTGTGGCCAGGCTGGGTCTCTTGAACTCAGCTGTGTTCACATCCATGCTCCTTGGGCTTCATTCCTCATGCTCCATCATAAACATGCCTTCTCCAACCCATTACATCATAAAGCCATGCCCCTACCTACTGGGCTTTGGCAAATGCTCTCTTTTGTAACCATGTCCCCTCCTTCACCCACCATTCTTTTCCCTCTAAGACCACTTTCCTGGTTAGCTCCTGTGTTGTCCATGGTCACTCCCTTTCCACCATAACCATACCCCATTCCTTCCTTTTGGTCTTGCTCCTCTCATCTAGCCATGCTCCTGCTCGCTCATAACTGCCACACTCCTTCAGCCCTTCTCTTCACTTCAGCCATGACTCTGCACTCCACCAATGCCACATCCCCGCAATCTACACACATCCAGTCCCTAAAAACTTAGGTGTGCTGTGTCTCAGCTCAGCCCCTACTACTGTGAAAGGACATGCCTCCTTTTTTTTTTTGAAACCCTGGAGGGGCAGGGCTCCCAAGTCTCCTGAAAATCCACTTGGGCCCAGAGCTTAGCTCAAGTGGCATCTGTACAGTGAACTGAGTCTTGTGGAACCCTGATCCTTGCCTTAAAAAAATGACTTTCTTCAGGTTTCTCTCAGCTCCAAAAACCACGACTTGGTAAGTAGAAACCCCCTTGTTCATTGGAGAAACAAAACTAGCAGATAGGTTGTGGGCTGTGTTCTCTCCAACAAATTTTCAAAGGCACTAAATCTGTGTTCCTTCCAGCAAGGTTTCATGCCTTCTAACCCAACCTGTGGACTGTTTCTTTCCAGCCCTTTATCAGACCTTAAATGCTAGGCAGATGTGTGTGGTAAGAATACTCTGCTACTTCCTGAGTCTCATCCAGATGACCTTTCCTAGGCATCTCATGCCCTGTTGCTGTCTAGGGTCTGTCAGGACAAAACCACACTTAGACTGATCCCCTGGTTGTAGCTCTGAGCCCTAAAATCACTCAGTTATCCTTACGCCTTCCATTTACAACTCTAGTTCCACAAGAAAACCATGAAAATATTGTTACCAGCTGTCTTCCCTGAACAATTTTTAGGAATACATTTAGCTAGGGAGGTGGGAGACTTTGTTGTTTATCACAAGGTAAAAACTGTATAGTTGAACTTGATAGATGAAAACTATGGGGGCGCCTCAGTAGCTCAGTTGGTTAAGCATCCAACTCTTGGTTTCAGCTCACGTCATGATCTCACAGTTCATTAGTTCGAGTCTTGCATCAGACTCTGCGTGAACAGTACAGAGCCTGCTTGGGATTTCTTTCTCTCTGCCCCTCCCCAGCTTACTCTCTATCTCCCTCAAAAAATAAATAAATAAACATTAAAAAAACTACAAAGCACCAATGAAAGAAATTTTAAAAGATACAGATAAATGGAAAGATATCATGTCCTCATGAGTCAAAATAATTAATATGTTTAAAATGTTCATACTACCCAAAGTGATCTACAGATTTAGTGCAATCCCTATCAAAATCTCAGTAGTATGTTTTACAGAAATAGAAAAAGACAGTCCAAAATTCATGTGGAACCACAAAAGACCCTGAATAGCCAAAGCAATTTTGAGCAAGAAAAACAAGGCTGAAAGCATCAAACTTCCAGATTTCAAACTATATTACCAAACTACAGTTAGCAATAGCATGGTGCTGACATAGAGACAGACACATAGGTTAACGGAACAGAATAGAGAGTCCAGGAACTAATTCACTCATGTATGGTCAACTGATCTTTGACAAAGGTGCTGTGAATATACAATACGGAAAGAATAGTTTCTTCTACAATAGGTATTGGGAAAACTAGATATTCACATACAAAAGAATGAAACTGGACCCTTATCTTACAGCATGCACAAAAACTAATTCAAAATGAGTTAAAGACTCAAATGTAAGAGTTAACTATAAAACTCCTAGAAGAAAACATAGGGGAAAATCTTGATAATGGCCTTGACAAGATTTGGATATAACACCAGAGGCACAAGCAACAAAAGTAAAAAATAGACAAATGAAATTACATTAGATTAAAATGCTTCTGCACAGCAAAGGAAACAATTGACAAAGTGCAAAGATAACCTGCAGAATGGGAGAAAGTGTTTACAAATCATATATCTGATAAAGAATTCATATCCCAAATATATAGGAAACTCTTATTATGCAATAGCAACATAAATAAATAGATAACCCAATTTAAAAATGGGCAAAGGACCTGAATAGACACAGGTCCTTTACATCCATTAGGGGTTGATGAGGATGTGGAGAAAAGGGAACCCTTGTATGCTGTTAGTGGTAATGTACATCAGGGCAACCACTATAGAAAACAGTATGGAAGCTCCTCAAAAAAGTAAAAATAGAACTACCATTACATTCAGCAATCCCACTTCTGGATGCTTATCCAAAGGAATTGAAATCTAGATCTTAAAGAGATATTTACATTCCCATGTTCATTACAGCATTATTCGCAATAACCAAGATATGGAAGAAACCTAAATGTTCATGTATGGAAGAATGGATTTAAAAATATGGTATTTACAGACATGGAATATTATTCAGCCTTTAAAAAGAAGGAAATTCTGCCATTTGTGTCAACATGGATAAACCTGGAAGACATTATGGTAAAATAAGCAAGACGCAGAAGAACAAACACTACATGATTCCACTTACATGAGGAATCTAAAATAACCTTACAAAAGCAGAGAGTAGAATGGTTATTACTAGGTCCAGGGTGGTGTGAGGGGGAGAGGGAAGCAAGGAGGTATTGATCAAAGGGTTCAACATTTCAGTAATGGGAGATGCACAAGCCCTAGAGATGTGCCTGCAGCACAGTGCCTGCAGTTAGCAATCCTGCACACTTAGTTTTTTCTAAGAAAGCAAATCTTCTGAGAACTGTTCTGTTACATACATACACACAGGGGATACACACATACATAAGAGACTTTGAAGGTGATGGATATGTTTATGTTGATGGTGTTTCATGAGTGCATACTTATCTCCAAACTCATCAAACTGTATACTTCAAATGTGTACAGCTTTGTGTAGGTGAATTATACCTCAAAAAAGGGGTTGTTTTTTTCTTAAGTACTCCACCAAGGATCCAAAATATTTGTCATTGAGAAGGGTATTTCCTCAAAGTTCTGCAATAAAAATAAATTTGATGTTTGCCCCAAACTTCTTTCTTCATCTTTTCCCTTTCGTTTCACAAAAAAACAGAAATGGAACACAAAAATGAGTAGAAGGAGAGAACTGCTACTTTGGATGTGATGAATGGAAATATTATTCTGTTTTATATTGTTCTCCTGGAATGGTTTGCTTTTTAGAAGAATATTATTAAATAGTTAATGAAACATGCCAAAGGCTAAACATTAATTTAACTCAGTTCAATTACCTAATACCTGTATACAATCCAAGCTTTTAATGGCATTACAACTTCACTCCCTGATATTAAAGAGTACCTTTAATTTCAAAACACAATACTCTTATGCCTTCTTTGGGTTTCAGAAGCCACTCCTCTACTGCATTTTAGTGACTATATATTTTTTTCTTTTCTGCTCTTGCATGTGAATCTGTAAACAAAAGAGTGTACATAATGTAATATATGTATATATTTATTTAAATGTTAATAAAAACTGTAAAATAATCAAACAAAAATGTCAGAACAGATGCTCCTGGGGAAAAAGCACTTTCCACTAGCCACCAGTCACTCATTCATTCAGAACCATATTTATCAAATGCTGTGTATGTTCCAGTAACAAATAAGAGAAGCCTAAAGGAGCTTGCAGACTGTAGTTGCCTCATCTTGGGTTTTGATAAGACAAGAAATGACTAGAAAGTTAAAAAAGTTAAAGAAGGTGTTGATAGGTGGAAGAGAATTTGGTAATCACAGATCTCCCTGACTCTATTAATAAGGATATTTTTGGGTAGCAAACATAGGAAGCCACTTCTATACTACAGTCCTTTCACCATAAATTCTCATTCTTCACTGAATGTTAAAAAAGAAGCTTTCAGTTCTGATGAAGAAACACTAGTTGAGAGGTCTGTCACAAACAGTGAAAACAAAAAATTAAATCAGAATGAATTCATGATTATCACTATTATGATGTTGTTTTCAATCATTTGCCTCTTTAAGCAGAGGAAGAAGTGTAGATATAGCCGTGAGTGGGAATTGAACTTGAATACAGTCACGGGAGAGTATCTGTACGGTGAGTTGCATCCATTGTGTGCATGATGGGAGAAGAGAGGTTGAGAATTCTGGCTTAGATGATCATCTCTATTGTTTCTCTCACTCAGGAATTGGACAGGACCATGAAGATGACAATTGGAAGTTACACTAAGAAGCATATTTCATATGGCGACTGGATCCATGTGCTCTGGAAACTAGAAGGCCAGTAAAGAGTGAATATTCTATCTTTAAGTCAAGAAGCTAGACTGACATTTCTTTATTTAGCATATTAGTTTTCTGTTGCTACATAACAAATTCATACAAACTCAGTGGCTTAAAACAAAACAAAATTGTTAATCTCACAATGTTGGCAGGTCAAGAGGCTGGGAATGGCTTAGCTAGGTCCTTGCTTGGAGTCTTCCCAGGCTGAAATCAAGGTGTCGGCCAGGGCTCTGATCTTATCTGAGGCTCGGGGTCCTTTTCCAAATTCGCTGGTTATTGGCAGAGTTCAGTTCCTTGTGCCTCTGGAACTGAAGCATTCAGCAGCTAGAGCCCCCCACAGACCCCTGCTATGTGACCCTCTCCATGTCATGGCAGTTTGTTTCTTCAAGACCAACAGGAGACTCTCTCTGATTTCTTTTAAGGATTCACCTGGTAAGATCAGGCTCAGCATAACCCCAATTTAAAGTTAACTCCTAGGGACTTGAATTATATCTATAAAATTTCTTCACAGCCGTACCTAGACTATTGTTTGAATAACTGGGACAATGTGTAAATACTAGCAGTCAGGAATCTTGGGGGCTATCTTAGAATTCCACCCCCCACACTTGAAATAGAAAGAATTTCCCTATTTACTTATTTGTTTTAATGTGTATTTATTTTTGAGAGAGAGAGAGAGAGAGAGAGAGAAAGAGAGAGAGAGCACGCGCTAGTTGGGGAGGGGCAGAGAGAGGGAGACAGAATCTGAAGCAGGTTCAGGCTCCGAGCTGTCAGCACAGAGCCCGATGCAGGGCTGGAACCCCCCAACCATGAGATCATGACCTGAGCCAAAGTCAGAGGCTCGACTGACTGAGCCACCCAGGCGCCCAACATTTCCGTATTTAAATATTTGTTCCTACTAGTGTTGCTGCTGAGATTCTTTGAAGATCCAAGAATTGCTTTTCACTATTTCCATTTTGGGGAAAAATTATCTTTACAAAACCAGTGCAGAGAAAAGTTGCCCCTTTGTAGCCACTTGGATATTCTTCAAATTCAGGATCTTGGGTTTTTTTTGTTTTTTTTTTTTTAAATAGACTTTGTGTGACAATTAAACTGTGGGAAGTCATGTGGGAAAATAAGACTAGTTCACTGCAAGAAATGTAGATCATGAAAGAGACTCCACAAGAAGAGGTCAAGGTATCACTAATTAAGAAAAGATTGTGTTGAATAGCCAGTCACCTGGATTAAATTAAGTCCATTTCCTTGGATACAAGGCGCCTGGACTCTGACAACCAGTCTGTTCTAGAATCCCTCTGTGCCTTTTCAGTAACCCACAGAAAATTTGGTATTCAATACTTTGAGTCCATAAATCCATTAAAAAAATAAGAATGCACATTACTGTCTGGGAGGTCTGCTTGTACTAACGAGCAAAGAATAAAATAATTATCTCACACAATGCTGCAGGTGTACAATGTAAGAGCAACTTCAATAACTGTATGTGCAATTGATAATAGGTCTCCAGTGAAAGAACATTTTTAGATCTCCCTTTTCTCATAGTTTGTTTTCTTGTAAAGTAGCTGATGCCAAAATTAGTGTAACTGCTCTTTTTTGGAGCCTTCCAAAACTGCAGTCATGTTATTGGTTCTTTTGTTTAATACATTCTATCCATATGCTGTTGGCTGGCCTATTCAGAGATCTCAAACCTTTGTAGATGCCCTTGGGAAAAGATGTGTGGCCTCAGTTTTGAATCAGGAAGTGTAGTTTCTCAACATGACTCTGCCTCTGACTGTGTTCAATTGCTTTGGTTCAGTTTTTAAATGCCAATAAAACTGAAAATATCAATAAATAGCGTTCCAAAAATAAATTTATTTTTGCCTAAGATTAATTGTGAAGTCCTTATATTAGGAACTGTGAAGTTTAGTTGGGTAGCATTATTTAAAAATGCATATGTGTCTGATGTTACGAGCCACATGCAGAAACGGATTCTTTTGTAAATGATTGTCCCATGGACAGTTTACAAAATGCCAGCTGCTCCAGTGAAACAAAACAAAACAAAACAAAATAAAACTTGGCTCTGTATGTGAAAAAAATTAAAAACAGAAGGTTAATTTTAAAAATGAAAGCACTTTTATTGGATTAACAAACAAGTAAATCGAAAACAATAAGAATTTATTTGTTTATTTGTTTATTTGTTTATTTATTTATTTATTTATTTATTTAAAGTTTGTTTATTTTGAGAGAGAGAGCAAGCACCAGTGGGGAAAGGGCAGAGAGAGAGAGAGAGAGAGAGGCTCCCGAGCAGGCTCCCCACTGTCAGCAGAGAGCCCGTAGTGGGGCTCAATCCCACCACCATGAGACCATGACCTGAGCCGAAACCAAGGGTCAGTCGCTTAACCTTCTGAGCCACCCATGGCACCTCGCTATAAAAATTAATTTAAAACACTTTTGAGTTCTAGAAATAGAATTGCTAACTGCCTCCCTTCTCCTCCCCAGCCCTCAGTAGATAGTTTACCTTACTTCACTGAAAAAATAGACCACCCCAGGCAAAATCCCTTCAAACTCACTTCCCAAACTTTACCTGAAGGTGCTCTGTGAATGGCTGCTGGAAGAGGAATGGCAGGGTGAATGCCGAGCTCCATTCTTGACTCCTTTATTTCCGTCAAGTAGAGAAAAGCCTCTCCTCTTGCTTAACTAAGCCTTCTGGAGACCAAGTCTTCCACCTGTGCTTTGGCTCCATCCTCCAAGGCAGTTCTTGGACCCTCCCTCATCAGGGACTTGGTTCCACCAGTAAATCATTCCCTCCTATAACTTTCATCTCTCTTGGCAATTTCCATTTTTCCCATTAACAAACATGCTTCAGCTCTTTCCTCTGATGGGAGCATGTGTGTGTGTGTGGACACATATATACATATGATTATATACACAAACCCATGTATGTTGCAACTTATTTAGATATTCCCTTGTCAATAGCCATTTGGTTCGTTAACAAATTTTTGCTCTTATAAACATGTTCCTGTCTCCTTGCACACAAGTGTGACAGTTTCTCTAGGGCAATGGTCCTCAAGGGTCCTATCCCAGACCTATTAAGATAAAACCTCCAAGGCTGTTTCTTAAAAGCCTTGCAGACAAGTCTAATGAGCAGCTTCAGTTGAGAACCGTGGCTCAAGGAGAGGAGGAGAAAATCTGCGTAAGAGGGAATGCACATCTCACACTTTACTGCACATTGCACAACTGCTCTCCCGTGTAGCTGTACCTGTCTTCTATCCTATCAGTATGGTAAGATATTTTTTTTCTGCTTTTTTATTACCATGTGGTATTGTCAGACATTTCCATTTTCCCCAATCTGGTGTGAAATTGTATTTCAAATGACTTGTTTTTACCCCAATTAGTAGTGAGGTGGAGCATTTTTTCACCTATTTTCCCCTTCTGGTTTTTGCTTCTGTAAGTTGCTTGTACACATCTCTTGTCTATGTTTCTGCTTGTGTATTTGTATTTTTCTTATTGATTTATAGATGCTGTTCAAATTATATTCTGTATAGCAATCTTTTTCTATACTTACAAAGTAAATATAGTCTGTTGCTAGTCTTTTGAATTTGTAAGTTCTTGGGCAACACTACCTGGGTTCAGTTTACAGCTCTACTCCTTATGTTGTTTTTCTTTTCTAGAACTGGAACTGACTATTCTTAGACTTTTTCTATTTCCTATGGATGTCACCATCAATTAGTGAAGTCTGATGAAAATATTCTGTTGAGACTCTGTAATTGCATTGAATTTTCAGACTAATTGACATCATTATGATATTGAGTCTTCTCTTTCTTGAAAATGGGGTATTTCTGCATTTATCTAGGTCTTCGTTCACAATGATCCTTCACATCATTTTAATATTTTAAGATTTATTCCTTGGTATGCATCTATAGCTTTTATCGCTGTTGCAGATTGGATCCTCCTATTGTGATTTTTACTTGGCTATTACTGACGCTGAGGAAGGCTATCAATTTTTATATGTTGATACTTATCACGTAGTCTTGTAAAGTCTTGCTGCCTCTAGAATATTTCGTCTGTGTGCATGTGTGTACTGACACACGATCCTACTGACTGCAAATGACAACTTGAGTTTTATTTACCACCTGCTGAGAGCACTGTCAACAGGCAGCCTTCAGTTGGTAAGCCCCTTCCTTCCAGAATTGCTTCAGCTGCCGAGCCACCTTGTCCAAGGTCAAACCTCTTCCTAGGTGGCCCACATCCAATGGTGATGAGATTTGTCCTGTTTGGGACAGCTCAGAAGAGTCATTCTAGCTCCATAGCTTTCTGGGGATTGGCTGTGGCTGTTGGGTCTACTTCACAGTTCAATGTTTCCCTCACCCAATCCTGCTTCCTTCACCACTATTTCATTGGCATTGATTCCAAGGGCACTTCTTAATAAAGATCTGGCATGTCAAAATCCATCTCAGAATCTGATTCCCAGAACACCAACTATGATACAGTGACTGTGGGCATCCTTGAGCTTTGCAGGGAGTACCTCACCATCAATCAGAATTTGGGTTACGAGCAACAGAGTATGCCTCTGGGCTGTCTGGCCAGAAAGTAAGCTACATGAACATGGGGATATTCATCTCTTTTACTTACCAATGCACTGTATTCATGTACAAAGGAAAAAAAAATATGTGGAGGGGATATAGGTTAGCTCAGAAATGATAGGGAAGGGGAGCCTGGGGTGGCTCAGCCAGTTAAGTGTCTGACTTTTGGTTTTGGTTCAGGTAGTGATCTCACAGTTTGTGGGTTCAGGCCCTGTGTTGGTGGGATTCTCTCTCTCCCCCTTTCTTTATCCCTCTCCCCTGCTTGCACACACACACACACACACACACACTCTCTCTCTCTCTCTCTCTCTCTCTGTCAAAATAAGTAAATAAACTTAAAAAAAGAGATTAATTAAAAAAATTTTTTTAAAAAGAAATGATAGGGAAAACCAAAGACATAGGCTTGGAAGAGCAGAAAAAAATAAAAGGAGATTTGGAAGCCAGGGCCATGGCCAAACTCAAACATATGGTGAGGACATTGCTATAGCAATGGGCAACTTCATTTGCACTAATGCCTCTGAATTTATAGTTTCCACATGTTGCTGTCTTTCCTGCTGAAAGAAATCCTCCACTGTTATTTTTTATTCATAGCATAGAATAAAGTTATATTTTCAGAATTATATTTCAAAATTAAATTCCAGAAAGGAGTATCACGTATTATAATCCTGGTTGTCACAGGCATGGATCTTTTTAGCTTTGGAAGTGGAAGATGGGCTCTTGTCCTCACCAGGACTTTTGAAATCAGGAACTCCCCAAACATCAATGGGAGTTCAGATGCTGGGCAGCCAAAGCCATGGAAAAAAAAAAAAAACACTGTAGCTTCTAAAATTTTACTAAAAGGCAGTAGCATGCTAGTAAATGTTTAACAGTTGGCACTCCAGAGGGAAAAGGCATTGATTTGTAGCATTTGCCAATTTCTAGGTGAAAGTATCCCACTATGTTGAATTTCAAGCTACCAGTGTGATGTTTCCAACAGAGTTGGGAAAAGATGAACTCAGTCCTCTCTCATGAGTTGGTACGTGCTGGCTCCTGAACACCACTGCAAGAAGTATGATCGTTACAAGCTTGATTTCTCCTTTTCAACAAAAAAATCCCTGTTCCCCTTTAGTTACCGCTGTTTATAATGGAAAGACTGTCTACACCTGCTAACTCCACTGCCTCAAGTCATTCATTCCTCACTTTGACCCTAAGTCCATCCACTCCAATATATATTATCTAATTAGGTTGTGGTGGCTGCATGCCCGGAACACTTTTCCATACCTATGGTAGCATTTTCTACCACGAACTTCTGTGTCACAAAAGTCTTCCATTAGTGTCTGCAATGCCACATTCTTCAGTGGTCTGTTTCTCAACTGGTCTTTCTCAGTCTCCTTTATAAAACCTCCCTTTTCCTGTCCTCTTCTTGAATGCCAGGATTCCCCATGGCTCCATCTTGGTCCCTCTTGGCACTCTACACAACTATCTAGAATCTATATCTTCAGCCTTGTTCTTTCCATCGAGGTCCAGAGCTACACAAGTAGCTTAAACTGTTTTTTCTTGAGGGGGACGGGCAGGCAGGGGTGGGGGGGAGGTGGGTGGGTAATTTTACCTGGAAGTCTCCTTGGCACTTCACACTTAACATGTTTAAAACTGAACCTCGCACCTTCCACTCATCTTACTCCTTGCTCCGCCCCCTCCCCTCTTCTGTCTTCCCAAGCCAAAACCTTCTTTTCCTTGTATGTTCATAATTAAAACCAAAACCATGTAAGTGGTCTTCAAGCCCTTTATTCCCCTAACTCACATCAAATTATCACCTACTCTCACAGATTCTTCCATTTGCAATCCCATGGCTTAAGATGAAGCCACCATTAACTCTTGGTGAATGCAGTATCTTCTTCATTGGCTTTCTTGCCCCACTATAAGTTATTTGCTCCCAAACCTAATGTTCTTTATGCAAAGGCACATCTGATATCTCCACCTTTCTACTTAAAATCCTTCAATGATTTCCAAAAGTGCTCAGAAAAAAATATACCTTAGCAAGACATCCATGGTCCGTATTGCTAATTGTGACCCCTCAACATCCATTTCCAATCCTATCCTCTGTTAAAGAACAAAAATTCAACTGAGTAAATGCGAAGATCTAATTGGCTTTATTAAGCAGTATGTGAATAGGGCAGCATCTCATCCAGCAAATACAAAGGTTCTCTGAGGAGGTGCACAAAATGGAAGGTTTTTATAGGAAGAAGGGTGGGCAAGGGAGTTACTGGCTAAAGAAAAGAAAGGGTTTTTTTTTTTTTTCCAGACAACTCCCTAAGGAGGAAGAGCAAGCAGGGGTTATTATGAAGATTACCTCATCTTCTTTTGGGGAGATAGAGAGGGCCCCTGTGACAGATTACCTCACTGGTACTGCCCAGAAAATTTCTGACTGACTGGTTAAGACTATATTTCTGGAGAGGTTGAAACTGCAACTAGGTTAGGTACCAAGTCCTGGTTTGGGACACGGCCTAGCATGAGTGACTCCATTTTGCACCTGTGGTTTTCTGTTTGACACCTTCTCTTACACAACAAAGTGATTTTAGGAATTGACACTTACTTCAGAGGTAGATCCTACTTAGTCTACCCCAAAATGATGATCCCATCTCCCTTGTCAATGACTGATTTGGGAACCCGGGGCTGAGACAATTGATGCTGGGCATCCTGCTGGTAACATTTATTGTTGGAGCAGTGGATATTGTGACTAAGCTGATCCAATCTAAGACTGAAACGAAAAGTTTCATTCCACAATTAGGAGAGTTCTTTCTCTTCCCATGTTGCAGTAAACAAAAAAAAAAAGAATGTAGTCTTGGCTGCTATCTTAATAGGCTGCTGCTACCTTACTCTTGATTACTCTTGGCTGCTATCTTAGTAGGCTAAAGTTTATACTGTGGAAAACAAAGCAAAATGATGGAAGGAACCAACCACGTCTGAACATGCTGGGACTTATTTTTTTTTAAGCTGATTTGAAATCATCCTAAACATTATAAGGCTCTTCCCTATATGATCTAGTCCCTAATTACCTTTGCAGTGGCACTTTTCCTTATTTGTCTGTTTACATTCAGGTGTCATCTGAGGACCTGCAAGATTGGTATCACCAGAGAACTGGTTAGAAATATAGAACCTTGGGTCTCACCCAGACCTACTGAATCAAATTGCATTCAATAAGATTCCTAAATGACCATATACACATTAGAGTTTGAGAAGTGTTGGCCTTTTTAAAAAAAATTTATTTATTTATTGAGAGAGAGAGAGAGAGAGAGAGCGCGCGAATGTGTGGGATGGGAAGAAAGGCAGAGAGAGGAGAGAAAAAGAATCCCAAGCAGGCTCCCCACAGTCATCACAGAGCCTATCATGGGGCTCGATCTCATGACCTGTGGGATCATGACCTGAGCTGAAACCAGGAGTTGGACACTTAACTGACTGAGCCACCCAGGTGCACCACGAGAAATGCTGGTCTTGACAGTGGTTCTCAAAGATGGCTCCCAGACCAGCAGCATCAGCATCACTGATCACCTGAGAACTCATCAGAAATACACATGCTCAGGATCCCAGACCTATTGAATCAGAAACTCTGGGGGTGGTGTTCCTAGCAATCTGTGTTTTAATGGCTCTGTCATTTCTCCTCCAACACAATGCACAGCATTTCCATTTTAGGTGTTGCAGATACTATCTACCTCTAGAACACTCTTTGAGAACTACTGGTCTATATCAGTTTCCTAAACTTACTATACATTGAAATAGCTCAGAGAGTTTTAGAAATGACTGATGTCTGCATGCCACTCCCAGAGAATTCTGACTTAATTGATATGGAGTAGGACCGGGGCACTGGGGAGGTTGCAAACTCCCCAGGTGATTCTAATTTTCAGCACGTTTGAGACTGCTGATCTACACCCAAACCATACCCAAACCTACAAAGATATCTCCTTTTCTGAACCAACCCCCTTGTGTTCCCCTCTCTCACCTTTCCTTTCTTCACCGACTGACTGGTATTTGCCTTTTACAACTTGCACAGGTATCACCTCCTGCTGGAGATTTTCTCTGACGGCCGAAGTTGGAATAATGCCTCTGCCATGTACCTATGTGGGAACCAGAGCGGTTCTCACATGCATCCACTTTATTTCTCCTGACCTGTCTTCCTCATGGAGTTATAGTCTTTCTGAGTGTGGTAAGCCAGCCATGCACTATTTCATTCCTTCTGTCTTGACAAGACCTGGCACCAAGAGGGGGGCTCAGCAAGCATTTGTTGAATACATAATGAGGGTAGAATACATAAGTAGTGTGTCTTCTACTTTCTTGGTGATTGTCATAGTTCCTCACAAAATGCTTAACTGAGTTTTCTATAATTGCTTCTTAAAGGAACTCTTTTCATTTAAAAGCCCCCAAATAAAGCCAGAAAATGTTATAGATATAGGAAAATTAGGGGAAAATAAAACTAAGGAAACTTGGATAACGCCATCGATGGACTGCTGAATGAGCGCTGCACATTGTGTAAATTGGGTTATTTTTCACCGGGGCCAGGATGTGGGTTCTGACTAAGACTGGATTGCCTGATGACTATATATAGCACCGATGTGGTTAAGAGCCTGAGTTGGGGGCAGACAATTTCGGCTGTGCCATTTACCCATCGTGTGTCTCTCCTTAGCTCCTTGACTTCCTTCAGCCTCAGGGGCCTTACCTCTAAAGAGGGCATAGTAATGTCTGCCTCACAGGGACATGTAAGGCTTAAATGACACAATATTTTTCAGGCATGTAGCACAATGCCTGGTACCTAATAAGTGCTCCACCTGTGGAAGCTAAAAGCTAATAGAATATTTCTAAATTCCATTTAGACTTGTGGGTGGAATTTGGTGCCATCTTTGTTGATCAAATTGTTGGTTTTTTTTAAATTTTTTAATGTTTATTTTTAGGAGGGAGGGAGGGAGAGGCAGATAGACAGACAGACAGAGAGGGAGACAGGGCATCCGAAGTGGTCTCTGTGCTGACAGCAGAGAGCCCAATGTGGGGCTCTAACTCATGAACTTTGAGATCATGACCTGAGTTGAAGTAGGATGCTTAACTAACTGAACCACCCAGGCGCCCTCAAATTATTCTTAAAATATAAGCTTGGTCTCAGGCTCTTTGCATTTTCCATTTAACTCCTGATTATCCATGAGCAAAAACTGACTCTGTCTCACACCTTCTCCTTCAGTGCCATTCTCACAAACCTATGCTCTTATAGATATTAGTTCCACTTTTTGCTCCAAAACAACAGGTGCACTGCAAAGTAATGAAAACTCCCAAAAGATGGCCAGAAGGAAAAGCAGGATGGGAGGGCTCATTTGTGGAATACTGACTCACAAGCAACAAATTATTGATTTGAATAGAAAGTCCCAGGATGTCGGCCTCCACAGCAGATACCAAGCTATCAAGAGGAAAGGAGTCATACAGTTTCCCTAGAGGCTGAGTTACAGCCCTCAGCTATAAAATACAGCCCTTTGTGTGCTGAATGCTGATCCAGGGCACATTAAGACAAGAACTGTTCATTTATAGGCATCAATAAAGTGAAAGCATAAGTTGCATGAACAGAACTGAGCTGGTCAAGGCCAGCTAATTCCTGCAAATACCTTGTTACTCATTGAATGTAAATGATCTACTTCTGCATTTTATCATGTTTACACAGTGATATTTTGTGACGGCTGCTTCCAGGTTTATGTGTATTTTTAATCTGGGAAAGTCCAGGGCTTATTCACTCCTATGTTGAATAAAAGGTCACTGGTAAAAATCAGGAACTAACCTAAAACAAGGATGGCAAGTTTTGGCAAGTGTCGACCAACGTATTTCACTGTTAAAAAAAAAAAAATCCATTGTCTTGAAACAAGAAATGGCTTCTCACCTTGCAAATAAAAGAGCAGATATTTCAATTATGTAAGCAACAACGACAAAAAAGCAGGACTGTCAAGTGGTGCCCTCTGCTTTTTTTAGAGCCACAGAGATGGACTTTTGCATGCATGTAGAGGGTGTAAAAGGGAGTAAAGTGAGAAGAAAAAGGGCAGAACCCCAAACTTTGGGTATCATATTTTATTAAACTATCACCCTATGAAGCTGTTGTTATGCATTATCTCCACTTTATAGATAAAGAAACTGAAGATCAGCAAGCCTGACTTATTTGCTTAAGACCCACCCAGCTAGTAAGCCTCTGGTTTATCACCAAGCTTGCGTCTATCAGTCTGGTCAAACCCTGAGCTGTCCTCTAAAATATGATATTTTTCGTTTGTTTCTTCAGAAGCAAACATGTTGTGGGCATCTATGTGTTTTCTTTATTCATTGTACCACTCAACACCTGTAGAAGAGTTCACTAGCATCTAGGGTCTAGACAAGAGTTTGAGTTCTAGGTCTGTCTACTAGTCATGTGACCTTTGGCAGATTTGTTAAATTTTGCAAATCGCAAAATTTGTCTGTAAAATGGGATAATATTAGGAGAAAGATTGTTGAACAGAGAAAAATAACCATTATGCAAAGCCCTAAGCAGAATGCTTGGCAAATGATAAATGCCTAATAAATGTTAACTATTGCTTATCAGTGCATTCTGTGCTCAAGGCTTTGGGTAAGGTGCTTATAGAGGATAAAAGTTGAACTAGACTATTGTCCTTGGGGAAATTGGCCAGAAGATAGAACATGCCTTTAGATATAGCTTAGGGGTTTTGTTAATACAGAGAAGAGACATTTGGAAGGATTGGATTTTGTATGCTGAGTAAATGTGTATTTTACATACCTGAAAAAATCATCATTCCATAGAAAATGGAATGTTTACAGCATTAAAATTCATCCCATTGAATTTCAGCTCACTAATATTATCACACAGATATTCTGTTTAAGGATGAGGAAAAACAAATTGTGTCTCCCAAATGACAGACAGAATGGTTGAGGAAGCAAAGAAGGACGCTGAGTGAATTTATTTATAAATTCAGAAATATGAATTTATTCTTCATATATAAGAATAAATAAATATATGGGACAGATAGGTAGATCGATAGATAAAATAAATAATCTAAAATCTGTTTCATGATGCAACATTTTAATGTCAATATTCCTGGCAAGACATTAGCAAATTTTTAAAAAAGTTTTTATTAATCCTTTTGCTGCCTTGACCTGTTCTCAACCACACCCTACCTGAGATACATTCAATTCTCCTAGAGGAAAGAACAGAAGTCTACAGAAAAAAAATAATAATAGTACTCCACACTTCTCCAAACTTATGCTTTTGCATTTTTAGTCTCCTTCCCATTGCTCTTAAAAAACAAAACAAAACAAAACAAAAAACCCTCACTTGATAGCAGTTTGCAATTGAACAGCAGATTGAGTAGTGAAAACTAGTATCAAAACAGGTTTGATTTGCTCACAGCCTTCAAATAAGAGGTAAACCTTGAACAAAGCAATTTGTCGGAAACTTCTTTTCTAAACATTTTCCATCTAGGCATTGTACGGAATAATCTACTTGGGTATTACATAGTGTGGACTCTTGTGCATGTACATGTGTTTTGACAATTCTTCCTACTCAACAGGAAGTATGCCGTTGAGTGACATGTCCTTTACTTCTTAGGCAGAATTTCCTTGAGCAAAACCATAAACTAGGTAAAGCTTATTTTCCAGGGCTCTTATCTCTCCTTCACAAACCTTTGTACACTTTTCGCTTTACCCCTTGCCACTACTATAACTCCCAAGTACTGCCAGCAACCACAACCACCATCATAGAAAGAACACAATCACATGAGGGCAGCGTTTGGTACTATTTTCATTCTTCCTCTGAACCCAAACCTGCTCTTCTAAATACACTGGTAGACGCCTTCACACTCAGGTGTTACTGTTGATAAGGCTACCACTTTTGCCCTTCCAGGTGTATATCATAAGTGATAAGAAGCCTTAGGCAAATAAATGAAGACTAATGTGTAATTTCAAACACTAAGTGCACAGATATGGAATATATTTACGGGGGAGGTGGGCTAGAAGAGGCATTTGTAGCTGAGCCACAGTAAAGTAGCTACTAATCTGTGTATGCTTGCGGCAGGTACTGTCTCATACTTAAGTAATTATGATCTTTGTTCCAACTTTTCAATCCCACACTCACAAAGAAAACTATCACCTTTACGTTCCTGGAAATTACAGGGAGATGGCCCCACACTCCTCGTAAGGCAATGATGATTGTAGAAGGATCTCTGCTTTCAATCCAATCAAGAACCTGGGGGCCCTTGGGGCAGGGTGTTCTGAGACAGATAGAGGGACTAGGCCACTCACTGTGTGCTCACTCAAGTTCACAAAACACACAAGTTATTCCTGCTCCTTTGGGGAAGATACGTAGCAGGGTAGAATAGCAGGAGCCGATCCTCCTGAAATTTCCCTCCCATGGAGTAAAGTGGAAATCCCTTCCCTCTATGGACTTGGGGAGCCAGGAATCAACAAATCCCTTCCTGAAAGCCAACTTTAGGACGGGCTCTGCACTGTGCACTTTGCATATGCTCGCCTCTGTATAGCTCACAAGGTCTGGGAAGGCGGTGTGACTACCCTCTGTATAAAGAGGTGTCTCCTCAGGCAAGCAACTTGTAGGCATCATTTTGCTGGTAAAATGAATAACAACCATCTAAAAACAGTTTGTTCTGGCCTGAAAGCAAATGCTCTTTCATGGTGCCAACACTTTAAGTATCTTCAACTTTCTATAACAAAGACGAAGACTGTAGCTCTACCGATGTATTTTATCGGAAGTGTCTTTTTTAACCTCTGTCCTGAAAACATTCACAGTTACAACATTCTGCCTAGATCCTTTGGCACAAATGACGAAGAATCCACTTCCGGTTTTGGTAGAAAGTCTTTTTTCGCTCTCATCATAAAGCCAAAAATGCCATAATCACACCATTTATCAATAACCGGCTGAGGCCACTCTCAATCTTCTTTACGTCTATGTCCAACGTGTCCTATTTGTGAATGGATGCATTATCTTAAATCTAAGGTAGAGGAATCTCTCATCCGTAGTACATTCAAAAGAAGTAGGGACTATATGAAATAGGATGGGAGAGTCCTTTAGCTGATAAGGAAGCGAAGAGACATCAAATACCAGTGCCTCACAGCTTTATGGAGCAGTTAACCTTGAGACGTGGCTGTATGTAAAGATTAAGCTGCAGCTCCTGGTTAACAGATTTATAGAGCTTTACAAATACCTTGGTTTCACTATTTGTGCTTTTATCTACTTCTGGACTTTATTACTGCTTTCTGTCCTGTGATAGTCTTTATATACACAGAATGCCAAGAGATTAAACAATGAAAAAGGAGCCAAAAGGTTTCCTTTGTCATCTTTAATGTCTTAAAGGTTTTAAGAGAGAGCCACACCTTCCACCAGTTAGAGATCCACAGAAAATGCCACCCGTCTCCCCTACAAGGGTGATGACCATTTCACAAGTCACAGTCTCCAGATAAAGGCAAAGAAAATGTCAAAGTAGTAGCTCTCCAGGGTTATGGTGGAAAATAACTAACCCATGATTAGGATTAGCAGCCCATTGCACATGCACAAAATCTAAATAAATACCTCATGTGATGCAATCAACATATTGGTAAATAAATACATCACAGTTACTCATTGTACAAAAGGGACTATTGCTTGGTTAGATGTGAATAAAGGCAGCCACATCAACACAGGAGATGATTTTTTTTAATGTTTATTTTTAAGGGGGGGAGGGGCAGAGAGAGAGTAGAGAGAGAATCCCTAGCAGGCGCTGCACTGTTAGCACAGAGCCCGATGCAGGGTTTGAACCCACAAACTGTGAGCCCATGACCTGAGTTGAAATCAAGTCAGGCACTTAACCAACTGAGCCACCCAGGTGCCCCAGAAGATGAATTTTTAAAAAGAAAATGCAAAAGGGTTTAGGCCCCATCTGGGCTGAATGATTCCACTATCACAGAATCCTTCACAAAAGACAGGAACTGACAATGTTAGAATAAATTACAGTAATATTGGAAGAAGAAAGAAACGTCAATTAACAGGGTGAGGAGGTGGCCTGTTCACACTTGCCTTGGTTGTAAGCTCGTGGCTTCTTGTTCCTGAGGTGCCTACTGTCACAGGGGCAAGCTACTGAGCCACGTGAATGTTATGACTTGAGGGAAATCAACACTTCTGACTAGAAAATTAAGCTTCCCGTCTACAGTTCTACCTACTCAGCAAGAGTGACAGTCAACACATTTTTTTTCTACTTGAAGAAAACAATCTATTTTCTGATTGCAGTGAATTTTGTATACCAGCTGTCATTCTGAATTCTTTACCATATAATATGTCTTTCAAACCCAATCATAAGCAAATAATCAAATGAAAACTATTTTTTAAAGGTCTTATTTTTAAGTAATCTCTACACCCCATGTGGGGCTCAAACTCACAACCCTGAGACCAAGAATCGCATGCTCAACTGACTGAGCCAGCCAGGCACCCTGAAATCTATTTCTAAATAAAGACTCATATTTAAGGTATAGTACCAAGGTAGGGCTTTCCAGATGTGAATTGTCTAGAAGGTTTTTTTTGGAAAGATGCAAAAGTACTAAAGTAACAGAAATAAAAAGACTTTTTTTTTTGTAATTGTCATAAAGCTGTGTGGACTGAAATCATGAAAAGAAATTCGGATGCTAAAAGAGGATAGGCAGTAGCAGGGAGTGTGAGCAGAAACTTTCAGGTAAATTTGCACCCTAGAATTTTAATAATTTTTGAAATTTTTATAATATTCACTACCCATAAAGTGCTTTGATATGTTGATAAAATTGTATTTTCTAATTTAAAAAAATGAATATTTTACCATAGGTTCAAGTGGGGCTTGAACTCACAACGCTGAGATCAAGAACTGAGCTGAGATCAAGAGTCAGACACTTAACCAACTAAGCTTCCCAGGCAACCCCTCAAATTTTTAATTATTAGTTATTTTATTATGCTCTTCCTTTAAGAAAATCAAATACGTGTGTGTGTGTGTATGTGTGCGTGTGCGTGTATGTATAGTGTACTTAACATATGACTTGATTTTCAAAAAAATTACCAGAACATTCATTTTTAGAAATAAAAATATCACTTGGTCTCTATTACCTACATAATAAAGCCCAAATTTCACAATTTAGCCTTTATGGCCCTCTGTGATCTAGTTCAAAAGTACCCTTCCAATTTTATTGTTTCTATTCCCCTCATGAAAATCCTATCTATGAATTGGATCATTTATGTAGTCATCAAATATATATTGAGTGCTTACCATGTGCCAGGTTCTATAGCTTCAAAGATGAGTAAGAATAAGGCACAATTTCTGCTCTCAAATAGCTCGCAGTCTAGCAAAGAAGAAGATATATAACCAGCTATCTATAGTATTGTAAGTGCAATATTTGATGTATGTTTAAGGCACAAGAGGAAATAGTCACTTCCTAGCCAGACAGATAAGAGATTCACAGAAGATTACATAGGGGAAGTAATAAATAAATTAGAATTCACTAAATATACCCACAGAAAATAATGTTCTAGGCTAGGGGAGCATGTAGGCAGGCATGAAAGTTGGAGATAGGAATGAAGGTCTGTTCCACTATAGATGTTTGACTATTATAGAACACAGAGTGCAGGAGTTCACCATCTCCCCAATATCATCCACCTATTAAGTTCTTTATTTATGACTCATTTTGCCATTTCTGCAGGTTATAGTGGAGAACGTCAGTTGCTCATGGGAACCTAATGACATTCACCTATGACTTTAGACCATAGTTTGTCAACCTCAGCACTACTGACAGTTTAGACAGAAGAATTCTTTGTCATGGGGGCGGGGGGGCTGTCCTGAACACTGTAGGATGTTTAGTAGTGTTCTGAGATTTCACCCACTGGTTGCCAGTAGAACCCCTTGTCCCAGTCATGACAAAAAGAAATGTTTCCAGTCATTGACAAATGTCACTTGGGTGTGCAAATCCCTCCCCTGTTGAGAACCACTGTCTTGGATCTATGTGTTCATATGGTCACTTTAATATTGGAAAGGGGTATAGCCCTACTTGATAAGAATGATTATAAGAAAAAACCCATCATGTTCCAAAGTCTTTAAGACTTTGGAGGTAGTTAACTTTGGATGTAGTTAAATGTATAAAGAACCAACTAAACACAAATCAAGTCAAGGAGAACTGCATTGGGAGTGTACATGTATGTAGAGGACTATGTACAGACTTCCTGAGAATGTGGAAAAATTAGGGAATAAAAAAATTTAGCTTAGGGACGTGGAGTACACAACTATCCAGTTAAACACTCTTGCTAAATTATAGTTTTCTTATTCTACGTTATAAATAGAGGTCCGTGCTAATAACCCTATAGGTTTCCCATCCATGCTGAGAATTCAGTATCAGTGTCTCAAATGAGATCTCCAGTCTAGTGCAAATTCAATCATCTGAGAAGATAACCCCCAAACTATTAGAAATGTTCTAATTGTTTCCTTTTAACTCCAAGACAATTTATAATTAAATGTGGAAATATATGAGAATCATAATCATGGTGTTAATATTTTTGTGTAAGAGATTTGTGCTTATTTGGTAGTTTATACACGTGTTATAATTAAGAGAATAACTAATAGAATATGTCCTACTAGAAGCTGAATCTAATTGGAAATATGTGATTTAAGCAATGATTTAAATTTTTTTTTAATTTTAAGTTGAAATCTTATAAAACTTATATGCAAAATCAGGACATATAGAGAATTTAAGAATCATCATATCTAAAATTTAATAGGTTTATGAAAATATTTAGTTCTTGGGATGGCTCGTTGTTAATCCATTAAAGTTCTTAAAAGAGAAGGCATATATATTGAATTTACAAAATCAGTTTTTAAGGTTTAAAGGAATTTAAATGTTTTGAGCCCCTTACAAACAAATGTTACATTTGCTAGATTTATAAATATAATATTATTTGGATGTTGAAGCAAAAAGTTAAGGAAGAACTAAGCTCTGGATTCTTTAAAAATTACATATATATTTTAAAAGTGAAATAACTTCTGCAGAATCTATCCTAAGGATATAAACTCACTCTCAAGGACCAAAAAAAACCTCAAGGATATAACAAAACCCACGTGGGGGGGAGCCAAGATGGCAGAACAGCATGAAGTTTTTTGTGTAAGTCTCTCGTCCATGAAATATAGCCAGAACAACACTAACCCATCCTGCCCACCTAGAAAACTGATCTGAGGATTAACACAACAATCTGCATACCCTGAACCACAGAATTCAGCAGGTACATAGCGCAGAGAGCTGAACTTGGGGAGAGAAGCTGTGGAGGGCAGAGAGGTACTTTTGCGGGAGGAGACAGGACGGAGATGGTGGGGAGAATACGGGAAAAGCACCCCTCCCCAAAAGCAGCTGGAGAGAAGGTGGAAAATTGGAAACAGCCGCAGGGACTAAACTAAAAAGGGAGAAAGGAGAAAGGAGAGGGTTTAAATTCCATTAAGACTGTAAACAAAGGGAGCGCAAAGGCTGCAACTCCGCAGCTCCATACCTGGCGGTGCTCTGGTGGGAAGGGCGAATCCCCAGGAGCAGAGTGGGGTCCGGGAGGTTCTCGGGCCACACGGGAGAAGCGGTTCCACTGCTGGAAGGACATTTGGTAGAGACTGTTGAAGCCACCTGGTCCTAGCAGACCCCAGAAGGCGGTCACATTCGCTGGTGCTGGGGCAAGGTCATTAAGGGTGAAGCCTGGTGCCAGATGTGTGTTGTGATTTTCCATTACCCTGAGGCGCTGCAGCTACACTATCTCGCGAACGTTTTCTGGGGCAGGCTGGCACCTGGCCACAGTGTCGGGCACGGGCAACAGCAGGGTCCAGCAAGCGTTCCTGGGTGCAGCCGACATTCGGCCATTGCTCATTCGGCCATTGCTCGGTGAGACCCTCCCACAGAGGGGCCGAACGGGTCAAAGCCGCAGTCCTTCCAAGTAAGGAGCCGGGGAAAACAGCCGCATCTGAGACAAAACTCAGGAGAGAGGTACTGCCTGGGGCTTGGTCACGGACAGTGAAAAAGCAGGGAGTGGATGAAAGCTGAAGACAGAAGATGGGTGCACAATTGCTGATCAAGGAGAAGAGAATTCGGATACTAGAGACTGGGTAAGCTGGATGACACCAGTTTCACCGCTCCCGCGCATGCGCATACGCACTTACGAGCGCCACAACCCTCCACCCCAGTAGGCTAGCAGCGCCATCTAGTGGAGAACAGAGCCGTTACACTAAGCCCCGCCCAACTGGGCCAACTCCCTCTTTAAGTTCAGAAGTCTCACCGCCTGCTTAGTTTATGGACTATAAGACGCTTCTTGTCTGACTTCTAGGGGAAAACGAAGCAATTTCTGACGTATTTCAATCTGTTAACAAGTCCATCTATTCAAATTTCTTACTTTTTTTCTTTTTCACTTTTCTTTTTCTTGAATACAGAAAGAGAGAAAATTCATTTTTATTTTCAATTTTTATTAAAATATTTTTAATTTTTTTACTATTTTTTTCCTTTTGTGTAAATTTTTTCCAATTCTATCTTATTTCCATTTTATTTCAATCTACTTCAGTGTATTCACTTTTTCAAATTTTCAAACAATTTCCTTTTTTTCTTTTTTCTCTTTATAGTTTCTTTTCTTTTTCTTGAATACATAAAGAGAAAAATTTCATTCTATTTTGAATTTTTATTAAAAATATTTTTCTTTAGGGGTGCCTGGGTGGCTCAGTTGGCTGAACGTCCGACTTCAGCTCAGGTCATGATCTCACAGCTTGTGAGTTCCAGCCCCGCATCAGGCTCTCTGCTGACAGCTTGGAGCCTGGAGCCTGCTTCGATTCTGTGCCTCCCTTTCTCTCTGCCCCAACCCCCTTGCATTCTTCTCTGTCTCTCTCAAAAATAAGTAAACATTAAAAAAAATCAAGATTTAAAAAAATACATTTTTTCTTTAATTTTTTTACTATAATTTTTACTTTTATGTAAATTTTTTCAAATTCTATTTTACTTCCATCATTTTATTTTAGTCTACTACAGTGTATTCAATTTTTCAAATTTTCAAACGATTTTTTTCTTTTCTTTTTCTTGAATAAAGAGAAAAAAATCATTTTTATTTTTAATTTTTATTACAAATATTTTTCTTTAATTTTTTTCTACTATATTCTTTACTTTTGTGTAACTTTTTCAAATTCTATTTACTTCCAGTATTTCATTTCATACTCCACTGTATTCATTTTTTCAAATTTTCAAATGATTTCCTTATTTTCCCCCTTTTTTCTCTAATCGATCAAACCACTTTCAACACCCGGACCAAAACACACACCTAGGATCTAGCATCATTTATTCAATTTTGTTTGTGTGTGTGTTTTTAATTTTTTAATTTTAGTATTTTTCTAATTTTAATTTTTCTACCTCATTAACTTCTTTTCTCCCTTCAAAATGATGAAATGAAGGAATTCACCCCAAAAGAAAGAGCACGAAGAAATGACAGCCAGGGTTTAAGCAACACAGATACAAGCAAGATATCTGAACCAGAATTTAGAATCATGATAATAAGAATACTAGCTGGAGTTGGAAATAGACTAGAATTCCTTTCTATGGAGATAAAAGAAGTAAAAACTAGTCAGGATGAAATAAAAAAATGCTATAACTGAGCTGGAATCACGGATGGATGCAGCAGCGGCAAGGATGTATGAGGCAGAACAGAGAATCAGCGATATAGAGGACAAACTTATGGAGAATAACGAAGCAGAAAAAAAGAGGGAGATTAAGGCCAAAGAGCTCAATTTAAGAACTAGAGAAATCAGTGACTCATGAAAAAGGAACATCAGAATCATAGGGGTCCCAGAAGAGGAAGAGAGAGAAATAGGGGTAGAAGGGTTATGAGACCCTATGAGATCATAGCAGAAAACTTTCCTAACCTGGGCAAAGACACAGACATCAAAATCCAGGAAGCACAGAGCACCCCCATTAGATTCAACAAAAACCGACCATCAACAAGGCATATCATAGTCAAATTCACAAAATACTCAGGCAAGGAGAGAATATGAAAGCAGTAAGGGAAAAAAGTCCCTAACCTATAAGGGAAGACAGATCAGACCTATCCACAGAAACTTGGCAGGCCAGAAAGTAGTGGCGGGATACATTCAGTGTGTGAATCAGAAAAATACGCAGCCAAGAATTCTTTATCCAGGAAGGCTGTCATTCAAAATAGAAGGAGAGATAAAAAGTTTCCCAGACAAACAAAAATTAAAGGAGTTTGTGACCACTAAACCAGCCCTGCAAGAAATTTTAAGGGGGACTCTGTGAGGGGAGAAAAGATGAAAATATTAAATACATACATACATACATACATACCAAAAGCAACAAAGATTAGAAAGGACCAGAGAACACCACCAGAAACTGCAACTCTACAAGTATCATAATGGCAATAAATTCATATCTTTCAGTACTCACTCTAAACGTCAATGAACTCAATGCTCCAATCAAAAGACATAGGGTAACAACAGAATGGATAAGAAAACAAGATCTGTCTACATGTTGTTTACAAGAGACCCACTTTAGACCTACTGACACGTTCAGATTGAAAATTAGGGGATGGAGAACCATCTGTCATGCTAATAGTCAAAAAAGAAGCCGGAGTAGCTTATATCAGAAAATCTAGACTTTAAAATAAAAGACTGTATCAAGAGATGCAGAAGGGCATTATATCATAATCAAGGGGTCTATCCACCAAGAAGACCTAACAATTGTAAACATTTATGTGCCAAATGTGAGAGCACCCAAATATATAAATCAGTTAATCACCAACATAAAGAAACTCATTAATACTAATACCATAATAGTAGGAGACTTCCACACCCCACTCACAGCAATGGACAGATCATCTGATCAAAAAATCAACAAGGAAAAACGTCTTTGAATGACACACTGGACCACATGGACTTAACAGATATATTCAGATCATTTCATCTGAAAGCAGCAGAATATACATTCTTTTCCAGTACACATGGAACATTCTTGAGAATAGACCGTATACTGGGACACAAATCAGCCCTAAGTAAGTACAAAAAGATCGAGATCATACCGTGCATATTTTCAGACCACAACGCTATGAAACTCGAAATCCACCACAAGAAAAAATTTGGAAAGGTAACAAATACTTGGAGACTGAAGAACATCCTACTAAGGAATGAATGGGCTAACCAAGCAGTTAAAGAGGAAATTAAAAAGTATATGGAAGCCAATGAAAATGATAACACCACAACCTAAAACCTCTGGGACGCAGCAAAGGTGGTCATAAGAGGAAAGTATATAGCACTCCAGGCCTTCCTAAAGAAGGAAGAAAGATCTCAGATACACAGCCTAACCCTACACCTTAAAGAGCTGGAAAAGGAACAGCAAATAAAACCCAAAAACAGCAGAAGACAGGAAATAATAAAGATTAGAGCAGAAATTAATGCTATCGAAACCAAAAATAAACAAAAAACAAAAAACCAGTAGAACAGATTGATGAAACCAGAAGCTTGTTCTTTGAAAGAATGAACAAAATTGATAAACCACTAGCTAGTGTGATCAAAAAGAAAAAGGAAGGGACCCAAATAAATAAAATCAAGAATGAAAGAGGAGAGATCACAACCAACACAGCAGAAATACAAACAATAATAAGAGAATATTATGAGCAATTATATGCCAATAAAATGGGCAGTCTGGAAGAAATGGACAAATTCCTAGAAACATATACACTACCAAAACTGAAATAGGAAGAAGTAGAAAATTTGAACAGTAAGGAAATCGAATTAGTAATCAAAAATCTCCCAAAAAACAAAAGTCCAGGGCCAAATGGCTTTCCAGGGGAATTCTACCAAACATTTAAGGAAGAGTTAACACCTGTTCTCTTAAAGCTGTTCCAAAAAATAGAAATGGAAGGAAAACTCCCAAACTCTTTCTATGAAGCCAGCATTACCTTGATTCCAAAACCAGACAGAGACCACACTAAAAAGGAGAACTATAGACCAATTTCCGTGATGAACATGGATGCAAAAATCCTCAACAAGATATTAGCCAACTGGATCCAACAATACATTAAAAAAATTATTCACCACGACCAAGTGGGATTTATACCTGGGATGCAGGGCCACTTCAATATCTGCAAAACAATTAACGTGATTCATCACATCGATAAAAGAAAGGACAAGAACCATATGATCATCTCAATAAATGCAGACATAGCATTTGACAAAATACAGCATCCTTTCTTGATAAAAACCCTGAAGAAAGTAGGGACAGAAGGATCATTACCTCGAGATCATAAAAGCCATATATGAACAACCCAACGCTAATATCATCCTCAATGGGGAAAAACTGAGAGCTTTCCCCCTAAGGTCAGGAACAAGACAGGGATGTCTACTCTCACCACTGTTATTCAACATAGTATTGCTCATATTAGCCTCTGCAATCAGACAACACAAAGAAATAAAAGGCATCTAAATTGGCCAGGAGGAGGTCAAACTTTCACTCTTTGCAGGTGACATGACACTCTATATGGAAGACCCTAAAGATTCCACCAAAAAACTGCTAGAACTGATTCATGAATTCCGCAAAGTTGCAGGATATAAAATCAACGCACAGAAATCAGTTGCATTCCTATACACCAAAAACGAAACAACAGAAAGAGAAATCAAGGAATCGATCCCATTTACAATTGCACCAAAAACCATAAAATACCTAGGAATAAATCTAACCAAAGAGGTGAAAAACCTATACACTGAAAACTATAAAAAGCTTATGAAAGAAATTGAAGAAGTCACAAAAAAATGGAAAAAAAGATTCCATGCTCCTGGATAGGAAGAACAAATAAAATGTCCTTACTATCCAAAGCAATCTATATATTCAATGCAATCCCTATCAAAATAACACGAGCATTCTTCACAGAGCTAGAACAAACATAATTTGTATGGAACCAGAAAAGACCCCAAATAGCCAAAGCCATCTTGAAAGAGAAAACCAAAGCAGGAGGCATCACAATCCCGGACTTCAAGCTATACTACAAAGCTGTAATCATCAAGACAGTATGGTACTGGCACAAGAACAGACACTCAGATCAATGGAACAGAATAGAGAACCCAGAAATGGACCCACAAACGTATAGACAACTAATCCTTGACAAAGCAGGAAAGAATATCCAATGGAATAAAGACAGTCTCTTCAGCAAGTGACGCTGAGAAGTCTGGACAGCGACATGCAGAAGAATGAACCTGGACCACTTTCTTACACCATACACAAAAATATACTCAAAATAAATGAAAGACATAAATGTAACACAGGATGCCATCAAAATCCTTGAGGAGAAAGCAGGCAAAAACCTCTTTGATCTTGGCCGCAGCAACTTCTTACTCCACATGTCTCCGGAGGCAAGGGAAACAAAAGCAAAAATGAACTACTGGGACCTCATCAAAATAAAAAGCCTCTGCACAGCGAAGGAAACAATCAGCAAAACTAAAAGGCAACCAACAGAATGGGAGAAGATATTTGCAAATGGCATATCAGATAAAGGGTTAGTATCCAAAATCTATAAAGAACTTATCAAACTCAACACCCAAAAACCAAATAATCCAGTGAAGAAATGTGCAAGAGACATGAATAGACCCTTCTCCAAAGAAGACATCCAGATGGCCAACCGACACATGAAAAAATCCCCAACTTCACTCATCATTAGGGAAATACAAATCAAAACCACAATGAGATACCACCTTACACCTGTCAGAATGGCTAACATTCACAACTCAGGCAACGACAGATCTTGGCGAGGATGCAGATAAAGAGGATCTCTTTTGCATTGTTGGTGGGAATGCAAGCTGGTGCAGCCACTCTGGAAAACAGTATGGAGATTCAGGAAAGTTGCAGGATATAAAACCAAAAATATAAAACTAAAAATATAAAAACTAAAAATAGAACTACCCTATGACCCAGCAATTGCACTACTAGGCATTTATCCAAGGGATACAGGTTTGCTGTTTCAAAGGGACACATGCACCCCCATGTTTATAGCAGCACTATCAACAATAGCCAAAGTATGGAAAGAGCCCAAAAGTCCATCAATGGATGAATGGACAAAGAAGATGTGGTATATAAATACAATGGAGTATTACTCGGCAATCAAAAAGAATGAAATCTTGCCATTTGCAACGACGTGGATGGAACTGGAGGGTATTATGCTGAGTGAAATTAATCAGTCAGAGAAAGACAAAAATCATATGACTTCACTCATATGAGGACTTTAAGATACAGAACAGATGAACATAAGGGAAGGGAAGCAAAAATAATATAAAAACAGGGAGGGGGACAAAACATAAGAGACTCTTAAATATGGAGAACAAACTGAGGGTTACTGGAGGGGTTGTGGGCAGAGGGGAGGGCTAACTGGGTAAGGGGTACTAAGGAATCTACTCCTGAAATCACTGTTGCACCATATGCTAATTTGGATGTAAATTAAAAAAAAATTTTTTTAAATCCACATAGAAGAATAAAATAATCTTATAATGGTGAAAAAACTTCACATTACCAATTATGGGAGAAACCTGCACCCCATATCCCTCCTGTGCAATGCACTGAGTTTATGTTATCTGGGTAGTGTCCCCGGTAAACAATGTTTAATCTAAATCTAATCATAAGTAAACAAACACATCTAAATTGGAGGACACATTCAAAACAACTGGCCTAGATGCTTTGAAACTGTCAAAGTCATGAAAGACCACCATCAAAACAAACAAAAAACTAAACAAACATAAACACCAACAAAGAAAAACAAAATGAATAGGGAAAAAAGGTGTGGGATAGTGGGGAAGGCTAATGATTGTGCGAACCTTCATTGGATCTGGATCCCCAAACTAAAAATCTGTAAAGGGCACTATTGAGACATTTTTACAACCTCCATGGGAAAATATCCTGTTCTTAAGGAATAGGTGGTAAAATGTTCAGAGGAGAAGTCTAAAAGATGTCCACAATTTGCACTTAAACAGTTAAAAAATGTGTATACACAGGGTCCTGGGAATCTGGCTGAAGGGTATACAGATGTTCAGTGTCCTATTTTTGAGTTTTTCTGTAGGTTTGTAAATTGTCAAAAAAAAAAACCCCAGTTGAATAAAAATGTCAGCTCACATTGAACCTGCTTTACTCCCTTATGGTGCTCATGATTCTCAGGATAAGTAGACCCCCACCTGCAGCACAAGGGAGGTGCTGGGAAGGGAAGGGAAGGTGCAGCAAAAGGGAACTTGCCTTCTCTAAGAGTTTTCTTGCCAAGAATTGGCTCAGGAATGTGCTTGTTTCTGAATTTGGACCAATGAAACAAGAAGAGTGGATTGCCACAGGTTTCCTTCCTTTCTCTGCTTCCAGGAGCAAGTTTCTGTTTCCTTCTATTACACCTGTACATGTGTATGAGGCCTGGGACTTTTGCAACCATCTCACTGCCAGTCTGATGTAGAAGCTACCGAAAGGAACAGGGATGACAAAAGTCTCAGGGATAAATCAATGTTGGCAAGATTATGGTTCCTTTGGTCTTCCAATTTGGGGAATCAATTGATTTAAGCCAGTTGAAATACTGCAGCAAAACATATTATCTGATACGAGCCACATCACTCATGATGTGACTGTACTATCTCCATTCCAAACTGCAACTGACAGCAGAGTTTTCATGAGGAAGGAACTACCTTTATTTAGCAAAATATTTTGATTGATTGGTCCTGCAGGGAGAAAGGTGAGACTGTGAGGTCAGGGAGATGAAACCTAGCCTGAGCAGTCAAATAGAAGGAGGCATTAGTCAGGGTTCTCCTGAGAAACAAAACCAACAGGGTGTGTGTGTGTGTGTGTGTGTGTGTGTGTGTGTCTATATCTCTATCTCTAATCTCTATATCTCTATCTGTAGACAGATTTATTTAAGGACTTGACTCACACGATTGTAGAGGTGTGGTAAGTTTAACATAGGGTGGGCTGGCAGGCTACAGACTTAGTGACTCAGGGAAAGGTTGCAGTTCAAATCCAAAGGTATCTACTGGCAGAATTCCTTCTTAGGGGCAGTCACTCTTTGTTTTATTAAGGCCCTCAATCAATTGAAAGAGGACCATCTACATTAAGGAGGGTAATTTGCTTTACTCAAAGTCCACTATTTAAATGTTACATTTATCCAAAAAACTACCTTCACAGAAACATCCTGAATAATGTTTGACTAAATATCTGAGCACCATGGCCCAGCCAATTTGACGTATAAAATTAATCATTACAATGGATAAACTGCTCAGCATGAGAAATGAACATGCTGGGATTTGCCTTGGGAGAGATGTTGGGCAGGAGAAAAGGAGAAAAGGAGAGAGATAGACTAGCCAACCAGAGGCTTTTCCAACTTTAACTTTTTACATTGTGCCTCCTTACATGCATGCCCATGTGTACAAAACTGAAAAAAAGCTACTCTTCATCTTCTCTGCTGTCTCTTCTTTCTCTTCTCTTCTCTTCTCTTCTCTTCTCTTCTTTCTCTTCTCTCCTTTTCTTTCTCTTCTCTTCTTCTCTTCTCTCTTCTCTTCTCTTCTCTTCTCTTCTCTCCTCTTCTTTCTCTTCTCTTCTCTTCTCTTCTCTCTTCTCCTCTCCTCTCCTCTCCTCTCTTCTTTCTCTTCTCTTCTCTTCTTTCTCTTCTCTCCTTTTCTTTCTCTTCTCTTCTCTTCTCTTCTCTCCTCTTCTTTCTCTTCTCTTCTCTTCTCTTCTCTTCTCTTCTCTTCTCTTCTCTCCTCTTCTTTCTCTTCTCTTCTCTTCTCTTCTCTTCTTTCTCTTCTCTTCTCTTCTCTTCTCTTCTCTTCTCTCTTCTTTCTCTTCTCTTCTCTTCTCTTCTCTTCTCTCTCTTCTTTCTCTTCTCTTCCATCCCATCCCATCCCATCCCATCCCATCCCACCCTATACCATCCCATTCTATTCCATTCCATCCTATACCTCATTTTTGAAAATGTTCATCTTGACCCACTAAATGAATTTAATTGGCACAAAGCTTCAGCTTGCAAACAATAAACATACAATTTACACATACTTGTGTGTGTGCGTGTGTGTGTGTGTGTGTGTGTGTGTGTACATGTGCATTTGTGTAGTAAATCAAGGAAGAGGCTAACAGGTCAGAAAATACGTCAGACCTTAAAATGATCCCTAAACTAAGAGAGAGAGTTGATAGTGATTATATAAGCAGCCCTGCCTCCTTTTCCCCCAGTGCTGGTTACATCCCCAACGTTCACAGAAATCTTGGGGAGGGCTTTGGTGTGGAATTAGGAATCTGAGCATCTATCTGTATGCAAGGTGAACAGAGTTATGCCTTAAAAAAAAAAAACCTTAAATACATTCTGGGGATCTCTTCCAGGGGACATGGAGGCCCAGCTCATTACCTGTGTTACAGAGGCTATTCTCTCTACCTGTAG
The DNA here is from genome assembly GCF_016509475.1 of Prionailurus bengalensis. NCBI lineage: Eukaryota > Metazoa > Chordata > Mammalia > Carnivora > Felidae > Prionailurus > Prionailurus bengalensis. Next base: position 48,470,158 of record NC_057343.1, read on the forward strand.
GCCTCCATGACACCTTAGCCAGTTCCAGTGGTGCTAAGCCATTTATGTTTTCTACGATAGAAACTGTATTTATCTACCCTAGTAGGACTTTTGGTTAGAGATTATATCTTAGGTACAATTTTTATGTCCTGTATCAATTAGCAATACCTACACAGACTAGTAACTCAATTATGTGTTTTTCCTTATTTTATGCATATAAAAATTATTACTAGTAAACATAATAACACTGACTTGTCATGCATGAGTGGCTGAATAAAAAACTTGATGATATTTCCTAAACATTTGCCCATATTTTAGACATATCAAATATAACTTACAGGTTTACTTAAGACACATAATAACATTAGATAGATTACAAAAGAATCAACATCAATGCCTAAGTGACTATGCGCATTCCTGCTAAACGTATTACAAATCATTGGCTCCAAATCAGCAATGAAAGGTGAAGCAGGGTCCGTAGACCCTACCGAGTCCAGCAACAGAATGTACTGGCCACACTAATGCCAGCTTAAAGGGCCCTGAGGATGATCAATAATGTTAATCCTCATGACCGCATCTACCTCACAACTTGGTCTCTGATCAAGCTTTAAGAGTTCAGAGGAGTCTGGAGCTGCAGCAAGGCTACTCTTTAGACGCTGGAACTGACCTGAGTCTTTGGTACAGTCTGACAGCTCTTATGCACTGGCTATCACAGTAGCTCATGACACAAACTTGCAGTGCCTTGCAAACCTCTCCAGCGTAATGGATTACAATATATTCACGTAAAGGGTAGCTAAGTCTAATGTTGCTGATGTCATCATTGCCTCATAAAGCTGAGTTTCTCTCTCTCCAACACACACACACACACACACACTCACACACACACACACACACACGAATTTCGATTGTGTAAAAGTTGTTCCTGTGTAAGGAAAATATAATTTATTTCAGATAGATAATCACTCAAGTGTATGAGCTGTGTGGGCGTTCATTGGTGAATTCAGACTAAACAGGAAGTGACGTAAATTATACTTATTACACTGCTGGGAGAGAAATATATTAAATCCAGACAGCACTCAAACCAAGTACAAGGAACTCATTGTGTTGAAGGAAACCAGGCAACTTTGGTGGGAAGACAATGTACTATATGGTATGAAAACCATCAATGGCCATCTGGGACTAAAATAATTGTTTAGGGAGCATGATTTTGTTCTAGCACTGAAATATGTTTTCTTCTTTGATAAAGCCCCAGGGTATTCTAATCCTAAGCACATTGCCATTTTTGTACTTTTAACCATTTCGTGCTGTTGTTTTCTAGTCATTATATTGGACAGAGTAAGAAACAGCTACACCAACGGTATTTAGATTAGAAATCTTAGCTGTGATGAAACACCCAGAGTAAAGGAGAGGATTGAGAAAGTTACAGGATTATCTAGCCCCCATATAATTCCTCCTATTGTTGAAGTATCCAGGAATCACTCAGCAAAAGAAATATTAACAAATAAATTACCTTGAGAGTAAAACAATAGCATGTGATCTATTCCTTGAGGTTTGTCCCATTGGTCTATCTTTATGATAAAGCCTCCTGGGATGAACTGAAAAACAAACAAAAAACATCGCTAAAGGGCTGGTTTGGCTGTTTGCGTGGCCTAACGAGCACTCTCAGAAAATCAGGCCAGAGACATATAAAATTAATTTCCAACTTACATTTTGTTACAAAGTCATATCCAAAATGAAGTAATTGAATGAATTAAGTTCAGCCTTACAATTTGCTACCATGCTTCACCCAGAGTAGAACAAGACGGACTTCCTTAATTTATTGGCCTCTGCCTTAACCGAGTATTTCTAAGATGGCATAACGAAAATCTTCACAAATAATTTAGTAAAAATGTACTTATGGTTTATTGCCTCAGTTTTCAAAAAAAATACCTTGCTGTCTTTTAGTGAGTGATTTCCTTCGTAAATTGGGGGTTGTGATCACCACACCAATACCAAGAAAGCTCTGACTGGGAGAGAAAATCACTCCCCCCTGGGAGGGACCCCCTTCATAGTGCTCGCAACAGCCAGGTTGGGGAAAGTCAGAGCCACAGTGCACTGAGCCTCCCAGCTGAAGAGGAAGAAGCGTGTTTGGATGGGGATGGCTGGAATGTGCACCCCCGTGGCTCTCTCCACAGTGTCTTTGAGTGGAACAGAGTGATTCTGCAGAACACCACGTTCATTTGGAAGTGGATTTCTGTCTGTAATAAAGCAAGCCTCAAACGATTTTAGTCTCTCATTTTTATGAGTGATTCAACTACCCTATGATTTGCTCAGTATGAGACGAAGGGCAGTATTGTTGGGTTTATATCGGTGCGAACATACGTAATCAAAGTATTTGTTGAATGTTTTTGATATTCACTGCTCTTAACTCTCTCTCCCACCTTAGCCCCTGATCCCCACCTTCCATCCTTTCTCCAGTCTCTTAACCCACAACCCCCTAGTGGCTAAGGACACCGGTTCTGGAACCAGACTGACTGGGAAAATTGCCTAAACTCAGCGCCACTCTTTTTTATCTATAAAAATTAGGATAATAACAGGACCTAACTCAGATTTTTTGTAATGAATTAAAAGGAACAGATATGATGCTTAGAATGCTGCCTGGCATCTATGAAGTACTCAATTATTATTTGAATTACCACCTACCATCTATCACCATTCTATATAATTATCAGTAGCATTCACTACCATTCTCGTCATAGAGTGGATTTACCTAGTAGATCTTCAACTGAAGGACATTACGCTGGAGGATAAATAGATTTTTCAAGTGCTTAATTTAGCAATTATTCAAAAGACATTCTCCTCATTACTGGTCTTATTTTCAAAAACCTCATAATCCAGTTTTCTTAAAAACGTACAGAAATAAACTTGCTGGCACGTGCCAGGTGGATCCTTCTATACTTAAATGATACACAAAACCTGAAAAAAAGAATTCAATTATAGAGTCCATTCTAGGCTCGGAAAGATGCATTTTTTTTTCCATATCACTTCATATTCCTGGACCACTTTTTAATTTTGTGGTCAGTAAAATATTGTTAGGAATCCTTCTTTGGGTGCCGGTTGTTATGAGATAAAAACCCTATTCATTTTTTAGTATCAAGTATATCTCGTTCTGTGTTTCAAATCACTGTACACAAGTGGTAAAACTTTTCATAACAAAGGTTTAATTAGAATGGTTAATAACCATGATTTCCAAAGTGTCTGAGTCACCCTTAGTAATAATTAGGGAGTTTTGTTCCATACAAAATGCTTTATTTAACCTTCATGCCTTCATTCAGATAATTATACAAATGCATACAGTTAAAGGTTTAAACTCTATTTCGGTTCACAGCTCAATTCATAGGAAAGTTGAATACAGAAAAGCAATGCACCAACAGAATATGTCTGAGACACCATTAAAAACGATAACACTTGTTCATTTAAATCTCTGAGAATAGACTGGAATAATCATCCTCTGAGAGAGGCTCATTAGGAGGGTCTCCCTTTACATTATCATAGGGCAAAAAAAAAAAATCACCATTTTACAGTAAAAGGAAAAAAGCTCTGAGTATATTTACAATACATACACTATACATAAATACAAGAACAACACTTACATAATATTAATAAACTTATAACAGGGGTTGCCTAAACACTACAGAGTATATAAATGCAGAGGAAACTATTGGGAAATTAGATCTTTAGATAAGCTGGAGAAATAAATTCATTTGCAATTAAAACTCTGAACAGAAAACCAAATGAAGATTTAAGAAATTAACACATTTGCTTGCCAGCATCATTGGGGGGGTTTTATCCTTTAATGCGTAGGACCTCCTCTGGGCATTGTAACTCTCTGGGGTCAGGGACCCGAGAGTCTTTTGTAAAATTACATCTGTAAAGTGAGTCAGACGCAGCACATCTATTCAATTTGCTGTTCAGAGGCTTCAAGCCTAGAGTAACTGTTTTGTAAACCAAAGGATGTTTTTGTATTTTTACACAGATGGATCTTGTGATCCAGTCATCATGTATAATGAGCTAAGTGTCAAGGAAAAGGAAAAAGATGCCTGCTTGATTTGGCCAAAGATGATATTTTTCTTTATTCCCATATATTTTTCAAATACGAGTGAGAGATTTATTTAAAAGAATATGACGTTTGAACTGACCCCCACACACCAAGAGCAATGTCTAGACTACTACTAATTATAACTAAGTCATTTTAAGTGGCAGGTGGGTATCTTAAAGGTGGTCTGTTCTCATCGTTTCACAACACGGAAAGTTCTGAGTACATTCTTCAATGGACAAACATGAATTTGCTGGTTTCTCTTTTTTAAAATGAGCATGTTATGATACACATAATTGCATTATGATGCAGGATGACACAATACATAAGACGATGTTTTCAAGCTGGTTTTGTAAGTAGTTATCTCACATCCACAGAGAGTTGGTTTGCCATGGGATGCAACGTGTCCCACATAGACATGGACAAAACAATACAACTACCGTTCTGCGAGGGGTCGGGGGCGGGGGGATGGTGATTTTTTTAAAATGAATTTTTAAACACAACAAATTGTGGACAGACAAGTTGATAGGAAAGAGCCTTGAATATAGGCACCAGTGCCCCAGTTCAACAATACCCATCCAACATGATGAAGCCTGAGGAACAAAATATATATTGCAGTCTGGGTGTAATTAAAAAACTCTGCCATAGGAAAACTAGAAACACAAGTAGGGAGAAAGCATTTTCTATAAGGTTTTACACTGTATCTTTGGAGCACGAAATTAGCAAGGGGAAGATGTCGGTGTGTCCCTAAAATGTCTTACTTTTTGATTACCTGAGCACTTTTACTAGAATGTGACCCGAATTCTACCCTCCTATGCACCCTCATTTTTCACCAAAAATGAATCTCTGTGAACGTCTTGGTAGGCCTGCTTTGGTAAAAGCAAGATATAATTCACAGAGTCTGGTTCTTGCTTTGCACAAAGGGCAGACTCTATTGTCCCAAACATCTAAAATTTCTAGAGATGAAACCCAGAAAGAAAGAAAAAAAAAAAAGTACCGATGTGACTATTACCACTATTCATCTCTTTTCAACTCACTTAAAGTTGTGGTTTTGTTGTTGAGAAATTGTTGCTTGTGAAACCCAATTAACGGAGAAGAGAGCCCCTTCCCGCAGTGGCTTGTGCACACAGAACACTTGCTTTCAGCACGGAAGGGAATTTGTTTATACAGGTTTTATCTCTTCCCTCAGCCAAGTAACAGGGAGAAAGATCATAATTCAGGGGATTCATTTTCAGAAAAAAGAAACACCATGAGAAATGACATTCTCTTAATGTTTTCTAAGCCCATTAGTGCTTCCATGGATCAATACTGTCAAAGACCTTGTTCTACACAGAAAAGGGGTGGCGGTTGATTTCTCTGATGTTGGACAGCTTCTCACATAAAATTCAATTAAACTAACAATACCATAAACAAATTATTCATAAGATTATTTAAAACATTCCAAGGTGGTACTTTCAGGTGAGAAATCTGAAAAGGAACTATTCGTTCTCTCTCCTTGCTTGTCGTCTGAATGTTTGTGATTGCCGCCCCGTTAACAACTGCCAAGAGTGGGCTGATATTCACGAGTTCTATGGAGGTGTACATTTCAAAAGCAATTTAAGCAGATTCTAGAAGGTCTACAGGTGGAAAGGCTTTTACTATACCTACAAATAAATACATAGACTTGAGAAAACCCACTCTGGCTAAAATGCTACCGAGTAGGGGAGAGTTTTCAGGATTTGGGATCTCTGGGCCAAACATTTCAGAGGAAAGTGACAAATTCAGGGAGACAGCTGATCATTGCTGTTTGTTTATAATGATCCCTAATGCAGGACTTCCCAGGAGAAGCCTGATTTCAGATATTAGGTACCACTGTCATATCATGTGCTATATCTTACTTGGAAAATAGGACTACCCAGCCATAAAACTACTTCAGAGTTAGAAATATGAAAACTTGGCTGCAGGGAAGCCACCTGCAGTGTGGTGCAGTCGGAAGAACACGGCCTTCAGACTGGAGACAGGTAGCTTCACATTCCCACTCTGCTGTTCACTATTTCTGTGTTTGCAAATGACTCAGCCACTCTCTGTGCCCCATTTGCCCAACTATAAAATGTAGACCTGTTTACAGAATAGAGGCAACGTGTCCAAAAACTGCCTAGTAGAATGCTTGGTGGATAGTAAGGGTTTAGTAAAGGACAGCTGTTGTTTCCACGGTTTGCTGAATTTTTGACCTTTCAACTTCATTCAGTACTTTGAGACAACTTGTAGCAAACAGCCCAGTTAGAAGACTTGACTTCAGCGAGATTTCAGAACCCAGCAGCTTTCCTTGGACACTTGATTGGTTCTTTTACACCCTATCCTGGCACATTTCCTTCTCCTTTTTGTTCTTTCTGTAACTTAGAGAAGGAAATAGTGAATGGTTTTCTAGGCCTGTGGTCTGGTTCTGGAGAAATATGTAGACCACTGTCCATCGTGGTAGCCTTCACTGTCTAAAGCCTGAGTGTTTAATCACAGTTGTATTTTTTAAAATTGCTCCTACCAAATGTTTGGCTCTGAAAGAGTATAATTTTGCTGATAGCCCTCAATAGCTTGTTTGGGTGGATTTGTGCTCTGAGATGGTAAGGCTGGAGAATTTCCAGGGCTCTTGTCTATTCGTATAATCTCATTGTATATTTCTATTCATGACTCCACTTCTAGCAGTAAAATAATTACAGGAAAAAGTAGGCAAGTTCTGAATGTAAATCTGGTAATTTCCAGGACTAACTGCAAACCTTGGTCAAAGCTAGGCTTACTGTCAGCAGTCTTCAGTAGACTTTTTTAGAGAGAAACGATTGTGTCGATATTCATTCCAAAATGGTTCTTGTAGGATAACAGAAAATACTAGGGAAAAAGAAAATGAAGAAATGTAAAGATGAATTTGTGCATTTGATATTAGTTGACAAAATAAAGTAAAACAAACAAGTATCTCCAGTGTTTTGCTCTACATAATTTGACTTTTGTTAACTGAGCAAAACCTTTTGAGCTACACACAGTGCTTTGCGAGTTTGGGGCAAATCAGTGAAGTTTTTACCTTAAGATTATAATTGCCATATTCCAGAGTGTATGTTGAAGATAACCTTAATGTTCAGATTTGCATTCTTACATTCTGTAAGATTAAATTAATAAATACTAATGTAAAACAAGATTGGGTATATTTAAAAATCACAAAAGAATTTTCGTGGGTGTTAGAACCTGTTCAATTTACGATGTGCATATATTTATTCTGTGTGTGTGTGTGTGTGCATGTGTTTCCCAAATGTGGAGGAAAGACCCGGTCTAATGAAGAATTATTGCTGTGTAAAAGCATAGGAATATCTCATTGGTCATAATGTCTATTGACAGGCACTTTCAGCTTTTAATTCATTTCTGAAAATGGGCATTAGCTTATTCCTGTTGCCAGTACAGATTCGTTGAACATGTGGCCATATCCATAGCACTTCATCTTGTCAACATGTAGCTACTCTTAAAAGTATTCATTCCCTCTGGAATTAAACAAGAATCAACCAACACCTTATAGTTGTTTTGCTTTTTTGCTTTTTGTTTGGTATCAAAAACTAGTTCACTGAGGAGGAAGATAATTGAGAAAAGAGAATAATTGCTAGATGCTTCTCTTTAGCACAAGTAAAATCCTATGCGGCTATTTTCTCCTCTTCAGGCAAAGACATTTTGAATTTGGAATCAGTTGTCTGCAACTTAAAATGACTTACTTCACTGTGTTTTAAACCATCGTGGCTAAATTGAGACAAGTGACCACTCCATTTGGTCAGAGCACAAAGAATGTGCTCTGACACAGTGGAACACAGTTCCCATGGCAATATTGCTAATTGTACGATATACAAGGCATATCTGAACAAGTTTCTTTTTTTTTATTGTGATGAAAACTAGAAGCTCTTTTTTCCCAACATACTTCATCAAACTATTTACAACCTCTGTAAAATTTGTGAGTTTGAAAATACTTTTCCACTATCACATACGTTTACGAATACAGCAAAATATTTTCACTCTATTTTTTTTAAAGATGCAGTATCCTCCTATGTCATTTTCTTACGAAAATCTGAATTTCTATTGCAACTGCACAGTATTCAGCATATTTAAAGTACCAATGGACATGGGTCGCTAAACAGACATTACTCTATAATGAAACTGTGAAAATATAGCATTTTTAATTTTTATGTACACTTCTTAACTATAAAATGCAGGCAAAGTCATACATAGCATTATAAGCTGATTCCCTAATAAGGTAAATAACTTACATTTCTAGACAGCATGGATTATTACAAATTCATTCTTTTAAAAAAGTTCTTTGTTGATATTTACGAGCCCACTGGCTGCTGCATATACAGGTGTGTATGTGGTGGGGGTGCCTGTACAGGTAAGTGGAAGAAGGCAGTGTGGGGGTAAGCAGAAATGTAGTATGGAAGACGTGACTTACCAAACCCCTTTTCAGAACAAAAGCATGTTGAATGGAAAGATTTTTGAATGAGATGCACTACCTCAGAAAAACTGAAGGAAGAGATTTGGTCAACGAAGTTACAGAATACATAGAACCTCCTAGATTTACAGGCGTGAGTACAGAGCAAAATCTGAGACGGGACTATGCGGTATGAGTATTAAGGCTTCCTGGGCCCAAAAGGACGCATGAGAGTTCTCTCTCATTCAGTCCCTTACATGAAGACTATAGCTCAGTGTATTATGGGTGCTGGTGTTCTTAACACTGCTTAAATTCTGTCAGTCCTCGCTATAAATGTTAAGACACCTTTCTAACAACATCATGGCTACATTTCTTAGCAGTCATAACCACATAACAAAGGCGTAGGAATACATTTGAAGGCCTCACCTCACCAGATTTATTCATTTGCAGCTTTGGTAAGTATAAATAAATAACGTACAGAATAAGGAATACTGCATCTTTATCCATATACATGTTATTCTAATGAACTGATTTCAAAGTGCAGAATTAGATTTACGTTTAAAACAGAAATGGCAAAGTTTGAAGTTTTAAAAAAAGCTGTATAAAAATGAACACCATCTTTGTATAAGCTGTTCCAAATTTCAACCAGAGTGAGAATGGCCTTTCTCATCCCCTAGTACTGGCATTTGTAAACACTGTAGCATTTTGTAAGGTTTTCTCCCCACCTCACAATTTCCCCTCCTATTTTCCACTTAAAGTGAATAAAAAGTGCTCTTTTTAAAAATGCAGTTTGTGTTATTGTCAACTGCTTTTGCAAATCAATGTCCTATAGTGTTTTGTCGAAGTGATGCCAGGCAGTAGTACATTCTTTATGGGAAAGCCATTAGGGATTTTCGTCTACATGTCTTAATACAACTTAAGACAAGTTATCAAGCAGGCTTCTCAGAGTCCACACATAATTGACAGGATGGGGCTGGAGGTGGATAGGGAAGCGTGAATCTTTTTCCTAACAACTTATGATCAGAATATGGGGAGGGCATCTATTAAAACCTCCGAGTAACTTGTAACTCTTTCAAATAATGTTAAGTCTCTTGAGCTCCCATCTCTACACCACAAAGAGATGACAGTCAAGTCTACTACAGCTCCTCAAGCCACTCCAGCTGTCTGTGTAGTTCTCAAACACGCACATGTGTCCAACTGCAAACTGAACAGCTCCAAATTTAAAACCAAAGAATGCTTCTAGTTAGGCAACTGACAAATCCTTTGGATTCTGCCCCTTGTCTGTTGCTCATCGTCTACTACTGTGCTTTTTAAAAGAGGCTAGAATGGATATAGATGAAATGGAGGAGGCTTTTCCATGCCTGAAGATATTCCTACTTAAAAATCCAATTCCTTCTCTCCCAAATCACTTTCCTTTCCATGGGGAAACACTGGTAGGAAACTCACCAGGAAGAATTTGCTATGTCCCGGGATGAGCCCCAAGTAAGTTTCCGTCCTGAGGGGGAGATCAGCAACTCACTCACTGCTTGTGCTCGGATCTCTCTTTAGAAGTATCGATTATGTCGAAAGGGGGAAATGTCATAATGCTGACAGGTTTTATCAGTTAACTTACCATCTCCATCTCAGTCTGGTTTCTACTTTCAGAGGGTGGAGAAAAAGCTCACTTCCCTGAACCTTTCCGATGTGATCAGAGAGGAGCAGCTCATTTAGTTCTGTGCTAAATTTAAGTCAAGCTGTCACTCAGGAAGCTCCCACTGCCTGTCAGTTCTACAAATTCTAAAAACCATTTCTACTTGTAACACTCTCAAGACATCTCTCCGCAGAGAAAAGATTGCCCCTCTTATGAGAGTAGGCAGAGTGAAATCAAGTCTACACTGCGCCTGGACGATTCACCTACTGACAGCCAACCAGGTTCTAGGACCGGCAGTGAGGACATCACAGGCCATGCTGGCCACTCTCTGTGTTCTTTGCCACTGACCAGTAACCAACGCCGCTGTGTAGCAAGAAACCTTTTTCTATCCAAAATGGTCACAAGCAATGAGAAGTAGGAATTGTATACAGTACAGATAAAAAAAAACAAACAAACAAAAAAAAAACAACTTTCCAGTTGGTAAAAAAGAAAAAAAAAAAGAAAAAAAAAAAAAAAAAAAAAAAAAAGAACGAAAGAGGAGAAAAAAAAAACAAAAAACAACAACCAAAAAACCCAGTGCTTGGTGGGCAGTAAGATTGTGTAGCAAAAGGAGCTGTTTATCAACAGAATCGCAGCCCTTGTTCGAAGGAAATTGCCTGATGAATTTTTCAGACCTGGCAGAAAATGCAGAGCACGTATTTTTGAAGACAGAATTTGACCTGAAAATCATTATGCTGTTGCTTGAACATTTAAAACAAATTCCTTTTAATACCATCCAACACGAATTGTCCTTGTTTCAATGTTTATAGTTCTTGCTTCATCATTAAAGTTTCTCTGAGTAAGAAGAGGATCCCCAAAAGGATAGTTCTACAACCGGAAATTATTTCAGAATGTTCAAACATTTAAACATGAGCTAGGAATATTGTGAGGTTAATTTGTGCAATTCCCCAAATCAAGTGTTGGTGATTAAAATATATTGCAAAGGCCTATGCTGGCAACCTTTTATATCTAAGCTATAAAAAATCTTAACAACAACAACAACAACAATAACAAAAAAACTTCACCAAGCCCCTTAGCCACATAAAGCTGAAAAAAAAAAAAAAAAAAAAACCAACCCAGCTTTTAGTGGAGAAACAAAATACGGTAATTTTTCTGAAAGAATGCTTGTTGGTGATGTATTGCTTTGTTTCCTGTGTACTTTGCTAGCTGCAAGAAAGGCTCGTGAGTTTAGGGGGCTGACGGGATGATCATCTCCTTCCTCTCACCCTCAGCACAGGATGAGTGGGTTCAACATCCCTGTAGATGCCAGCGCAGAACCCCTGGGTTCCGATACAGTTTAGAAAATGAAGTCTATATAGAAGAACCTATTGGAGAGTCACTTGGCCTTGGCTCTCCAAGTGAGGAAACTAGCACCATGTCAGGCTTTCCTCGGGGAGCTCTCCCTTTCCACTGACTCGGTTCCAAGGAGAACTGACCCATTAACCCAAGGGTTAACTCCCTGCTATGCCTCCTTGGCCTTTCTCGTCACCAAATAACTGTTTTCAAACAAGAAAAGGGGAGCATAATCTTTAGTTGTGGTACTCAACCAAGCAGGACAACAAACAGCAGAAAGATTACCTCAGGGCTCTAAATGTAACCAAGACATCTAAAATGCTAGGGTGTTTTTTACAATCCCTTTAGTAAGTATGAAAATTGGTAACGTGAGTCCTCAGTGAAGTTATTGTAGGAAAGTCCTTTTATTCATTATTGCTTTTCTCCTCAAGAGGCGCATTATTCCATCTCTGCTTTGTCTGATTTTTCATGTTCACTGACTTTGCCCGAGCAGCCCCACCTCTTACCTTGGTGCCAGTGTGTCTAAGAAAGTTTGTTGTTTTTTTTTTTCCCCCTGATTCCTTGTAATCAAATACTAGGGGCAGGAAGAGATGATGCCTAGGTGACAGAACACTGCAATTTGAAGTGGGGCAGTAGTTTTTTAGACAGGCTCTTCCTATTCAACTACAGAACACCTCTGTGCCAGTCCATGCCAGGGCAGACACCGAGACTAGGCTCCAACTGAAATGTCGCTGCCCCTCTGCTCGAACAGATGAACAAAACAGAATCAAAACAAAACAAAAACAATCAACGACAAACAAATGAGAGATTCAATGTTGGTTTTCTTCAGGGCATGGCAGAATGACAAGTTGCGGGTGATATCTAGTTGCCGTCATCACTATTGCAAAGGGCTGCCTGAGCGCCCCTTTATTTTCAGGTAATGGAACCTCTCCAACAGGCTGCTTCTTCTCTACTTTCATGCTGCTTGCTGGTAACAGATTGGATGTGTGTTCTATCTTACTGAGACAGTAACTAAAATTTCAGTAAAAAGAGGGTAAGGGGTGGGATGATGGGAGAAGAATCCAAATTTAAAAGGTCTTGCGCTAGCCATCAATTTGTGGTAGACGACCTTTACGGTATCGATAACAAAACGTCTGACAGCTCAGAAAACGTACAAGCTACAAACATCTTGAAATGGCAGAGTACACAGCACGGGAAACAATGCCTGTCTCTTCAGCATTTGTGTCACGGATCTCCCAGGCCAGCGAGAAGACGTTTCTGGTGTAGTCGTGATGGGGGTTACCTTCAGACCGAAAGGAGAAGTGTTACTTCTTTTTCCTGCTCTGGTTTCAGACATCGTGGGATGGTGATGCCCTTTTGTGTTAACACTGTGAAGGGGATTCAGCCCTGCTGAATTGGGTGCCGCTAAGAGATCCAGCTCTTACGCTCAGCTGGACGGGTAGCATTCCTCACACCAGCATGTGCCTCCGGCGGTGCAGTGCCAAATGATCTGACCGGGAAAAGCTGCGATCACAGTCCGCGCACTTGAATGGCTTCACTCCCGTGTGTTTGCGGTAATGCCTTGTCAGTTCGTCCGAGCGCGCGAACTTCCAGGTGCAGCCTTCCCAGGTGCACTTGTAGGGTTTCTCTCCTGGAAGAAAAAGGGACACACGCTTTGGTGCTCCATCACTTTTCCATAACAACCAAGCCAGCACTAGGGGTGGGGCAACTGCAGCTCTCAGGGGATTTTCCACCTGGTAACCTTTCTGTCTGGAAACCTTACCATCCTGCCAGCGGGTCTGGGGTCAGCCAGGTGGGGGTTTCAATCCCGTCTCTCCTGTTGGGACATCTGGCAGACTTAGTTAACGCTTGCACCCTCAATTACCGGGGAGTTACTTTCCGGTCAAAATACGGAAAGGCGTAAACTGATCACTACTGGATATCATCTCGACTGGGTGACTAAAGAGGCATTTTAGGTCTCTACTTAGGGTTGATTGGGCTCTAATGCTGGGACTCACAAAGAATTATAAAGGGTAATTAGTTAGGTTTTGTTTCAATACTCCTCCCAAAATGTATACCACTTGGATGGTTTAAAGCTGTTTCAGGACACAATGTTCATTTATCAGTCACTGAGAATAAGCAGAGTCTCATTAAAAGGTAAAGCACTCCACCACTCCCCAGAAATTAGGTATGAAGTACCTATCGTTCATAAACCATCTACTTTTTGCTTGTCTACTGGAAAGGAATCCTAGATAGCTAAGAGTGTAAAGTTTAAATACTCTTTTCAGTGATTTAATTACAGCGAGCCCTGAGGAATCATCAAGTTGGTTTTAGTGTTGAAACTCATGGTGAAAAGCAGTCTGAAGAAGTATGTAATTTGACCAGGTCCTTCAGTCAACTTGTAAGAACAGTAAAATATGCAAAGGCTTTGCTGGGAAAAGATACACTACCCATTGTCCAAACGAACTCCCAGGGGGAGAGAGACAATGGTTGACCCAGGTGTGTTTTTTCCTGGCTCTCACTCAGAATGGATGCCCTGTCCCCATGCAACCCCACAAAAAGTGATCTCTCCTTCTGTTCCTTCCATCCAATAGTCAACAGAATTCCTGGCCACACACAGTGTTTGGTGAAAAGGACCTACGACAGGGAAGGGAGTTTTTGGCTGATTCCTATGCAAAGTGAGTATTACTAACCCCACCTTACAGATGAGAAAACTGAGGCTCAATGCAGTAAAGTAACTTGCCCAGTGTCGGAAAAAAAGAAGCGTGTGGTTCCAAATCCAGCCCTTTTCACTATGTTACAGTGGAATGTAGAATTCTTTTCCCATGTAAACTTTGTCACATCCTCAAAGTTGGTTCTACTTTCTCAGGAACTCCCAAATTATTCATTTCTTACTTCTATTATATCATCTATCACAAGGTATCATAAAGATTTTATTTAGGTGCCTTTTCCTCAACCAGTTTCTGAATACGTGGAGGTCAAGGACCAGGCCGCTACCATTTCAGTATCCTTGGGGTAAAGGATAGAATAAATATCAGACAAGTTCTTGAATGAATCAACAAAACTGCCACACACACACACACACACACACACACACACACACACAGAACTATAAGGCTCTGTACACGAGAGTACAAGGGACACCAACATGGGAGAACTAGCCTGAACTGGACCCAACATTTTTTACTCAACCATGAAATAAATGCTATCCCTATGGGCCCTTTCAGGATCAGGAGATCCTTTCAGAAGTGAGTGAACGGCACAGACCCATTAAATCTAGAAATGCTGATGCTCTAATTGTGGGCCACAGAAAGCTCCAGGTTGTTCTGAAAGAACTCCTTTCAAGTAGAAGCCTACTGAGTGGATTAACCCAAAACCTTACCCTCTGACACATTCTGGATGTCCTACAGAGAGAAAAATCTTCATTTGCAGGTGTCTATTGAGCAAAGTTGAACAGAAATTAAAATAATAATAAAAACCAGCAAAACCCCTAAGTGGAAAAGATTGAGTGTCTCCTCCATAGTATATCACTGGCAACTGTTAACATGCTTTTATTTACATGCCATCCCTAGACGTTTGTGACGTTTATATCACGAGCATGGGTGATAAGGAACTGGGCTTGATATAAATCATGTCTTCAAAAACACATCCATCTTTGGGGCACTGAGCTCAGCTAGCGGACTCAGTGACCAACAGGCATTTCTTAGCTCTCTCCTGTGTCACCAGGAACCAACCACAGAGAGTGTAAAGTTATGAAGGAAAGAAGACAGCGTTTTCTAAGTTGAAGGATGGATGGAGAAGGGTCATGTGTGTCCGACTCCCCTTGCTGTTCCAGATGGAGTGAGGGGAAGAGGGCCCACAGCTGGGATGAGCCTGGAAAATAAGCAGAGGCAAGGAGGACACAGGGGCTTCTAATTTCATCTCAGGAGGGATGTTAGAGGTTTGGATGGCCTGCCTTGGGGACACTTTCTTGTCTCAGGTGCTCTCTGGACTTTTTGCACCTCCAAAGTAGGCACTTCATATTCTCTAATTTCTTCCTCACAGTTATAATAGTCTTACTTTTACTTTCATTTTGGCTGTTGAATTATGGCATTTATGTCCTTTACACTTGAAAATCTATAGCAGAGGGTAACAGTGGTAAACAGTGGTAAACAGTGGTAAACAGTGGTTCCCCGGCTAAATCCGGTCTTTGGCCTGTATTTTGTGCAAACTTTGAGCTTACAATGGTTTTTACACTTGTATGTGGTTGAAAAAAATCAAGAGCACTATTTCATGGCACATGAAAATTACATGGAATTCAAATTTTAGTGTCCATAAATAAGTTTTTATTGGAACACAAATCATGTTCCTTTGTCTACATATTGGTTATGGCTGTCTTCCAGTGATGGCAGAATTGAGCACTGCAAGAGAGAATAATGTAATAAAGCATCTAGGCCTGAAATGCTTAGAATATTTACTATCTGGCCCTCTACACAAAGTTTACTGATCCTTGATGTTAGGAAGGCACCTGAACTTTGCGTAGGCTTCCTGATTACATTAACTTACTGACTTGGGGTATATAATACACACTGTTAATTTGGGATGGGTGGGTGAGGGACTGTTTTGGCTACAGAATAATCACTTACTCTCTGTTAAGGACCCCAACTAAAATTCTAACAGCACACTCAGTAATAAACACATGATATTTCACACCACATACTCTGAGAGTTCTGGATTGAGTGACTCTCTGAAAAGGCTCACCCAATCCAATCTGAGTTTTACAAATATCTTTAGGGTCTTTTCTGCTCATTAAAAAATGAGGAGGGTCTTCCTATGAGAGTCAGGATGGGGTAGGGTCAGGCATGTCTCTGTAAACTTTACAGAGATTCTACAGTGTAGAACAGTGATTCTACATGATGATGGAGGCTCCTCTCCAATCCCTTTCACTACAGTCGTCTTACAAGGCCATTGTGAACCATGATGAGTTTCTATGACTAGCTACTGAGTCTGGGGGAGAGAACACTGATAGGGAAGGATCAGAAAGTAGCTTAGCTGTTTGGCATCGTTCCTGACATGGCTATTTTAGGGGGTGGGGCCTAAAATAACTGGGGAAGGCAGTAACTGGTAGCAAGGATTTCTCTGAGCCCACAGACTTGGAGCAGGAAAACTTTGTGCAAAATCTGAGAAGTATTCTGTGAGGTGGAATCAAAGCACAATCAGTGATCATGAAAGACAAGGCTGGGTGAAATGGGTGCAGTGAGTCAAAAGGCACAAATGTCCAGTTATAGAAAAAATACATCATGGGGATGTAATGAAACAGCAGGTGACTGTAGTTAGAATACTGTATTATATATTTCAAAGTTGCTACGAGAGTAGATCTTAATGAAAAGTTCTTGTCATGCAAAAAAACCATCTGTATCTCTGCGTTGATAGATGTTAACTACACTTACCGTAGTGATACCTTCACAACATATACAAATATCGAATCATGTTGTATACCTGAAACTGGTTTAATATTGTATGCCAATTATATCTCAAAAAGAAAAAGGAAGTCAAGGAAAAGGTCTCAAAAATACAAGAGGCAGACATGTCCCTACTCTTGAATAAAACCAATGAAAATGATATAAGTTTTTAAGTTCTTAAGGGCTAGGTGATGAATGAAGGCATATAATGAAGAATGCAAACCTTCTCTACTCGGCAGTGGGGAGGGAGAAAGTGTATCAGAAAATAGTAAACTTAATTGTCTGAGCAATAAGTGAGTTTTTTCTTGAAAATTTCTTATAAAAAGGTATACTTTCTTTTTAATATCCATGAAAACTGAAGCATAATATTCTTTGCCTATTGCCTCATTAATAAAATTAGAGTTTGAGTATTTTCTCTCCATGCTTAAAAACAAAACAGAAGGGAAAAAGAAAACAATAAAAAGGAAAAAAAAATTAGAGGCTGAGCTATAGGGGGTGAGAAGAGGAGATGGCTGTTCTGATCAGGCAGAGAGCTGGCTTCTGCCCTTCACTCCAGAGAGACCTAGGTTTTCATAAGAGACTCTTAAGTACAGAGAACAAACTGAGGGTTGATGCGGGGGTGGGGGAGGGGAAAATGGGTGATGGGCACTGAGGAGGGCATTTGTTGGAATGAGCACTGGGTGTTGTATGCAAGCGATGAATCACGGGAATCTACCCCCAAAACCAAGAGCACATTGTACACACTGTATGTTAGCTAACTTGACAATAAATTATATTTAAACCCGTAAGAACAAAACTCATATATATTAGCAAAAGAGAGAGGGAGGGAGAGAGGGAGAGACAGAGACCTAGGTTTTGATTATACCTGCCCAGGGCCTAGCATTTTATTAAAAATAAAATCAATAAATGTTCTTTTTGGACTAGTCAGTTCCAGAAGTGGATAGAAGAACAATTTTAGTGGCCACTGCATTGTATTAAACTCTGTATTTTATTTTATGCTTGTGCTTTAAAGCAATTTAAAGGATACAATCTTGTAAGCAAATTAGGGTAACAGAAACTTCATGATGTGAGGAAAAGCTTATTAAAATGATAAATACGTTTGTAAGATATATTGTAGCATGCAGACATGAGCCCTGAAAGGATATAATGAACAGACAGAATCTTTCTTCCATCCTGTCTTCTTTCCTCCAAAATCTTGGTGGAAAGTAGAAAACTAAATTTACTAAGAAGTTAGTGGTAGGCACAGAATAGGGAGTGTATATCCCATGACAATTTTCCTATGGAAAGCGTTGGCTTGGACAATGAAAGGAGTCAGGCATCTCCCTGGGTCTAGGCTTCTATTGTACACAGCTGCTGTGCATCAAGAGGATGATGGGGAGAGTAAACACGATTTCCAGTAATTTCTTCAGGAATCGTGAACTGTCCTTACACTCATTTGAATTAGATTTCTGCAAATGTGTTATTCAAAACTGTTTTCTCTAGAAATAACCAAAAAAGAAAAACAGCATGCCCACCTTCTTCCTTCTTTTGTCTAACTCACAAGTACACTTTGAATCCCTAGTGGCAAAATCTTTGAAAGAATAGTTAATATTTTTCAAAAAAAAAAAAAACCTGTAAGTTTTGATTCCACTATCAGATCACCTGTGATTTTTGTTTCTTCTCCTCATCCCACGAAATAATGAAATGACAGAAAATGACATGGTGCATGTCATTACCAATAAGTCATAGTTTAGATGATTTTTCTTTGCTAAGTTGAGACATTAAGCTACTAATGTTTAAGAAAAACTGAAGGACATGAACTAGGTAATTAATTGGTAGCTTAATCCCATGCCATACCTTGGGGAGTTTACTAACTTTCAGGTCTTCAGTTCTGAAGCGTGAAGTTCTCCATGTCCCATGACAAATCCAAGCCATTTCCACACTTTGTATTTGAAAAAAAAGAATGCGGCTATTTCTGAGCACAACCCGTCCTCCTCTGTTGTTTAAAAAACCTGGACTAAACTATGAAAACCTCTGAAAAAGGAAAATGTTAACCAAAACGAATAGCAAAAAAGCTTCTATTTTTTAAAGTGGAACAGTCCTATAAAGAGTAAACAGAGAAAAAAAAAAAAAGAACAAGGAAGGGGGTTTGTTAAGTTTTGTTATGAAACACTCTTTTTAACTCCGCTTTCAGAGTTCAAGCTAAATACAATTTTATATGCGTGTGTGTGCGTGTGTGTGTGTATTCACAGGCGTTATTTAAACAGAAGTCTAATTAAGTGTCCAGAGAAAATGAAAACTCACGTCAGGGTTTTCTTCTTGAAACAGTCAACAAACTGATTTATTATGAGAACCCCTGTCTCTTTCAATTTTGGTTAAAGAAAAGGATTAAGAGTCACTAAATGCACTTCCATGACATTTACCCAGCAGAAGCATAATAAAGTCTAAAGAAAACACCAGGTCTTGAATGGATTCCCAAAACCCACGAAACAAAAATAACTTTTTCAGGTACCTCCCATCTTCCCATCTGAAATGCTGAAAGGTAAATGTGTACTGAGACAAAAGACAGGTGCCCTTTCATATTAAAATGACGTGTAAGCAATACACATAAGAGGAATGTGCAGTTTGAAAAGTCTGGGTCAAACAAAACACCCATGTTCTCACATCAGCTACTCTCTGCTATTTTCTCAAGCAACTGAAAAGGAACACCTTTTGCAGCAGGAAGCACAGGCATTTTTTTTTTTTTTTCCAGTTCAGAAGTGCATTTCTGAAATGTGTCCCTGTTTAACTTTTATGAAGTTATGGGGCCCCAGACGCTGACAAATGAGCTTCATTACACTCAAGGCTCAACATATTTGCTGTGACAATCTGTTTCACTTGAGGAATGGTATTTGCATATGATGGGGGGGGGGGCGGGGTGGGGTGGGGGGAGCAGAATCAAGATTCCTATCTTGTCTTCTGGTTTCTATTACCTTAGTTCATAAAAGTTCACACAATTTTAGATCTGGGAGGAAATTAGGTGCTTTTAAAATGAGGAAACAGAAACCTGGAGCTGAGATTACAAAGCTCTTGACTTGTCCTCAGGGTGGACCAGGCTGCCTTCCTTATTGGTGGTGTTAAGGTGGCCTGAAATAGCATAGGCTTTGAAATCGGGCAGAAAGCCTGGTCAGATGCTGGCTCAGTCATCGATCTGCAATCAAATCTCAGGCTAGAGCGTTGGGCTTTCTGAAACATCGTCTCCCCATCTGTAAAATGGAAACACTGTTCCTACACTTGGGAAACTAAAAGTACACGTGGCATGTGCCTGAGAAATGACAGGTGCTCAATAAAATATTTAATTTTATAGTTATGAAATTCAAGGTTTTTCTGTTTTTGCTAGGAAATATAAATTATAAAGTTAAAAATAGATCCTGTTTGCTATGTTTCAAAAAAAAAAAAGAATTAAGAGTTTTCTGGTAATTGGATGCCAATCTTGATCTTGATTTTTCCAACATTTTAATTATAAAACTACGAACAGAACAATGTAGTATCTTATAATTTAGTATTTTATAATTTGTTTGATCCATTTGATCTTGTCAATTCAATTAAACACGTAATCAATGTTAGTCTCTGCCCCACTGAATTGTCTGGACTGAATTAACTGTCTTTTTTCATTATGCGTAAATGAGACAAAGTGGATTTGTTCTTTCTTCCCCATGCAATTCCATAACGCGTATCTTTGATGAAAACAATATTTGCCAAAGCATATAGCACTTTCCACACACAGCACTTTGTTCTAAGAGCTTTACGGACGTACGCTTTGCAGTAACCAACTCCATTTCACCCCGAGTTGGTATGTGATGGAGGTAGGATTTGAACTCTGGGAATCGGATACTAGAGCTCACAGGGGTTTTTTTGTTGTTGTTTAATGTTCATCTGTTTTTGAGAGGCAGCACATGTGGGGCAGGGGCAGCTAGAGGGGGACAGAGGATCTGAAGCAGGCTCTACGTTGACAGCAGCGAACCTCACGGACCGCAAGATCATGACCCAAGCCAAAGTTGGACGCTCAACCGACGAAGCCACCCAGGTGCTCCAGAGCTCAGTTTTAACCTCTCTTCTATATTTGCCTCTCAACGCTTTAAGTCACTGCTTTAAGAAACCAGGATATCTGGTCAGAGCCGGATGTGCAGATTGAAAATGTGAATTAGTACTTGCAGGACAATGTGTTAACACAGAGACTAGCTAGCCCTTCTCATCCAGAAATCAAATATAAATGACCTAAAATATCCTATAATAAAAACATACTTTACTGAAAGTAAAATGTTCAAGGTCTAAGGGTAATACTTTATTTGGCTATTCTGAGCTTATTTTTCCATGTAGTGACAATATTTATTTTCCTATGTTTCTGGTTACATTTTCCTTTTAGTTTCTTTTGCGGAGAGTTCTGCCTTTACCCGTCCCTGAAATGTTTACCAAGATTTTGACTCTGACTTCTTCTCACCTGCATAAGTTCTCCTTGGCTCCTATGGCTTCCACCACGACTCGTACAGAAAAGATTTCTAAGTCTCTACATCTCAGTCTCTCTCCTAAGCACCACAGAGAGATCGACCACAGAGGTGGTAGTCCAAAGGTTATTTCAACATGACCAAAATGTTACTCAGCAGCTACCCCCTAAAAAAGACCAGTTTCTCCTTCTGCTTTGCTCTCTGGAGAAAAAGGCAATCCTACCTACTCGGGTGTCAAGTCATAAAGTTCTCTAGTTGGAGGGACTTCTTGGACTTTTCTGCCTGCTTCGACCTGATCATTACACCTGCCAGCTCTGCCTTCCAAATACCTGTCCAGCTGTCCTCTCCAGTTTACCCCCCAGTTGTGAGCGGCCTTTCTTTAGGTTCTTGCCACCTTCCACTGACACCAACTTCTAATGGTTCTGTGTCCCTGTCTCATGTCCTACCCTCTCCAATAACATCTGCAACACATTGAAGGAAAATGTTCTCAAAGACAACCTGATCACGTGGCTGCCCGGTACCCTGGACACGCCCATGTTAAACTCTCCTCACACCCCACTGTGACTGCTGGTTTTACAGTCTGTCCGCCCCTCAGCGGTTGAGTACTGAGGGTGGCTTCAAGCTTTCTTCACTACCGTATCCCCAGGGCCTAGGGCAGCAGCTCCTTGCTGGTAACTGTTGCTTAAATGAATGACACTATTTTAATTCAAAGAGCTCACATTCCCTTAAAATATAACTTGCCACAGTTAACTTAAGAGAGGGTTAAGGGAGGTGCCTGGCTGGCTCAGCAGGTGGAGTGTGCAACTCTTGATCTCAAGAGTTCGAGTCTCATGGCAGGTGTAGAGCTTACTTAAAAAAAATGAGCAATCTATGTTGGGAGGCGGAGAGCCACTGCTAGCATTCTACTCATTCTACCATCTTTTCTTTTCTAATGAGTTAGAGTATGTGTTTTTGAGAAGGAAAATAAGTTTGGGAGGTTTTATCTAAAACTAGTGCTATTTAAAGGGTTGGTCTACAAATATCTCATTTTAAACCTGTGAAATTACTAACATGACCTGTGAGTGAGCCTTCTATTTTGCTACTCAAATGAGCATTAATTATTGTGATCTTTAAAGCAATGTATGTACTTTATAATTCTTTCTATTCTTAGTTATGAAGACTTTTTATTGAATTATCATAAGTATAATAAATAAACATTATTTTTTATATATTCTTCAGTGGTGGATATATTTTCTGTAAAAATACAGCTCCTCATTATCTTTAATCGTTCCATTAAACCCGCCAATTTTGTATCAGTAATAGTTAATTTTGCCATTCAGGATAAGATGACCCAAACTCACAATCTAGCCATTCTTCGATAGAACACAACAAAGTACAAGGGCTGGGAAAATTATTATCCCACTCCTGCCTACAACACAATTTTCATTGGTATCTGGATAAAATAAACCCAAAAGTAGGGGCGCCTGGGTGGCTCAGTCGGTTAAGCGTCCGACTTCGGGTCAGGTCATGATCTCACGGTCCGTGAGTTCGAGCCCCGCGTCAGGCTCTGTGTCGACAGCTCAGAGCCTGGAGCCTGCTTCAGATTCTGTGTCTCCCTCTCTCTCTGACCCTCCCTCGTTCATGCTCTCTCTGTGTCTCAAAAATAAATAAACATTAAAAAAAATAATAAAAATAAAAAATAAACCCAAAAGTAAAAGAAGGAAAATGCAGAGCGTGGTCATAAGATGCCTAAATACAGTAAGTACAGCACTGGTACCCGCGTTCAGATCATTAATCTGATTCAGATTCAGATTCAGATCAGAACCTTAGCAGGTTCAGCATGCTTCTACATGGTAACTCTCCAGGACAGGTTAGAGTAACTCCTCCATAAATGAAAACAAGTACAACTTTCACAGCACTTTGTTATCCATCCAGATTATTCCAGTTCCTTTTTACAGACGGCACTTGAATGCCTGCTCGCTGGGGTAGGTGGTTTTCACCACACCCGTGCCATCAGGACCCATCACCCTGGCTGTGCTGCTGCGGAAACTTGTATCAAGCTCACTTCAAGGCTTTCCTATCCTGTTTCACACCAGCAGGTATTTGCAGACATGGCTGTCTCCCCCACCACACTTAAAACTCCTTGCCGTCCACATCTTCACAGCGTACCCATTACTGTGCACAGTGCTGCGCACTGCACAAGTACTCAGAAGCTGCCTATTTATTTATTAATGCTTCTGGTCCTGCCTTCTCACTGGCTTTCTAACAAAGTAACATTTTAATAGACTCCGAAGAATGACCAGTTCACATTAATGAAAAGCTTTAAAAATATGAAGTCACTTGTTATCTTATTACTTCAAAGCACCTGAATGACAGTCACTAAACAGGTACCCAGGTAGTGCTGGCCAGACATGCATGAGAATGTGGCTTGAGTGGTGAGGCTGGCAGGTTATTAGCAAACCTGCCTGAGAGCGGGTGTCGTGACAACAGCACAGGTTCTAGAGAAACTGGTGTTTGAATCCCAGCTCCACTGCTCAGCCACTGCTGATAGTGGGTAAGTACTCTCACCTTTCAGGGTATTTAGAGATACAATTAGAATAGGGAATAGGGAAGGCAGTACTTCTAGAGCTGAGCACAGTGCCTGGGATCTGGCAGGTCCTCAGGAAATGCCAGCTCTCTCCCATCTGTGGTCTCCATGTCTGTTCATAGCATTTCCCCCTCCTAACCACACACGCTGGCGGTCTTCAAAGCCTCCCTCTCCCTCCCCTCCTGTCCAATCAGATGCCAGGCCCTGTTGTTTCTACTGCCACAGTGTTTCCCACGTACCCTCCTTTCTGTGTGACACAGAGATGCCCCAGCGCTCCAGGGTCATGGAAGGTTCTACCTGCCTAGGGAAGGAGGGTAGTCAGATGGCTTAACAGACAAGGGGACACTGAGATAAGTGTTGAAAAATTAATAGCATTTCTACCAAAGCAGGAAGAAAGGAGGCCCCTCAGGCAGGCCATTTCAGGTAGGAGGAAAGGTGTGAATGAGCTCCACACACTGAGCACAGTTGGAGAGCTATTCCTTTGTTTGCCTGAGGAAAGGGGGAGATTGGGATTAGGGTCAAGCAAACGAGGTTTAACAGGAGTCAGAGGAGAAGGGCCTTATGTCCGAGTACAAAGGTGTCCCCAAACTCCCTGGCCATCATAGACAGCTCCTATTGCGTTCTATTGTCCTTTTGCTTGGACCTTTATTATAGGGCTTTGCACACTTGACCTCTGTTATGACTATCCATGCAACTCTTATCTGGTACACTTAAGGGCAAGTTCATTGAAGATGGGGGCTTATGCCTCCTTCTGCCTTTTTCAAGATAAAAATCTATAATGCCTTAGACGTGGAAAATGCTCAATAAACATGGGTCATGTTGAATCTGTTTTGTACATATGCTTTTTGTACATATGCTTCTTGACATAGTTACAAATGAAAAACTATGTTTTACTAAGTATTATATATATATATTCCTTATAGGATTATTTACATTATCATTTTATCAAAATGATGATAAAGAGGACTTATTAAGTAACAGCTTTCACTGAACTTTTTCTGAATCACAAAATTTTTAAATTAGGAGAGTCTGAAGTACAGAGATGACATTATTATAGCTGCTTATGATGACTGTATACTAAATGATGCACACTTTTTAGCCTTGAACCTATGATTACAATAACAACATATACCCACGTCAATATTCATACGTACACAATTTCAATTCAACAAATAATTCTTGAGCCCTTGAGATGTGTTAGTCACTGTATTTACCGGGGATATAAAAATAATGCCCCCTATGGTAATTATGCAACAATGGGCTATGTTTATGGTCAGAGACAAAAATGAAACAGAAAACCTGAGACTCACAGAGTGAAGTGAACCTCTCAGTTAGGGGCCAAGGACAGATTCAGACTGTTGTCTCCTGACATCAGTTTAGTTCTATTTCTATTATAGTTTCCTATTTCTCAGCAAGTACCAATGTGCTCATACTTGTGAGCTGTTTGCCTGAGACTTACCAACAACTTGTTGGGAAAGGATTTGTGCCTGAAAAATGTTGGTTAGCTCTTCAGTGATTAATGATCTTGGCATCACTAAACCCTATGCTTTATCTAACAACAAATCTAGACAGCGGACCTGACACAGAGCTTTATACGAATGAGTTATTTAATTAATGAAGATAGATGTGAAAATCTAAGCAGCACCCCACTACCTGATCTGGCAACTACAAGACCTCTGAACAAAAGGCCACTCAAGTGCACAGCTGTCACAAAACTCACGAATGTCTTTGTAGGAATATCATGAACCCATTTCGAAATCTCACGCAGTTAAACCCGATGTCAAATTAGAAGCAAGAAATGTGGGAATAGCAGTGAAAAGTGATGAAGCAAGTAAGAAAGGTGAAAAAGCATGGAATCTGCAAGCATTTAGCATAGATGTTGTGTCTGAATGTGTGTGCATGCACACATGTGTGTTCTCCAAATGCACAATCATTATCTGATGTTAATTATAGAATGATATTAATTACAAAAGCATCATCCCTCAAGGGAAGAGGTAAATAATGCATCATTGCCTTCATCTGTGGAGGTAGGGAAGGACACATTTTATAGACTTAAATCGCAATTGGTTAATAATTTTAAAGCATCCATATAAGTTAATTTCTTTGATGTGTAAAATTCAGACATGAGTTACTTCTGATAAAGCCAGATAGATAAGAAATGTGATTGCTTTACATTTACTGATGATTAAAATTCAGGCAGATAGTTTTCATATGAATTAAAATGAATATTGGACAACACGGCTAAATGAGGCTCACGGACTTACTGGAGAGTAGGATATCGAGTTGGAGTATAAAGTATTCCCAGATTCATTTGAAACTGAGCATTTTTATATGCTAAAATTACTTTTTAAAAAGTCTGGCTTAAAAAGTATCTTTACATTTTCTTTCCTTTGTTCATAAGTAAATTGCAATATTCTGCAGAACAGTGATAATGACGTCATGTTCCACACACCACCAGAGGGTTCCAGAGGACCCTCAGACCCTTTTAGAGTAGACCCAACAGCTGGTTGTAGTGCACCATCTAGTGGCTGAAGGAATCACTGATGCCTGAATGTTTCTTGTACTGCATTTTTGAAACACTATGATATATTTAGAAAATAAGAGAATTGTAAATAGCAATTCCAGATTTGTAAGACTATTTCCCTCTAAAACTTATATTTAGATCATTTAATAAGTAATAAAATTCTTGACATGAGGGAAAATCATAGCAACATGCTAGTTATGTATAACAAAGGCTTAGATGGCCATTAATTTCATTATACTGCACATTCATTTTAAATACACTGTCCACTGCTTCACATAGAGGAGACACAATCTATACCAGTGAAGGGGAACAATGTACCTGTTGACAGGATCGCTGTATAGGATTGCTGAGATACAGTTTTTTCCTCCTTTTTACTGTGCCTTAAACAATTTACCACAGGCGAGTGTTAGTAAAGGCATTTAAAAATGTTCGGGCAAGTATTTATGTTATTATCTAAACTGCACAGTCATGACAATATACTTATATCATTTTTAAATTTAAAAAGGCATTCTGCAGAATTTCTCTTTTTACTCTAAATTGCTATTATCTAGAAAATGTTCCTCTTTTCTACCAATGTGTTCCATTTACTGCGTGAGTCCTAAATAGATGACTGGTCATGTGCTAATAATGCACAAAAGATCAAGTGTTAAAGGTAAAATTAATGTGACTTTATCAAAGAAAATTTCTCATGGCTACTTGCTCACCTCCTATAGCGTGCGTAGATCTTATAAGTCATGTTATAATCCCACACGCTACACTCATTGTGATTGGTCACACACAAATAACTTACTCAATGTGCCTGGAGCAAAGGTAAGGCTAAGATATTTGTTAAAAGCAAAGCAAGCCAACCTCAATCCCTATACAGCTAGTGTTGATTTCATCTTGAACGCAAAGTTGAGAAATCTCACATAGAATTATAAATCAGAAACAAGTATGGGCTCCCTCTGAACCAAGTGGCAGTAATCAACCAAATCCCATTCTTTCTGTGAAGTCGATGAATGGATTTGGGATGCCTTGGTTTGGAGCAGGGATTTCACAAGGACATTCTGATGTAGCTGTGAGACCAAGAAAGATGGGTTGGAGGTAAGACAATTAGGTGGATGTTTAGCTATTCGTTAATGAATTAAGACCCACTTGGACAAAAGTCTCTGAGATCACATCTCAGGGCTTTGTCCTTGAACCTGTCCTACTTAATACCTGGCAAATATGGAGAAGCTGAAGGACAGAACTAAAATACTAAATGCAAGGCAGGCAGGGAGAGAGTTCAATGTCATTTCAACTTATTGGGAGAATGGGCCCCAATATCAAATGGATATAGAATAATTATTTTCCAGACTTGAAAGGGCAGGTGCAGCCCTCAGAATACCAATTCTGGCCTATATCTCCTACAAGAGATCAGCCAGCCTGCAGTGAAAAGTGTCCAGGGAGAGGAAACGTACTCCTCCCAAGGGAGCCATCCCTTGAGGGACAGGTCTAACTACAAACACAACATT
This sequence comes from Prionailurus bengalensis, assembly GCF_016509475.1. Taxonomy (NCBI): domain Eukaryota; kingdom Metazoa; phylum Chordata; class Mammalia; order Carnivora; family Felidae; genus Prionailurus; species Prionailurus bengalensis. The sequence continues at coordinate 48,498,069 of NC_057343.1, forward strand.
GAATGTTCAGGTTTAAAAAAAATATTCTTAAATTTTTTATTTATTTTTGTGAGCAAGAGAGACAGAGTGTGAGCGGGGGAGGGGCAGAGAGAGAGGGAAACACAGAATCCGAAGCAGGCTCCAGGCTCTGAGCTGTCAGCACAGAGTCCGATGTGGGGCTCAAACTCATGAACTGTGAGATCATGACCTGAACCAAAGTCGGATGCTTAACTGACTGAGCCCCTGAATGTTTAGGTTTTAAAAGAAACCAGTTATAGGTACAAGGGATGGGCAAGATGTAGTGTTCAGCACATTTTGATTTAGCTGACTTAAGAAAGAGAGTCAATTGCTAGAAGACAATACAATTGTTGCATTTTAAAACCTCTTTCCTCAATTTGTGGTGTGAAAATTTTAAAAGACACAGTGACATGTTGGAATACATCTAGAAAGACGTGGCTAAGATGACTGAGGACACCTGGTTTGGAGAAATGAAGATGCAAGTCGTTGATGATGGGGTTTCGAGGGGCACCAGGGCCAGGAAGCGGAAATGAGAGCATGATAATTGGAGCTATTCCATTTAACCCGAAAGTACTGAGAGCCGAACAGTGTCATAACAGGCAATTCAATACCGTATGAGGGGAGGACTTGGTCCTCAGAAATGTCACCCAACTTGTCTTGCAGAAGAATCAACCGTCTGCCACTTGGAAGTTACTAAAAACCACTTCTACGGGAACAATACTTGACCAGGAGACACCATTATACAAAGGAGGTAACGACAGCTGCAACCACCTGGTGTTGTGACGATCCAATAAAAGAAAAGATGTGTGCGTGTGCAGAAAACTGCATCGGAATGACTTGTTCTTTGTAAGAGATGACACCCAAGGGATTTCCCTAGTTAGGGAACAAAGTAGACTCTGTGGCGTACAAGGTCCATTTGGACCCTAGGAGTCTATGATTTCATCTTATTAATAACCCAAGCTAATTAATTCTGCTTCAACATTCAAAGTTTATAATGCTTTGAACTATACATCATGTCTCCCCTACCTTCATAGTCTATGTCAAATCCCTTAATGCCATGAAGTTAGATCCTTTAATAGTACCTAATTAAACCATTTCCTCTCGTTCACTGTTCATCATTTGGATAAACGGAATAGAGACGTCTGTGTACAAATGACGTTAATATGTATTTCAGTATGCTCAAGGAAAATAGAAATAACTTGAAATATATGGTGGTTTACTGTAGATAGTTCCTTCTTTTTTTTTTTTTTAATAATAGAAATGCTCCCTTTAAAACTCAGTATTATGACCTGATCATACTTAACGACTATGATTTATGTTCATTATCCACGGACAGGATGGAACATGCTTATTTGATTTTCATGTTTTTATATTCATTCTTTGCCTAAATGGTGAAGAAACTGATTCAAAAATAATGTCTAAGAAATGAAATAAAAACCTCTCCTGGGGAAGCTCGGAATCAATGGAGAGGCAAGAATCTGGAATTAAGTATAAAAAGGAAAAGGATTGGGAACAGGGATGAAAGATGAGGAGAAGTATGCAAAATATGCTGAATTATTGGAAGTATTAAAAGTATATGTTATATGTTAGATGAGCAAAAGTAAGCTTCAGATTCTACAATGCTTTTTTGACCTCAGGCAAGCCTCCTATGCCATAACTTCATCACACACACACACAGACACACAGACACACACACGATGCCCGGTCTCAGTGTTTGCAGAGTCATGGAGCAGATTCTGTAAAGTACCTTTGGAAACCATCTAATAACATGAGTAAATAAATGGCAAAGAATGCTGGCTTAAACGATTTTGCTACCTCAGCTGGGAAACGGTTTTCATAGTGTGGTTATTTTAATATATTTGAGATGGCAATACTATTCACACAGCCCAATGGGAGTCTGTTACACTTGAAGTTTCCAGCTAGAGGCAGGTGCTGGTGTCTGATTCCTGTTGAGGAGAGTCACTGGACTCCCCTTACTCCACATGTAGCATGTTGCTACCAGGAATTGCCAGGAATGTGTGTGAATGGGTTTCCCTCTTCCACCTGCTTCTTTGAGCTTCACACATTCTAGTCACCACTTTTCCGAGAAATGGTAGTGTAACTGTGGGGCCCTCCTTACACCTCCAGTCTCTTCCCAGAGCTTTCCGCCTTCCACTGGTGGCTCCCAACAGGATTCAGGAGCCAAGGAAGCCAGGGGATGCCAGCTAAGGGACACACAAGGCAGAGGATGGAAGGGGTGGGTGGATCAATACATGGACGGGTGGAGAGGGCGATGGCTGGGGGATGGGTGGGTGTGTGGATGAGTGGATGATGACAAAGTCAATAAATCACATGTGGTCTCAATTTCCTAAAATTCCTCTCTCTGTATCCACAATGCCAGTGAGATGAAATGGAATCATGTGGAAATATTTTTTAAACTCTTTACAGTGCTATGTGTACGTCGATTTATTTTATTTTTCTGGTTTACTTATTGGGTTATGTGGGGGACGAGACCGGGGGGAGAAAAGCGTGATCTAAGTGGTGGTTAAAATGCTAACTTTAAGAAAACAGAACAATTTTGTTCAGCTTGTTCTTCAATGTGCTTTGTGGATATTTTAAAACCCGCCAAACTAGACAGTGATTAAGTGGCAACACCGATCATAGAAGAAGGCTAGATCCCTCTGTCATACCATCGTAAACCTCCTTAAGACACAGAAGACTTACTTCACTGGTTGCTAAAGTTCACTAAGACTTAAACCTTTTTCAGCTGAGAGAGGGGATCATTCCACTCAGAAAGGAAGCCAATTTGAGATGGCTGGGTAACAAGCAACACAGCATTCCAGCACGCTCACAACCCCGGAAGCAATCAGTGGCCCCCTCGGGATTTTCACTGAACCCCCCCCCCCTCCCCCACCCCAGTGAGAAGCCCTGTAACACAGTACCTGTATGTGTCCTTCGGTGAGCCTTCAGGTGAGAACTTTTTGTGTATACTTTGTTGCATCCTTCAAAGTCACATCTGTGGATACGCCGTTTTCTGGAGTCTGGGGATTCAGACCGTCTCTGGCGTCTTGTGCTCTCAATACTAAATGGTGAAATTGAACTGGAAAAAGAAAAACCAGAGTTAAGTGGTGAGAAACACACAGCACTCTGGTTTGTTCTAGTGGCACGAGACCTCCGTCTCATGGTCTATAGCTTCATATAAGCTCGAGGCCCCAGGTCCCCACTTCCCACTGTCACTTGCATGGACATATTTTATTTCTTAATCTCGAAGACAGGCAGCTTGACCTACTGCTGACGAAACGCTCCTCTAGAGAGAAAGCTATGCCAGAACAACAAGACCAAAACAAAAACGGAGTAAAAGCAGTGGTAGGGATCCTTGTTATCAAAAGAAACAATCTGGAACTTCTGAATGACACTCACAGACAATATTTTTGGAAGCCCTGCTATAGACAGACAAAATGAATGCATTTAATAAGTAACACAAGGGTCTGAATTGCACGTGAAAACATATAAAATTGTGTAAAATCACAAGGTACATTTCAAAACAAGTGAGGTCAGGCTGAAAGAAATGACATCAGTACGTCAATAACATGACTCACGACGAGCTATTTCTGTTCACTAACATGCACCTGACATTTAACTTTTCCAGTTGGTGGTTTTTCATGGTGAGGAATAAAGTACATTGTATTTAAAGATTAGCTGTACCACCATTATGAGAAAAAGTTTTAACTATGAAATTTGGCCCTGACTTGCACGTTGTTTAATCTTCATGCCACAGTAGAAAAACAGGATTAGTTTGTAACGTCAGGTAATTGATTAACATGTACTTCTTCAAACCTTAATCTCTTTTGCTTGAGGTAGAAACGAAGAATATGACTAATCGTCTTTAGTTATCCATGGAGTTCTTTACTATTATTATGAAATACAACACAAAAGCAATCATCCGTATTTCTACCCCACAAAATTTACCACTGTTAATATTTTCTTCCAGCTTTTTCGTGTCTTGACGCTTTTTAAAATTCATTTTTATTAGTAAATCACCTCTTTTTAAAAAGCTGAATGACTCTGAGCAAGAGTTCTTTGAAGTGAAGTTGAAGCTTTACCTAAGAAGATCACAGATGAAGACTGACCCCGCCTTTGTCTTCCATCCGCTTCCTCTCTGCGCAAACTTCTGCTACCAGTTTTCTCGGAATTCTTCCAATTCTTCCAAATGATCCTTACCTATACATATCTACAGTCATAGAAATTCATAATGTTGCTTGGTTTTTTAAGAGCCGTGTAAATATCATGTTGTTCACATCATTTTGCAAAGTGCTCTACACTTGCCTTTTCTTCACTCAACATGAAGCATTTGAGATTATCCACGCTGATGCCAACATTGGAGTTTATACTTGTAGTGTTACGTACCACCACGACTCTAGTCTAAGATATCTTCCTTTTATATTTAAAATTTTTTTTTAATTAAAAAAAAATTTTTTTTTACATTCATTTATTTTTGAGAGACAGAGAGAGACACAGCACAAGTGGGGGGGAGGGGCAGAGATAGAAGGAGACACAGAATCCGAAGCAGGCTCCAGGCTCCGAGCTGTCAGTACAGAGCTCCATGCGGGGCTCAAGTTCACAAACCGTGAGATCATGACCTGAGCCGAAGTCGGACGCTCAACTGACTGAGCCACCCAGGCACCCCTTCTTTTTATAGTTTAATGTCTCTAAAATCAGTAGCTTCTTACAATTTGATAGCTTGTCATAGTTTAACTGGCATAATTTTTTTGTTAGCGGTACATAAGTAATGGTGCATTTTACAATATGTGGTATTTTAAACTTATTTCAGGGGTTGGTAAGATTTTTCAGTAAATGGTTAGACGGTAAATATTTTGTTTTGACTTTGAGAGCCATACGGCATACATTTAACAAATCAACTCCGCACTTGTAGCATGAAAGTAGCTATAGACAATACATAAACAAGAGAGCATGGCTAATGTTCCAATAAAACTTTATTCACAAAACAGTGGGTTGCACTTGGGTCCAGTGGTTGACACATGACTTAGATGAAATATGGTCCAGTGAATATTTATCCCAGAGTCTTAAAATCTATTTCCTAAGGGATGGACATTTAGATTATTTTTTGAAGTTTATTTAACAGAGAGAGAGAGAGAGAGAGAGAGAGAGAGAGAGAGAGAGAATGAGGGGGGAGGGGCAGAGAGAGAGAGGGAGAGAGAGAATCCTAAGCAGTCTCCCCACTGTCAACGCAGAGCCTGATGCAGGGCTCAAACTCATGAACCATGAGATCACGACCTGAGCTGAAATCAAGAATTGGTTGCTTAACCAACTGAGTCACCCAAGAGCCCCCAAATTGTTTCTAGTATTTCCCTGTAACATTGCTCCCCAATGTTTCCTTCTATGGTAATTGCCTTTTAAGTTTTCGATGTATCTTCTCCCTTTTACAAATAACAGATTCAGCAGCCAAAGCTTTCTATTAGTAGCTAAGACAAAATATAAGTGGTGTTTATCTACTTGTGTCTTAAAAAGTTTTATGCAAGATCTTTATTAGTAGAAGAAAGAAAATATGGGGTGGCTTAGCCACTTTTTCCAGCTTCCCCATGAATCAGTGTGGATTTGTGGTTTTCCACACAACCGACTCAGTTGTGGTGACTGGAGCCTATTGTGAAAAGAGTCAAAATAGTGTGACTGGCCTGTCCATGAAAGAACAGCTTCGGTCACTCCTGCCAAGGTACGCTCTGGCATAAGGTGCGATTCTGATGAACAAAATGGTATGTGTGATGACAGGGCAACAGTAATTCATTTCTTGGATATCAGGTCATGAAAATAAATATGGATCTTGGCACCGGGGACCTCAAAAACAGAAACTTCTGTGTTGTGATACATTTGACGTCTTTTAAATCAAGAGAAAATGATATGGTATCTGTTTCCTTCAAATTATAACTTAAAGTTATACTTGCTACACACTCATAAGCACCAGGGTAAATGTACCTATGCATAACCACACACATATATCGTTATGCCCGCAGTTTACTTTAGCTATTTATCTTGCGATGTATTCATGTATGCAGAGAAAGTAAAAAAATAGATCTGAAATTAAAACCAGGTAACTACCAAGCATGTCTTTAAGGGACCAATGGTGTCATGCTGCTCTCCAATCCTGTCAATCATGAACTATGTGGCAGGTGGGTAAAGAAAGCAGAGGCCACAGAATGGCATGATATTACTACACCAAGAGTCCTGAATTGACACCAAAATGAAGACATGTTAGGCGGACGGCCCTAATGCTAAAAACTTCACCCTCTGGTTTTTCCTAATTTAGGAAATGGCCTGTTGTAGTCCATTATGAAGAACCACCCCCTAAAGGTATCTATGCCATGAAAATAAGAAATAATTTTCAGGGCGCCTGGGTGGCTCAGTCGGTTGAGCGACCGACTTCGGCTCAGGTCATGATCTCACAGTTTTCGAATTCGAGCCCCGTGTCGCATGGGGCTCTGTGCTGACAGCTCAGAGTCTGGAGCCTGCTTCAGATTCCGTGTCTCCCCCTCTCTCTGCTCCTCCCCTACTCGTGATCTCTGTCTCAGAAATAAATAAACTTTAAAAAAAATTTTTTTTAAATAAAAAAAAAAAAGGAAGAATTTTCTAAAAAGTATGTAGACTCAAGACCTGCACCAGGCTGAGCTGGCTTGGAAACGATATCCGGTGGGGAAAATTTCTCCTGGCTCCCCTTTTCAAATGGCAGAGGCATCCTCCAAAGATGCTGAAGAACCTTTGGCTAGGCTGTGCCTTTCAGAACCACTTGCTGGATCTCTTTGTGGAAAAGTAAGAAGTGGGGCTGGAGTAGACAGGGATCAAAAGAGCAAAATGACTTTAAGAACGCAGGAAGACGTGAGGACAGTCCCACTCTATGCAGGACCGCTGCTCTGCTGGGGCTCATGCACAAACCCACAGATGGCAGGCACTGGCGGGGGAAGATAACCAGGGATTGGGGGTTGGGCCAAGCCAAGTTCGTGACAGGAAATGGGACAGTCAAGGCACTGATGCCAAGCATCTCTAGAGCTCAGGACACTATGAGCATTCAAGAAATGTTTCCTGAATTGAATGAATGAATGAATGAATGAATGAGTGCATTAAGTCAGGCATTCCTAATTTTTAAATTAAAATAATCAATCAATTAATCCTTACTTGGCTAATTAATCCTAACTAGGATTCTTTTATTTCAAGTCTTTGGTTAATGGTCATTCAATTCCTTACTCTTATTCTCATTTCCCTAAACTTCATATTTTTAGCACTATTACGAAGTGGCTACTGAATATCAGAAGAGTCTGAGTAACCATTAAAACCGCATGTATGTAGGTGTCTCAGTTCTTTGCTCTAAAGTCAAGAGAATGGCAGCATTCTAAAGCATTCCTTACAATTAAAATTCTCAGTGGAAGCACACTGAGACCGCCAGGAACATGTTGGTGAATGAAATAAAAATCTTCCTTTTGATGCTGGTGAGGATGTATTGAACACGGGAGGGTGACCAGTGACCTTCCTCCTCAGCAGTAGCGTCCTGTCCTGTCCTACTCTGAGGCTCACCAGCAGGGGCATCTGGTAACAGAACAGCTGTACTTAGGCTTTGGGTGTTTCTATTCTGCCCTTTCTACGCTTTCTGAGCGACGTGCCCTTTGTTGAGAAGGCCCTTAAGGTATCCCCAAACACATGCAAATTGGTCCTGTGCTGGGAAAGTTGGTCTTGTTCTCAAGAATGGAAATGCGCAAATACACCGGCAGCCTACGCCAGCACAGGATTCTTCCAATAATCCTTAGTAATAAGCTTGGTATGATGAAAATGGTAGAGGTAAAACGGTTGCCAGTGTGTTCCCAGAGACTGTACGAAAGGCATCTGCACAGTTCAAAAGAACAATAACTAAAGGCCCACTCCCTTCCCCAGAAGGTTAGACCATTTGGAGTAGTGAATGAGCGCCTGAGGGGGCCTCACAGGCACTGCGTTGTAATAATTAGATCTACAGAGAACAAATGAGTGAATCATGACTTCGGTTGCACAACAGTCCCACTTGGAATGGCAAGTTAAATTAGAATTAAACCCAGAGAGGCTCGAAAAGTCACATCCAGGAACAGCTCTATTTAAATAGAAGGCACCGCGTGCCTGCCATGAAAGAAATTAAGGTTAACTGTAATCAGCAGGTAATAAAAGACCATTTGTCACGTGTGACCTTAGTGTGATGAGGTGCCCTTCACTGAAATTGAAGTTTCTATAGGTGTTTGGAAAAAAAAGAAAAAAGAAAAAAAGAAAAGAAAAGAAAGCCAGGACATTCTTTTAAGGCTGAAAAAAGAAAGAGGACACATGCATCCCCAATTTTAAAACAAGAACAGAAAACAGTGGCGTAGAAGGTGCTTTAGCAAGTTCACAGGTTCAGTCTCAACAGACCTCCAAGGAGCATGGCAGTGGATGACAAGGATAGCTGACATTTACAGAAGGCTTACCATGCTCCAGGCGCTGCTCTAAAGGCTTTAAGCTTCAGAGCAACTTTGTGAGGTCGATATTATTACTACCCCTCGTTTAAAGGTAAGGAAACGGAGGCATAGAGAAGGCCAAGGCCAAAACAAAGTAGGTGGCCACACTAGGAATTGAACCCAAGTGGGTGACTCTAGAACCCAATCTTAATGATTACCTTCTTCGGACTCGGATAGATACAGGTAACATAAACCAGCCTAGGATAAAATGTGAAAATGCGACAAAATAATCTGTATCAATGAAATTTTCCCTCTAGCCCAATTATAGAAAACAACAGCACATAAAAGCATTCTTAAATGTACTCTGTTGTAATAAGACATATACTTTTCTCTTGAGAATTTTAAGGTAAACAGCTTTATAAATACTGCCAGTAGAGGTATTCACTATAATTACTTACTGTTAATCTACCTAAGAAAATACTTTCCTAAGTTGTTGTGGAAAAAATATTTATTTCCAGGGAAAGGTTTTTCGAAGGCTGAGCCTGGCAGTGGTATGTGATTATGTCTCCCTTGACCACCAAGGCCACAGAACTAGTGTTTTCCTTGACATTCCAGTTTATTTACAATTGTACCAAAAATGATTTTGAGTTGGCTGCACTGATAGAGTTACCTTAAGGGAAGGGAGAACATTCAGTTTTAAAAATACATTTTATGCCATTTTCGGAAGTTTATTTTAAAATTATTTTGAATGGGGCATTGAATATTACTTACTGGGATTGTGAATTAGCTTCTGCCACAGAATACAAGAACGAACCACTCCCTTGTTAGTAAATCAAACACTACACTAGGAATGAAATATCGAGGCCATAAGCCAAAAAAGAAGTTGATGAGACTTTCAGTTAACCAGACATTACATAAATCTTAGTAATAGAGCTTCTGTTCACTTGGACAAGCCAGATATTCGCATTTTTTTTTTTGCAGGCTTTCTCTCAGCCACTAGATGGCTCTCAGGAGCAGGAATCTTTGTATCTGTCCTTCCATACTGTAACAGATTCTGTCTAGCTGCTATCAAACCAAATCAGTGTTTTTCTAGGATATTAATTGGGGAAAAGGTGTTATTTAGATACACTCACTATCTATTCCCTAGAAGCTACATCCCAAGGCAGTGCAGATGCACCAGCATGAAGTTCCTCTTTCATTGCTGCCTGCAGATTCCTACGGAAAACTACTTTTGATAACAGATTGAAATTGTAAGATTAGTAGTTGCCAACCTTTCCAGAAGCTGTGACTAAGGCATTATACCGCTTCATGTTCAAATCTGGATTCAATAAAAATAAATCCATTTTCACAAAATGTATAAAGCAAGAGTAATACATTTGCTAAAATATGTCAACAAGCTTAATCTTAGCATATACTCAACTAGAACTTGGCACTTTTTTTCATATGAACAGAATATGCCCAAAATGTAGTTCTAATTATTGTTTTATGTTAATAAATAAAGTCTCCTACGAATTACAGATAATAAATTTATGAATGAGGTTTTCTGGGAGGTGGGTTTGTGGATAGACTCAGTATATCATGATTTTTACTTAAATATAACAGCTGTTACTAAGTCTTTTTCATCACTTGCTAGACCATTAAAATACTCAAAACTGTTATGGGCTTATATTTCTGCTCTTTTTTTGATTCATCACATTTTAGCAAGTTAAGATCATAAGTTGCAGTAACAAAAGGCTTAAAGATAAAACAGAAAAAAAAGGAACCAGTTAATGGCATTAGCTGTGGTTGGTTTTATCATCAAATTTAGGATGAATTTAGATTACAAGCTGAGAGGGGATTGTTTGTTAACAAAAGAGATCCATTTCACAGGGCAGTATCTATTCAAAATAGCTACTGTGGGGTGGGGTGGGGCGCCTGGGTGGCTCAGTCAGTTAAGCATCTGACCTCAGATCAAGGTCACGATCTCACAGTTCCTAGAGTTCCAGCCAAACGCTGGGCTCTGTGCTGACAGCTCAGAGCCTGGAGACTGCTTCAGATTGTTTGTCTGCTTCTCTCTCTTTCCCTCCCTCACTATCTGTCTCTCTCAAAAATACATAAACGTTAAAAAAAGATTTAAAAAGTTACTTTGGGGAAATGCTGTATGCATTGCAAAGACTTTACCCCATCAAATCAATTCATAATATCGGCTGAAACAAGTGTGGATTTCTGAATTACACTGGACACTGAATAGAAGACACATAATGTACTGAAATATTCCAATGAACTTTCCGCAGAATTTCTTCAGAAAACATCAGGGTTGAAACTCTGTTTTATGCCAGGAGTTGTAGCTTAATGGATCATCTGAATCTTAAACTTACTAGGTATAAAAAGGAGCAATTATTTAAACCTGAAAGCCTTTAAGGCAGGCCCTGTTCTCTCCAGTTGCCATAAGTCCTACTGTTACCTATTGCCTTACAAGGGCAGCGCTTTACATTAATCTTCAGGGTATTGTCCATGAACCCATCTGATTTGGAGATCCTCTAGAATCTTGCTAGGTTAAAAATAAATAAATAAGTTCTACTTACTTCCTTAAAGATAAACTTTAAACTTGTCAAGAGTGCAGATATGGTCTGATGCATGCCTCTCTTGAAGTTGGCCTATCAACAGGTGCCTGGAAGTGTGAAGGGGGGAGGGAGGAGGGAAGGAAGGGAGGAAGGGAGGGAAGAAGGAAGGGAGGGAGGGAGGGAGGGAGGGAGGGAGAGAGGGAGGAAGGAATGGAAGAAGGGAGGAAGGGAGGGAGGGAGGAAGGGAGAGAGGGAGGAAGGGAGGGAGGGGGGACGGGAAGAGGGAGGGAGAGGGAGGGAGGGAGGCAGGAAGGAAGGGAGGGAGGAAGGGAGACAGGGAGGAAGGGAGGGAGGAAGGAAGGGAGAGAGGGAGGAAGGGATGGGAGAGGGAGGGAGAGAGGGAAGGAGGAATGAAGGAAGGGAGGGAGGAAGGAAGGGAGAGAGGGAGGAAGGGAGGGGAGAGGGAAGGAGGGAGGGAGGGAGGACGGAATGAGAGGAGGGAGGAAGGAAACAAACAAGGAAGGGATAGGAGGTTGGGTAACACAGTCAGGCCTGTGAGGACTTTATTAAATGTGGACACTGGAGTCTCACCCTAACACTGCTCGAGGGCAGAATTTTATATAAAGAAGTTAGTTTTTCTCTATCAGAAGGTCTTATTGTAAGGCAGATTCACTAACAAGATAGCCCTATGGATGTACTCCAGGCAACGGCAGGATATAAAGCTCTGTATTTTAAATATCAAGACATATATAAAAATGTTTTGGGGTGTCTGGGTGGCTCAGTCGGTTAAACGTGTGACTCCTGATTTTGGCTCAGGTCATGATCTCACGGTTCATGAGATTTCTTGCTCCATGTTGAGCTCCATGTGCTGATAGTGCAGAGCTTGCTTGGGATTCTCTCTCTCTCTCTCTCTCTCTCTCTCTCTCTCTCTCTCTTTCTGCCCCTCCCTGGCTCATGCATGCGTTCTCTCTCTCGCTCTCTCTTAAACAAATAAACTTAAAAAAATAAAACCTGTATAAAATGTTTCAAACATACAGTTCTAATGAGATGGTATAATGTAAATCATAAATAAACTTTTGAAGTGACCACCAAAACAGGCCTCCACCTATTTTATGCTGATCATTAACCAGGTCTATGTTACACTAGAGATTTCTTTTATTAACACTGAAATTATATCAGTTAACTATCTGGTACTTAAGCTTACATAAATTATTGAAGCAGTTTTCATTGCACGTATGGGGATATATAAATAACAAAACCAAGTAGATTTCATTGGTATTCCACTTGAATTTTGTTGGCCAAAAGGGCTGTCTGGTGCCGCAGACAGGCGTTTCTCCTACCATCAAATCAGCATGTATTTGAGGAAAAAAATAAAATCTTCCCAATTACGGAGGGAATATTTTACCTGTTTTGTACTTCCTTTCCTGAAAATTTCACTTAGTTTTTGAATACCCCACCAAATTAATGTTGAAAAAAAATAAGAAAATATATTAATGTGACCCACATTCGTATTTGGAAGACATGTAGAAGGTGAGGAAACAGGTTCAGAAAGTTAATGAATTACTATGCCACAGCCACCTAGCTAAATATTGGCAGAGTTGGAACCAGATGCCCAGTTCCTGGCCCCTCAAGCTAGGACTCTTCCATTCTCCAACAAGGTTGTAGAAAGAGCTGTGTCATAATTTTTACTTAGTATGAAGGCAAATCTGCTTGGCAACACTGATAGTCATTTTTTTCTTTCATCAAATAGACTAAAAAACTCCCCACCCTATTTACTTTTTTGCTTTGGCTGCCAGGAAACTCAGCCACGATAGCCTAGGATTTGGTGCTTGTTTTCTACTCAAATTACACAACTCCCAAACTAAAACTATACAGTTTATCCTATAGAGTAATTTTAAATGTATGTCTCATGAATTACTTTCAGCACTACGTGGAATATTTATGTTAAACAAGGAAAACAAAACAAAAGAGCATTTACTTAAAAATGGAGAAAAACATGTGAAATCTGAATCTGAGTTTTAACACGCAGACCTCTAAATTAAAGTTTTGTATTCTAAGCTTGTATTTTGATCTTTAAGAAAAAAAGAGAAAACAAGACTATTTTTTGTTGCTGTTCCTTCAGAAAAAGCATAGACTGTAACCTGATAATCTAAATATGAATCATAAATTATAATTTATTAGTGATGGTATTTTAGACATTTAATCTCTTTGATTTTCAGATTCCCAAAATTCAAATGTGGAGCCATCAGAACGATTTGCCAAGAGTAATGTAAACCTGACTCAATGTCAATATATCTTTAACACTTCTTAACTTCAGGCTCTTCCTTATTCTTCCTTTTCTGGTTAATAACTTTAAGATATAATTCACACATGGGGAGGAGGATGGGGGGATGAGCTAAATGGGTGGTGGGCATGAAGGAAGGCACTTGTTGGGATGAGCACTGGGTGTTATATGTAAGTGATGAATCACTAAATTCTACTCCTGAAACCCATACTACACTATATGTTAACTAACATGAATTAAAAAGAAAAAAGATGTAATTCACATATGATAAAATTCAACCTATAAAATGTACGATTCAGCAGCATTCATTATATTTACAATGTTATGGAACCACAACCTCTGTCTAGTTCCAGAATATTCTCATCACCCGGAAAGGAAATTCTATATAATGCACCTCCCCCACCGAGTCTCAGGGGACAACTCAACTACTTTCATCTCCATAGATTTGCCTATTCTGCACATTTAGGAGGAACAGAATCATACAAAATGGGTCCTTTTGTGCCTGGCTTCTTTCCTAAATTTAGCATCAAGTTTTCAAGGTTCACCCATATTGTAGCATACATCAACACTTCATTCTTTTTTACAACTGAATCATATTCCATTATAGAGATATGGCACACTCTCTTACCTGTTCATTAGCTGATGAACTTTTCAGCTATTATGACTAATGCTGCTATGAACATTTGTATACGTTTTTGGTGGACATGTTTTATATTCTCTTAGGTATATATCTAGGAGAATTAACAGTGCTAGATTATATGGTAAGTCTACGTTTAATACTGAGGATTTTTCAAACTGTTTTTTCAAAGTGACTACACCATTTTGTAATTTGACCAGCAATGGAAGTTATAATCCCTCATCATCCTCATCAAACATTGTGTCTGTTGTCTTCATTTTAGCCATCCCAGTGTGTGTATCTCATCATGGTTTTGCTTTGCAATTTCCCTAATGGCTAACGAAGTGGAGCATCTTTTCATGTGCTCAGAGACCGTTTGTAGATCTTCTTTGGAGAAATGTCTATTCAAATATGTTGCCTATTTTAAATGTGGGCTGCCTTTGTATCGCTGAGTTGTGGGATTTCTATTTATTCTAGGATACAAGACTCTTCTCAGATACATGCTTTGCAAATATTTTCTCCCAAATCCGTGGCCTGCCTTTTCACTTTCTTGTGTCCTTAAAGCATAACAGTTTTAAATTTTGATTAAGTCCAATTTAATATTTCCTTAGCCATTATGTGTGTTTGCTATTATATCTAAGAAGGCTTTAACTAACTTAAAAGGTCTTGAAGATTTACTCTTCTGTTTTCATCTAAAAGCATTATAGATTTAGCTCTTACAGTTAGATCTATGATCATTTTGGGCTAATTTTTGTGTATGGAGTCTAATTTCATTCTCTCCATATGGTTATACAGCGGCCCCAGCATTATTTGCTGAAAAGATTTTTCTTCATTGGATTGTCTTGGCACCCTTGTGAAAATCAACCAACCATAAATGAAAAGGTTTATTTCTCAACTCTTGCTTCTGCCCCATTCATTTCTATGTGTACACTTTAACCCTGGTACCACACTGTCTAGGTTTTATAGCTTTGAGGTAAATTTTGAAATTGGACATTGTTAGTCTTCTAAATTTGTTCTTTTTTTCAAGACTTTTTCCAAGATTATTTTCAAATGAATTGCAAGGTCAGTTTGTCAATTTCTGCAAAATAAAATGCAGTTAAAATTTAAGTAGGGGTTTCATTGAATTTATTTACCATTTTGTGGAATGCTGCTATCTTACCAACATTAAGTCTTTCAATCCATGAACATGGGACATCTTTCCATTTAAGATTTAATTTTTTTAAATGATGCTTCATAGTTTTCATGTTCCAAGATGTTCAGTGTTAAAGACATTCCTTTCCATTCTTAGTTTGCTGAGTGTTTTTATCATTGAAAGGATGCTAGAATTGTCAAATGCCTTTTCTGTACCTCTTGAGATAATCACGTGGTCTTGCCTTTTAGTCTATTAATATAACGTATTATACTGATTGACAGTCCTGTGTCAAACCAGCCTCATTCCTGGGTTAAATCTCATTGGTCATGGTATATAATTATTTTTATATGTTGCTAAATTCAGTTTGCTTGTATTTTGTTATGGGCTCTTGAGTTGATATTCGCAAGGGATTTTGTTGTGTAGTTTTCTTGTGATGTCTTTATCTGGTTTTGGTATCAGAGTAACGTTGTCCTCATTGCAGAAGTTGGGAAGAGAATGTTCTGTGCCACTTCTTGACCTTGGGTTTCATGATACCATATTTACACCAAGAACCATTCCTTACTATGTTGACTATTCCTATTTGCTAATACCCTTTCTCTTCAGCCTCAGTTTTGCTGTTAGCCTGCTTCTATGGAGCTGATGTTTCTGACATTTCTAAGCTATTGGCCCTACTCTCACCTAGAAGTTCTCATATGCAACTAAAGTCTTGGGGTCACCAAATGCACAATCCTGGCCTATCCCTATTCCCCTAAGAAGGAGGATTAGATTAACAAAACAAAACAAAACAAAACAAAACAAAACAAAACGCTTTGCCAGCTTTAGAGCATCATGCAAATATTACTTTCCCAATTTCACTTTTCTCCATTATTGGTATAGCACTATCTATGGTTCCCAGGATCAAAGTATTGTTCGTTATTACTGGTAGTCTCTTAATGTGTATGGTATTGTTTTAGTAAACTTGCTGTGTGTTGTAAAATACTACAGGTGGCATAATAACGGCTTATATATTGTCATATGTAAACTTAGAAGATCATCACAGAAAGGTAGGCAGGATCAACATGGGCAGTCTGACAGCTGACAAACAGCAGAGAAAAGCAGCTCAGGACAGTTAAATGCCTGGGAAATAATAAGAGTAGTAGTCTATGCCTCTTTCTACATCACATCTTTCCTACAGAAAGATGAAGAACATTTAATATATCATGATGGAAATACTAAATCTCTTGCATATATTTATTGATGATTAAATATCATTTGTACTGTTGATATTTTTTAACCAGGTTTTCCCTGCTGAGAAAATCAGTAAGATAAGAGAGTTTAAATTAGTAGCAGTCTGTCATATACATATTTTTCATCTTAACTCTATTGATTCAATAAAATAAAACAACAGGGGCACCTGGCTGGCTCAGTCGGAAGAGCATATGGCTCTTGATGTCAGGGCTGCAAGTTCAAGCCCCATGTTGGTGCAAAGATCACTCAAATAAATAAAACTTTTAAAAAATTACAAAAAATAAAACAACAAATATTTTCTGTGAGTTCACCATAGCAAAGCAAGTGGGCATCCTCAAAAAGTTTATAATCTGGTGAGGTATAGGATTTGAAGATTTATCTCCCTCAGGTAGGTGAAAAAAGACTCAAACCTTTGCCAATTCCATGGCGTATGGAAATATAGCCTCCAACCAGTCAAGATGTATGTGGATTTCTGGGAGGTGTATGTTCTCAGGGCCTCCTAGATCTCTAGCATCAATCCTGATGCTAAAACCAGCACCACCTTCAATTTTCACATCAAGAACAACCACATAAACTCATCTGAGGGTTTAGTAGCCCTTTTTACTATAGGCTCCTAGAGTTTGGCGCTCTTTTTCTAGTGTTCTCAGCATTGGTAAAATGCCTTGGGCTACCTCTGTGGTGCTCACTGGTCCCATCTGGCTTCAGGCAATCCCTCATTTTACTGGCAGTTTCTCTCTCCTTCCTCTCTTCTCTGGTTTCTGCTCCCATCCCTAGCTCATCTTTATTCAGAAGAAAAACAATAAATTCCTTCCCTTTGTGCATGCAGAGTGGCTTGCCCCTACTTAAAGCCTTGTGGTTCCAGTTACATACAAGTCTTTGGCTGGGAGGTGAGAACAGGGTTTATAGCTTAAAGTCCACCTCCAAGCATTCCTAAGGACACATTTTCCATACCCAGAGAGTTTTGTTCTGGAGGAACTTGGTGCCAGCTGTTAAGATAATAAAAATTTCTTCAACTTATTATATATGCAAATCATAATTACACAAGGCATAAACATGATTTGTGATAAAGAAAAGAATAATAAAGTACTATGGGATTAAAGGGAGAGAGTGTTTCATTCTGGTTGAGATCAGGACAAACTTAACGGAGGATACCAACAAGTAGGTCTTGAAGAATACTGACAAGCTGCCATGGGCGTGGTGAAGAGAAAGCAGAAGAGATGAGAACAGAAAAGATGAGGACAGTGGTCCAGATACCATCGACTTTGTTCCCTATGGAGAAC
The DNA here is from genome assembly GCF_016509475.1 of Prionailurus bengalensis. NCBI lineage: Eukaryota > Metazoa > Chordata > Mammalia > Carnivora > Felidae > Prionailurus > Prionailurus bengalensis. The sequence continues at coordinate 48,515,586 of NC_057343.1, forward strand.
TACATTTTGTAGGTCCTAGAAAAAATCAGGATTTTTTTTTTTTTGAGGAAAATCTTGGCTTATGAAAGTAAAATTTATTGGTGAGGAAGTGATTAAAGTCAAGGCCCTTATCAATTAGAGAGCCATTAACTGCTATGACCTAAGAAGCAGATTCTCCCTGAGCCAAACTAGTGTCTTTAAATCTGAACACAAGAGGACCAATTCCAAGGCATTTCAGGAGTAGATCTGTCAGTTCTTGGTGACCGGTTAGAAAATGGTGGATAAAGGAAAGAGGAATGACAGGTGAGCCCAATGCCTGAGCCTGGGTGACCAGGATAAGAGCAATGTCATTAGCTAACCTAGAGTCCACAGGAGAGTGGCAAGATAGGAAAAGCTAATGATTCAAATTAATGCACATATAAACAATAGATACATGTTTCAAAGACAACAGAGTGGCACTTTCTTTTCACTTGCTAGGCAAGTAATAAATTAAAAGGGGAGTAGAAACTAGGTAATAAAGAAGTATTTTCAAGGATAACTTGAATGGGTTTCATAAAAGAAAGCTCATAAAACAAATTTAATGGTAATGGAATTTCATTAAGTGCTGTCCAATCTGTAATTGTAAAGGCCAGGTACTTTGCAGAGAAAATTAGACGAAAAATGCATAGTTTTTGTTTATTCAGTCAATTAACATTCATTAAATTTGTTTGGGGATATTACTAAGTTTATAGTTGGCAGTTTATATACTTGATGACCTAGGTGATTGCTTTTCTGATTGGTTTTAATTATAGGAGTTTGTTTTCCTGGACCTCAGAGAGATCCACTTAAGTGGAAGGGGGCACAAGGATGAAAGAAACACATTTGGAAGCTCTTGCTATTGCCTTAGGCAGCTTGCTGGGTGTTTTGCATGGAAGAACAGCTTGAAACAGTGGATGGACTGAAAGACAAGAGTTCAGAACTACCAGGGTAAGAATCTTGCTGTTGAAATTTTAGCTTTGTCTTAGAAAAACTTGGTAGCTTCCCTAAACTTTGCCTTTTTAAAAAAAAAAATTTTTTTTAACAAGACAGTAATACCTACCTGCAGGGTTATAAGAAAGATTAGGGTTATGAAAATAAAACCCTGTATACAAACAGGGGGATATTCAGGACAACAGAAGTTACTGTTGTTTCACTTTGTGCTAACCTCGATTATTAGCCCCATTTTACAGATGAGGACTCTGGGATTCAGTCAAGTTAAGTAACTCACCAGAGAGCACAAGGGTTAAGAGGTGGGGGCCGACTTTTTTTTTTTTTTTTTTTTTTTTTTAGTAATTGCTATTCCAGTCATCTAAAAACACTTCCTGGCAGAGGGGATGTTCGACAGAAATTTGCTGAATATTAATGAGAAGTATCTTGTATCTATGTTTCTCCCTTTCTCTTGATCTCTGAATCCTGGAGGGTCGCTAAGCTCAGTCTTCTGGCCACTTCTCTTTTCTGCTTCAACTCTTTCTCCGGCTGATCGTGTTCACTTCTACGTCTTGTACAGTGTGCTTTACATACCGTCTTTTTGCATGCTACCCATTTTTATTTCTATAGCCCCTCTTCCCTGAGCTCCAGACTCATGTATCTTTTTGACCTTCCACTTGTGTGTCCATCAGACATCTCGAACATGGTGAAAGCTGAACACATGACATTCTCCCCTACACTCCCTCCTCCCCCAGTTTTCTCTATCAGAGGAAATGACCACTATTCTCCTGGTGGCTCATTATCTCCCATATGACATCTGCCAATAGGACCGAACAGCTCAACTTTCCAAACGTATCCAGACTTCGATACTTCTCACTAGCTTCACCACCACACTCCTCTCTTATCTGGCTTCCTGCTGTAGCATCTAATCAGAATCCTTTGTCCTTCCATACCCTTTCCCCTTTCCCCACACTTTTTTTTTTTTATGGTAAATATATGTAGCATAGAATTTACCCCTTTAATAATTTTTAAGTGTGCATTTCAGTGGCATTCGGTATATTCACATTAACACAAGCCAGAAAAAGAGGAGTTAAAGTACTAGGGGAGTAATGGAAGGGAGTATTTCATTCTGGTTGAGATCAGGGAAGCTTAATGGAGGATACCAACAAGTGGGTGTTGCAGAATACAGACAAGCAGCCACGTGAGAGGCGAAGAGAAAGCAGAAGAGAAGAGAACAGAATGACCAGGCCCAGATACCAACTGTGAGGGTTCTCTTCTATAGAACTGCATTTTGTAGGTCCTAGAATATCAGGATTTCTGTTGTGTTGTTTTGTTTTAGGAGGAGAATTTTGGCTTGTGAAGGTAGAATTCATTGCAAAGGAAGTGATTAACGTCAGTCATCACCCTCAGTGTTACCCAGGTGTGGCCTTAAGCATGATCTCCTCCCTCCTTCCCAAAGCCATCCTGAATGTCACACTAAGCATGCATTCATTAAGTCTGCTGGCCTCCATTCATTCTAGATTGTCACCCTTCAGCCCTATTATTAACTGAAATTCCTTAGTTGTCCCTAACATTCTCCCTGGTTCCTTCATTCAAAGACCTATCTTCCAGTCATTAAAACCTATATAATGTAACTCATTTATAGGGAAAATGGGTGTGCAGTTTGAGAACTGTTTCATGGACTAGTGACATTAATTAAGGATATTGTTTCCAGAAAGCCCAGAGTTTCTGTGAATTATAATCTATTCCTCCTAACTTAGAGAGTTAATTATCAATGTAATAAATATTTGATTCTACCAGCTGCCAAAATAAACTGTAGTACTTTACGACTATCTGGCTCCAAGAGAAAATAAAATGATTTAAAAAATTTAAGAAATCAGTGTTTTATGATCTTCTCCATTATCTCATAATTTCCACACATTTATATCAGGTGATGTGTCTACATGTTGAAGATCATATTGTCAAGCAGGCACTTGTATTACCAAGCATTTGTGGTGCTTCTGTTATAGATAGCATGGCTTCTGTAGAATAACACTGAGGATGACTGTTAGATAGGTTGATGGCACGAACGATTAATGGGGTCTGCTGTCATCAACTGTTCAAACGTGCCTGATAATAGTCATCAGTGCAGGTTTCAGGTTCATTCACAAAGCAGTTAAGGCAGAAAAATGAAGTATTAATGCTTGTTATGAAAAAAGAGTGACCCAAACAGAAGTGCTTCCCGGTAGAAAATTACAGACGAATAGATATACTCTAGTATATATCACAGTTTCTAGCTTTCATTACAAAAAAAACTTAGAGCAATAAATGCAACATTTTGTTTGATTAGTAAATTTTTTTATTATATACTAAATTCTAAAAATAAATTGATGCTTTAATAAAAAGGTTATGTACCACTGATTTCTGAGATTTCTTCCCCAGTTTTCCTTCCAATCAATACAATATATTTCTTTTTCTTTTGTCTTCTATCTAGACTACCTGAAAGCAACTTCTGAGACCCTTCAAGAAGCTGATGTGTTCATAAACCTAATAAATCACTCTTAATGTATTCAATGTATTCAGTGTATCTATTACTGGCAATGAAGGATTAAGTATGAGTTATCAGAAAACATCTGTGAATCAGATATAAAGTTCATACTAATTACCACTTTAATTTTTCTTGTTTATTGGGTAATTAAAACATACTTTAATGTAGAACAGCAAGACTTTGACTTTTTCTAATTTTGTCCATGAATATTATGCATTTGTGAAAATAAATGAAACTGTCTCAGTTAGCTTTATCTGAAACCCATTTTTCTTTTTCACAGCAAGAAGATTAGTTAAAGAATATGTATCAGTGGGAACTAATTAAGCATCTTCTTTGGAAAAATTTCTGTATGAATTTGAAGATGACTGAATTGGCCAAATGTACCTTGGCATTAATATATGAGTATAAACCAAGGATACCAAAATATCTGAAAATTACACTTCGGTGGATGTGGGGAATACTTAATTGTTACAATCAATAAAGACTATTTAATTTTTTTTTTTCCCCACACTGGGTGTGGAGCCCAATGCAGGGCTTGAATTCACGACCCTGGGCTGAGATCAAGAGTCAGACACTTGATCATCTGAGCCACCCAGGCACCCTAAGATTATTTAACTTTCTTAAGTCCACTTCACTCAGCACACATTTTTAAATGCTCACTCTATATGTTTTTCCGTGTGTGTGTGTGTGTGTGTGTGTGTGTGTGTGTGTAAAATGGGCAAATAGAAAAAGATACTGTCTCTGATTTTTAGAATTTAAAATCTGGGTGTTGTTTCTGATTGGGAAACAACAGCGATAACAAAAGTAATCCAAAGACCAAGTGTGAGCAATTAAGGGGTGATTCAGACAAAATCTATGAGTGCCGAGAGATAGAAGAATTCAGATCACCCTGAAAGGATGCATAGTTGACAAGCCATAGAGGACCAAGACCATGATGAACTCAGTCACGATGGTTTTCATGCAGCTACCAATTATGATGCTTACCAGTTTTTAACTCTGGAGGCTGGTCATCTGTTACAAGAGAAGGAGGTTTGTAGTTAAATGCTTGGGGCTGTAGTCACATCACCTGGCCCCACACATCTAACTGTGCAGCTCTGGACAAGTACCTGAAGGCCTCAATACCTCACTTTCCTTTCTATAAAACGGGACAAATGATGTACTTGCCTTATAGGACTGTTGGAAGCATTAAATGAGCTAATACATGTAAAGCATTTAAGATAGTTCCTGCTACTTGCCTAGTCTTCGCTAGTTGGCTGGCCCCAGTAAATCTTCCCTCACTCTCAATTTTTGGCTGGGAATATACTAAATATTATTATTTACCTCAAGGGAAATTGTGCAAGTGCTCAAATACAATTCAGTTAAAAGGATGTAGGTCAATATAGTCAACAATACTGTATTATAAACTTCAAAGGTGCTAAGAGACTAGACCTTAATTGTTTTCACCACAAAAAAAAGAAATGGTAATTATATGACATGATAGAGGTATTAGCTAATGCGAAGATGGCAATCATATTGCAATACATTAATGTATCACACCAACACACTGTATACATCAATTAAATCTCAATAAAAATAATGAAATGTATGTCATACAGCCCATAGAGGATATAAAAGTGAAAGCACAAAGTCAGGAAAAATTTAAGGAGCTTTATATTTCTAAAAAGGTTACACGTGCTTGGGAGCAACGGTTGGGAGAATAAACACGCCACCTATGCCTCTTTTCTCATTATTGTTATCTGATATTCTCCAGAGACTCTTTGGCACCACTGTAGACTGTTAATTTCTGAATCATTATTACATTTACATAGAGATGATGATACATAATCAGAAAACATTTTAAAGTAGCTTTGCCAATGATAAAAACATTTGTAAATTTATCTGGGGTTGGCACCTTCTTGGATCATTTTGTTTTTTAAACAAGCTAAATTTCAGGGTCAAATAATACTTTTTTCCTTTTAGCAGAAACACATTACCTTCTGAGGCGGGTAAAAATAGCTACGATGCACAGGAATGGACAGTCCAGAGCTGGTCTGGTGAGCTACAGGGGCCCAGCACTTCTAGAATTATGCAATTTGGTAGGCTGCGTGACCATGAACCTGTGGCCTGTGCGCATGCTCTCAAAGTAACAAAACTTTCCTACCTTTGAGAGTTGCAAGGCACACCTGTTTCAGCCTTAGCACAGAAGATGATTTCGAACTCATCATGTCATGCACCCTTTAGTTCTATTAACTGAGTTCAATTCCTGATTTACTGTTTCAAAGCAACCAGTTGGACTTTCTTTGCCAAATGTTCTTTTGTCTGAAGGAGCAGGAGTTAGAGAAAGCATTCTTGAAACACCCTCTATGAGTCCTGAGGGGAAAGCATTTTGTGCTCTAGCATATGTCTGAGTGTGAGAGCCTCTGTAGCATATCCGTGTGTGGGCAGACTTTTAGGAAAATGCAGGAAAAACAGCAGAGCAATCTGCTCTGACAGACAGTACAACTTATGTACGAAATCCTCCCCAGTGCTAATGCGATTTACACATCCGTGAGACAGGCCTAAAAATTCCAGGAGCAAAGGCAAAACATAAGGCGTAAAATGGGACACAGTCTCAAGTGTTAACAACATTTTTACATATCTCATTTGTTTTCAAGTTTATAATAACTCCTTCCATTGCCACAGCATCTTTCCTCTGAGAAGTTAAACTTCCTCTAAAGATGTTTTACTTGTTTGTAATGTTCCAATTCATCCTGACAATGCTTCCTTGGAACAGAGAGAAGCTTATAGGAGAGAAAACCCAAAGTGCAATTAGCAGCCTGCAAGGCTGGCCCTCAGATGCGTTGTACCATCAATGTTCCGAAGACCCACAAAAGCTCTGGGCTGGTCAGATAGAACTCCGGTTTCACAGCCTTAAGCCCCGGTTTCCTTGCAGGACAAGAACCTTGCTTTCAGATTTACAAAGAATAACAGTAAAGACTTCTCACAGCAGCCCACTGGATCACAGTTATTCTTATGATTCTTAGGTCGACAACACATTCCCTCTTAACTCCATGGCAGCTCTCTTAAGCCGTATACTGTGGAACTTTCAGAGCCTCAGGGTTATTATTTTGGATTATTTCAATTTCAAGTACGTAAGGCTAATAAAACAAGACTATAACTCTCATCTTTGACCTCCAATTATAAATTTCATTCATTTATCAATAGCTTCATTACTCTCAGTGTAAAACAATAAATTAGACTTTAAAATAATAAATTTTATTTTAAAACAATAAATTAGAAATCTAAATTTATTTTTTGGAAAGTAAATTTATACTAACAAAGCACCACTCTGATCTCTTTAAGTATTCCTAAGTAAGGTTTAGATTTAAAGAAAAAAATTTTTAATGTTTATTTACTTTTGAGAGAGAGAGACAGAGACAGAGTGGGAGCAGGGGAGGGGCAGAGAGAGAGGGAGACACACAATCTGAAGCAGGCTCCAGGCTCTGAGCTGTCAGCACAGAGCCTGGTGTGGGGCTCGAACCCACAAACTGCAAGATCATGACCTGAGCCAAAGTTGGACGCTAACCCACTGAGCCACCCAGGCACCCCTGTAAGGTTTAGTTTTTACAGATTTCTGGAAAAAGAGGTCATCATGAGATTTGTTACTTATTTAGTATTTCACAAGCATTTACCGAACACCTACTATGGCTGAGCACAGCACTAAACTCTAGCGATTCAGCCATGAGAAACGCACTGTTACACATGTAATACACATAGACCAGTGACAAGAAACTTCATGTTCCTATAGCCACTTACATTGACCTTTTAAAAGAGGTTGCACTGGGGCGCCTGGGTGGCGCAGTCGGTTAAGCGTCCGACTTCAGCCAGGTCACGATCTCGCGGTCCGTGAGTTCGAGCCCCGCGTCAGGCTGTGGGCTGATGGCTCGGAGCCTGGAGCCTGTTTCCGATTCTGTGTCTCCCTCTCTCTCTGCCCCTCCCCCGTTCATGCTCTGTCTCTCTCTGTCCCAAAAATAAATAAAAACATTGAAAAAAATAAAATAAAAAAATAAAAGAGGTTGCAAAGCCTATTGATATAGTGGGTTTCAAGCTCAACCCACCCACAATTCTTTTGCTTTCTGGTGTTGAGCAGAACCAAAAGAGTCAATTTAATAAAATGCTGAGTATTTAAAGATAAAGCAAAAAAAAAAAAAAGTGATAGAGGCAAAGGACAGTGCTTATTATTTCCTAGTCTTGCTATCAGCATTAGACTTGGGGAAGATTCCTGAATACTTAAGGCATTCTGTGGAACATGCACAATTTTTCACTTGGAAAAGCAGAACATTTTAAGAACTGAACCAAATCTCTGAAATTACTTGCTAACTTTACTCCAGTCAAATCTGAGTTCAAAAGATAGAGCATATACAGATTTCATTCTCTACTTAGAGCATGACAAACAGTAATTTTCCATTCTCTGAACTTTTTGATATTCAAATCATAATAGCTAACAGCAGCTAACATTTATGGAGCAACTTAACGTTTGCCAGATACTTTGCTAAATCTTTGACATGTGTCATCTTATTTAGTTCTTCCAACACTCTAAGATGAGAACATTAGCATTCCCATTTTACAGATGAGTAAAATAAAGCTTAGGCATGACCTTAAAATGAATAAAGTCAAACAGAATGTTAGTAATTAACATCAATTCTCTTAGCATTGAGGATGTGAAATGGCAGAGCATTTACTTCTGAATGAGAGCTCAGTATTACAATCTAATATTTCCTTTAAGGAGACATTTCAGCCAGAAAAGACAATAGTCAGCTATTCCTGTGAGGGACCTGAGGTGGCTCAGCTCCCCAACTGCTCAAAGCAGTGATTGTTTCTTAGTTCTTTCACATCACCTTCTTACTAAGTCAGGGAGAGCCACAGTTTAGTCGCATTCTCCTGACCACAGAGAAAAAGAGTCAGTCTTCAGTCTCATCCCTTCTCTGCTCCTTTGTTTCTCTTATATAAGAAAAGCCCATATTGTTCTATTAGTTTCTCCACTTACGAATGAGAAAAATCCCCAGACAGAAGGTGGGAAGTAGCAGGTTACATTTCCAATGGACTGAGGACATTACCCTTACATGACAGCAGATTCCTCTTTCTTCGGCTCCGGCTGCACTTTATTTCCAAAGTCTGAGCTTAGAAGATGAGCTACTTCGAAGAGGCCTATTCATCTCTGAATTACAAACTGCCTGTGCCAGGTGTTACTATTACTCTTGCAGAATACTGGCAGAAAGGGTTTACCAGGACTTCCCTCAGGATCGGCTCTTGTTTAGGTAGAGTCTTAAATTCTGTTGTCTGATCAGTGCTATCTTCTATAAAATAGATTACTGTTTTCAGATCCTGAAAGCACCAGAGAATTTAGCTTTGCCTAAGGACTTACTACATAATTCTTTAACAATTTAAATATTGTATTTAGAAATTAAGAGGGGAAAAAAGTACCAGGAGAAACATTTTCTCATTTGATTAAAGTTACATGGAAACTTCTTTTGAAATGGCTTCTAAAAAACCTACCAAAAGATATGGTGTGATATTATGTTGTATGCATAATTTATGTGCACTCATGTGTGTTTGGAAAAAGCTTATCTTAGAAGTACATTTTATTTTATTTATTTTGAAAGAGAGAATGTACACATGTACAAGTCGAAGGGGAGGGGCAGAGGGGCAGAGGGGCAGAGAGAGAGAGAGAGAGAGAGAATGAATCTCAAGCAGGCTCCGCATTCAGTGCAGAGCCTGATGCTGGGCTCAGTTCCATGACCCTGGGATCATGACCTGAGATGAAATCAAGAGTCAGACACTCAACCAACTGAGCCACCTAGGAGCCCCGAGAAGCACATTTAAAAAATCATTTTGGTAACAGCTTGCTTTAGAACCACTGTTAAGTTCATAATAATCACTTTTTTTCCCCTAAGGTCCTGCTGCGCTAATGAGAAAAACCAAGGTGGTTTCTAAGAAGGTTGTGGTGTTCAAGAAAAGGAGAGAATTCATGACTAGAAAGTGCACTGAGAGTTCTTCTAAGTTGCTAGTTCCTTGAGGCAGAATTGTATTTCAAGCATTCCAGAGGGAAAATCAATCTATACTTTTAAAAGGTTTTGAAAAGCAGTATCAAGAACCTTTGTGACCTCTCATGTTTATCTGGAAACTCCTCCATCTACAAATATGCTTCCTTACTTCAAAAAAACAAAACAAAACAAAAAACAAAAAATGAAACAAAACAAAAAAACCCAAATGCCAAGATCTAAGGCATCTTTGTACTGAAATAAAATAGAGCAGTTTGTCTGCTTTTAAATTTTCCTTACAGAAATAGTAATTCAGTTCTGACTTTGGGCAGCATAGGTTAGGTCATCCAGGGCTAAATTTGGAATGAGAAGATCCACATGCGCCAGCTCTATTGCACAGTGGCTTCGTGACATAGCATGAAATCACCAAATCTCTATTTTGGATGCTTAATTCCATCACTGACAAAATGGGGTCAGTAATGCCTGATGTTAATGTCCCAAAGGTTGGTTGTGAATTTCCCGCAAAAGAATGGCTGAAATAGGATTTTAAAGGGATAGATGCATGCCCCTTCTAGTAGGGGTCTCTTCAAGACAGGTGTTTATAAAACCCTTCTTGGCAAATGCGTGGTAGGAGTGGAGAAGAGGTGGCAGGGGTCTGGGTAGTAGACATCCTGGAGGCTGGCTCAGCTACTCAGGAGCTTGTCTGGTATGGGGAGGGGTGGTGACTGCACTGGTGAGCCACTCCAGAGGGGGAACAGAGGGGGATCTGCTACAGGAGCAGGTGCGCAAGCATGGAAGAACCATGTAAGAAAGGAAAGGAGAGCAGCACGTGCTGCCTATGGCTGCATAGGCAAGGGTGGTCATCACTTGCAAAATTTATATCAGGATATTATGAAATAAAACTACAGTGTGAGATACAGATACAAATACAGATATAGATCTACACACATAGGTGAATGTTTGTGCGTCCTCCACTTTCATATTTGAGCTTGTTATTTCTGAGTGTCACCGGTTGAGAGTTTACCTTCAAGGAAGGCTAATTCTTCAGAAATGAAGAATGCTGATATGTATGCATCCTGGTGTTAAATCCTGACATGACATTTGCACCCCAGAGGTACAGACTGCTAGCTTTAGCCAGCTACATCCTCTGGACCAAGGCCTGCTAATATAATCAGTCATTTTTATGAGTACCTACAATTATAGCAATTATTTATGGATTAGAAGAAACAACTTATTCATTTATTCCTTAAGAGATGTTGGGGTTAATGCATTTGTATTCATTTTAAAAACATCGCTCATTATCATAAATCAACTACAATATGGGATTATTTTTGTACATGTGCTCTTTGACCCCTGGGGACATAAGGGAATAGAGAATGCATATTGCAAATGCACATTCGTTTAAATGATATATTTCTTGTAGGAAACAGATGACCCTACTCCTACCCAGTTGTGAGTAAGGAATCAAGCAGTTATAAAAGAGCTCATCATGAATGGGGCTCTGTCAACAGCCATGCCGTAGGTTCTGGCTTTCCTCCTCCAGTGTACTACATCATGTGATATTTAGGCCACTGGAATTAAGGCTGAAGGATATACTCTAACCAATATAACTACAATCACTCACATTTATCAATATTAAATGATTAAATGTAATTATTATAGTAAACCCAGATTGTGACAATGACTGGTTTCATAGTGTGAAAGCATGTGTGAAAATGACTATATTTCATATGCTAAGTCAAATTACCAAGTGCAAAGACAAAAAGAAAATGCTTCTTTGCCAACACTTGTTATTGTGCTGCACATCTAGAATTTCTAGAATCACAGGGTCCAGATGTATCGATAAGCACCAACTTGCAAGCGCAAGGCACTGCTTCAGACAATGACGAGCAAGAACAGCACCGTGATTCTGATTTCACTCAATGCTATTTTCAAGATACCCAACAGTTTGAAAGCACACAAGTCAAGGGCATATCACTACACAACCGAATCAACAACAGGGGAAAACACGAGTGGTCCTGTGATAAATGATGCATCATTTCTACACTTCAAGGAAAGCAATATCCTACTAAGCCCATAGTACATGCTGCCTATACCGCGTAAAAGGTTGTTGTTGAATGTCTGACACCTTCAAAATGGGTCTCTAAACCCAAAGAGAAATACACATCCTAGTGACACTTCACAGTGGAGTAGCATCAGGTTGGTAACGATCCACAGATGAAAACAACAAACAAAAACACTGCACGACCACAATTAAAAGTGTGTGTATGCACATGGGCAAATGATGAAGGGATCCCATTAGTTCAGTTATTTTTCAACTTATATACATGGTAAACCACACTAGGAGAAGCACTGAAGGGGTAAAAGTAATACAGACAGACACATGTTTTTAAGACTTATAAATTAAAAGTGAAAATGCAAATGACTTCTACTCATGAATTCCATTATCGCCAGTGATGTTAACTCTGAAGGCCAACACATGAGGCAGTATCTAAATGTTAAACTGGTGAGGCACAGAGAGCCCTACCTGTGACAAAGAGGTGACAGTCTCTCTAAAAAAGACCAACAACACACAGCAGCAACTTCACTGCTAATTCATTCCCGAGTTTGAACTCTTCACCTAAAGACAGAAGCCCCTCTGGGGTACCTTTATGCTCCCAGTCTCAGTATAGTGCTTGGCCCAGAGTAGGTGCTCGAAATATGTCAGACTTCCAAATACAGATTATTTTAATTGAGCAAATTTGGAAAAACTCTTAAAATATTCCAGAACATTCCAGAAAATATTCCACAAGAATTTGAGCACTTCAGTTTAAAACTATGTCCCATCCCTTTTAGTCTTCCTTCTTCACACATTTCTTGAGTGCCTACTATGTATGGGCCAGGCCTTTTGCAAGGTACTGAGGATTTAGAACCTAAAAGAGAAAGCTGTGTGCACATGCGTGCGCGCGCGCGCGCACACACGCACACACACACACACACTCAAGGATTGTGACAGAATTGCTTGATGGGGACCCAGAAGAGGAAGTGATCAATGCAAAAACTGGGGCGGGGAGGCTTACATTGTGGAGAAGGACGTTTTCATTATGAGGAATAAACGAAACAATATGCATGCAACTGCATGGAACTATAAAAAACTTCAAAATGTAAAATATCTTGAAAGGTGACTCTACCAAAGTACACTGTCCGTTTCCAGAGGAAATCAGACTTCAGTGTTTCCCTTTGGAGAGAAGTACTAAAAATGAGGAGTTTGTGGAGAATCACTTTGGAGACCTCCCTCTCCCACCAGAGGATGAATTATTTACCAGCAATATAACCAGGCATGCCTAGGAGCAAATTATTGATTTCAGCGCCCCTTTCTAATTCCATATCTGGTTCCCTCTGTCATCAGGTGGCACAGAACCCACACGGGGCAAAGTCAGACACAAATGACACTTGGATGATTGTCCTTGAGGACATGGCTAATTAGAGAGTTGGCATTTTAATAAAAATAATGGCTGACATACATGATCCTTCCCCGTCCAGACCTTTAACCTGAATTAACACATTTAAATTTCAATCTGCTGAGTTTTGAGAAAGAGATATTTTTGTTGTATTGTACCTCGGAGGAAAATGGTGATGAGGAGTTTGATGATTCCCTTAAGCCAAACAGCCAATAAATGTAGCAGACAGAATTTGAACTAGCATCCCCTGATCCCAAAGCTTCTGCTTTTCCACGGAGTTCCTCAGACTTCTGTTTTTTAATACTTATTCACCCCGGGTCAGTTTTAAAGGCCTTAAAAAATTACTGGAGAACAGAAATCTACATTGAGTACTTCAGAGGCCACATCTCCCTCTGTGGCCAATTACACCACTAGATTTGCTTTGATGGACATTTCCTATAAAGTAAATGATCTTCCCTTATTTTCATCAGGAGGTGCTTTCCGATGTGTGCTTTGGGCCCATGGGCCCATGGCTGCTAAGCTCATGGTGAGGTCCAGCTCCTTAGTGCTTAGAAAGTAAATGACTTAACTTTTACACCAACATGGATTGACACTTTGCACAGTGCCACTTAAAATTCAGTACCCGCTGAGTCAACCAACAGATTAAAGAGAAAAAGATATTTATTCTCTGTTCATCTGAGAATGTCATATGCCTTAATGCTGTCAAACCACAGACCCGCATTTAAATTTTGTTCCAAATCTTATTTCCAGAGTTGTGATGTTTGTGGGTACTTGTGTCTTGGAAAGCATGGTGATAAAAACTAGAAGACTGGTTTTCAAATCCATCAATACACACACAAGAAACAAAAAAAGCCATCGAATTAGCACATCCAAAGGACAAAGAATTAAAACAAAATTGCCCACACAAAGCCCATCCAGGAGGTGACCCTTTTTTATAGGACTAATTACAAGGAAATATAAAAGGGCAAGCTTTTATTAATCAAGCTCTTTTCACTCAGCCATGAAGAACTGCTAGGCAGCAAGAAAGCAAAGAGACAGGGTGTTAATGTAGCCTGATAATTAAATTCAGAATCGAGTGGATCAGAGGGAAGGGCATATGGAAAAGTCAGGTGGAGGTAAGAATTGGAACCCTAATCCCATAGAATACTGTATGGTTTGTGGAAATAAGAGAAAAGGAAAGCCATCAAATATACATTTTTTTTTCAACGTTTATTTATTTTTGGGACAGAGAGAGAGACAGAGCATGAACAGGCGAGGGGCAGAGAGAGAGGGAGACACAGAATTGGAAACAGGCTCCAGGGTCTGAGCCATCAGCCCAGAGCCCGATGTGGGGCTCGAACTCACAGACTGCGAGATCGTGACCTGGCTGAAGTCGGACGCTTAACCGACTGCGCCACCCAGGCGCCCCTCAAATACACATTTTTAAAGCATCAGTAAAGGAGGCTACATTTAAGAAGAAAGTGAAGAGTGAAAATAATACCACTGAGGCATTTTGTAACATCTTGCCTTGTAGAGCATAAAGAACTTTCCTACATAATCTCCTCCATTTATTTTCATATCATTCTTGTGAAATATATAGACAAGAACAGGCATGAGGGACTCAATCTTGCCCCAGATCACATAATTAGAGAGTGACAGAACAGGTCCCAAATCTCGGAAATTCAGGTCAGTGTTCTACCATTATCCTTTAAACATTTTGTCAAATATAATAGTTAGAAGCAGAGAAAGGGTAGAAATGATGTAGCCAATGTTTAAAGATGTTGCTAACATGAAAAAAAATTCTTGTTGTCCTCGGAATCTGAATATTTCTACTCGTCTTAAAATACTGAATAAGGGGTGGGAAACAGCCATGAAAAAGTGAAGGGGAAACCACCAAAGTCCAGAGATCAAAGTTCTGATCCTATAGGTTAAATTCGCTGTGCAAATGAAGCCGAAAACCGGGCCTGTTTTCCCACCACAACAAGATGGGGATGTTGAAAGAGGATTCATTTCATCGATAAGTATATATGCTCTAGCCCAATGTGACATGCGCTACGCTGTGCTGATTCACAGACACAGGCCAAAAAAATGATGACCATAAATCATGATGAAGGTGAAAATTTGGTTCATACGGTGGTGTATGATCAGAGAGGAAGAAGAGGCTGATAGAATGGGGATTGTAGGGAAGATTTTGCACTGGAGAGCATTCTTAAGCTGAGTCTTTCAGAATGGTTTTCTTAGTGAACAGTGTACTTTGGAAAACATACATTCGGGGTGGCTGGAATGCGGGGTCCGTGGAGGTGGGAAAGCAGTAACAGAGTCGTCTTGCAAAGGGTCTCATGAGCTGTGCTAAGGGCTTTGGACTTGTAAACAATGGCCAGGTCTGGCAGAACTGTAAAGAGAGGAGCAATGCCCTTTGCATTTTACAGGCATCTCTGCAGGCATGGCAAAGATCGGATATGGGTGGGAGCTGAAGGAGTCTGAATCCAAAGAGACCAGTCAGGAGTGTAGGTTAGTATTTCAGGCAAGAGATGATGAGGGCATGTGGAATGAAGAGCCAACATTGCCAAGAGATATTTAGGTGGAAGGATGCTAGACTGGGTAATCAAATGGATGCTGGTTTTGACAGAGTAAGGGTTAATCTCAGGCTTCCGGTTTGGATGGGAAGTAGGAAGAAGACTGGGCTTGGAAAATATGAACAAATAGACTCTTTTCCAGTGCTGGTCTTCAGAAGTCAGGGGACTTGGTGTTTGGCAAAAAGATGCCTTCCTGTATTTAAGACCTATTTGTTTAGCTGGGGCTGGATGTCTACAAGCAGCCCTGGGCTGGAAAAATAATGGTGCAGGTGTCATTTTACGATGGGCAGTTGACACATGCAGAGGTGGGGCCAAAAAATGGACTAAAATGGACTAAAAAAAATGGACTAAAAATGGACTAACATGCACCACGAGGACACATGCCTTACGGGTGCTACTACAGCTTCTGTCTGACTTACCTGTGGGTATCTGTGGCTCAAGCACTGTACTTTAGAGCCACCGGCCTGTATTTTGCCAAAAATTTTTACCTCCAGATTTTCTTCATCTCAAAACCTTTTCTGTCCCTTGCCATCAAAGATAGATGTGCACACACCGTCGGTCAGTACCATTTATATGCCAGTGCTGCCCAATCTGTATCTATAGACTTGCCTTCTCCTCTATGCTCTTGGCAATAACCACAACTTGTTCAGACAAAAACTAGGTGCCACTGACACCACTTCTCTCCACCGACACCACCCTAAACCATCATTCTCTTTCTCCTCAACCACTGGTCCAGCCCCTTTCCTCGTTCCCCTGCTTCTACTCTTCTAATCCTTTCTCCAACAGAGCGGCCAGAGTGAGCCTTAAAAATATGCACCTGATCATTTCATTCTCCTTCCGCGGCTCCTGTGACACCCACAGACTGTAGACTGTGTGCTTCTGTCCAGCCAACCTCTCCGACCTTATCTTGTTACACCCACCCCCTACTCACTTTTTAATGTTCCTCGAATGTTACAGTTTTGTTCCCATCCCTGGGCCCTTGTTTCTAGCACCTGGAATAATTTCCCCCAGATCCTCACGCAGCTGGCTCCTTCCCATCCAGCTCCCAGCTTCTGTGTCAACTCCTTTCAAGAGGCTTCTTTGTGCCCAAGCCTGTCGGATGGCATTCCAGTCATCTCCACTCATATCCTGGTTACACTTCTCATCGGTGTACTCATCGCTACCAAACGTTTGTTAGTTGTCTGCCTCACCGTACCAGACGCGGAGCTCTGGGAAGGCAGAGGACCTGTTTGTCTTTTTAAATACACCATCCCCGGAGTGCCAAGTGGCCAGATCATTGTGGGTGCCGTAATTTTATGGAATGAGGGAACCGATGAATGAGCACACATATTCTGGAAAAGTGATGATGCTGTTGAGTTAAAAAAATTTTTTCTGGCAATTTCAAAACTGTTCAGGTTTGTAAAAGTGACAGAGAATGTAAATATTTAAATTGCAACTGAAAATCAAATACAGGCTAAGAGAAAGAACAGATTCAGTTAATGTGTTCTAAGGCAGCAGTAGGATTTAAAATAAACAAGGAGCACTGATTGCCATCCTCATTTTCTAGAAGGTATTGCCAATATGTTCTGGTATTTTTTGAAGCCCTTTCCCCCCTGAAAACCATCATCACAATCATCAACCACATTCAATCAAGTCTCCTATTCAGGAGCAGAGAGAGGGGCAGACACGTAAACTCACACACGTTCTCTTCATATTTTCTCACCTTTCCAAGCCAGTTCTGTGTTTCTTTTTTTTTTTTTAACGTTTATTTATTTATTTTTTTAATTTTTTTTCAACGTTTTTATTTATTTTTGGGACAGAGAGAGACAGAGCATGAACAGGGGAGGGGCAGAGAGAGAGGGAGACACAGAATCGGAAGCAGGCTCCAGGCTCTGAGCCATCAGCCCAGAGCCCGATGCGGGGCTCGAACTCACGGACCGCAAGATCGTGACCTGGCTGAAGTCGGACGCTTAACCGACTGCGCCACCCAGGCGCCCCACGTTTATTTATTTTTGAGACAGAGAGACACAGAGCATGAACGGGGGAGGGTCAGAGAGAGGGAGACACAGAATCTGAAACAGGCTCCAGGCTCTGAGCTGTCAGCACAGAGCCTGACGCGGGGCTCGAGCTCACGGCCCGCGAGATCATGACCTGAGCCAAAGTGGGTGGTTTAACCAACTGAGCCACCCAGGCGCCCCTGGTTTTGTGTTTCTTTAGTCCGACAGAAGGCACCCTTCACACAGATGACCATGTGAGTAGTGCCCCCTGGGGCTGTGCACTATGACAGTCCTCAAAAGAGAGAATCACAAGCCAAATGCGGCAGCACAACATTTGTGGCTGTGGAGGCTTCTTTATGAGGGGTGCTTTTCTGGTAAAAATGTCTTCACAATACAATGAAAAAAAAATGGCATTGCTATGTACAGTTAGTTCCTAATAAAACCAAGATGAAAAGGAGCCAAACGGCATATTATTCTTGAGGCTGGTGCTGTGACAGTTTTAGGTTTTAGCTTAACTTAGGGTTAAGTCTCAGGGTCCCTTCCTCTGAATGGTATCCCAGGGACTCTCCGCTCTCCTCTCAAAAGTGTCTCTCCTACCCGCGCTTCCCTGAGAGACAGGAGAGCACCAGCCACACAATTCAGAGGGAATGTATACTCCTGGTGTAGTATATGAAAGAGATGGGGTGTGGATTATGGGAAACACATTATATATTAGCCAGGGTAATTGTGACCTTCAAATAATTGAGCTTTTATTGTATGGGAGGAGGACTTCTGATGATTTAACGTAAGTTTTTATGATCGAAAACAAGGTTACTGTCCACAAAAGTAGAAAAACCCACGAGGGTCAGCAGTATTTCATAGGAAATATTGGCACAGTACCAACAGGGAAGGAGACAGAATGAGCCCAGTCCCATTTAGATGTAGAGACTGAACACACTGGGTGCATTTCAGTTTTTTTTTTTTTTTTAATTTTTTTTCAACGTTTATTTATTTTTGGGACAGAGAGAGACAGAGCATGAACGCGCGAGGGGTAGAGAGAGAGGGAGACACAGAATCGTAAACAGGCTCCAGGCTCTGAGCCATCAGCCCAGAGCCCGACGCGGGGCTCGAACTCACGGACCGCGAGGTCGTGACCTGGCTGAAGTCGGACGCTTAACCGACTGCGCCACCCAGGCGCCCCTCAGTTTTATGATACTATTGCATCAACGCCTACCTCAGATCCTTTTGAGTGTTTACAGCAGGCTCAGAATTTATCAACTCCTACCTCTAGGTGGCAGCAACCTCCTGCTGTTCTCAACGTGGTCGCCTTTGGCCTTTGTTTCCTACCTCCACTGTAATTCCACACTTCCTTCTCTTTCCCAAATAAATACTTCACAGCCTGTAAACTTTGGGGAAGATTACTGTAAGCTACTTTCCCTGCAAGAAATCAGTCCATTCTTGCCGTTAAGCTACAGGGTTCTTCAAAGAGTACAAAATAATTCAGGTCTAAAGTGAAAAAATAATAGAAAGGGATTTTCTTTCTCCATATCTATCAACCGCAAACTCTAAGGAAAGCAATGTTTTTCTTCACGGTCCTCTGAGGAAAAAAAAGCAATGAGTAGAGGAATGAGCAAATTGATGGAACTGGAGAGATTTCAATTTTACAATAATGCTAATTTAATGTTATGGGTGATTTTTAAATAACTGCTTTTCTGAAGGATGTAACCTGAGACGTCCATTTATGAGGGCATTCCAAATATATCACAGGATGAGGAGAAGATTCAATGATCACACAAAATTGGTAACATACAGAGAATTACCTTTCTGTTTATTTGGCCTTCCCAGAAACCGAAGTTCCATCTTTATCCTAAAAAGCTACCATTTCTGCTTAGATGTAGTATGTGGGCTTTCTGGAGTACATATTTACCTAATGCATTGAACCACAGTCCTACCCACATATATTTACCTGCTCAGGGTTGTAAAATCTTTTTTTTTTTTTTTTGAGAGAGAGCACACGTGTGTGTGCACATGTGCAAGCAGGAGAGGGGCAGAGGGAGATAGAGAATCTTAAGCAGGCTCCATGCTCAGTACAGAGCCAACGTGGGACTCAATCCCACAACCTTGGGATCACGGCCTGAGCCAAAATCAAGAGCTGGATGCTTAACTGACTGGGCAACTCAGACACCCTAGGATTCTAAATGGTTACAGTTTAAGAGGGACTAAAGAGAGCTGAGTTCAACTTCAGCTTTCTTTGAGGGTAGAACAAATGCTGGGTGTGTCAGAGAATCACCCAGGTGGTAGGAAAGATTCCTTTTATGTAAAGTTGACAGCGGACCGTGGGCTAATACCTAGGGTTTACGAAACACTTTCATCCAAGGTGATACTAACGAGTATTACTTCTTTTGCACTCTTCCCAAGACCTAATCTGAAAAGTTTGGGTCAGATACCATTCATTCATTCACTTAATTAGAAATACTGAGTGCCGGGGTGCCTCGGTGGCTCAGTCGGTTAAGCGTCCGACTCTCAGTTTCAGCTCAGGTCATGACCTCACGGCTTCGTGAGTTCGGGCCCCACATCGAGCTCTGCGCTGACAGTGAGAAGCCTGACTGGGATTCATTCTCATTCCCTCTCTCTCGCTCTCCCATTCTCTCTGCCCCGCCCCCACTCATGCTGTCTCTGTGTCTCTCAAAACATGTAAATAAACTTTAAAAATTAAGAAAGAAAAAAAAAGAAATGCTTAAGTGGAAAAAGTATAAAGAGTAATTTAGGCTGAGTGACAAATTCATACCAGAACCCAAGCTGTAGATGTAAGCTTTCCTCCTTTCACAGGGGGTTCCTCTATTCTCTGTATCTTAACACAGTGACTATGTGTGTTTGGTTTTAAACACTACATTTTTATATATGGGATTCAAAGTAGGCTTTCTGAGGAAATAGATGGTTTGGGGGGATTAGAATAAAAAATTAAAAGTTTTTTTTTTTTTTAATTTTTTTTTTTCAACGTTTATTTATTTTTGGGACAGAGAGAGACAGAGCATGAACGGGGGAGGGGCAGAGAGAGAGGGAGCCACAGAATCGGAAACAGGCTCCAGGCTCCGAGCCATCAGCCCAGAGCCTGACGCGGGGCTCGAACTCACGGACCGCGAGATCGTGACCTGGCTGAAGTCGGACGCCTAACCGACTGCGCCACCCAGGCGCCCCAAAAATTAAAAGTTTTAAGGTAAATGGAGTCTAGTTTGACTGAACATTGTTATGATTCGCCCAGTTCAATAATCGCCAATAAGACCTAAAACAAGCCACTGCTTTTAGTGACTAATTGTGGATCATCTTCATCGTCCAAAACCTAAGAAGAGCTGGGTGCCAAGTCATAACATTAAACGTTCATTAAGTGCCTTTAACAGCAGCTTCTAGTTCACCGAATCATGATGGACTTGGTAACCAAGGCCCCCTTCTTCCCCCGGCCAAGGGCTGGGCACCTGAGCCAGCCTGAGGCCAATCAGACTCTGCCTCGCTCTGTTGTGCTTTTGAGAAGGTGACATCAAGGAGCCGGAGCTAAGTCACTCTAAGCCTGCACCTGCTTATTACATCCTGCTCTGAGACCCCAGGTGCTGTCCTGCTTCCTGTGTTTCCCGAGGCCCAGCTCTGCTGTTTCTCCTTTGACTTCGTAACCCACCTCATGTCCTTGTCTACAAAATTACCTTTTGCTCAAGTTGGCCAGACTCCGTCAGCTTCCACTGCTTCTGACAAAAGAACCTCACCTGATAAAGGAGATTCGACCGAATGAAGGTGTAGCAGAGGCAAATGGTTACAAGCAGACAGCTGGTTCCAGCAGCGTCTGGGGCCCTCCAGCTACTTCTCAGCTGTGGGCTTATATGGAGCAGCTGTGACTAAAAGCCTTTGCGACACTGGTAGGTTTTAATTTTTGGATAAATACGTCACATACCATCTACTGCTCTCTTGAAACTGATTAAAAGAAATATATTAATTAAGATACTGATCCTACCTTAGAAAACCTAGTGCTGTACTAAGAAAGAAATGTAATAAATAGCTAGTTTTAAGGAAATTACCAGGAAACTTTATGAAAATCTAGTGGTCGTTGAGAAAAATTAAAGTAAGGTGACAATATACTTAACTAAACAAAATTGCTAGTTCACTGTCCACGAGCAGATGAAGAAATCTCCATGGCTAGAAAGATGACTTTGCAAATTTGCATGATAAATGAAAATCAGAATAAAACTACGGACACACCCTGCATTCTCACAAAGAAATCCCCTTAAGATATATTAGCCTCAGTAGTATTTCCAGCATACTCAAGGAAACACATTAGGATTTTTGATTAGGACCCAATATTAGTCATTTTACCTTTCATATATATATTTAGAAGACAACTATGATTAATCAATTTTTCATTCCAAATATATTCACTGGAAAATACTATGGAGGGACTAAAACCAAATGCATCTCTAAGATATGGTGATTTCTCTGTATATACATGGGCAGTGAATTACCAATTTTAAAGTTAAAACGAAGAAAAGACCTTTTGGGGCACCTGGGTGGCTCAGTCGGTTGAGTCCAACTCTTGATTTCCACTCAGGTTGTGATCTTACCCGTTTGTGGGATCAAGCCTTGTGTGGGGCTCTGCACTGACAGCACGGAGCCTGCTTGGGATTCTCTCTCTCTGTTCCTCCCCTGCTTGTTCACTGTCTCTCAAAATAAATTAAACAAACCTTAAAAATAAAGTGTTCATTTTAATTTTATGTATTAATTATAACATGCCTTGTGCTGGTACTTTCAGAGATGCATAGTTTTTTTCTTACTGGGATGGCTTTATTCATTAATGACTCCCTACGTTCCCTATTCCTCATGTTTCCTTACCATGCAACCATTATTTTAAAGTTCTACACAAGAACAAGTTTAACAGGGAGGAGAATGCGATAGAGAATAATGCACACTGTGCAATTTAAAACTCTTTAAAAGCTATGGTTCAAGTAGCTTTCCCAAAGTAACTCATGATTTCAGATTGCATAATTTTAAATATCCTTAAGTATATAAAACCAACCTAAAAAAGTAATCACATGGAAAATGTTATCAATCCCAGAATTACAACCTGTTTTTTTTGTTTTCGTTTTTTTGTTTTTTTTTTGTTTACTTTGGATTTAGTTTCCTCTGGTTTCCCAATATGGAAGCCTAGATTATCGATTTCAGATCTTTCTTCTTTTCTAATAGATACCTCGATGCTATAAATTCCCTTTTAAACATTGCTTTTGATGCATTTCACAAATTTTGGTAAGTTGTGCTCTTACTTTCATTGACTTAATATTTTTAAATTTCCCTTGAGCTTTCTTCTGTGACCCATGTGCTATTTAGAAGTAGTTGTTCAGACTCCACAAATTTTGGATTTTCCAAACAAGTCCATTTGAATACTGAAGAAATATCTCTTGGCCATGCTAAAATTAATTAGTAAGAGCACCTGGCTGGCTAAGTTGGAAGAGCATGTGATTCTTGATCTCAGAGTCATGAGTTCAAGCCCCATGTTGGAGTAGAGATGACTTAAAAGAAATCTTTAAAAAAATTTTTTAAAAATTAGTTAATAGAATGGAGACGTTTTATTACATGATAGGGTCACACCTAGCTGAGAAGATGCTAGAATCAACAAAGAGTATAATGACAGGCCCTACAGGGTCTTCTATCAGGTTTTCAGTAAGACACTCATGTGCTTCTGAGCAGCACGTTGGTAAAAACAAAATGCCCATGGACTTTAAATAGAAAAATGTCTCAGAAGTGGTGACCTTTGTGGCCCAGCATGATCTTCTAGCCAAATTCTTCTATAATTAAGGAAATAATTGCAGAAAATAACCTTCTTTAATTTTTTTTCCCCAAACCATCTTTATTGTGACTGAAGCAATATGAGAGACAAAACTCAGCTGATACTGACAGGAATGTCAAACACTTTTATCGTGAGGTTTTTTGTTGAAATTCTGGGTAATGGAGAATTCAGGAAAATTAGACAAAGGTCTTTAATAAGGTCAATCTGAAAGATGGTACACAGGTTTGAAGTATACATAATCGTCACCAAGCTATGACGAGGGGGTAGAAGTAATTAAAGAACTTAATAGCTGAGACTGGATTATGAAATACAAAAAGATGTGAATTTGGAGGGAATTAAAATGTAGCAACACCCTGGAGGCACTCTTTTCATTGCAATTCAGTATGAATACAGAGAACTTGCAAACTGGTTCACAATTACATGAACTATGGCCCATTTTCCGAATCTGTTATCAAACACTGGAGAGGGTATGCTTCCAAATTAAATCTACAGGCAACCTGCTGTCACTTATTTGCCAACATGTATGGATTAAAAAACCCACGAGGCCAGGAAGGCATTCTGGGAACTAAAATTTACACATATTCATGTCCATACATATTACCACAATTTTTGCTCTGTCAGTCAAGAAGCAAAACAGTGGAATGCTCTAGTAATTAATGTAACATAATCAATATTATCTATAAACAATTAGCATGCAAGGATCCACGAGATGCTGCATAAACACTTTGGCAAAGTAACTGCCACATAGAGTGGGCAGCACTGTCTTCATGAGGGCCTCTCCAATGTCCCCCTTCTCTCCAGGCATCATACCAACATCATGGGAACTTCCCAAAAGCTTCCTGCTTATTAATTAGTGATGAATTAGCTATCTATCTTACTTAATCATTAGCATTTCTCTTGCTGTACCCATAGGTAGCAACTGCTATGTAGCAGAAAGACGACTGGACAGGTTTGAAGAGACCTGGGTTTATGCCCACGTCTGACATGTTGCCTTGCTGTCTTTGGGCCCCCATTTCTACATGTGGAAAGTGAGAAGCTGAAATAAACTTGCTTATGTTTCCTTCAACTCTGAAACTGATAACTACTATATTTGGAAATGCTCTGTCCCTCCCTAAAGGGGAGCTTTCTGAGAGGTTTCTGCGTCAGCTTTCTGAGAGGTTTCCAGTATCAACAACTTCAGTGTCTTCCACTAACTATTAAGGCAAAAGGTTTAAACAAGAAGTGCTCTTACTTTTATGAAAAAGGTACATACTAGTTATAGCCTTCAGGAAGATTCTGTGGAATCACATCTAACATTTGCAACTGGAGGCATTTAAATATTTGAGCTCATTGTAGCACTATACAGCCAATAATAAAGCATCACAGTGTGAAAAGGTTCTTTCTGCTCTCCACAAGAATTTGTGACACAGAACTTTCTCATATCCAAATGTGAAATGTGATTCACACTCAGAATGTGTCATAATTTGCATACACTATTAAAACTGGGACTTCTTTGTGTATACAGCTACATAACATCTCAGACATGTTGGTAAGAAATAAACCATAATTGAGACGGGTGGTGACAGCATCCAACTGGTTAGAGCAAATTACTTCTATTATACTGATGATAATTCCTGTTAATACTTTATTTTCTGTCATTATATAAATAGCCCATAAAATCTCTATTATGTAATGCTCACAGCTACTCTTGCATTAAGAGCCCTGGATGCATGTTTGGGTACCAAGCATAACTACCATTACAACAATCACCAAAGAACGATATATACCCAAGTCCCCTATAATTTCAGGAATGCAGCAGGATAGAGGGTGAAGTGAAGAGGAGGGAAGAAAGGGTAAAAAGATAAAAATGAGCATGTATCCATACATATGCCTTTGGGCTACTCAAGCTGATCCTGGGAATTTCTGGAGCTGTATATCAACTCCGGTGTTTAGCTCAGAGATATTCCCCACCAAACCCCTCCCTGTCCTGTTCCAACCTACACATATACACCAAACACAGATTCCAGATCTCTATCATATCTCTGAGTATAAAACAACTGGAAGATGACATGGAAGCAGCCACTCTGTGCATTCGATATCAGAATATACCACCTTTACCCCCCAAAAATCTGTAAAGAACAAGTCTTTCTGCACATTGAATTCTCTTAACAAAGCTTGCCTCCTTTCCCCGCAGTGGAGCAAAATATTTTTTTTCCTGGCATTATTACATGCAAGAGAGTAGCAAACACCCTAAAAAAGGTTTTCATAGTTACTGGACAAAGGAAGGTATGATTACCTCTATTTAGTGTCAATGAGGAAGGAAAGAGGGAAAGAGAAGGGATGTGCACATGAAATACAGAATGAAATTCACATGCTGAACCTCAAATGCTTCATCAATCCTGGAATCCACAAATATTCCTATAGTGGAGTTGCAGCGAGGGGAGAGCCGTTCTGCAGGACAGAGTTTATGTCTGGTTGGACTGCTACCTTTGATTAAGTGAGTATTAAATGAGTTGTACACTGATCTCATGTTCTTCACTGGGGTGCGAACATACCTGTCATGAAGTTCTTACTGCCATCACTCTTTAATCCCTGGAGGTCAGCAGACAGCTACAGCAAACCTGGCTCCATCCTAACATCTGTCATTGCACCCCTTACATCCTGGTGCTTTCATCTCCTCCCTGGATACCTACATTTGTTACCACATCCTCTTTCCATTCCAGCAGGTTTGTTTGCCTCGAACAGACGTTCTTTTCTTTCCACACATTTCTTCAGTTCCAGAGAGAAGAAATGCTTCCACAGGAATGAGGTCAGTGGATGCGTCCTCACAGACTAACATTATGCAAAGGAAAACACTACTTAAAATTTTAAACCATCTTCACTCAATAATAAACACTGGTTTCATAGCTCAACCACAGCCCCTGGCATTTACAACGTACCAACCAATTGTCATGCATTTCCTGTGCATAGCTTATAAGTTCGAGCCTTTTCATGTTTTAGTGAGGCTTAATTGCTTTTCTAATGAACAATATTTTTTAACTGATTGGAGCATTTGCTAATCCAACTTCACAACATCACGCAACATCACTCACATACGGTGTTTGCAGATCTAACTCAAGCCAGAGCCAAGCTAGTGTTGCATATACCTCATAATTCTATTAAGTATCCCAAACTTCTTTTTTTTTTTTTTTAATTTTTTTTTTCAACGTTTATTTATTTTTGGGACAGAGAGAGACAGAGCATGAACGGGGGAGGGGCAGAGAGAGAGGGAGACACAGAATCAGAAACAGGCTCCAGGCTCCGAGCCATCAGCCCACAGCCTGACGCGGGGCTCGAACTCACGGACCGCAAGATCGTGACCTGGCTGAAGTCGGACGCTTAACCGACTGCGCCACCCAGGCGCCCCAAGTATCCCAAACTTCTATTCGGGGAAGATCAACAGTCACTTTCCCTTTATCTCCATTGCTAGCGTGAGTATTTTAACTTTCTGAATTTCCAGAGCCAGTCTTTCACAAAGAAATAGGAAGTATGGGGCACCTGGGTGGCGCAGTCAGTTAAGCGTCCGACTTCAGCCAGGTCACGATCTCGCGGTCCGTGAGTTCGAGCCCCGCGTCGGGCTCTGGGCTGATGGCGCAGAGCCTGGAGCCTGTTTCTGATTCTGTGTCTCCTTCTCTCTCTGCCCCTCCCCCGTTCATGCTCTGTCTCTCTCTGTCCCCCCAAAAATAAATAAACGTTGAAAAAAATATTAAAAAAAAAATTTAACAAAGAAATAGGAAGTGTTTATCACTCAACTAGATGTAGACACTGGGTGATTCGCTGGGCTTCTTCCTAACTAGGTGATTTATTTCCATCTACCAGCCTCACAGCATTTACTTAAGGAAAATTCAAGGTACTATATATAATGGGGATTTTAACTAACTCGTGACCAAATAAAGCACATATTTTAAATCCACGTATGCTCCTACTATAGTTGATTTAGAAATATCTCCAGGTCCTTGTATATGAATTTCAATATATATGAAAGCAGTAACTCAACCCTCTGCTTTTCCTACTAATTCTCCATCTATCATATATATGTCACACACACACACACACACACACACACCCCTCACCTGCAAGAGAGTGAGCTCCTTGAGGACAGAAACCAGGTTTTATTTATCTTTCTAATCTAGTGCTCTTCATAGTGCCAGGGACTGTAAATAAATGCTGCTGAATAAATAAAAGTTGAATTTTCTCAAGGCTAGTAGTAAAACTCCTTTTTGTTTTTCATGGATTACTTCTCTGGAGATAAAAGTGGTTTAAATTTACTCACCAAATAACGTGCTATGAATTATGTAGGAACGAATTACCATTACTCCAATAGTTCAGAAAGGAAGAGTGAAGGAAAGACTATTTGTTATTTACTCAGCGATCGCCACTTAGCCACTGAGAAATCAGTTGTTAGAACGTGGATGTGGTAACTATCCATGTTGTACTCTACCCATTAGCTCACATTGCTCACTGGAGCATCTCGTACTCTCTGTCTGTTGTAAAGTTCCTTTAGTACAGTACGCCTTGTACTGAGAAGGAGTATCAGTTCTGTGCGGTCAAGAAAGAACGTGCTCTCTCCCTTTCCTTTTATGTAATGGGCATCGGCATCATAATTCGCTCAGCTTTCCAGGTTTGACAGGGGACAGTATGCTTTAGTGACTGAGAGAGACCATGAGGATGCCCCAGCTTTTAGACAGCATGTTCCCTGTGCTCTATTTCCCCCTCCATGAAAAAGAAAAGCACAACAATATTTAACAACATCACCAGACTATTGTGAGCGTTAATTAGATTTAATGGGGGAAGGGAGGTGAGCTGATTACACACTATTCAAATTCAAAGAATCATTATTTTGTGTCTAAAAATAACCCTGACTGAGGAACAGAATTAATTTGGAAGCTCAATCTTTGGTAATCATCTTCCCATACTTAGAAAAAAGTTTTCATTCACAATCCCATTCTAAGCACAATCCAATGAAGTAAAAGTGGAGATCTGTGAATTTCCACAGACTTTTGAAGTAATACAGTACACGGATCAATTTTTTCTTTTTCTTTTCTTTCCTTTTTTGAAGCTACACGATGTGTAGAAAGGTTAATTTTGTGGAATGGAGTCATGTAAACAAAGTACATTAATTTTTTGTTTCACATGAAACGTTTGTGAAACACTTTAAATTACTTCTTTAAAGAATTAGTAATTGAAGTTTTGTGACTGAAATAACTTTTTAGGTCATTTCCTCTAAGTTCCATTTATTTTCATTTTTTTTCAAGAACTATTCAGTGAAAGAAGATCTTCGATCCATGGCTTAATCCCTGGACCTCATGAATGTTACCGTCCATGGAAGAGTGAATTCTGTACATGTGATTAAGGATCTTGAGATAGGAAGATTATTCTAGGCTATCTAGGTGGGCGTGAGAAGCAATCACAAGTGTCTTTGTAAAAGGAAGGCACAAAGAGATTTGACTACAGAAAGGAAGGAGACAATGTGGTGGCATGGGAAGCAGGTGGAGAAAGCCATGTGATGTGGGGCCATAAGTCAAGGAATGAGAATGGCCTCTGGATGACAGAAAACACCAGGAATGGATTGTCCCCTAAAGCCTCCAAAAGGAATCAACCCACCTGACACCTTGACTTAGCCCCATTAGACTCCTTTTGGATTTCTGACCTCTGAAACTTTAAGAGAATAAATGTATATTCTTTTAAGCCAAAAAAAAAAAAAAAAAAAAAAAGAGAGAGAGAGAGAGAGAGAGAGAAAAGAAAGACAAAGAAGACAAAAAGGTCTTCATACGCCCTAAATTAAAAAAAAAAATCCCTAGATATTTATGTCTAAGATCGGGGAAAAAATCATCTAAATAGCAATCATCAAAATTAATATAATAGATGAACTTACTATGAAAATCTTTATAAGAACTGAAAGTTGGTACCTGAGAAAAATCTGAGTTGTTGCCTATACATCACTAAAAAGCTTACAATATCTTCCAAAAAAGGGAAACGTTCTTTAAAAATGTAACAGTTAATAATCCTAGAAAATATACCATATCTTTTAGGGAAAAATGTTGCACTCCGGTTTTGGTGAGTTTTGGCTGAGAAGGAACTTTATCGCTTTTATTTAGAACTTTCCAAAGGAAAAGGAGACTCTGGTCCAGTTGGCAGAAATGTATTCTTTACAGAGAAGCGGAAAAAATTCTCTTCTGTTTTAACATAGCCCTATTGAAACTTCCTATAAGACTTGCCAATTTTCATAACTTAGATATATACTCACCAAGCAAACTTCTGATTATTCATTCGATTTCCCCGGACCCTTGATACTGGGGACGGATGTACCCTGTAGGCAGATGAGAATAATCCAGTCATTAAAAAAGCACATTCCTGATTACAAATGAACAAAAGAAAAAAAAGATCTTCTTTATAAATGATCTCTTGTAGGTATGCTTATTGCACAATGCCCCATAATCACCTCTTAGTAAATGAATACGGTTCATTCCTAGGCATTCACACCTGCAGTCTCTCTTTCCTCTTGTAGCACTTTTGACACAACAACGACTCGCCACAAGGTTCACTGAGAAGACCCCCCAAATGCAGAACCACCAGTTTTAGTTGAATGACAGATTCATTCGGTCCAACAAAAAAGTTACTGACTAAGCTAATCTTTGCCAGGTTTAGAAGTGGGTAAAAGTAATGAAAGGTCTGATGTTTGCCTTCAGTGAGTCCCGTCTGCTACGTCCTCCCACAAGGGATACCAGGGGGACTCTACGTGCACATTCCCTGAGTCAACTAGTAGAATTCAAACCCTAAGAAGCAAGATAATGAAGGTCAGAATATGCTACCCTCAAATACGCTACTTTGGCAGAAGGATTATTTTGAGTTGAAGACAAGAAACAGCAGACACAGGAGGAGGTCTATACTCTCCCTTTATATGCCTAAAAATAAGGACATAAATTTCCCTTTAGTAAAGGAAATTTTCATTTGTAAAGGGGTCCCGCCCCACCTCTACTACCTTGAAGTGCAACACACAACTCTTCACCTGTGATGGTACTGAGATGTGGCTGAGTCAACAATCCTTATTTGCCATGAGTTTCCCCCATCTGTTTCCTAGTTACCTTCCTACCATCTACCTGACTAGAACTTCAGACCCCACCTTTTCTTTTGACTCATCACTTCACAGTTTCTCACTCTTTGCTAAATGGTATATAAGATCCAAATTTTAACCCCTTTGAGTTACGACTCATAGAGTATTCCTGCATGCATGCATGTTATGTGTATAAACGGGTTTTTTCCCCCTTCACACCAATCTGTCTTTTGTCAGTTTGTATGTGTGTGTATTTAGTCATTTGGTCTTTTGTCAGTTTAATCTCCAGGTCCTCAGACATAGAACCTGAGAAGATAAAAGAAAAGGGTTTTTTTTTTTTTTTTCCTTCCACCAAAGTAACTTCATCCAAATGTCCAGGAACAGAATCTGAGAATGGGGGAAGAAGGAAGGGTGAGCAGTTATTTCCAGGAGAAAAGCTTTCTAGGTGTCATGCTCTGCAGCTGGGCTTTGAGGAAGGCAGTCAGTCCAAAACTTTAGCTAAATAATGGCGAAGCAAAAACTATTGCTGTACAAGCTTTCAGGGTTAGAGTCATCTGCTGGAAGTTTGTATTTCCAAGAACTGCTGATATCTTCCAATCAGGAGCTAGTTGCTGAAACTCCACCTCTTTGTGGGTCACTCACTGGCAACACAGTAT
Organism: Prionailurus bengalensis; assembly: GCF_016509475.1. NCBI lineage: Eukaryota > Metazoa > Chordata > Mammalia > Carnivora > Felidae > Prionailurus > Prionailurus bengalensis. Next base: position 48,546,538 of record NC_057343.1, read on the forward strand.
GCCCTACTTCCTGCTTCCCTCTGGCCAACTTCCTGCTTTGTTCTATCTTTACTAGGACTTGTGAGATCTAAGCAGTCTTTCGGCTTGTGTTATCTTTACATCCCACACATTTCTCTTATTTGCAAGACAGCAAACAGAAATTTTAAGCTGGTCTTTAAGTCAGAACCAGCGGCTCCACGATTCATTAGAACCCCAGTTCTCTATAGCTGTTTAGCACGTGAAAATTATTTCCAAACAGATAGTACTGTTCCAGCCCCTGAGAAGGGCCAGATGCAAACTTCCTGTAAATCCAGAGGCAGACTGCACTTTGCACTCGGAAGGCTTATTTCTTCCAACATCCCTTATTAACATTCTTTTCCTCACAGCGCTTCTCAATGGCTGCTGCAGCTGGGCGGCTCAGCACAGATTTTCTGCTCTGCATGGGGGAGGGGATGTTAATTATGCAGAAAGATGGAGAGAGGCCAGACAGCCCCTCTGGTGAACTGTCTCATTCAAGCACGGCCCACTTCCTGCTGTTTTTGCAGCTACAAGGATCACCTGTTGGTCTTGGCATCTGGCCAAACTGGGGCCTGGCGGAAATGACAGACTCAGCTAGAAATGAAAGCCAGCTCATATTCCGGCACCCCAAATTGGGGAGAGAGAAAAAAACATGCCACAGAAATGCATAAGAATTATACAAAAGGTAGCGAGACTCATTTTTTTTTCTTTTCTTCTTTCTTTCATTCTATCTGTTTGAAATACAAACATCATAATGGAATTGTGAGCCAAAAAATGTCTCCTCAGTTAAATCCCCCCTGACCTAAGTCCTCTTAACCTTCTCCACATCCCCACTAGGGTGCCAGAGTCCTATTGCCTAAATAAAGTTCTAAGGAGTAACAGCCCAAACACTCACAATTCTTTAATTCACTCCACATCCTCTGACCAGATGAATTTTCATGACAGAAGTATATTCTTCTTGAAGCTTCTTATTCATATATCAGTGGGGAAAAAAATGGGCTTGTTTAACTTATAATTAAAATATTCCCTAGGTATTTAGATCTTTTAACAAAATCCCACTGATCCATAGTTCAAATACTGTAAGTAGATAATTTCTATCATGGTTTAGTGGTCTACAAAGAATTTCATGACAGTGTGTGTATGGACACAGTGTGTATGGACAAAGTTTCTTAAATGAAAATAGTAAAACAAGAAAGCTTTTTTTTCCTTTCTGAAAGGGAGTAAATTGATAACCTGGAGCTTGCTTCATTTGATGAAGAAGACCATAAAAGGTTTGCATTTCAGCTACTCCCCAAATTTTATTTCTTTAGAAGGATACGCAGTGTTTTTGTGAGCTCAGTCTACACTGTGGCACTTCTGGCCACCACCTCCCTTCTTTCCACAAATAGCAGCCAGGCAAGGTAGCAAAGTCAAAACCCCGGTAGGAGAAACCACCACCTCATCTGCATGTCATGCATTATTCATGACCTCCTGATTCCTGCACCTGCATCTAGGCAGGAAGCTTGCAGGGAATGTTCATTATTCTTCTTTTAGCCTCACACAGGCTCGATTACTGCTAAGCCACTTTGTTCTGTAACTAAGGGTTTCAGGCCTTAGTACTAACCGCTGGATATGGAAAGAAAAAAAAAATCACCATGCTGAAGAAAAGAACAATTTTGGTTGTTGTGCAACATGTATTGAATCCTACAACGTGCTCTTCTGAGACTGACAGTTACTGTCAGATGGAAATGCTCACATTTGGTGATTTACATTACATAGAAAAAAGGGAAGCCATACCATTAAGGCCATGTATAGCAACTGTTCTATTTACATACACTTACTCATCTAAGGCAGACAGCATGTCTATAATTGTGCCCAACTCAGGGCTTAATTTAGCTTCCTTGCTACGCATGTGGGAACTTTTTAAATATCTTAATACAAAAATGGTTCTTCTTCTTTGGGTATAAGCTGCAAAGAATCTGACCCTCAAGTCTTGTATTTTAATGACTAATATTTATTGTAAATCAAGAGAATATGATCACTCTGCTTTTCAATGTTTTTATGAACATTCCTGAATGGCTAGTGGCTGGAGGTAGGATAGGAAATCCAATACTCAACATGAATTACTGATTACTAATGAACTGCTGGGGAAAGATACCATCTACTTTTTTACTCTCCCCACCAGGGAAAAGCCATGCAGCTTAAATCCAATCTTACAGTCCCAAATGAAATTAGGATGATGTGAAAACAAACTGTGGGAGGCACCTGGGTGGCTCAGTCAGTTAAGTCTTGATTTTGACTCAGGTCATGATCTTGCGGTTTTGTGGGTTCCAGCCCTGCATCTGGCTCTGTGCAAGCACATGGAGCTTGTTTGGGATTCCTCTGCTCTCTCTGCCCCTCCCCTGTTTGAGCTCTGTCTCTTTCAAAATAAGCAAACAAACAAAAAGTGCAAACTGTGGAACCAGCCTGCCTGGGATGGAATTCCAGCTCCACTACCTATCAAGAGAGTCATGTCCTCTTAGGGCAAGCGACCTAACCTCTCTGAGCTTCACGTCCCTCATCTGTACAAATGGAGGCAGAAAAGATGGCCACCTCTGAAGACTGTGAGACTAAAATGAGTTAATAGTTGTAAAGCATTTAGGACACCGCGTGGTGTCCAGGAAGCAGTGAATACACAATGCCTATTATCACTAGCAGTATTGATTGGATTGGAAAAGACTGGAAGATGAACCTAGAATATCTAACTGATTCCAGGGGACTGAGATAACAAATGTGCTGTAAGGACCTGTGGTCTTAACTACTATGCTTATCTGACTTCACTAAAGGCAAGAAGTAACAAAGAGAAATGAATACATACAGAGTAATAAGAACCAACGACTGTGGTTTCTAAGGTATGGCTTACTTTCTGGCATCTAATTTTTCTGTTCTTTATTAGAAGATCTATCTTCTGTTCACTACAGTTTCGTAATATTTCAGTTATTTCCCATCCAAGAACAAGTCAGTAATCACACCAAGACAAAATCACTCCATTAACTAAGCCCTAACTATGTGCCAAACACCATGCTAATTTCATCAGACACATTTATTTTATCCTCATATCCTTATTATCCACGTTGTATCGTTGAGAAAACTGACTTAGAAGAGTTAAGTTACTTGCCAGGGTGACACAGCTAGTCAACAGCAAAATCGGAACTTGAACACAGTTATGTTTGACTTATGCTATTCCGTGTGAACCAATCCTATGAATTCATATATATTCCCTCCACACTACCGTAAAGGATGCTAATAAAGTGAATTAGTACTAGGGGCTTTTATGAGAGATTGTGCATTTATTTAGGGCCAACTGAATATTTTATAGTGTAAGTAAATGCAAAGGGAAAGTACTAGTTTTCCTGGACTAAAATTGGCACTGAATGAAATATTAATCATTCAGGTACTCACAAGAAAGTCATACTGGTTTACCCACTGATCATCCTTCAGCTGCTTATGAAAATTTCTTATCAGTGTTGCTATTTAAATACATTATATATGACAAGTGTAAGTTTTATTTCTTATTTTTTTTTACTTTATTTTTGAGAAAGATACAAAGAGCAAGCGAGGGAGGGGCAGAGAGAGAAGGAGACAGAATCCCAAGCAGCCTCCATGCCATCAGCACAGAGCCCAACGCAGGGCTCAAACTCATGAACCATGAGATCATGTCCTGAGTCAAAGTCAAGAGTTGGATGCTTAACCAACTGAACCACCCAGGCGCCCCCACGTGTAAGTTTTAGATATACATGTATATCTAAATATAAATTAATTATAAATAGGTATAATTAATTCTAGCTACATCCACTTCCTTCCCATTTTTTCTAGAACCCAGTTCAATCTAACTTCAAAGATGAAACCATCTTTTTCTTGGTCATCAGCGGCTTCCATGTTTTCAAATCTAATGGTTAATTCTCAGTCCTCATCTTCTCAAACTCTCAGTAGCAACTGCTATAACTGATCACTTTCTTTGCAAAGCTTTTTTTGCTCAGCATCAGGGACATTCTTCTGCCTTTCTCCCTCTTCCTTTTGCCTTTGCTTGAACCTCCTTTTCTCATTCTTTTGAACCACAACTGTTGGTATGGCCTGGGGATAATCTTCCTATGACCTTTCTCTTTCTTTTTTCAACTCACTCCCTACTTGAAAGAGTCTCCAATGTGGCTACCGTCACCTCCTTGATGACATCATCCCCTCTCTGGGCCTTAGATGCCATCCATATTATAATAACTCTCAAATTTCTATCTCCAGCCCAATCTCTAGATCTTCTCTAAATACTAGACTTGGGTTTTTCAATATTAATCTACCCCTTTCAAAAAAAATTTTTTTTAAATGTATTTCTTTCCATATCTTCCCAGACATAAAAATGCCAGCATCATTCACACAGCTGCAACGTTGAAATAATACTGGAGTTCCTTCATGCTCTCATGCCTCATATGTTAGGCAGCCTGCTTAATACTGAGGACAATCAGAATAAACTATTATCTCACAGACCAATAAAATATTTATTGTAGGTAATTACTCACCTAGCAGGATTATAGATTTTCATTGTCAAGATCATGAGAAATTATAATGTACATTTTCTACTCTTCAGTCCACTTTGTCCTATTATATAATAAAATTATTAGTCCCATATTTTCATCCATAAACTGTTCTAATTATTCAACATAATACACACTGCAACACCTTAGCTTCCTACATTTGTGAAAGAAAAGATTAGTCTAGAAATAATTCCACAAGTATTTGTAAATCTCAGAATTTTCTTATACACAATCACATGAAAGATAATTTTAAAGTACTTTTAAAGTAATTCTTGGTATTGCTTCCTTCTTACATATAATTGTACTGAATACAAGTTCTCATGATTACTCAGGTTAGTTTGGATGCTTTTATTGTAAAACATATATACTACGCTTGACCAAATAAAGATATGTGTGTGACTCCAGCATTTACATTAAGTGAGCCCTATTTATTCTCAGCTTTTATCAAGCTAGTGATTAGATGAACATTAGAAATGTCTTTTTTATATATATATATATATATATATACACACACACACACATATATATATATATACATATTTAAAGTTTATTTATTTATTTGAGAAAGACAGAGAGAACAAGTGAGTGAGGGAGGGACAGAGAGAGGGAGACAGAATCCCAAGCAGGCTCCACGTTGTCAGAATAGAGCCTGATGTGTGGCTTGATCCCACAAACGTGAGATCATGACCTGAGCTAAAATCAGGAGTCGGATGCTTAACCCACTGAGCCACCCAGCTGCCCCTGGAATGACATATAGTTTTTAAAAGTTTTTTTTTTTTTTCTTCTCATTACACTGTAGTCTTTCTCTCTCCTGCAGCCATTGATACTATTGTTAGAAGAGTGGTCTAACCTTAAACATACTGAGTGAATGTGATAACAGTTTTCACTGTTTACTCTAACAGTATAAAATTTGTTAAAAATACAGTGTTTTGCAGGAAACAACATGCATTTCTGCCATACACCAACAGAATGAGTGATTCTAGTAAGAAACCATTTGGTCTGCACAATTACATCATATTAATTCATCCCAGTCTCATCTCCCAACATCTCCAACTACTCTCTCTGTGTCAGTGACACCGAAGATCCTCCTCCTCTCGTTACCTAGTTAGCAGACGTTCAACTCTAAGAAGCCACCCCAATCTCCAGGTCTAGGTTAACTCACTGTAAGTTCTCACAGCACGGGTACTCAGCACATGATAACTGAAGATAATTTTGTTTTTATGTTTATTTTGTCTGTCTCTCCAAATAGACAGTATGCTCCAAGGGGCACAAGGGAGCTTTTCTCTTTTTGCTATCGTATCTCTCTTACCTGCCACAAAGTGGGCACTCAATAAATAATTATTGCCGGATGAGCCTTCTTTCCCTACTAGACTGTAACTTCTAGGACGGATGGCAACAGCCATGGCTAAGTCACACCTGCATCCTCAGAGCTTAGCATATCATTATTATTAGCAAATAAACGTGGGACTAAGGAGTTAGTCACTGGGGCAGTCAGCTGGGGAACAATAATATCAATCTTTCCTCTACTGGTCAGAACCATATATGCATCACTCACATTTTTAATTTATGTATTGTATACCTATTATTTATTCATTCATTCACATCTTAATTGAACATCTATTGTGTCAGACACTATTCTAGATTCTTCAGTCCTGTGAACTGTGTTGGATGACGGAATATTACACCTATAAAGAAATGTTTCGACTTCAAGGAGCCTACAGTACAACCATGAGTTTGAACAGTAATTGTTCAATAATTGTTCAACTGGCCATCACGTGCAATGTGATAAGTGGCTATGGGAGCAAATAAAAGCGTGTCTGCATTAATTAAGCTTTGGAGTAGACCCAGAAGTTTCCCTAAGATAATATGGACAGGCAATGAAGGATGGAAATGGGCGGCAGAAAAACTACAAATTGTTTTGGGTAACTAGAGTAAAGGATTTGGCAGGTCTACAGGGGCAAGAGATTATTTAATAACAGGACCTTGATCAGGGACGGTCTTGTGTAGTGTGCTAAGTAGTAAACGCAAAAAGAGTTAAAGGACAATGACCAAAGGCTTTTAAGGTTAGAATTGACACAATCAGATTTGTGTACTAGAAAAGTCATGTTGGCAGCAGTATTGAGAGTGGCCTGAAGTGGCATCATTACACAGGAAGAGCCACTGGAGGCCGACTGTAAAACTTTGGCCGAGCAGGATCTAAGATGGCAGCAGTAGACATAGTGCAGTGGGAATGGAGAATGAGGAAGAGGAAGAGGAAGACAGATACACACGAAATTAGGTGTTATCCCTGGGGCTTGGTATAAATATATGCAAGATGTCGAGAGGCAAGGCAGAAAAAGGGAACAATTTGTGGCTAACAACGAGGGCTGTGAACTGGTTGATCAGAGGAATCAATATAAGGAATTATGGTTATGTTTTGGGATTAAAAAAATACACTAAGTTTCTGTCCATTGCATATACAGATCTGGGGTTCAGCAGACAATTTTAAGACAAGAGATGGAGATGTGAGCACCCTTACTAGATAAATGGTCAGTGAGTCCTGAATTTCCCAGAGGTGGAATTTAAGTGAGAAAACCAGCAGACGAAGGTCAAGACACCAGGAAACCGTACATCTTCTTGCATGACTTTAAACCTCTCTTCCTACTCATTCAGAGAATGCCAGAAATCCCCACTTATGGATGGGAAGTTGGAGCTTCATGATTCAATTTAACCTCATAAGATCTCATAACCAATATTAAGAGAGGGAAGACATGATCTCTTCTATCCTTCCCTTGATGTCAGAAAAGCTGAAATTAATCTGTTTTTCCTTCACTATTGTCTTGGCAGTAAATGGCCCCAACATCAATTCTCTCAAGCAACTCAAAATAAGGAGTCACCCTTGACTGAACTTCTCTCTCCACCTGCAGCCCATTCTCAGGCCTGTCCACTACACCACCTCCATTCTATCTGCTTTACATTTCCACAGTCATCGACCTATTTTAACTCCTACCTGTCTCTTCACAGGACCATTCCCCAAATCTTCTCCTTCAGTCCATTTTCTACACTAGAGCCACAATGATACACTTAAAAGAGCAGATCTGTTCTTCTCACTCCACTCTTCCATTAGTGGCTTTCCACTGCTCTTGAGATAGACCTAAATCTCAAGTTGGCCTACATGCCAATGATCTGGCCCCCGCTGACCTCTCCAGCTTTGCTCTTCCACAGTATCACTCTTCCTCACATCCTGCTCTGTGATCCAGTCGGCCTGGTCTTCTTTCACTTTCCCTCTCTTAGCTCAGTGCCTCTGTGTGTGTTCTTCCTTTTGCCTCTGTGTGTGTTCTTCCTTTTGCACAGAACCTCCAACACCACCCCTTCACCTATGTAACTCTTCCTCAGCCTCATCTCCCTGACTGACCAAACTGCACCATGTCTCTATGTTACAGACTTGTGTTATTCTCCCCATTTGTTCTTCACAGCACCTATCAGGGTTATATACAGTTAAATACGGAAGTGATAATTTGGGGAGCCTGGGTGGCTCAGTAGGTTAAGCGTCCGACTTTGGCTCATGGTCTGTGAGTTCAAGCCCCATGTTGGGCTCTGTGTTGACAGCTCAGAGCCTGAAGCCTGCTTTGGATTCAGTGTCTCCCTGTCCCTCTCCCACTCACACTCACACTCTGTCTCTGCCTCTCTCTCTTAAAAATAAACCATTAAAAAAATGAAAAAGAAATGATAATTTGATGAAAAGCAGGAACTTTTTCTCCTTAGCTCTCTACTATATGCCCAGAAGTAGGTCCTACACCTGGTACAAAGCAGGAAGATATTAAATGTTGCTCTATAAATAAAAGGAGATAAAGGAAACTCATAGTAGTGGCCTTCTAATTTTTCCTAAGGTTTGTTCTGGCACTATAGAGAAAAATAAATAGGTAAATGTATATAATATTTCAGCATTTAATTTTTATTATACTTATCTTTACTATATATTACAGATAAAGTATAAAGTGGAAGGGAAGCTGAGTGAAAGGTGATGTGGCCTGAGTGTCACCCAAAAAAAGCTTTGGCCCCACAGGAGATGGGTTCTTTAGATCCACATCAGCCCATGTCCAGCACTGTCTGCACACAGGGCCTGTCCTAGGCCAGGAGGCCAAAGGAGATGCAGCCATCGCTTCTCCTCTGGAGAAATCTGTGGAAACGCAGCTGACACTGTGAAGAGACTGGAGAGATTCACCTAAGGTATGTAGTTTAGTGTTGAGCCAGTGAGAATTTCTCAGTTTGAACAGTGGTACCATGATGACAGAAGATATACACAACCGGGGAGCCAAGTAAAGGGTATCTGTGAACTCTCTACAGTATTGCTGCAACTTTTAATTCCAAAAATCATTTCAAAATAAAACATTTTGAAGTGTTATTCCTTTGCTGGGATAAGAATATAAACAACTCAGATCGTCTAAAAACTCCTTTTTTTTCTGTTTTATTTAGTGATGTATTTTTTTCATTCTTTTCAACAGTTAGTTACTATTGATAATATGCATTCTATATGCATTTACAAACGGAGTATATGTGTGTGTATTCTTGCACACTTTTTTTTTTTTAAAGCAAATAAACTCATCAACCGATTCCACTTTACCATCATGGTTTTTGTATGTATTGGGTAAAGAATTGCTAATAACAGGAATGGTGGAAAGTGGTAGAGAGGAAAGAGTAAAAGAAAAAAAGACGAAGACACATTAAAAGGTTAATAGAAATAATGCCATGATGAGATTCTGGGGGTGAAATTTAGATTATGTCTAGAGAGCAACGACTTACATTATGGAGCTGACATTTATTGAGGTGATACAGACCCCAAATTCATGCCTTCACCTGAGATACCCCGATAATTGCTTCAATTTTCCACTTCGTTTGCATGTGAACTGAAATCCTTTGACTTTGTCATTAGAGTGGATTGAGTTGAAGGAATTTCATGAACTGAAAGACATTCTGATTGGTAGTTATTCTATTTGTCACACTGGTAATGTCTTTTATTTAGTGTGCTCAAGAAAGTATAGTAAACAGCCAAAGAATGACTTCAAATGCTTTTACTGCCTCCAGCTGCATTAGTTTTGAAATACCTCATTTAGGCTTAAAAAAAAAAAAAGAGGCAAAGTTAAAATATGTACTAGGATCTTTTTCCACCCCTAATTAGATCTATTACAACTTAGCATTGTCTCAAGAAGGTGTTATAGCTCACCGGGCTATACCGTTTTTCGAGTAGGTCACAATTTTACATCAGTTGGTTCACAAGCATGATGAAAACGGCATAAACTAGAATCTAAAGATGGTACGTCATCTCTAAGGAGAAAATGTAGCTTACATTTCATTTACAGTAAAATTTTAAATGCTAGGAAGACTCCAATCTGGTACTTCTATGTAACCATTATCTTTATTTTAAATAATGTGTTTAAAAGAAATGGATTTGTGTATTCATACATGTGTAAATCCTGATATGCTTTTAAGTCAACATCAAATAAATCAAAGGGAATGGTATTCAACAGATGGATTCAATACTAATCACAGAACAGTCTGATCTGTAGACAGTTGTAGAGGATGTCCCCTTACTGCCAGAACTGATGGTCAAGAAGCTCGGAGGACTTAAGGCAAAGGAGCCAGGAACTGACCTACTAGCTTATGCAGAGACAGTTCATTTTAGAATTTGGCATCTGAGGCCAAGGGCTGCCAAATACATCGATCAATGCCCATGGGCTACAGACGCCTGTGCAGATTTGGGAAAGAGTACATGAAGTATCAGCTCATCAGCTCACTTACAGAACTGGACAAACAGCGATGTGCCCACCATGCAGGCACTTCCAGATTGCACCAGGCCCTCTACAGCTGATCAACATCATTTACACTAGTGAGTTCAAATTCACTATTCCCTCCCTCAGCCCCACTCTCAGCCACCAGTATTCTCCTTTCTCTTTTTCACGTAGTGCTGGCCCAAGAGGCTACAGGGTTCATCCTACAGAGACATGTGTTGGCTATTATTTTATTAACAAAAGGGTCAAATCAACGCAGAGCTGGTTTACTTATCTTGGTTATTTCTGAATTTGATACAGATCCCAACATCACTGTTCTGATTGCTTATGAAGCACCCTACTGTGATCGAAAAAAATGATAAACAGAAAAGAACTAACTGAAAAGTAGCATTACTATGCCAACCAAATCGGGCAATAGTCAAGTAATCTAAGACACGGCCTATGACCTTTAAGGAAAGACTACTGACCAATTGGCTGAGTATCTACTAGAATTGGAAAGATTAAGTAATAACAGCAGAAGATTAAGAACACTAGTTCTCCAAATGGAAGAGTTATGCAAAATAGTAGATGATGGAATAACAGAAACACTGAAAATTTCAAGAGGGCAGAGAAGAGAAATAGTGCTTCAAGCTGATGATATAAGATTTGGCCCAGGTCTCACAGGATACGACTTTGGAGGAGGTATGGAGAAGCGGCCAGGTGTGCAGGTGAGGAAAACACTATGAGCAAACAGGATGAGGTGGGAAGAAGAGCAGAGCGTGTGACCTGAGTTCATGCAAAAGGGTGCAGCCCAGAAAGGGGAATGTCTGATGACCGGTGACAGATGTTTTGGGGTTTTTCCTCTCTAGAAAGTTGCGGAGCTGCTGGAAGATTTCACGTGAGAGGAGTAACGTTATCGCGTAAGAACTCATCTGCAAGTGGTGTGCAGAATGACTAAAAATGAGGAAGACTCCTGTCAAGATAATCTTGGGGATACTGCAATGGCTCGCCTGTAAAGGGACAAAAGTCTGGGCCAAAGAGGTCCTTAGGGAGTGGAGTGAAAAGAAGAGATGAGATAACAGGAATGGGCACAGCCTAGCGATGCTCGATAGAAGAAAGTGAAGGGAATACTAACACTTTGAGAGACTACAGGAACAGAGGGAAATGTGGTTTTAATTTTAGGCAGCTGCAAATGAATGACTGCAATTCAGGAGGGCAGATGTCGGGAATGGATCTGATTTTCATAAACGTGGCACTGAAAGCTGCCGCTGAAAAAAGCGGCTGAGGTGTCTGAAGAAAGGCTAGAGGTGGAGGAGTGGGGGTACTCAGTCTGCCGTGCCTTAGGGGTGGGGGGCCAGTGGGAAAGGAAGAATCGAGGAAAGCTGGTGAGCTGAGAGGAAAACTAGTAGGAAAAAGATCCTATCAGAAGTAAACAGAGTCACTGTCAAATTTTGTAAAAAGAATGAGCACAAGCATGGAGAAAAGACCATTACACGGATCAGGTAGGGACCAACATAACAACAGATTCTTGGTAACAGATTTTGCTACAGAAGTGGTGGGAGCCAGGCCCTTGATTGTTAATGCCTGAAACTGAGGCTAAAGGAGACAGTGTTGGAAAACGCGTTTGAGAAGCTTTTCCCCATGAAAACAGAGAAATCGCTGCAAGAACCAGCTGGGACAAAATAGTAACTTGATTTTTCCTTTTCTTTTTTTCTTAAGAAAATGGAAACTAATTCTGTATGTTAGGTGTAAGATGCAACTGAAAAGAAGGCCCTGGAATGCTCAAGAAGGAAGAACTGAGTGACATGTCCTAGAAGGTGTTCCTGGACACTTAGCAGTCACATGTATGCAAGTATTGGCTTCAAAGTAAGAGCTTGCTGTGAACTCTGTGCTGTGCTAAGAGCTTTACGAGACAGTCTCACGTGTCCACACAAGCAACCGAGGGGAAGATATCATCACTCTCGCCTTGGAAATGAGAACAGCAAGCTCAGAGAGGTTGTTCTATCCAGCCCAAGGTCACACAGCAGAGTTGAAACTCAAGTCCAGGCCTAACAGACTCCCACATCACACTTTTTCTTTCTTTTTCTTTTCTTTTTCTTTTTTTTTTTTTTTAGCATGTATTCATTTTTGACAGACAGAGACAGAGTGAGAGCCAGGGAGGGGCAGGGAGAGAGAGGGAGACACAGAATCCAAAGCAGGCTCCAGGCTCTGGGCTGTCAGCACAGAGCTCGACGTGGGGCTCAAACCCACAAATCATGAGATCATGACCTGAGCCGAAGTCGGAAGCCCAACTGACTAAGCCAGCCAGGCGCCCCCACGTCACACTCTTAAACAATGTTCTGCTGTTTATTCACGACCAAGGAAGTAACTCTGTTTTTCAAAAAATGTTAAGTATAGATGAGCTAGCTAGAATAGAATATGTATCAAAAAGTAGTTATGAGGGGAGCCAAGATGGCGGAACAGCTTGGAAGTTTTTTCTGTGTCTCCACTCCATGAAATACAGCCAGACCAACACTAAGCCATCCTGCTCACCTAGAAAACTGACCTGAGGATTAACACAACAATCTACACACCCTGAACCACAGAACTCAGCAGGTACGCAACGCGGAGAGCTGAACTTGGGGAGAGAAGCTGCGGAGGGCAGAGAGGTACTTTTGTGGGAGAAGACAGGACGGAGATGGTGGGGAGAATACGGGAAAAGACCCCTCCCCAAAAGCGGCTAGAGAGAAAGTGGAAAATTGGAAACAGCCGCAGGGACTAACCTATAAAGGGAGAAAGGAGAAAGGAGAGGGTTTAAATTCCATTAAGACTGTAAACAAGGGGAGTGCAAAGGCTGCAACTCTCCAGCTCCATACCTGGCGGTGCTCTGGTGGGAAGGACGAATCCCCAGGAACAGAGTGGGGGCCAGGAGGTTTTCGGGCCACACGGGGAAAAGCGGTTCCACTGCTGGAAGGACATTTGGTAGAGACTGTTGAAGCCACCTGGTCCCAGCAGACCCCAGAAGGTGGCTACATTCACTGTTGCTGGGGCAAGGTCGTTAAGGGTGAAGTCTGGTGCCAGATGTGTGTTGTGATTTTCCATAATCCCTGAAAAGCTGCTACTACACTGTCTCACGAACTTTTTCTGGGGCGGGCTGGCACGTGGCCGCAGTCTCGGGGCACCGGCAGCAGCAGGGTCCAGCAAGCATTCCTGGGTGCAGCCGACATTCAGCCAATGCTCATTCGGCCATTGCTCGGTGAGACCCTTCCGCAGAGGGGCCGTACGGGTCAAAGCCGCAGTCCTTCAGAAGTAAGGGGCCGGGGAAAATAGCTGCATCTGAGACAAAACTCAGGAGAGAGGTACTGCCTGGGGCTTGGTCACGGACAGTGAAAAAGCGGGGAGTGGATGAAAGCTGAAGACAGAAGATGGGTGCGCAATTGCTGATAGGGGAGAACAGAGTTTGGATACTAGAGACTGGGTAAGATGGGTGATGCCATTTTCACCACTCCCGCGCATGCACATACGCACCTACTAGCACTGAAACACTCCACCCCAGTAGGCTAGCAGCGCCATCTAGTGGAGAGCGTAGATGTTACACTGAGCCCTGCCCAACTGGTCCAACTTTGCTCTTCAAGAACACAAGTTTCACCGCCTGCTTAGTTTATGGACTATAAAGCACTTCTTGTCTGACTTCTAGGAGAAAACGAAGCAATTTCTGACGTATTTCAATCTGTTAACAAGTCCATCTATTCAAATTTCTTTCTTTTTTTTCTTTTTCAATTCCATTTCTTGAGTACAGAAAGAGAAAAAATTCATTATTTTCAATTTTTATTAAAAAGTTTTAGTTTTTTTATTATATTTTTTACTTTTGTGTAAACTTTTTCAAATTCTATCTTACTTCCATCTTATTTTAGTCTACTTCAGTGTATTCACTTTTTCAAATTTTCAAACGATTTCTTTTTTTCTCTTTTTTGTTTCTTTTTCTTGAATAGAGAAAAAATTCATTTTTATTTTTAATTTTTATTACAAATATTTTTAATTTTTTCTACTATATTCTTTACTTTTGTGTAATTATTTTCAAATTCTATTTACTTCTATTATTTCATTTTGTATACTCCAGTGTATTCATTTTTTTCAAATTCTCAAGTGATTTCCTTTTTTCCCCCCCTTTTATCTCTAAACTATCAAACCACTTTCAACACCCAGACCAAAACATACCTAGGATCTAGCATCATTTATTCAATTGCGTGTGTGTGTGTTTAATTTTTTAATTTTAGTATTTTTCTAATTTTAATTTTTTAAATTTCAATTTTTCTACCGCATTAATTCCTTTTCTCCCTTCAAAATGACGAAACGAAGGAATTCACCCGAAAAGAAAGAGTACAAAGAAACGACAGCCAGGGATTTAACCAACAGTGATACAAGCAAGATGTCTGAACCAAAATTTAGAATCACGATAATAAGAATACTAGCTGGAGTCGAAAATAGACTAGAATCCCTTTCTGCGGGATTAAAAGAAGTAAAAACTAGTCACGATGAAATAAAAAATGCTATAACCGAGCTGCAATCATGGATGGATGCGGCAGCAGCAAGGATGTATGAGGCACAAAGAGAATCAGCGATACAGAGGACAAACTTATGGAGAATAACAAAGCAGAAAAAAAGAGGGAGATTAAGGCCAAAGAGCTCAATTTAAGAACTAGAGAAATCAGTGACTCATGAAAAAGGAACAACATCAGAATCATAGGGGTCCCAGAAGAGGAAGAGAGAGAAATAGGGGTAGAAGGGTTATGAGACCAAATCATAGCAGAAAACTTCCCTAACCTGGGCAAAGACACAGACATCAAAATCCAGGAAGCACAGAGCACCCCCATTAGATTCAATACTCAGGCAAGGAGAGAATATGAAAGCAGTAAGGGAAAAAAGTCCCTAACCTACAAGGGAAGACAGATCAGACCTATCCACAGAAACTTGGCAGGCCAGAAAGCAGTGGCGGGATATATTCAGTGTGTGAATCAGAAAAATATGCAGCCAAGAATTCTTTATCCAGGAAGGCTGTCATTCAAAATAGAAGGAGAGATAAAAAGTTTCCCAGACAAACAAAAATTAAAGGAGTTAATAAACCAGCCCTGCAAGAAATTTTAAGGGGGACTCTGTGAGGGGAGAAAAGATAAAAATATTAAATACATACATACATACATACATACATACCAAAAGCAACAAAGATTAAAAAGGACCAGAGAACACCACCAGAAACTGCAACTCTACAAGTATCATAATGGCAATAAATTCATATCTTTCAGTACTCACTCTAAATGTCAATGGACTCAATGCTCCAATTAAAAGACACAGGGTAACAGAATGGATAAGAAAACAAGATCCATCTATATGCTGTTTACAAGAGCCCACTTTAGACCTAAAGGCACTTTCGAATTGAAAATAAGGGGATGGAGAACCATCTATCATGCTAATGGTCAACAAAAGAAGCCGGAGTAGCCATGCTTATATCAGACAATCTAGACTTTAAAATAAGGACTGTATCAAGAGATTCAGAAGGGCATTATATCATAATCAAGGGGTCTATCCACCAAGAAGACCTAACAATTGTAAACATTTATGTGCCAAATGTGAGAGCACAAAATATATAAATCAATGAATCACAAACATAAATAAACTCATCAATAGTAATACCATAATAGTAGGAGACTTCAACACCCCACTCACAGCAATGGACAGATCATCTAATCAAAAAATCAACAAGGAAACAATGGCTTTGAATGACACACTGGACCACATGGACTTAACATATATTCAGAACATTTCATCCGAAAGCAGCAAAATATACATTCTTCTCCAGTACACATGGAACATTCTTGAGAATAGACCATATACTGGGACACAAATCAGTGCTAAGTAAGTACAAAAAAGATCGATATCATACCGTGCATATTTTCAGACCACAATGCTATGAAACTCGAAATCCACCACAAGAAAAAATTTGGAAAGGTAACAAATACTTGGAGACTGAAGAACATCCTACTAAGGAATGAATGGGCTAACCAAGCAGTTAGAGAGGAAATTAAAAAGTGTATGGAAGCCAATGAAAATGATAACACCACAACCTAAAACCTCTTGGATGCAGCAAAGGCAGTCATAAGAGGAAAGTATATAGCACTCCAGGCCTTCCTAAAGAAGGAAGAAAGATCTCAGATACACAGCCTAACCCTACAACTTAAAGAGCTAGAAAAAGAACAGCAAATAAAACCCCAAACCAGCAGAAGACAGGAAATAATAAAGATTAGAGCAGAAATTAATGCTATTGAAACCAAAGGAAAAAACAAAACAAAACAAAACAAAACCAGTAGAACAGATCGATGAAACCAGAAGCTGGTTCTTTGAAAGAATTAACAAAATTGATAAACTACTAGCTAGTTTGATCAAAAAGGAAAAGACACAAATAAATAAAATCAAGAATGAAAGAGGAGAGATAACAACCAACGCAGCAGAAATACATACAATAAGAGAATATTATGAGCAATTATATCCCAATAAAATGGGCAATCTGGAAGAAATGGACAAATTCCTAGAAACATATATACTACCAAAATTGAAACAGGAAGAAGTAGAAAATTTGAACAGACCCATAACCGGTAAGGAAATCGAATTAGTAATCAAAAATCTCCCAAGGGGCGCCTGGGTGGCGCAGTCGGTTAAGCGTCCGACTTCAGCCAGGTCACGATCTCGCGGTCCGTGAGTTCGAGCCCCGCGTCGGGCTCTGGGCTGATGGCTCGGAGCCTGGAGCCTGTTTCCGATTCTGTGTCTCCCTCTCTCTCTGCCCCTCCCCCGTTCATGCTCTGTCTCTCTCTGTCCCAAAAATAAATAAACGTTGAAAAAATCTCCCAAAAAACAAAAGTCCAGGGCCAAATGGCTTTCCAGGGGAATTCTACCAAACATTTAAGGAAGAGTTAACACCTGTTCTCTTAAAGCTGTTCCAAAAAATAGAAATGGAAGGAAAACTTCCAAACTCTTTCTATGAAGCCAGCATTACCTTGATTCCAAAACCAGACAGAGACCACACTAAAAAGGAGAACTATAGACCAATTTCCGTGATGAACATGGATGCAAAAATCCTCAACAAGATATTAGCCAACTGGATCCAAAAATACATTAAAAAATTATTCACCATGACCAAGTGGGATTTATACCTGGGATGCAGGGCTGCTTCAATATCTGCAAACAATTAATGTGATTCATCACATCAATAAAAGAAAGGACAAGAACCATATGATCCTCTCAATAGATGCAGAAAAAGCATTTGACAAAATACAGCATCCTTTCTTGATAAAAACCGTCAAGAAAGTAGGGATAGAAGGAGCATACCTTGAGATCATAAAAGCCATATATGAACGACCCAACGCTAATATCATCCTCAATGGGGAAAAACTGAGAGCTTTCCCCCTAAGGTCAGGAACAAGACAGGGATATCCACTCTCACCACTGTTATTCAACATAGTATTGCTCATATTAGCCTCTGCAATCAGACAACACAAAGAAATAAAAGGCATCCAAATCGGCCAGGAGGAGGTCAAACTTTCACTCTTTGCAGGTGACATGACACTCTATATGGAAGACCCTAAAGATTCCACCAAAAAACTGCTAGAACTGATTCATGAATTCAGCAAAGTTGCAGGATATAAAATCAACGCACAGAAATCAGTTGCATTCCTATACACCAACAATGAAGCAACAGAAAAAGAAATCAAGGAATCGATTCCATTTACAATTACACCAAAAACCATAAAATACCTAGGAATAAATCTAACCAAAGAGGTGAAAAACCTATAGACTGAAAACTATAAAAAACTTATGAAAGAAATTGAAGAAGACACAAAAAAAATGGAAAAAGATTCCATGCTCCTGGATAGGAAGAACAAATATTGTTAAAATGTCAATACTATCCAAAGCAATCTACATATTCAATGCAATCCCCATCAAAATAACACGAGCATTCTTCACAGAGCTAGAACAAATAATCCTAAAATTTGTATGGAACCAGAAAAGACCCCAAATAGCCAAAGCCATCTTGAAAAAGAAAACCAAAGCAGGAGGCATCACAATCCCGGACTTCAAGCTATACTACAAAGCTGTAATCATCAAGACAGTATGGTACTGGCACAAGAACAGACACTCAGATCAATGGAACAGAATAGAGAACCCGGAAATGGAGCCACAAACCTATGGCCAACTAATCTTTGACAAAGCAGGAAAGAATATCCAATGGAATAAGGACAGTCTCTTCAGCAAGTGATGCTGGGAAGACTGGACAGTGACATGCAGAAGAATGAACCTGCGCCACTTTCTTACACCATACACAAAAATATACTCAAAATAAATGAAAGACATAAATGTAACACAGGATGCCATCAAAATCCTTGAGGAGAAAGCAGGCAAAAACCTCTTTGATCTTGGCCGCAGCAACTTCTTACTCCACATGTCTCCGGAGGCAAGGGAAACAAAAGCAAAAATGAACTACTGGGACCTCATCAAAATAAAAAGCCTCTGCACAGCAAAGGAAACAATCAGCAAAACTGAAGGCAACCGACAGGATGGGAGAAGATATCTGCAAATGCCATATCAGATAAAGGGTTAGTATCCAATATCTATAAAGAACTTATCAAACTCAACACCCAAAAAACAAATAATCCAGTGAAGAAATGTGCAAGAGACATGAATAGACCCTTCTCCAAAGAAGACATTCAGATGGCCAACTGACACATGAAAAAATGCCCAAGTTCACTCATCATCAGGGAAACACAAGTCAAAACCACAATGAGATACCACCTTACACCTGTCAGAATGGCTAACATTCACAACTCAGGCAATGACAGATGTTGGCGAGGATGTGGAGAAAGAGGATCCTTTTTGCATTGTTGGTGGGAATGCAAGCTGGTGCAGCCACTCTGGAAAACAGTATGGAGGTTCAGCAAAGTTGCAGGATATAAAACTAAAAATATAAAAACTAAAAATAGAACTACCCTACGACCCAACAATTGCAATACTAGGTATTCACCCTAGGGATACAGGTGTGCTGTTTCGAAGGGACACATGCACCTCAATGTTTATAGCAGCACTACAACAATAGCCTAAGTATGGAAAGGGCCCAAAAGTCCACTGATGGATGAATGGATAAAGAAGATGTAGTATATATATATACAATGGAGTATTACTCGGCAATCAAAAAGAATGAAATCTTGCCATTTGCAACTACGTGGATGGAACTGGAGGGTATTATGCTAAGTGAAATTAGTCAGTCAGAGAAAGATAACTATCATATGAGCTCACTCATATGAGGACTTTAAGAGACAAAACAGATGAACATAAGGGAAGGGAAACAAACATAATGTAAAAACAGGGAGGGGGACAAAACATAAGAGAATCTTAAATACGGAGAACAGGGCGCCTGGGTGGCTCAGTCGGTTAAGGGTCCGACTTCGGCTCAGGTCGTGATCTCGCGGTCTGTGAGTTCGAGCCCCACGTCGGGCTCTGTGCTGACAGCTCAGAGCCTGGAGCCTGTTTCAGATTCTGTGTCTCCCTCTCTCTCACCTTCCCCCGTTCATGCTCTGTCTCTCTCTGTCTCAAAAATAAATAAACATTAAAAAAAAATTAAAAAAAATAAATATGGAGAACAAACTGAGGATTACTGGAGGGGATTGTGAGAGGCAGAAGGGCTAAATGGGTAAGGGGCACTAAGGAATCTACTCTTGAAATCATTGTTGCACTATATGCTAACTAATTTGGCTGTAAACTTAAGGAAAAAAAATTTTTTAAAAAGTTAGTTATACTTCCATTGTTACCATATGATGTTACTTGTAATTGAGAATTACATTTGTAAGTAGTCATGAAGTAGTCTGAGTTCTTTAAATGGCAATTTAATTTGTATATCTTCATATATATGATGTGTCAAAAATATAGGCATTTGTTCTTTGCCCAAAGTGCCTGGCATTGAGCTCCTAAAACCCTTGGAATTTCCTAAGTGATAGCAGTATCTTTTGTTATGAGCCCCTTTGACTACATGTGAGTTTATGCTAATGGGGTGACTTATGGCGGGGCCCCCAGACAGCTTCTGCACGAGGGCTGGTCACCAGAAAGACCAAGCATGTGATCAGGTTAGAACTTTCAGCCTCACCCTGTGTAAGGTAGAGGTGCTGGAGACGGAGTTCAAACCGATGGCCAATGATGTCATCAATCACATATGCGTGGGGAAACTTTCATAAAATCCCCTGAAGGACAAGATCTGGAGAGCTGCCTCGCTGGACGGACGGTGAACAGCCACACATGCTGGGAGGTTGGTGCACTGGGACAGGGCAAGGACGTTTCGCACTTTACATGTCCTGCCCTATGCATCTCTTTCGTTTGGTTGTCCCTGAGTCGCATCCTTTACAATAAACTGGTAATAGTAAGTAAAGCATTTTCCTAAATTCTTTGAGTTATTCTCGCAAAATACTGAACTTGAGAAGGGGTTATGGGAACCATCAAATTTGTAGATGGCTACGAAGAAGTGTGGGTAGTCTGGGGACCCCTTATGCGACTGGAGCCTGCAGTGGGGCAGTCCTAACGGACGGAGTCCCTGACCTGTAGGGTCTGTGCTAACTTGGGATACTTAGCATCGGATTGAACTAAAGTGCTAGACGCCTCACTGGCATCAGGGGATTGTGCCTGAAAAAAGCACACAATATACTATCCAATTTTATGTTGGGCTTTAATCCTCATATTTCCCGTGTGTGCTGGCCAGATATGAGAATAATGCATATAGCACCACGGTCAACAAGTGAGATTAAGATTTTTGAAGTCTGTATATTAAAGTGTCTTTGAAAAATTCCACAAAATCTTTGTTTCAACGATTTTCCCTCAATCATTATTATTAGCAAATGTGGAAGGACGAATGGCCATAAAATAGAATTAACCTACATTTAATCTACCGATCACGATACTCTCTTTTCAATAATCAAGAGAAACTGAATTTACAAGATACGATTAGAGCAGTTTGCTTAAATTTGTAATCCCTGATTAAATACAAATGTTATACAAAACAGGCTGGGTCTGGAAACTGCCCACAAGTACATCCTTATTAGTTAGCATTCTTTTTTGCTTTAAAAAAAAAAAAAAGAAAAGAAAGAAAGAAGGAAAGCATCTTCCCAGAGTCCCTGAGATCCCTGCAGAAATAAAAATAATCAAGCTAGGAAAAAAAAGTAGGATAAAAATTACATGCTTGCACTAAACAACACACAAAGTCCAGGCCTAAAAACTGCACATGACCAAACAGTAAAGTAGAAATACCATGACTGAAAAAACAAACAAATGATAAAATGAAAATAGAACCAAGTGAGGTTTTCACTCTTGCATTCCTGCCTTGGAGATTTAAGAAAAAAAGCATTATGATTCAGCTAATTATGCAAAAGATAAAATTATAGTCCAATATTCGAAAAATAATAATTAATTTATTACTTTCTATTGTTTTCCATGTCCAGTGCTAGGCATTGATAGTAAGGTAAAAACGCGTAAAATATTGCCTCTACCCTGAGGAACTTTCCAGGCTAAGGAGTTCAAACATTTCAGAGACCGTATCGAAGGGCTTCATAGTGCATGGCTAAGGTCAGACTCTGGAGCTGGCTACCTGGCTTCAACCACTACCGGTTCTATCACTTACTCATTGTATGGTCAGTGGCCATGCCTCAGTTTTGCCATCTTTACAGTGGGGGTACTTACATCCTCTCATTCAGAGCAATGCCTGAGCACAGCATGTGCTAGACAAGCCTTGGCTGCCATGATGATCTCATCCTTGCTTACTAGGGTCCCCACGTTGGAGTGAGTGGTGATGTCTGCTCAAGGGCCCCGTGACTTGGTGTCTCATTTTCCTCTTCAGCGAGGGCAGTAATTAGTGAGAGGATTCTATGTCTCTGGGTATGCAGTATGGGTCAAATGCTAAGAGACTACAATAAAGACTATCTCAAAACAGCCAGCTCTCAATTTGTGCATAACTAAAGGAAATTCATCATGAAGAAATGTAAAAGCTTAATTTCTGAATAAAAATAATGAGGGTATTGCAACATCCTTTTAAATAGCAAGAAAAATGCAAATCACTGTAGCTGTAGTAGACTGCATTCTACATGAATCCCAGAAGAACCAGAATTTTAGAAATGCAATGTTAAACCAACGGCACAAATTATCTGCTGATTAGGAAGTATGACCCAGTGGTTGCGAGGTGACTTCAGCTTCTTTTTTCTTTTTACTTTTGAGTGTATTCATTTTCAAGTTTGGTGTTGACTTCATTTCAGATGAGTGGCTGGCACGGGAAGCAAGGCAGTTTACTGGTGTCAGGGACCCTCATTTGCCAAGCCATCTCCTAAATGTGGCTGTGTTTATAAAAGTGTCATCAGTTAGGGCAGGGCAAAACAGGACAGTCAATTGGACTGATTTACTATATTCTGTACACTGAGCAGTGCTGAAGAGCAGAGGCCTTAAAATTCTCTTCCTGTCACATATGTATCATTATGCTAAACATATCTGCTCCCGTGTTTGAATCATTCATACCGTGCAAAGCAAATCATGGATGGGGATTAAATCATGGCTTTTTTAGGTGACAGCATGACCAACATAAGGGTTCAAGGGTTTCAAAAACAGAATTATTTCTATTTTGCCAATGTGAATTCTATGGAAAGCCAGCGTAGTCTCATTAGGATTTGTATATGCCCTACCTTCTTATCTTGACCATGAATTAATCCACAAGTATGCAGTCTGGGAATACATTTGCACAGTATTAAATTCAAATTATGCCATCTTGTTCTTCCTATTATCTTTTATAAAACCTTAACATCTTCATGAACTTTAACGTACTTTGTTTTGTAAACCCTATATAAGTCTAACACAGACATATCCTTAATATTGGCCATCATGTGTTAAATCTCCACATGTATATATATGCTAATTCCAAACCACCTTCAATGTAACAAGCTCACACAATACTGCTCAATTTACTTGGAATACCAACTGCATTTTTTAAAACAGACGTCAACATTTTTATTCCTGATAAGAAATGCCTGATTTCAATAAATTCTGTTGCTGCTTCGACAGCTTAATCTCTGCAATGGGTGATCTCTATCCGACCTAAATTCTTATGTAACTCTTTTCTTACCTCTTGTGATCTGGCTTCTACCTTCACCATTTCAGTATTGGTTCTATTCAGTACGAGGGTGCTTCAGTAACTAGCCTTGTTGACACTCACCCCCCCACCCCCCGCCCACTTCCCTTACACCAGGCCTGAAATCTGAACTTCTCTTGGTGCTCTGGTCTCTGTGCTACTTCCTTTCACTCTTCCTCTCCCCTTAAGACTCTACAGGCTTTCTGGGGGTGCCTGGGTGGCTCAGTCGGTTAAGTGTCCAACTTCAGCTCAGGTCATCATCTCATGCATGGCTCATGAGTTCCAGCCCTGCCTTGGGCTCTGTGCTGACAGCTCAGAGCCTGGAGCCTACTTCAGACTCTCTGTCTCTCTCTGCCCCTCCCTTGCTCGTGCTCTCCCTCTCTCCCTCTCTCTCTCAAAAATAAATAAACATTAAAAAAAAAAGATTCCATGGGTTTTCTCAAGGTTCATCATGCTCATTTCTTTCCAAGTTACATCTTTACTTCTAATCTTGCCCAAATTCTAATCTTGTATTTCCAATTCCTTACTAGATATGTTCACTGAGATATCTCACTATTAACAAACTCAAATACCTGCAAGCAAACTTATCTCCTATTACCAATTCTCCACCTATACTTCTGTTAGTAAGATGAATGGTTTTCAAGTTACCAGAGTTCAGAGGTGCGTCAGTACTCTTGATAAGGGTTTTTCTCTTATTCCGTATAGCCAATAACACTTGTTGTTCGACTTTGAAATGTCTCAACTCATCTTTATTTTCTACTGCTCTTGCAATCCCTCTAAATGACGCAGTCATTGTCATACATTTAGTACGCTTGTATCCGACGGATGCCATACATCAATCCTCATCCCTACTAATGCACTTGACATACTGTTGAGACAGAGCCACCTGGCCAGATAAGGAAGCTGGCTCACTCAGGATCCATTCCAGCTCCTTGTTTTTTAACTTCCTAAAATAGTTTGGAAAGTTAAAAACTACATTTCCCAGAGACCCTTGTAACTATGGATCTCTGTGTGAGCGAACTTCCACCAATGCAAAGCAAGGCCAATATGAGGAGGTGGAGTCTTCTGGCAATCATGACTGCAGATGACTTTGTTCTTCTGGGGCAGCTGGGAGATTCTGGCAACCAGTTCCAATTTAGAGGTGCAACTGGTGAGTGGAAGGGTAAGAGAAGTCTTTTGCTAGAAGTACCCTCTGATTGTTCTGTTGACATAATATCACAGCTCCGTTTCACCATAAACTGTTAGGGTGGATTCTATTATCAGCAATTAAGAAGCCTAAAACACCTTCCTAAACCACTCTCTTCATTATATCAACCCTCATTTCGATAACCATCAAGGGGGTCTCTGATGTCTGAATAATAAAATTCTAACTCCTTGATATCACATGAATGACACCGATCAATGTTCTGGCCCTAACCCACTTGTACTATTTCACACCACTTTCTAACAGAACCCTTCCCTCTAGGCTTCTAATTTTCTCCTACAATGCTCTGGCTAACCCCGTTTCACTTGTTATGAATGCTTTTTCTCTACCTCTCACATAAAACTCCTATCTTTCAAAGCACTAAACAAACCCTACCTCTGCCACGAAGCCCTCCATGACCACTTAGGCAGGCGTGATTTTTGTCTCACTTCCTCTAAACAGACAGGATATATTTATTATTAGAATTTATTTTTCTCACTGAATGTTTTGTGTTCTTCATCATTTCTTGTTTATATTCAGAAGATTTATCTCTCTAGTCTTCATTCTTGAAGAACCTTAAGTTATATCATCCACACTTAACAACGATACAGCTAATTTATTGGGCACCTACCACTTGGCAGGTGGTGTTCTAGGCACTTTTCATATCCCATCCTTAAAACAACCATGGGACAACCTTGCTTCATTTTATGGATGGCAAAACAAGTTCCAACAAGTTATATAGCTTGTCCAGGGTCACACAGTTAGTGAAGAGGCAGGATCCGGTTTCTAATCTTAGGTGGATGCCCAAGCTGTCATCTCTCTGGGGCAAAATATAGTCCCTTTCACAAAGATGGCACTCATAGATACTTTATCCAACTACTGACTGAATAACCAGTTTTTCAAGGAAACGTTTCTTGAGTACTTTCTATTTGCCAGGCTCTCTGCTAAGTATAAGTGTGGTTTTATTTAATCCACTAGGCCAGCATGTGACTTGGATACTTTACATGTTTCTCTTTTTTCCTAATGTTTATTAATTTTTGAGACAGAGACACAGAGCATGAGCAGGGGAGGGGCAGAGAGAGAGGGAGACACAGAGAGGCTCCAGGCTCTGAACTGTCAGCACAGAGCCCGAGGTGGGGCTTAAACTCATGGACTGTGAGATCATGACCTGAGCCTAAGTCAGGTGCTTAATCAACTGAACCACCCAGATGCCCCAATAATTCACATGTTTTAAAGATGAAGAAACCAGGGGCACCTGGGTGGCTCAGTTGGTTAAGCATCCGACTTCAGCTCAGGTCATGATCTCACAGTTTGTGAGTTCGAGCCCCGCATCAGGCTCTGTGCTGACAGCTCAGAGCCTGGAGCCTGCTTCAGATTCTGTGTCTCCCTCTCTGACTCTCCCTCACTCACACTCGGTCTCTGTCTCTCTCTCAAGAATAAACAAACATGAAAAAATTTTTTTAAAAAAAGGTGAAGAAAACAAATACACTGCCACATAGAAAAATTAAGTTAACTTGCCAAGATCTTCAGGCCAATACATGGCATTTCTGGGACTAGAACCCAAGAGTTTGGCTCCAGTATGCATGCCCTGTGTAACAAAGCTAACACCTCCATTCTCAAGGAAATGGTGATTTTACCGGGAGGCCATTCAATAATATGGTTCATAGAAAATGTATTTTTAAGCAAAAAATAGTAAAAATTAGGTATATCACAGTATGTTTTCTTTATATAGGACCCCTCATGATTACTGTGACAATTTAAAATTTCTCATTTGCAAGAGGTAGGAATAGCCAATGACTGAAAATTTAATAAGAAGTCATAGAAGAGAGAGGGGTGGGAAGAACAAGAGGAAGCTGGGGTTAAATAATCTCAAAAGATGATAGGATGTCAACTGACATGTTAGCCTTCCCCCTACTAGCCCACATACATTTTATTTACTAAAAATAATTACCATGTTTTCCCCTATTTAACTTAGTCTTAATATGCACATTTTCAGTCTGTTTGTTATTGTAGTATCTTTTCCTTTGTAAAATTATCGCTACATGTAATTGGCGAATACAGGTGGTTCTATTTCTTTTGGGAACTCACGCAATTAAACTTTTTTTTTTTTTTTTTTTTTGGGACAGAGAGAGACAGAGCATGAACGGGGGAGGGGCAGAGAGAGAGGGAGACACAGAATCGGAAACAGGCTCCAGGCTCCGAGCCATCCACCCAGAGCCCGACGCGGGGCTCGAACTCACGGACCGCGAGATCGTGACCTGGCTGAAGTCGGACGCTCAACCAACTGCGCCACCCAGGCCCCCCAAAACTTATTTTAAATCTTGGGTTTCAAAGCAACTGATTTAGAAGTCACAGCAGGGAATTTGAGAAGTTAGCTCTAGTTCAATCCATATTTGTCATCCCTTTAGGAGGGTCTTTTTCGTTCTTTCTCTATGCAAGTTTTGTCATTCAGGAAATCAATGAAGACACAAAATGATGACCTACATAGAAAAAACCCCACATATACCTACATCTCAAATGCAGGTGAAGGCGGAGGTGTTTTAGGAGCAAACATTCAGTGCCATAACACAGGGAGGTCCTCAGTGGCTGCTAAGAACAATTCTGTCAAGGACGGTTCTGCATGAGCATGGAGAAGCCACCTTTGTGCTCATGTATCAAACAAACATCATGTTCTCTTTGTGTACACGTCTGCTTTCCAGTTCTTTTAAAAAATATTCTGTTCCTTCCATAAAATTGGTTGGATCTCTTTTTGCATTTGTTTCAGAACAGTTCAACTTTATATATTAAATTAAAAATTAAGTAACCAGCTAGACAAATGGAAATTCTCTGCAATGAATTTTCTTATAAAATGTGGAATTTGTACCTACATATTTTTCAAGTTTATTTATTTAGAGAGAGGGAGAGAGAAAGCACAAGCAGAGGAAGGGAAGAAAAAGAGGGAGAGAGAATCCCAAGCAGGCCTCATGCCGCCAGTGCAGAGCCAGATGTAGGGCTCAATCTCACCAACTGTGAGATCATGACATTAGCTGAAACCAAGAGTTGGATGCTTAACCGACTGAGCCACCCAGGCACCCCTACACCTACATATTCTGCTAATTATAATATGAATAAAAGTCATAGTTCAGTGAAAACTGACTAGTGTTCATGCCTTCATAGTAAATATTATACTGTAGTCTCACCAAACTGTTGAGTTCCTTTCATACTTTGTGTACATTTCAAAATAGTTTGCTGCTATTTTTGAAAGCCATTAAGACTCCATTTTCATGAAACTGCAACAATTCAAGTCATTAAAAAAACTCAAAACTACTGAGCATGACATTTCGTTTCACATGGTGAGTTAAGAGTATATGGTGATATGAGAGTATAAAAAATGCTCCTGATAATACACAGAGATTTCACAAATTGCACCGTAAAAGGGAAGGTTAGCACGTCTTTGTTTTTGTACAAAGTCTCTATTGTTGGTCTTTAAGTGGGACCAGGACGGCTGGTCATGTGATACTTTACATTTGGGAAGCACTTTAGAGTCCACGGAACCCCTTCAGACGTGCTATCTCATCCTATCCTCATCGAAGTCTGCAGCAAGAACAGAGGCACGATTATATTATATCCTGTAAATGAGCACTCTCAGGGGTGTGGGAGCTTGTTGGGTGTCACCAGTGCTGGTCAGAAATGAGCACCCATCCTAAACCAGTTTCCTCTTCTACCACCCAAATAGAGTTTGGAGCCAAAAGCATTTCGGAGGTCGTGTGGTCCATGCCCACCTCACCCCCAACCAGACTGAGGCATGACTTGTGCAGAGTCACTGAGTGAGATTCTGCCCACACAGGGACTACAAACTCCTGTGTTCATCCAGAACGTAAAGGAAAAGAGATTTCAGTCAGGTGTGGACCCCAGTTCCAAAACACACTACCTGTGATTTGGTGTAAGTTGCCTGACCTCATTCAACTTTAGGATTTAGGATTTTATCCTTGAAGTGGGAATATTAATACCTCCCTTACATAGTTACGGGGAGGGTAAGAGCTGTGGTAGACCTGGCTCATAACCACTGCTCGGCACATATTATTCTCCTTCCTTGCTTCTTTCCAACTCATTGTTTACATGAAGGTACTTACATTTCAAATTTCATTTCATAAACTAAAAACACTTTAGCGATCCACAGTCGCTTACAAAAACAGGTTTTAAGTGTCTTCATTTGACTTCTACAGGTAATCCTCAAATTTAAAAAAATTAATTGCTCAAAATTTTCATTATATATAGTCCTTTTCATCAAAGTACTAGATCAAACAGTAAAATTTACTATTGTTTTAATTTACGCTTTCAAAACGTACATGAAAACTCTCATCAGTCTTTTCCAGCCAATACATTTGTTACAACTTTATTTTTGTGACTGTCGTTTAATTGCACTGTTTAGTGATTAGAATGGAAGTTAATCCTTCCAATTATTAAGTATTTTGTGAAGTGACCCGTGCTGACACTACTTTGAAGCAAAAAAAGCCAATGCTCTCCAGGGCGGTGGTGCTCACAACCAAGTAATGCAGATACATGTCATTGTAGAGTGCGTTCTGTCTACTGCGTGCAGTGCCGGCATGGTCCCAGAGTCAAATACTGCACCAAAAGCATCCTTAGGGAATGTTCATGGAATGCGACAGGGCACTGCAGACCAATTTGACAAAGAAGCAGAACTCTCCACCTCACAGTCTTAGTGGGAGAGAAAGGGGGAGTCCTTATCTCCATTTTGCAGACATGAGCATTGAGGCTGGGCAACTTGTGTACAGAACGGGCAGAGCACAGAGGTAGAACTGAAATTCAGGAGTAAGGACACCCAGTCCCTGGGTTTCCACAAAATCACATTCTCTCTTCAATGGAAGTCCTTGTTATTCTTCCAGCAAACAAAAAACACACTGCATGGATAGAAACATTTTGTATTCTGATCTTGAAATTTTTGTTGAAAAGGGGGAACTGCCCTTGGGAAAATGTGTTCTGCGTTTCAAATTTACTGGAAATAAATTTTAAAAGAATTCATTTTCATTCCTCTTAAGATTCCTAAAATAGCCCCACTTTCACTTTTTTTGTTTTCTTCAAGTAATCTGAAACTTAAATAGAAACAAATTATGACAGACGGAGGAGGTATGTGTATTTCACATTTTATAAAGCCCGAATAGACATTTTTTCTGGATTTAATGCAACTGTATATTCACATGTCTACTCATGGAGCAAAAGCTACGATTTATTACACTAGTGTCTAATGATGCAGTTAAAATTAGAGTATTTTTACATAAATAAGTGATACTGTACCAGAATTTCAATGCAATTTTTCATCTTCCCTCATTGGATTGACATTTTTTTTCTGCCACATTAAATGTCTGTCATTCCAAATAAACTGTCAGGTCACAAAAATTCATGGTCTTCTTTAGGGCAATTTTGTGGCTATTCTCCTAGAGTAAAGCCTTACAGAAGTGACCTTTAGGTATATATGGATCCTATTGGCCTCCTGCCTCTATTTATTATGCAGAGCCCTGTGCCCTGCGTATGCAGGCACCCAGTTCCTTCACCTTATCTAATTGTTCTTGCATTACTTTTCCTATACCTGGGTTTGCCTAGTTGTTAATTTTCCAATTATACTATACTAACACATTTATGTAAATTATCCCCAAGTTTCTTTTGAAATGGGAAAAGGAATAAGTAAAGAAATAAGATATTTAATTCTGTTGTCAGATCAAATGTTATGGCTATTGCTCTGGAATTATAATCCTTGTGGACTAAGGAATACAATCATCAAAGCAGGATTCCAGTTTCCTGGCATCATGCTGGAGTAGTGTCTCAAAAATTATCCCTCACAATTTGCTACCTTAGTTAGTAGAATGCACTAACATGGCAAGCCACTGACCAAAATCAGCTGTTTTCAATTGCTTTAACTCTCCACGTAATTTCCACGTTCATATCACAGTTATGCAGACACAGCCAAATAAGCATAAATAAACCCAGCTTTAGGTCACTCATTGTGGCTCTGGGACAGACAGCAGGTTATATATTTCCAGCCATTTAGCTATAATTCCACTCTTCTCTCCACCGATTCCAACATACCAGTGAGTCCTAACCCACCCCCCGCCCCCCGCCGAGCGTACCTGCTACTTAGATGAAAACTGCTAATTCTAGGGGTGCCTGGGTGGCTCAGTCGGTTAAGCGTCGACTTCGGCTCAGGTCACGATCTCGCGGTCCGTGAGTTCGAGCCCCGCATCGGGCTCTGTGCTGACAGCTCAGAGCCTGGAGCCTGTTTCAGATTCTGTGTCTCCCTCTCTCTCTGACCCTCCCCCGTTCATGCTCTGTCTCTCTCTGTCTCAAAAATAAATAAACGTTAAAAAAAATTTAAAAAAAAAACCTGCTAATTCTAGAGGTCTTTTTACAATCAAATTGTACATAGAATTCCAAAGTATAAAAGTGATAAAAGCAATTATCTAGTTAGAATAAAGGAAAATCCTTAATTATTAAGCGAATATAAAAAGAACAATGATGTGTTTTGATAAATATTAAAATCTTACGGTTTTTGTAATGACAATGGCAGCATCCGAATTATCTCGCATTCTGTTTCAATTAGAGTATGAATGAATCTGTACCCACTGAAATTTGGTGATAGATGTCAGAGTGCTTCACAGGGCTTCTTGCAATCTCAGAATTGCTTCTAGTAGAATCATTGGGATTATCGCTGGGTGGAGAAGTATTAAATAACCTATATTCTTAGGTTAGAAGGGAATCCCTTAGGGCAGAAGGGAATAAAGTATCTTCCAAGGGAAGTACTTTGTATCTTGATCTGTGCGAAGGTCCTATGAGAATATTAGGCTGTACACTTAAGATCTGTATGTGTAACAACATCTGTGTCACACCTTCATACAGAAACAACGGTCCAGAAGCCTAACAAAGAGTAATGGAGATTTTTGTTTCAAAGTGAATTAACACAAATTTCTAGTGAATGTGTGTATTGTTTATCATTATTATTAAAGTTAGGAAATAAGAGCCCAAATGATTTCCAATATCTTACCGTGGCCACATATGCCAAACATTCACGTGTCATCATACAAGTGACTGTTAGGCTGTGGGGAGGGCACATGCTGGACACATGTGCCTGACTCTGCCTGACGTTTAATTGAGTGTGGCACATGTGAGCTTTAGTAACGTACTCAGCTGGGCAATTTTATGTGAGCAGACATCTGTAGACAGGAATTTGAAAAGAACTAGTGCAAAGTGACAACCTTTATAACCAATGATCTATAATAAAGAGCGTGGTAACAGGAAGCAGCGACAACGGACACGTGTTGAGGTTTTCCTACGTTACAGGCCGCGTGCCGGGGTCTGGCGTTCACCGTCTCAAGAGCTGCACGCGTGGGGATTGTACGCCTACGAGCAGAGACGGCAGGAGATCTGCTTTGCGACCTGCCCTCAAATGAGCCGATCCGGTCGTACAAGTTAGCACGCTTCTCGGCTCCAAGTTTGTGACAATACTGGTGGGCAGTTCACCTCTGTGTGATTCTGTTGTAACTGCAGTTTTAAGAAATTAAAATTCATTAAAACCCTAAACACTTAAAAGGGAAGGCTCTGCCAGTACCATCTTGAAAAGCACCACCCAGGCAACTTTTCTGACAGTGGATGCGTATCTTTTCATCCTGGGCTGGTAGTTCACAAACTCCTTTTGTTAGCTGGCAGTAATAGTGAATAGGCTTGCAGCTGTGGTGTAAATGAATTTCCTGAATCAGGCTTGCTTTTTTTTTTTTTTTAAATCAACTACTGTCTTCATGATTAATATTTTTCACATGTAAGGTTCTTGACACTTTTTATTGTATGCCCTATAAATCACCTATTATCATTAAATTAAATCTCCCTTGACATTTTTAGACCTAAAACTCTAAATTGATTAAATTCAGGTGATCGATTATTGAAGAACAAATATATACACATGTGAATCAAACTGTGCTACACCACAGTCAACATGCTCTCCAACTTAGGGTGAAGCTATCCTTCGAGGCATAGTTATCACGCATCATTACAGAAATGCAAACTTAACAGTAAAGCCACACAATTAAATGGCAAAAGATATTGGAGGGTTACCAGAAGTTGCATTTACCGAGGAGGGCTCAGGTCTTTCAAGCATGTTAATACATCACTCACTCAGTACATAATAGACCTCAACAGGACCTGAGAGAGAATTTAGTCTAAACCCCTTGTTTTCTGGGTAGAGAAAAGATGTACAGAGATTAGGTGACATGTTGTAGGTCTGACGCTTAATAGCTGCGGAACTCAGTCAGCTCCTCACGACACCTCCGAACCTATTTTGGCCCTATATTGGAATACCCTTAAAAAAAACTCCAAGTGCATAGTTATACACACCTATGAATATATTTAGTAAAGAGGATTCAAGCATTCAGTTGGGAGTCCTCTCTCTCTCCCCCTTTCTCTATGTATTTATAAATAGAAACAGTTCAACCATGCCTGTTGTCTGATAATGTCCACTGTACTTAAATATAACTTTGAAAACATCCTTAGGCTCTCCTTTTTCTGATGAAGCAATTTCAAACACTTTGACTTTCTGACGCTGTCAGTGGGTCATTATGACCTTTACACCATCTCTAACCCCCATATTCCTTAAAGTATATTATAAGGATCACGCAGGAATGTTTAGATTGACCTGTCCTATGCAGAGTTTACCTTCTTTTTAACTAGCCCACAAAATTAAGAAACAATTAAGTTAACCAACTTGTTAGACTGCTTCCCTGCTCTACACTCTGCCCTGCGCGGTAAACATCTTCGTACACTCTGTCTCCGGTCAGAGCCACGTTGTTCTGCTTTGCTCTACTTCTTTAAAACTGGTTTCAAAATGAACAAAGTCTGGGTTTCGCAAGCATCAGATGTGCTAAAAAGAAAGTACTGATGCTTTTATTCCCCTGAAGTTGGGAAGACATTTGAGACCATCTTGAATCACTTTTTCCCCGTGATAAGGATGGTTTTACCTGACCCACAGAGACCCTCCAGAATGACTGCTGATCTTTTGGCAGAGATTCAATGTTCAATAAATGTGAGCTTCCATGAAAGATAACAGAAATTACCGCAATGCATGGAAAAACATTAATTCACTTGAAATCTTCCCTGAATACAAATATCCTAGATATTGTAGCAGACAGAAAATGAAATCACTCTTGGCATGTTAAAGAGTGATTTCTTGGCATATTCTCTACTTGCTTCCTCCATAAAGTCTAGCATGGTGTCTTACACATGGCAAATGTTTAATAAGTATTGAATGAGTGACGGATAGGAATGAAGTAATTCCCCTTTGATGTTGGTCATGTCACTATGTAGAACAATGCAGTCACTCAAAGTAAGCTGTGAGGAGTACCATGATGAACCAGTGATGTTTATCTGCAATTTTGATTTTATGACCTTAGTTCTATGCAATATAAAGAAGTAACTCTAGGAGCACCTGGGTGGCTCAGTTGGTTAAGCATCCGACTTTGGCTCAGGTCATGATCTCATGGTTTGTGAGTCTGAGCCCCACATCGGGTTCTGTGCTGACAGCTCAGAGTCTGGAGCCGATTTGGGATTTTGTGTCTCCCTCTCTCTGCCCCTCCCCCACTCACACACACTCTCTCTCCCTTCAAAATAAATAAACATTAAAAAAATTGTTTTTAGGGGCACCTGGGTGGCTCAGTCGGTTGAGCGTCCGACTTCGGCTCAGGTCATGATCTCATGGTCCCGTCCGTGAGTTCAGGCCCTGCGTCAGGCTCTGTGCTGACCGCTCAGAGCCTGGAGCCTGTTTCGGATTCTGTGTCTCCCTCTCTCTCTGACCCTTCCCCATTCATGCTCTGTCTCTCTCTGTCTCAAAAATAAATAAATGTTAAAAAAGAATTGTTTTTAATTAAAAAAATAAAGAAGTAACTCTGTGGTTGCTAGGCACTTTATAAGCACAGAAATCTGGAAAGTACTTAAAAGATTTTCATATCTCTAATCCATAAGAGGTACAAGGTTAGAGAGTTATCAGATGTTATGGTGTTAGCCAATAAAAGGGCTATTACTAAATGAAAAGCTCATTTTTTCATTGGAATGAACCAAGACCCAAAATACATTTTGGGTTTACACTTTACAAATATTTATTCATGTCTAAAGTTGAAAGATCAAAGGAAAAAGTTTCAGAGTTCATGGGGATAAGAAGACAAAGGTATACCTACAATGAAAACGGGAAGAAGATAAATGATTCTGGCATATATTGGGCCTTTAGTAAGCACATTTTGAACGGATAAAAATTCATAATCGTTACCTACATTGATTTATCTGGATGATTATTAGATAAGCAAGTTTATTTTACATATGTAGACAAAAATATGTTGTAATTAAAGTGATTTTTTTCAACACAATCATTTGAATAACTGTCTCAAACTTTATTTTCACTCTGGGCAGATCTCTAGTCTATACGAATGACTGTCATTATTCTGATTATCATCTTATTTTTCTCATCTCCCTCACAGCTCCATTTCTACATTTGCACCCCCCAAATCCGAGGTACCTACTCCCTAAGCGCTCATGATTCCTTCCTATTAACCTGTTTCATCCAGACTTGTATGTCCTCTTCACAATTCAAGCAGATCTGTGCGGTCTCTAGTTCATTTTTTGCTAAATTGATTAGACTTTTCATTTTTCACCCTCCTGAAAATCAGCCTGTCCCCTATTCTCTTGATGCTTCTCTTAGCCCCTCTGTCCCTTTGATGAACTCTTCTTCCTTTATCTGCCGCCTCGCTGCAGATCTTCCCACAAAACTGAGTCCTTGGCATCCTATTCTTGACTGTGAAGAATGGAATAGATCCTATTTTAAATATGAATCAATAGATGCCTTGAGAAAGAAAGACTATGGATACCAAAGGTAGTTGAAGCTTTGGGGTGACCGGAGCTCCTGTGCACCACGGGTGAGAATATAAAAGGACACATTACTTTGGAAAACTCCTGGCTTGTTTCTGATAAAGATAAATACACATCTTCCTTTGACCCAGCAATTCCTGTCCTACGTGTTTACCTGAGAGAAATGAAAGCATTATGTCCACAGAAGAGTCGCACATAAATGTTCATACAGCCTGCATAGCCCCAAACTGGAAGCAGCCTAAATATCCATCAGTTGTAAGTGAACACATAAACAAATGTTACATCCACTCAATGGAATACTACTTAACAAGGCAACAATGTGCAAGAATCTCAAGTACACCAAGCAAGCGAGAGAAGACTGAACAAAAGTATACACAGAACACAATTCATAAATAAAGGCTGAGAGGACAGACACCAGAAAGTGGTTGTTTCCACGGTGGGAGGAAGCAGTGAATTGACGGCAGGAGTGAGGTTGGGGGCGTGGGGGTGAGGGGATGCAAGCAACTTTCCACCTGATGGAAATGCTCTGGATCTTGATGTGGGTAGCAGTTACATGAGTCTATACAACTGTTAAACCCTTTGAACTGTACTCTTAAAACTAAGTGTTTTAGGGGCACCTGGATGGCTCAGTCGGTTAAGCATCTGACTTCGGCTCAGGTCACGATCTCATAGTTTGTGGGTTCAAGCCCCTTGTCATGCTCGGTGCTGACAGCTTGGAGCCAGGAGCCTGCTTTGGATTCTGTGTCTCCCTCTCTCTGCCCATCCCCTATTCATGCTCTGTCTCTCTCGCCTTCAAAAATAAATAACCATTTCAAAGAAAATTAAACAAGCATTTTATTGTATGCAAATCAGACCTCAAAAAATAAAAATAAACCTCAATAATTGTCCCTCTGCCAATGACTCCCTTTCTATATTTCCAGTCCTCGTTCATCAGCTCCAGTTCTCGACCTCCACAGACCAACAGGACTGCTCCGTTCGGGAGTTCTGTTCTATCAAACCCCTACACCCACTCCTCTCAATGATGTTCTTCAGCTCAAAAGCAAGGTCATTCCTTTTGCCTTCATCTTATCCTTTGGTCTAGTTAGTTATCTCTAAAACTATTCATTATTTCCTTAAAACACGTATCATAAATCCTTTCCCTTCAAGACAGGATGAGGAAAAGAGTACTTTTAACGTGTAGTGGAAAATTACATCTGATTGGGCAGCACCAACCACACTCCTTATCAGTTGTAGGACGCCAGCAAAGTCCCACTTCACTTTCCCGAGTCCTATTTCCCTCGTCTGCAAAACAGGAGATAATTCAGACATTGCTGTATTAAGGAACATTGTGAGATAGATGCATCAACATACACTGAAAACTGTGATTCACTACGTTTTTAATGTAACACTAGAGGCCATTGTTACTGACACTTATTCAAAAGCCGCCACTGACGCCTGGCTCCAGAGTCGCTCATGTCTCTAGTACTTCCATAACTTCCAATCTGTTCTTCCTGATTTGGGGGCAGGCGGCCAATCTGTTATATTTATGACTAGCAATTTAATGCAATCCCTTTTTAAAAAACTAGCATCATCTTGAACTTTTAAATATACGCATGAGGCAAGATTTATGGAACTACACATTTGTTTCAAAGTGGTATCAATTTGTAAGTTTGGGTAAAAATGTAGGAGTAAAAAAGCCAGAGATATAAAACATACTTTTCAAAACCTGGTTGATGGGCGCCTGGGTGGCTCAGTCGGTTAAGTGTGTGACTGGCTTAGGTCATGAACTCACCATCCGTGAGTTTGAGCCCCATGTCGGGCTCTGTGCTGACAGCTCAGAGCCTGGAGCCTGCTTCAGAGTCTGTGTCTCCCTCTCTCTCTGCCCCTTCCTGACTTGTGCACACACACTCTCTCTCTCTCCCAGAAATAAACAAAAATTAAAATAAATAAAAATAAAAACCTGGTCGATTTTAGTATGTAAAGAGATAATGTGGTTTTAATTTAGTAATTATTTTGTTTCTTTTTCTTGGACAATTTCCAATTTTGCTCAATATTCTCACGTTGTAAAATACTGGTCTTCTGACTTGACTTGGATAATAAGCCTCATTAAAAGCTATAGTAGGGGCGCCTGGGTGGCTCAGTCAGTTAAGCATCCGACTTTGGCTCAGGTCATGATCTCGCAGTTCATGGGTTCAAGCCCCGCGTCGGGCTCTGTGCTGACAGCTCAGAGCCTGGAGCCTGTTTCAGATTCTGTGTCTCCCTCTCTCTCTCTGACCCTTCCCCATCATGCTCTGTCTCTCTCTGTCTCAAAACTAAATAAACGTTAAAAATAAATAAATAAATAAATAAATAAATAAATAAATAAATAAAGCAAGCTATAGTAAAAAATTAGTATTTTAACCGCACAATGTAATCAACCTTCCCAATAAAGGCTGACAAGAAGAGGGGCACCTGTGTGGCTCAGTTGGTTACGTGATCGACTTCAGCTCAGGTCATGATCTCACGGTTTGTGGGTTTGAGCCCTGCATCCAGCTCTGTGCTGACAGCTCAGAGCCTGGAGCCTGCTTTGGATTCTGTGTCTCCCTCTCTCTGCCCCTCCTCCACTTACACTCTGTGTCTCTCTCTCTCTCTCTCTCTCTCTCTCAAAAATAAACATTAAAAAAATTTTTTTAATGTTAAAAAAAAGCTGACAAGAAGATATCTTAATCCCTTGATTAAAAAAAGTAATTTATCTTTTCTTTAAAATTAAAAAAAAATGTTTATTTACTTTTGAGAGCGAGAGACCACAAGCTGGGGAGAGACAGAGAGAGGGAGACACAGAATCCTAAGCAGACTTCAGGTTCTGACCCATCAGCACAGAGCCTGATGTGACGCTCGAACTCACGAACTATGAGATCACAACTTGAGCTGAAGTCCGACACTTAACCAACTAAGCTACCCAGGCGCCCCAGTTATTTATGTTTTCTAATCAATTTTCTCGCTTGCATTTTCCTGTCATGGATTAGAAAAGTTCCTCTAAATGTACAATTTAAAATTAGTTTTATATTTGCATTAGAAAGTGGAAAGTATCAGAACCAATTCCATGTTGTCTTTCTGTTGCAACAGTGATTACACATACAGAACAAAATGGAAAATAGATACAGAATCGGACCGCAATATACATTTTGCTAAAAGGTTATAAAACTCTAGCTCAAAGATTTTGTTTTCAATTATCTGTAAAATTTTATCTGGGTTTTGTCACTATGGTAGCCCATAGCTCTATAATTCCAGAATTCAGAGGGAAAAGGCAAATAGCTGATGTTATTTTTAGCTATTCTGTACGCTATAAAAGATTAATCAATGTTAATTTGAGTTTAAAGACTGACCATAACTACACTTCACAGATTTTGCTTATTCAGCTGGAATCAACTGCTTAATCAATATGTTTTAGTAATACCCTTTATTACATTTAGCAAAATGAAACACTTCTGAGAGTATAAACCCTGGAGATCAGAATTTACACTGTGAAATTCAGATATTAAGACATAGTAAATGTACCTGTTATTACAGATTAAAAAAAAAATACATCATTAAGGAATCTAGGAGGAAAATTTTATGAGATCTACCAGAACCACCTAAGAAAACATGACTAAAATTTACCAAGACTTAGAAAATTCGACTTTTAAAATAGGTATGTTAGTTAAATTCAATTGCTTCTATAAATTAGCAGCCTTTCTTTTCTAAAATGTTAGTATGTTAGTCATCACTCTCCTAGAGCCCCCATCGCCCCAGAGAGGAATATGCTTCCACACACACTGATGCTGGGCTAGGTCATATGACTTTGCTCTGGCCATGGGATGCTGGCAGATGAGTGCCACGAGCAATGGCTTACAATGTGTTTGTACAACTGGGGTTGCCCTCTTACGCTGCAGCCATTGCTGTGAGAAATGCATGCATGCCAAGGGTTGTCTGTTGGGTCTAGACAAAGGAGAGACATGAATAGTGCTACTCCAACAACCTTTGGACCTGCCCCAGCTGACCAGCTGATGCATGGAAGAAAAGTAAATGTTTTACGGTAATATGCCACTGAGTTTTGGAATGGCTGTCTACACAGCATCATAGTGGTAAGAGGATGAATTTTTTAAAAAAGAAAACAAAAACAAAAACAAACACAAACGTACCTTGACAAGAGAAGACATATTTCTCTTAAGTGTTCACTTTTAAGCTTGGTGGTAGACTATTAGTTTACTGACTCAGTCACGTCCATATTTTTCTTCCCCCTTAGCCATGTTCCGGTCATGGGGACCATGCGAACCAGTCTTGGCCAATGGGGTATGGGCAGAAGTCACAGGGTGGGGACTCCCGAGAAAGCTTTTGAAAAGTGACACAGTTGGCTGGTATGTTCCTCTGGTTAGTTTGTTCTGCACTTTTACTCCCCTTCTGACTCGAATAAGGGCAAGATGCCTGGAGATGGAGCCTACTTCACAAAACCATTAGAAAGAAAGCCACAACTGAAGGACAACAAAACAGAAAGAAAGAAGACAGCTTCAGAACATCCTGAGCATATCCACTAACCTGTCCTGTTTACCTCAGACTTCCTCTGCTACCAGGAAAGTAATTCCATATTCCACGTTTAAGCTCTCTCGTCAGGCTTATTGTCATTTTCAGCCAAAAGTAACCCGTATTTGGAAAGATATGTAAATGGATAGATAGGCAGGTAAGTAAACAGACTGACATAAAGAATTTCATTCAAATTATTTTAAAAAGATCCAAACTTCTATCTAGAAGTAGTATTTGACTCAGTCTAATATTAAAAATCACATTGATAAAATGATCATTTTAGCTAAGAATATATGATTACATTTAAATTAAGTCACAGCTTCCGTTTTTATATATTTAGGTTTGCCTTTCTGTAAGTAGAAATAAAATAACATTAATCATGTGTCAGGTAATTTTTAGACTACACTTTGATGGAATTAACTTTAGTTTATGATTTAAAGTTTGGAATTCTTTCCTGCACACTAATAATTTTTCAGAAATATTCTCAAAATTTGCTGGCATTTTTACAATACTAACTGCGCATGGTTTGAGGTTTAATTTTTTTAAATGCTTTATTTATTCTTGACAGAGAGAGAGAGCATAAGCGAGGGAGGGACAGAGAGAGAGGGAGACACAGAATCGGAAGCAGGCTCCAGGCTCTGAGCTGTCAGCACAGAGCCCGACGCGGGGCTCGAACTCACAGACCGCGAGATCATGACCTGGGCCAAAGTAGGATGCTCAACCGACTGAGCCACCCAGGCGCCCCAGAGGTTTAATTTTTAAGATAAGTTATGATGCATATTACATTTCAGCTGGCTGGTGATCCTCAGCGATGCAATTGTGTAAGTGGATGGCAAAATATCACAGTCAAACGTCAACCTGATAAGATTCACTCTTATCCAAGTTATCTTTTTCTATCTGTATTAGATTTTCCTATATAGCAGCAGGTTCTCCATGAAAATGTAGCCTTCAATTTTTTATTTTCATTTGATGCATGTAAGTAAATGTATTCAAGGAGATTCAAGTGTGTGGGAAAGTGCTATAAAGTAAAGGAAAATTATGGTACAATGGCTATAACTCATAAAGAGTAATAAGAAGAGAGACTGTCTAGAGCATTTGACTGAAAATAGAAAAGATTATATCCTGGTGAATTGAGTTAATTTCAAATATATTACAGTATGGTTTTCTATCATGTGTACTCTCTCGGACTACATTAATAAATGAAAGAGTGATGAATAGTTCTGGGAACTTGTAGCGAAACTTATTAATATTTCAACATTATCACTGAGTATCTATGTCAACACACATCAAAAATGCATGAGAAATGACTACCTACATTCACAAGTTACACCCATTAGGAATATATATGAGAAATATAAATGGTGTACATAAATTTGCAATGTGAGTATAGGTAGAATGTATAGCAAAAAAAAAACAAGCTACATAAAATCTCACATGGAGAAGTATGTCAAGCAATTAAAAGCAAATTAACACTTGCAATCAGTTTGGAGTATACAGTATGACCACATAAAATACCAACATATTTCAAATTATGAATCATCTTAGAAATTACTAATACTAAAAAAAAAATTAAACATAAAAGTAGCAAAACTATGTAGCCACTCTCAAATAAAAGTGGCTCATCAATTCTATCCATGATGTAACTTTGGGATCCCCTACTTAAAAAATAAAAACCAAAAGTTTGGTTTTAAAAGGCCTGATTTCTAATTTTAAATTGATCACCAAGAAGTAGTAAATTCATATTAAAATGAGTCATGGCAGTTTAAAAAAATAAATCAATACACAGTTAACCCAATCATTTCCAAGTGGTTAGGAAAGCAAACCAGTGTATATCTATAGCATACAGAAGATGTTCAATTCAGTTGGGGGGAGGTCAAACTGATGATTTAGCATTAGACATGAAGGCGAAAATGCCTACCACAGAAATGAGAGATATAAATCACTCTCCAAACAGCAACACCAGGGTAGTGGCTTTCACATATGATACCTTATTTTATTTTACTTTTTTAATGATCAAAAAGATTCATGCACAAAAAGTTTTGATGATAAGCTCGTACTTAGAAAAATAGTTACATCATTTTTAGAGAAAAAGTACTTACTGGCTACTAGAAGGTACAGTAATAATATATTTTTAAAGACCTTCTAGGATAATAGAAATTTTTGAATGATCAGGGGCTACAAAACTAGATTTCAAGAACCCAGGCCAAAAAGAAATAAATGTTTGAAAGGGAAAATTTGTTTTGCACTTTTCGTTTGCTTTTTGATTCTTGTTTTGGTTAAATTACTGCAGATTCCCTTAGGAATAGAGAATTTTTGTCACAGCCCAGAGGAAAAGTATGAGTGGATAAAAAGGTTCAGTTCTGCCCCCTGCCCCCTAGGGATGGAATGCTGGGATAAATAGTATCTATGGAGTTCAGTTTCTTCTGCAAGATCAAGGAATTCTAAGCAATGTTCTCTAGTTGGTCAGCTAGTTTGCCTATTTACTCATTCCAGAACATTCCTGTCTTTAGATTTTCTGCACTTGTTATTCTCTCGAACGCTCTTCCTTTAGATCTCCTTGTGATGATGTGACCTCGTACCTCTTCAGGTCTCTTCCCAAAACACAGTCTCATTAGACAGTTCTTCCCAGAACATCTTAATGTAATAGTGACCAATTTCTTCCACCTACACACAGCCTAACATCCATATCCTGCTTCCTCTACTTTACATGTATCTCTATTTATCTCTCTGTCTATATATGTATCTATATACCTTCATACCACAAGAGTCTGTGTCTAACCACGGAAACTGTGGACATCTAGGCAGCACTAGTCATATCCATACACCCACAAGAATGCAAACGGCAGCCTT
Organism: Prionailurus bengalensis; assembly: GCF_016509475.1. Lineage (NCBI taxonomy): Eukaryota > Metazoa > Chordata > Mammalia > Carnivora > Felidae > Prionailurus > Prionailurus bengalensis. Next base: position 48,589,450 of record NC_057343.1, read on the forward strand.
TGGGATGTATAGTGCTCACCCTGCACCATCATGTGCAGCTTCCTTGAGACTGGCATTTGCAAAACACAAAGTTGATCATGCTATTCCCACTGAAAGCCTATCCACCTCTCCTGATTATCTACAGAATAAATTCATCCTTCCTGATCAGGTCCCTACTGCCTTCCCAAGCAACCTCATCTCCATTTCCCTGCTACATTCACCCATGCAGCAGTCATTATGAACTTGTGCACCCTACCGTAGCCCATCAGTGCTCTTACATATTCCAGACTGAGTTATGCGTACCCCTCTGCTCTCTCACTGCAGCCCTTCGTATGCTTTAATCTTACCATGCTTTACTTCACCTCGTATTATTCTGACTCTGAGCTCCCTGTGCTGAGGCACTTTGCATCACTCATCCTGTATCCTCAGCATGTAACACGGGGTCGAATAAGTCAATTAACTACTCAACAAATGAACACATCACTTAACTTGGTAATCCATAAAACAATTCAAATATCAAATTATTGAACAAATTTGAGCACATTTTTCTTTTTTTTTTTAATTTTTTTAATGTTTATTTTATTTTTGACAGAGAGACAGAGACAGAGCATGAGTGGGGGAGGGGCAGAGCAAGAGGGAGACACAGAATCCAAAGCAGGATCCAGGTCTGAGCTGTCAGCACAGAGCCCAACGCGGGGCTGGAAATCACAGACCGTGAGATCATGACCTGAGCCAAAGTCAGATGTTCAACCTCCTGAGCCACCTAGGCGCCCCATTGAGCACATTTTTCTTAATTTTAAGAGGGAGCAACAGTGTCCCACTGAAGCAGATATAAGGGATTATGTGTGGATACACCGTCTCCATCTTGGTATTAAACACCCAGAAACTGAGTTAATTGTTTTTTAGGGTTGGGAGACTGAAGGGCTGATTCAGGCTAAGCATACACTTTAGGTTTATCTGTGTTCATTTACTGAAAGTCAGTAGCTTTTTCTGAGCTCCTTCAAAAGAAGAACAACCCGAAAGCGTTGATCTCCCCTGGTGAGAGAATGAATGCCTCTCGGATTCACTGGTCAGTAGCCATGACAGTCACTATCAGAGATCTCGACTTCTACCGAATGATGTGAATCATAGCTGTTTCTTTGGTAGGACACAAGTGGGGATCTGAAGGTGTCCCAAACGTGTTAGGCTTACTAAATAAAAATATAGCTTCTTTTAATGAGACAAGAATCTAGGAAAGATCTGAGAAGTCCTTTGACATGTTGAGCTCTTTGGCGTTTTCTCTGGCACAATCAGCTCAGTTGGTTTCATTCTCATCAGCAGATAGAAGAGAGACATGATCCAAATACTCTCAAATCTTTCAGTCAAGGGGTGCAAAACAAGATGACACAGTACCATTTTAAGCCGTGGACAAACTTCCCTTTTATAGATTGACAAAAAGCCAATTCTACAAGGAATGTTCATTTTTGAGGTTTGGGAATATCAGCCCGTATGTTTATATTAAAACACACTTGAAAACCATGTTTCTCCCGACAATAATTTCTTTAAATAAAATAGTATCAGTGAAGTTTGTATGAAAAACACTAATATCTTTGTATTTTATTTTCTTACACTTCAATATAATGTATATGATTTATAGAAATGGGATAGCTTTAAAAAAAAACTCTGAGAAGGCACTTGATAGACTTATTTCCCTCTATCAGATTATATTTAAAGTAACAATGAGTTTAAAGATGAAACATTTGAAATTATTTCATAAATGTTGGATACGTGGGATTCGAGGTTCAAAAAACTGCTAATTTTAGATAGTTGGTGGTTTAGAGATACTAAAACCACAGCATAAAGACAGAAGCTGCCTTCATAAAGGAATATGGGTTTATAGAAAGACACATTTGGATTTGAACTTGAGCTCTGCAAATGACCAGCAAATTACGCTGATAGGACCAGCGTATGGCATTTTCATAGTTCTGCCAAAAAGTAGGGTGTCAGTTACAATTCCTTTGTTTTCACTTTCTTCCTCATCTCTTGCACTGTTCTCTACTATAATTTAAAAGACATTAACAAAATCATACAGGAAGAGATTAAGAGAAACAAGAGGAGGTATTCAAACAGTTCAGGATGAGAAAAATGAAAACAAAAACACAAACAAAAACCACTCAAGATTTCTGACCCTTTTTTATCATTAAATGCACTTCTCTAAAGGAAGAACCATGATGTTTGAACTAGCAGCAAAGTTTGAAATAAGAATAGGGTATCTAACTTGCTACCACATCGGTTCTTTCAAAGAACACTTAGGTGAAAATGTGCTAAAGATAACGCTCTTCATTTCCAGAAATTCAAGCAATTTTTAAGAAGGTACCTTCACATGAGCAATATTCATGTGAACAACACTCATGTGAACAACACAAGGGTTAGGGAGGCTGACACCCTTTGTGGTAAAGAATCCACGTGTAACTTTTGACTCTCCCCAAACTTAACTACTAATAGTCTACTGCTGACTGAAAGTTTTATCAATAACAGAACCAGTCAATTAACACCTATTTTGCATATGTATTACATACTAAATCCTTACAATGAAGTAAGCTAGAGAAAAGAAAACATTAAGAAAATCATCAGGAAGAGAAAATACATTTACAGGATTCTACTGTATATATAAAAAAAAAAATCTGTGTATAAGTGAACTCGTACAATTCCAACTCATGTTGTTCAAGGGTCAACTGCAATAAAAACGGGGAGGAAGACAGTGAAGTGTTTTAATTAGCTTAAATGTACTTGACAATGAACCATTTAAAAAGAATATCCTTTTATCAAGTGCCAACATCAGAGATGCTAGCCAAAGCAAAAAGTTACTAATGCTATTAATTTTGTTGCTTTTCTTCCCTCTGAGAATCATAATGAAGATCAGTGAGGGTAGATTACTCAGATATGGTAGGAGTTCAACAGTCACGTGCATGCACCAATTCTCAAAGGACTGACACTGAGAAACACAGGTATGTCTCCTTAAAATCGTCATCTGCTTCCCTCACCCCCACCCTACCTTTCTCACTCACTGTTACTGAGTTACTATACAGGTTTCCCCCACTATCAGAAAGTAGAACATTCTCCTATGAAACCTTTGGTAAGACAAAATGGTGTAGAGCGAAGAATGACCAGTAAATTTTATGGAAAAGTTTTTGAGCACTCCCAGACCCCCAAAATAACCTCTCTTAGGCCTTTGTGATGCCTTAGGGCATGTCTTGCTAACAAAGGCACACAATTAATGGAGATAAAGCACAGCTGTTCACAGACACAGCTCAAAGCTCTGAAAGCTTGGTGCTGAGATGCTGAATGTGGTTCCCAGGGAGGGAGCCTGGTGGAGCTGCTCTCGCTGCTGAAGAGTACTGGGGGGGGGGGGGGGTAAAAAAACCCAACAACAATACTGAACACCATTTTTGCTTTTCACCGGTTTTTTGTAAAGATGAAAATCCTCTTTGGATTCCTTTCAGTTAGCAAAAACAGGTGCTAACATAGGTCTTTCATAAAAGCAAAGTGGCATAACGGGAACTTTTGAAAGCAGGGGATGCCTGTATCTAGATCCTTATTCTTCTAGTTTAAGGTCTGTTCCTGGTTATGCTGAAATTTCTCTCAGGAGATGTTCTAATTCATTTACACTTTAGTCTGAACAAAGTTGATTATCCTACTCCCAGTAACAAATGAGGGGTATGAATGTTTGGAATTAGAGAAAAAGAAAAAAAGGGGGTACAGAAATTAGAGGGTCTGGGTAACACAGCCAAACTGTACCTATTTAAAAATATCATTGTTTTGCCTGGGGTTAGAGTTAATTACAATAATTTGCTCTAATCATGCGCCTGTACTTCTCTTTTTCCAAACACTTATTTCATAATTACGTTTGTCAAGTTGTTAAGGGTAACAACCCTATTTTACCATCCGAGGAAAAAAACAGACCAAAACAAAACAGATGTTCTATGAATTGCTGGAAGTTAGTTTTGTCACAATTACTGAACACATGGTTTCTGACTTGGACAGTATCTCCGCAATTAAAATGAGAAAAGGGCAGAGCCTGCCTGTGGGCCTCTCTGTGGCTTTTACCAATGTATCTGAATTTGCTGATCCTAAGCTGATAAATGGCAATCAAATGAACCAATGAAGGTGGTAGAAATGGTAAGTTCAAGCGCAGTTCTCGAACTATACACACTGAAGTAACCTCACTTTCCGCTCTAATCCCAAGCAATGCTTTTTTTATCTACAGACAGGAATACCTGAATATTTAGAGAGGAGGATGCAATTCTGGCTAACAATTGCATTTCAAAGCAAAGGAAACCTTTCTTAAACTGAAGATTTAAAAGTTCATTCTACAAACCAGTAAAATGCAGAATACCAGACATTAGGAAAACATTTATTAGTATATTAAGGTTTATGCTGTTGTAGATATACAGCGTCAATAAAGTAAGGCACCATATTGAAAACTCAAACTATGATGATTATGGCATGAGGCAAGACTATGAACCTGAATGGGAAGGGAGAGAAAGAGGAGCATCTGTTGGAGGTATTTACCCTGTGGGTTACCATCTTGTAAGGACTGCTCAAGGACAAGGCAGTTTCATCCATTTCTAGTGTCAATCTTCCCTAATATCTTCCTTTCTCATCCTTTGCCTTCTCTTTCTTGATTGACAAGAAATTCATTGGCACCAATGCATTGGTGGCCAATGAATTAAGAGGCCAGCCTTTGAATCCTCTTAAATCATGACTCCTTTTGCCTTTGATTGGAAAGTCAAATGTGTACTGGTTGCCCAAGAATTTATAATATGTGATCTCTAATAAACATAAATCTTTCATTTTGTTGTCTCTCTACCTGTAGACATGCTTCTCAATATGACTCTCCCAACAAAGTTTTGCAAGCACAGGAAATAGGTCAACTGGTGTCTTCTGGAATCCTCTCATCTCACATATGCCAATCTGATGTTTTAGACTTTTATTATTTAACATGTTATTTTATTGATCATAGTACACTGAAATCTTTGCTTGACAGCTTTTGAGTTAATAACTGATAGCTTCTGAGAAGGCATCAAGATCCAAAGGCAAAACAGAAAGAGAGAAAACAGAAAATAAACAACAGCAACATGCATTAAAGAATCAAGGAGAAACTAAGAGAGGAGCAGAAAGACGTGCTTATGACTGTACACATTGAAAGTGAACTTTAGGTAAACCTAAGTACAGATTTTTTAAAAGTGTCTAACAAGGATTATATATTTATTTGTCCCAGAATAAAATTGTTCTCAGTATATTACTGTAAGTTTTGAAATACACCCGTATTTAAGAGGTCTCTACAGAGCACACTTTGTGCTTCCTCTAACACTTTCTTTGTACTTCCTGGTGTTTACACACACATACTCCGTCTTGAACGATGGTTAATTAACTATTGATGGGTCCTGGCATTCTAGGGCTTCCCAGGTGACGGCTCCGTATTCTTTACTAATCATTTAATGAAAACACTTACATGAATAATGAATCTGGCATTTCCCTAGATACACATGCAACTTTTGTAATAGTAATAAAGGCAGGCATATGCAGTTAAACAAGATACTGTGGCTTGAAAATGTTTTCACAAATCAAGTCAGAGAGGTTATGCTGAAAATGAAGCTCCAGGTTTTGAAGCTGCTGTTAAATTTTCACATTAAAATGTGCTATATGTTATAAGCTCATAATATTAAAAGAAACAGTTATACTTGACAAGTTAATACCGTTATTTGTTAAGTCCTTAATAAAGTAAGCACAATTGAGATCTTCATAATCATAGTTCCGAACTTCAAAGTTTGAATTAAAAGCAACATACTCACATCTATAAACACACGTACACACAAACTATACAATGTCTCATAATGACGCAGGAAAACGATATGATTAAAATGTCTATGAAACCTACTATTCACCTTAGAATTGAAACTTGTCATTATTTAGTCCAATTTTAGACATGGATCTTAAGACTTAGATTACACAAACCAGGCCTGATCACTGATTTAGTGGCGACTAAGCATGCCACCATTTTAAACAGGATTTCATCAACCCCTTTGATTTAATACCAATCTTGGCTCAAATGAACATTTGCTTTGGAGAAACTAAGTGACTACAACCAGTTATTTGAACACATGAGTGAAAAAAAGTTTTTTTATAGGGGTTGAAATGCAAGAATATCATTGGAAACAAACATTACAAGTACTCTTAGAAAAAGATCCATTTTTGGAGTCAGAAGTCCAAAACTTTGCCTTGTTACTATTTATCAGATGACTCTGTAGGGGTCATTTAACTTCTCGGATCCTGAGTGCCTTCATTTGTACAATTAGAATAACAGTATTTGCAACATTTTAATTTCCTAGTTGTCGTATACTACACACTATTACTATTACCATCAATAATTATATTCCTAATTCCATAATTAACTGAACAGCCTTCTATGTGCCAAAACTTTATGGCTCGGTTTTTATATAACTTTTATATAACTTTATATATATATTTTATATCACATCCTCACGATGGTCCTATAAGGTAAATGCTCTGATTTTTTATACAGATGAAGAAACATCTCAGAGTGGTTAAATAACTTGCCAAAAGCCACACAACTATTAAGAGCTTAAATATAAATTTGAATTCAGATCTTTGACTCCAAATTTCATTTTAGATCCACTATATCCTGTTTCCCCTAATATACCATATATATTTGTGTGTATGCAAACATATATAATATAAACATATAATATGTATTACCTATAGAACACAGAAACATATTATTCATTTTATATATACACATGTTTTCAATTCTAAAATGCCATACTAGTGTGTGTGTGTGTGTGTGTGTGTGTGTGTGTGTGTGTTAAAGATTACAAAGACTAAGGCATGGAGCAGGGTCAGTACTTAGTCAATATTTGGGAAAAGGAATTAAAATATGGGAAGCGACTAAGATCATTTTGAGTGAACTGTTAATCATGTATCAGTAATAACAGAGGCTATTTAAATCCCATTCTTATGTAAGATTATGTTTTTAAAATTATTCTATAGAAAAAAACATACAAAGACTGGTCATAGGTTCAATTCTAGATACAGAATTACCAATGATGGAAAAGCAACTATCTTCCATAAGCAAGGGATGAAACCTAACTTTATGGTCTAGATAAACGAAGAGAGACAAGATCTCTTTAGGGGCGCCTGGGTGGCTCAGTCGGTTAAGCATCCAACTCTTGATTTTGGCTCCGGTCATGATCTCACAGTTCATGGGATCGAGCCCCCGCATCGGGCTCTGTGCTGACAGCACGGAGCCTGCTTGGAATTTTCTCTCCACCCCGCACCACCCCCGCTCCTCCCCAACTCACGTGTGTGCACGCCTGTGCTCTCTCTCACTCTCTCTCAAAATAAATAAATACAATTTTTTTAAAAAATGGAGACAAGATCTCTTTAAAAATTACATATGATTCTGAATTTTCAAAGCGATGAAACATCATCTTCCATATTTAAAATTTCAAAAAAGCTATTCTGTACTTTCCTATCAAAACAAGATATATAATACTTGCCATATTTTATTTCTCTTGACTGTTGTGTGTGAATAGTAACAATGATGATGATAACTGACATTCAAAAAGAACAATATATTTTTTTCCAGAGTTAAGGAGAAGAGGTTAGAGATATTAGGAAAGATGCACAGAAGTCTCATTTCTAATACAAGCACACATTTTCAGCTATGTAAAATACTCCATGCTTTCCCCTAATCTGCTCCCGAAGAACGTCAGGCCGGATGCAAGGGTGCTGACACGTGTGCCCATTCAGAGCTAGAATGACAAGCCCTGGGACCAGAGATGCTGCTGCTTCCATTACCCACTGAATACCGTGGCGATTCTTAGTTCATCCTGAGAATGTGGTACTTACTCTTGTACTGCTCTGGCTATGGAAAGGGCCGTAGATCCAGTCTCATTAACGCTATCTAAGGTCACATTTGGCAGGTCATCATCGTCACTGTCACTTTTACTTTGTCTGGGAGATAGGCCTCGGGGTCCATTTGTGCTGGGAAAAAAAGGCATATATAATGAATTAAAATTAGCGTGCAGAAAGAGAACCTTGTCCTGGACCAACATCAAGCACGGCATGTCTCGTCTGTGCCTATCGCGCACATGGAACTCTCTAGAAATCCCAGGAATTAGTGAAAGTGGTGCATTTAATGGACTGAGCGCTCACTGACTTTTCCCTTGTTCACTTGATTTACAAAACCTCAATCAGCTCTCAACAGTTTCAGGGGATGACTACAGAACAGAAACTATAAAATCCACAATACTATTAACTCCTGAGTGGTCAGAAGCTGATTAGGTAGCTCATCAGTTACTGTGCAACCCCCTGGCTCTTCCTTCTTGCTTCTGCTGCCAGAGTTCAGGCCATTTCACTCTCGTTAGCATGTTCCCTGGAAGGTGGGGAGCACAGATTTTACCTGCCTATATAGCTCTCTTAATAAGCCTAAAGAAGAGCAAGGTTTACAAGACTCAAAGTTGTAGGTATTTCTCATACTTCAGTGAATACTGTCTCACAGTTCATTACTGCTCTAAGTGGAGATCTGAGTGCCCCAAAATGACAGAAGTAGCAGCATTTTAAGTGTATGTTTTATGTGCCAGAAAGTGTTCGTCTCCACACTGATTTCATTTTTCAGAAAGGCATTTCCAGATAGGATTCTCCTCCCACCGTGAACTTGCCGGCAAAGCAAGGAATAGCCCTATGTTCTGTGACCCCTGCTGACCGGGACCATCAGATCCTTTCAAATGAGAGGATTACCATCAGCATTTAGTATGTGAATGCATATTTTTAAAAGTTAGATTTCATTTCCACTTCCTCCTCTCTATGAACAACCTTAGCATCCACCACTGTCTAGGATTTCCATCAGCCCTCACCTCAAGCACAAAATAAGCACACCTTCTAAATTAAAAGTATTGGACTAGCTACACAACTGCATTATTAAAATACATGACTTCAGCCCCAGCCAGCTGCAGCCAGACTTCTGCTCTTCAAACCTGCCTGTGAGAGATTTCTAAAAGCACCACTGCTCGCAAAGAAAAACAAAATGAACTTCACATCATGGTTACAATGACATCTTTTTACAATTTCTTTTTTTCTTAAATCATTTTTTTTGTATTTTAAATTGTACGTTAGGTAGAACCACTGGGAAATGTTGATATTTCACCATTTTTTACCCACAAGAAGACCATTTCTTGTGAGTCTACTTAATGCTTACAATATGAATAGAAAAACCTAGAGAGTTTCAACATAATTCTAACTAAACTTGGCTAGGAAGGAACTTACATCTGTTAAATCCATTACCCTAGTGTATGTGACATACATTCTGCCTGTAAATATAAACACACCAGAATATATTCTGAACAAAGGAAGGGCTTGGTAAATGTTTGTTGAAAGAGAAAATAATTCAAACAATCTAAAGCAGTGGTCCTCAACCAAGGACAAAACTGCCCTCCACTCCCCCTAAGAGACATTTGGCAATGTCTGGCTTGTCACATTCTGATTTGTCACGAATCAGACAAATAAGGGGAAGGGGACCTAGTGGGCAAAAGTCAAGGACGGTGCTAGATACGCTACAATACACAGGTCAGTCCCCCATGACAGAGAATTATCCAGTCGAAAACGCCAATAGCATGCAAATCGAGAAACTCTGATCCAGAGATTTAAGAGTTTGGGTGCCTGGGTGACTCAGTCCGTTACGCGTCCGACTCTTGGTTTCGGCTCAGGTCATCACGGTTGCTGGGATCGAGCCCCGAGCCCTGTGTTGGGCTCTGTGCTGACAGTGTGGAGACTGCCTGGGATTCTCTCTCCCTCTCTTTCTGTCCCTCCCAGTCCCCCCTCCTAAGTCAAAATAAATAAACAAACATTTACAAAAAAACTTTGGATGTATAAAAGTGTCACATCTTATGACTTCTGGTTGTATAACTACATTGTAATTTCAAAGCCACTATCCAATGAAGTACACTATATGTTGGATTATTCATAGTTTCTAGTCCTGTCCTCAAATTAATCAAGTCACGGTCATGTGACTCAGCACTCACAACTTCTCCAAATGCAGTATTCAGTTTCTCAAATGCCAGGAGTCATGCAGTGACACTCATCAAGAGTTATTGTTTTCTTTGTATGATACACAGTGGGACAAAAACACTGTTTATTTTCCATCTGATCTCTAAAGAAGATTCCCTAAATGAAGGATGTTGGGGAAACTCTTCAGGGAGGAAAGTAACCAGTTGCACAAGCATCTGACAACAGAGAGCCACCTAAGCATTCAGTCACTCTGAAGGCACTGAAAGCACCGAATCATTTAAGATTTATTTTGACTGAAGGCAGCAGAAACTGACTCAGGCCAACCTATATTAAACAGAATGCACTGGAAAGCCATTGAGCAGCTCACAGAACGGAAGGTAAGGAGGTAAAGATGAACAGCTATCACTCAAGCAGCACAGCACACAGGAATGATATAGGCATTTCAACAGGAATTCATAGACAGCGTCTTTTTGGGCAGCCCTAGAGTAGAATGATTCATTTGACAGTCATTCATGACTACTCAAATTGAGCCAAGAAAATGAGTATCAGATCTATCTAGGCTTCCAAATCACATATTGTGTGGTGTTACATATGCCTGTAAATGTCAGCAACTTAACATTTAAAGTTGTTGAAACATCATCTTGCCTGTGCCAAGATACCAAATTAACAAACAGCTAAAGAACAGAGAATATCCTGGTGGTCCCATTTTGCCCAAGAGAACTAGAGCCTCCGGGGAGAAGTAATACAACTCAGGGAAGACACGGGCAGTTCACCAATAAGCTCTCTGGCTCTGACAGCCTAACTGTAATAATGATTCCAGACAACTGGTGTGAGAGTTGATCATCTCAATTATGTTATGTTTATAACTTAATGAAAGTTTAAAATATGTTAAACATGGTATCTCTTTTGATGTACTTTTCAGGAACATCATAATTGAGGATTTCTTTCCAATATTTTCAATAAATATTATGAAATACATCTGCTACCATCATGCTGGGAAACTCTTTTTTACCCATACCTTCAGCCAAGCTGAGGAAGTAATTAGAAAGGCTTTTTAAAATCTGCATTGCTGATTAGGTCAGATGATTAGCTTATCTACATACTTGCATAACTCTACTCTATTTTTATTAAACGTGGGATAGGAACATCTACCCTAGTTCACCTCTATTAGTCTTCCAGTTCCTCAGCTCATTTCAGAAGCACAGATTCTCTGAGGCACCCATTCAGAGAAAACGGAAAAGTTACCTGGGCACCAGAACTAAAAAGCCATCTACTCCTCTAAGTAAGAGAGCAGTAAATCAACTATAAACATCTGAAAATGATTTACATTTGAGATTTTGTTCCTTTTCAGTGATAAAGGGATCATATAGCTTTGGGTATCCCAGCTCATTGTTGATGGTGGCGTCATTGCTGAGTTGGAGGTGCTGTGGAATAGGGTGTGAGTTTCATACCATGTGACAAATCCCTAAGAAGGGAACCTCAGAACCCTAACACCTGTAGTTGAACAGATTCACTCTAATTTTCTAATATGCATGTACAATAAACTATTCCTGTAAAGATCCTCCCAATAAATCATGTCTCCATATATCTATGCCCTTGTGTGGCTGCTTCCCATAATGACTCCAGACTTGGCTATATGACTTGATGTGGCCAAAGGAATATTAGCAAACACGACACAAAGCAAAAGCTTGTAAAGCACTTGCATATTGGGTTTCCCCTGGATCTGTTACTGTTTTTAGAACCTAGCCACCATGTGAAGGAACCCAAGAAAGCCTAAAATACACGCTGTTCAGCTGGAAGCCAACACCTCCTGAGGTAAGTGACTCATTTTAGAATGACTGGTGACTTTCCAGCCACCAGATGATTGTAGCCATGAGTGACCCCGGTAAAACTAGCATGAGAACCGCCTGGCTAAACCCATCCCCAATTTTTGACTCACAGGATGGTAGGCAAATAAAATAGTGGCTGTATCAATTTAGCAGATTTGGGGGTGCTCTGTCATATGGCAATACAAAATCAATGCACTCTCCCAGATTATTCCAGAGGTTTCCGGGCAATGATGTGGAATGATGTGTAACTACGATTACAGTGAGCCCATCACACTCCTCTCTAATCTCCTCCCAGGAGGCAACCCAGACTTAAGCAGCATAAATTTAAGTCGGCTATTAATAGAAGTATGGAAAATAAAAGTCACATATTCTGTATTATTTGCTTCTCAATCCAAAATATTCAAAATGTACTTACAGTTACTTTGGCTTTAGAGGTATCTTTGATTCTTGACCTGCCTCAGGCAGGATTCTGCTGGAAGGGTCCATCAGTTGGTATTACCATTCGGGTGAACAAAGCTTTTCTATCCCTTTTCTCAAACTCCTAGTGATAGGAGGGTCATATGGGTAGATCGTCCCAAGTAAGTGGCTAGCCAAAGCTAGTTTCATATGTTTGCCTCTCTTCAACTCACATGGGGCACTTGAACTTTATTTCCCCTCCCAGTAACAGTAAAGTGACATAGACACAGAGACACCAATGTCCATTCTCACCTCCCCCACCTCAGCTTAGGTGTGGACAAAAGATTGAATGCTCTATCTTACGCAGAAATAAATTGGCCCATTCAGCTATTCTTCAAGGAAAGGAAGTTCTTCCATATGGCACCATATTAAATGCAAACAACACAACAATCTATGAACATACACTGAAACTTTAAGACTAACATGTCCTAAAAGTGACTCACAGAAGGATTTATTCAATCTCTTTCAGCTTGGCCTGCCCAGGCTGAAGGACAGGGGACACCCGCAGAGGGAAGGGCAGGAGGCAGCTGGTGAGCAGAGGCTGTGGCGCTGCCAGCCTTTCCTTCCCCCTCTCTCAGCCACTGCTAGGCTGCCTGGTGCCTGCAGAAGCCCTCGCTGTTCATCCTACCAAGGCTGAAGCATGTCCCAGTTATAGAAACACTGGCTTCCACAAGCGCTGCTGCTTTCTGCTTGAAAGAAGGGAGTGGGAGAATGGGGAGTATTGAGGGGAGGAAAATGAACACATGGTGGTCGGGGGGGAATGTGCAGAGGGAACACTCAGAGCATTATAGGCTAAAAGAGTCCTCTTGCACCACATTCTATGCAGGAATTGCTCTAAGAAGGACAGCTGCAGTGTTTCTTTAGATAAAAACAGAGCTCTGGCTTCAGAGAACATGGGTGAGACTTGTGGCCCCATCACTGGCAGCCTTCTGATGTCGGGCGATAGATTTCCCACCCTCTTAAACTCAGTTTCCTCCTTGCCAGTGCTGATGTGCCAGTAAATGAGATGATGCATGCAAAGCACTTGCTACCCTGCCTGGAATTTGGTAGCACGTTACCATTCTGCTGGTTTTTAAACATTTTTATGTTTTTATTTATTTTTGAGAAAAAGCAAGCAGGGGAGGGGCAGAGAGAGAGGGAGACAGAGAATCCCAAGGAGGCTTGGGGACACCAGCGTAAAGCTCTATGCGGGGCTCAAACTCACGAACCACAAGATCGTGACCTGAGCAGAAACCAAGAGCTGGGTGAACACTCAACTGACTGAGCCACCCAGGCGCCCCAGCATCACTCTGTTTTACCCTGGCCGTCAATGTAGCGCTTCTCCAACCACCCCTTATATGACACTACTGCTAAATCCCTTCCCATCTCCTGGGCTGTTCGAAGTAAGCAGTTTTCTTTTGAAATGTACCTAAACTGAAAGTACCGTCACAGAGGCAGAGTACATATTGGATAATATATAAAACCACTACTTCTCTGGATCCAAACATTCATTTATATATTCAGCCAACGGATATTTATTGGACACCTATGAGAAATCAAGCAGTCTTTTGGGTGCTGTGGAGAGAGCAGCGAACAAGGCAGATAAAAATTCATGCTTTCACCCTGGGGGGAGACAGACAATAAAAAATAAACAAGAAAAACATATACTCAGTCAGATAATGATAAGTGCCATGGAGGAAAAATAAAGTAGGCAAGAGGGGGTGAGGGGGCTAGAGGCTGCTGAGAGGTAGGTGGACAGTTTTAGAGAGGGTGGCCCGGAAGGCCTCATGGAGAGAATGGCAGCTGAGCAAGGACCTGCAGGAGTTGAGGGGAGGCTAGCAGATAGAGACTGGAGAGGGAACGCAGCGCGTTCCAGGCAGAGCAAGCAACAGGTGCAAGAACTCGAAGGTGGGAAAGTGTGTTATGTGCCAAAGGACCCACAAGGAGGTTTATTCCATTGCTCAAGCTGAAAAAGGGGTGAGGACAGACAGATGAAGAAATGCACAGCCCATGTCAAGATTCTGGGTTTTGCTCTGACTGGGAAGGGAAGCCATTTGGTAAGAATCACCCTGGCTATTGCGCCTGGAGCACAGGGGGACATCCAACCAGGGGTACAGGCGTAAGAGTCATCCAGTGACATTAACATTCTCTGAAAAGCTCACCAGCTTTTTTTCTCTTTGGCCACTTCATGCTGGCTGCACACAGAGCACTCAACGAAAACTCAGGACTTCATTACCTGAAGACCTACGAGGTATGCTTTTCCTAATATGTTTGTCCGACTGCTATCCTGACCTCATTTGCTTTCAGAATACCCACTGTTCAAATAGATGCCTGATCTTTCTAGCAGGTCAAGATATACGATGAGAGAAGAATTCATTAGTATATAAAGCTTAACTTCAAGTACGGTGAACTCCAAGACCAGAACCAGCTCTCCAGGGTCCCACGTTACTTACCGAAGTTTTGATTAAACTCACTTTCTTGTTTTCTTTACTTTTGCTATTGCTAACGAACTGGTATGCCTCTACACAGTGGCAACTGTGATTGTCTACATCACCCCAAACGAAGATTTGAAAACGTAATCAATTATGTAAATTCTAGAATGTTGGCACTGTGTAGATACAGTATGCAATTTATTCATTTTTTTTCTCAATTCCTATCTGTGCACTTGACAGAGTAACGGCTTCTGCTCCCATTATATTAAAAAAAATAACCTCATAATGTTGTTATAATTCTCTAGTTGCAAGTACCACTTCTCAGTTATGATGCCACTGGACCTCTCTACAGCTTTCAAGACTGTCGATTATTGCTCTTCATTTTCACTCTCAGCCTCTTAAAATTCTTTCCTCCCTTGGTTTCATGATGGGCACATTTAAGTCCTGTAGGTCTTGTCACCGTGTCTGTAAATAAAGTTTTATTAAATCATGCTCATTTGTTTGATCTCTGCCTGCTTTAGTGACTCAATGGCCAAGTTGAGGAACCATCACAGACACTCACATGGTACACCATAAAATACCATCTGGCTTTTCAGAGAAAGTATTTATTGACTCTATTGTACACTGATTTTCTTGAGTCAGTCAGTTCCTCCCTCTCCCCCTCCCCACATCCCTCTTTCCCTCCACACCTCCCCCTCTTTCTTTTACCTTCCTCTTCATCTCCTCTTTCTGCATACATCCAAATGCTCATTTTCCTCCGGAGTTTCCACTACCTACCCTCTTCTGCCTCTCTTTATGGGCGAGCTTCTTATTCATTCCCCACAATTCCACACTTCCTACAATCTCAGTGACTATCTCCGAGGAAATGAATACCAAATTCGCGTTCTCACCTCTGATCCTTCCCCTAAATTCCAGTCTTCTATTTTTGGCATCCTACTTCCACCTGGTTATTCCAGTCATTTCAGACTAAGTGCTATTCTTCTTTAGAGTCTTGATTTTACCCATCATTCCCTTGGTCACCCAGGTTCAAAACTCTCATTCATTTGTACTCCTTTAAGGCAACTAATTGCTACTGCTTTTACCCCTAAATTTTCCTGGAACTGCTTCCTTCCCTTTCGTACTCCTTCCCAATGAACTTTCTCAAGGTACCGCTATATACATAAGTCTCATAGAGCATGTTTCCAGTAACTGAATGGATGCGGGGCTTTCCTCAAAAGATTCCCTATTTAAAAACCTTGAATTTTCCCACGATCTAACAAATACAGTTCAAGAGCCCTCCCCAATTATTCCACAATTCATTTCTCATTTGGAACTCTGATGAATCTTATCCTCAAGGCTCCTTCCTTAATCAGCTGTATCTGGCTATTCCCTTCCATCCACATTCAGGCAACAAAAATCTACCCTTCCTATAGAACGATGTCTTCTTCATGAGACTTCATTTCATTTTCTAACGGTACATAATCTCTCCTTTTCAAAAAAAACACGCATACTTTGTATTTACACATTTTTATGGAACCCTTGCACTTTCCATTTTGAATTATACCTAAGCATAGTATAGTTATTTTACATCCCTTATTATTCTGTCTACGCCTTGAGAGGAGAGCCATATCAATTATACTCTCTTGTACACAGTGAAATATAACATTGACTGATGATGATGATGGTAATAAATGCAGGTCCCTATTTGAAATGGTCACAGTGGTTCTCAGTTGGCAAAGATTTTGCAATGTAACGATGAAAGTGTCTAGTTCACATTTTATTTTAAAAATCACATTCTGGCTTATATTCTAATATTAACATTGTTGGGGGAAAAGTCACAATCATTAAATTTCTATTACTCGGTAAAGTCTCAGATAATTATATTTTGGGCTTGACTAGGCCAATGAATGACACAGAAATGGAAATGTTCATAACTTTTCGTCACTTTTTACCTAAATTACATTTAACAGGCTTTTCTTTTCTTTCAGGAAAATATTTTAAATAGTTAAACATACCTATCATTTCTATAATATGAGCTACTGCTTGGTAACTTCAATGAAGGAATTTAATCATTTAAGATACACCTTAAAAATTAATGTTTGTTGAGATTATTACAACAGCGACTAGGTTTCATTTTTCTAAAGAATCATGACTAAAACTACTTTTCATATTTGTAAAAAGAAAATGAACACAGATTTACAACTGTCTTGTGTTCACTGGAAATATGTCTTAGAGCACAAAAGGCTTTTGTGATTAAAGAGTTCATAAAATTTTCCATTAATAAGTGGGCTTTTACACTATGCTTGGTAACCTTATACAACTCTCCAGAGTCGGCTAAGAGCCTTGAACTCTAGGAGCCCTCTGAGATAATCATGACACCACCATTTCCTGTTTCTTTCCATTTTGTCAATTCATTACTGCTCAAAACCCAAGCTAACCAGCTTCCATCAATTTATTCAAGTGAATCCACTTTAAGCAGGGATGATTTTAAACGCTTACTAAAAAAGTGATTTTGTGGTGAGCGCGTATGGTAGATAATGAAATCACCAAACTCATGTTCATGTGGAATGCGGAGAGATTTTAGGCATTATACCATGGCCTTTTAATTCACTCTTCTTATTTCACTTGGTCTTTTTGCTCTATTGGTTCGTAGACTGGATACAATTAAATCTTTCATGAAACAGACTGAGATCTGCTATAATAATTTTAAGTACCACTGAGTCATGGTCCTTGTCTTAGGTGCTGTGGCCTGCAGAAAACCAACAAAGTTGGCATGCACAACTACTATGGCACATTTAGAATCAGTATTGCTGTTGCCACCCTACCTTTCAAATACTTTGCTCTCCATGCCTCATTTTAGGATATATTTAAGCCAGCTAGATTACAAATAAGTCATAATCTATAATGACTTAATCACCTGTCCTCTTAGACATGTGGGAGACCCTTAAAATTCTTCAAGATATGTTCTAAAACCATCAAAAATTCTCAAATTTGTGAATTATTTACACATGCCACGGAACCTTTCTATGGCTTCCAAGGCTGCCCGTTATCCCTTTTCACTGTCACTTCTGGCCTCTTCTTAAGACTTTCTCTTTCCTGGGGAGCCTGGGTGGCTCAGTCGGTTAAACCTCCAACTCTTGGTTTTGGCTCAGGTCATGATCTCATGGTGGTTGAGAGCGATGGTCATGAGATCCACACTCGGCATGGAGCCTGCTTAAGATTCTCTCTCCCCCTCTCTCTCTGCCCTCCCCCTCTCTCTCTGCCCTTCACCTATGCTCTCACTCCGGCACACACACGCTTTCTTTCCCTCAACAACAAAAAAAGACATTCTCTCTCCTTGGCTTCAGGAATGGTCACACTTGTCCTCGTACCCTGTAACACATTTCCATCTAGTTTTAGACTTCTTGTGCTCATCCTCACATCAACCATTAAAAAATACATATGAGCGTTTTCTTTCTCATTTGATTGGTAATTTACACATGCCCATGCATATACTCTTCCCCACAAACAACTCACAAGAGTTGCTTTGTGGGGCACAAGCAGAGGGCAAAAAGCACCACTAAGACGAGTCCTGTAGCTGGGAAGCTCACTCATGAACAGACTCCCATGTTCCCATGACTCAAACTTGTAATTTAGCAAAATATCTATACTGCATACCAGACTTCTGGGGGACACTTGAGAAATATAGAAATCTTAGATGTTTTATCTGTGAATGCTACTGTGATGTCTACTGTGTTAAAATCATGGAAGGTAAATTTGCTTTATGAGGGCAAACGTAGGTGCTGACTCTTCTCTTTCTAATTTATGGCTTTGCATTGTCCTAACCTGGGGTGAATCTGTATTTGAAAATGACCTGTATATATCTTTGTGCCAAAAAGGAAGTATTGCTACGTATTTTCCTCTGTTTCCATCTAGGTTGAAGCGTGTGCTTGTTCATGTCCTCATTTTATGCCAACTCCAAAGAGAGGAATTTGCCTTGTAAAACTGGATTGAAGGTGCTTTCCGTGTCATGTCTATGTTTGGTATGCTTTTGTAAGAAAGGATAAGTCTGTTAGTTTCCACCGATCCCTAACAAGCTGTTTTGTTTTGTTTTGTTTGATTGTAGAGACGTTATTTTGACGCTTTACTAACCATTCCCCTCCCCTTGAGATAATAAATTAGCAAGTCTCTGAGGATTTTGGTGAGATCCCTACACCAAGAAATGGATCATACTTCCTCTGGCCTCAGGTACATCCATTACATTGGGGCTCATTTGCTCAGACCTCTTTCTGAGTCCAGAGATGCAACCCTCAGAGGTGGGGTAGGGAAGAAGCCCATACAGGCAGGTGATGTGGACTCCAGAAATGACTCTGGAAGAACAAGGTCAAAGCTGTAATTCTGCCTAGAGATGGGCCAGGCGACATAAATATTTTGAGAACACTATTAATATACGCTATATTGAGAGAGGACATAGAAAGTACACATTAGTCTTTTTTGCTTTCTTAACTTTAAGCTGGGTTTACAACTAACTTCTCTATGAAAGTCCACCTAGGTTCTGTGAAAAGAGAGTTTCTGAAGAAGACACAGGCTATCACGGAGGGTGAGGTCTTGGGTTTTCCAAGGCAAATGTCTGGTAGACTGGGTTATGCTTGAGGATGGTATATTTAGGTGTTAAACACAAAGTGTGATAGTGTGTTTTCTTTGAACATGGTAATAAAGAAATGTAGATTTTTTTTAATTGGTAAAAGCCAGTGACACTTATGTTTGGATTACTTCTAAAATGTATAATGTTCTAATAATATGCATTCCAAACATCATTTACCCTGATTTCCTTAATCAAAGCTGCCAAGTCACCTCCTCAGCACTAAGCATGAGCTGTCCCTGAGGCCAAGCCGAGATCTGAGAGGCCAGGATGGTTCGTTATAATCCATGCAAGTTCGCATGCTAACGACGGAGATCTTCCTTGGTGTCTACCACATTTACACGATCAATTAAAAAAGATGTCAGGGGCCAAATCAACTCTTCAGCATTTATATTCTTTTTTCTCTTTCAACTACCCCAAATCCTGAGAAGTTCTTCTTTCCATTGTCTCTCACAGCCAACAACATTTGGTGTGAAAGATAAAACATTAAGAACCATTTACCATACGATCCATTATTTTCTTTCTCATAAACTTGCTTATGAATTATTTATAGCTTTCTTTCACATCATTTTTATTTAAGAAATTTCCCCACAAATATGCAATTCCACACCTATTTATTCTCCCAACGGATTAAAAAAAATCCTACCATTTTCAGTATTTCAGGTCATTAAAAAAAGTAAAATATTACAGAAAAAGTTGGTTCTTTGTTGTTGTTTACTAATTCGTTTCCTTCTTCCATAGTATCCCGGTGTATTTAAGTTTTTACCTTTTAACTACATATATATCAATAAATGAATACAGTTTTGTTCTTTGAAAAACTGTATATAGGGAGATCATATTCTACAATTTATGTTCACTTAAAATTGCATTGGAGATTTCTTTACCTTCTTTCATTTAAAATTTTTCTAAAGTCTCAAGTCAGTCTGTGCATCTCTTCTCCTCCCAAACACAAGCAGGACTTAGCATGCTAGCACTACCCAGTGAACACTCCCACCTTCCCCCATGTTCTTCTTCATTACAATTTGGAATTTTGATTCATGTTCCATTTCCAAGAGCTAATTGAAATTTGTTTCTTCTCTTTTTTGTAGATATTGATTTGTACTTTTAAAACCAGTTCTAGGCTCACCTCTTCTTCTGGGTTTTCTTTCTTCAAAAGCATACCCTTAAATTCTTTCAGCAAATTTGTGTGCGTGGTAAACTCTTAGCCAACATATGCCTGAAATAAATTTTATTTTGCTGGCAAGTAAATCTCGCTGAGAAGAGAATTCCAGGATCCCTCACTCAGTCCTCTGAAGAGACCACTGACTTGCTCTCTGACAGTTGTTGCTGTTGACAGTCTTTGCTTTTCTTTAATTCCTTTGTTGATAAACTTTTGAGATTTTCTTTAGGACTCATGCCTGCCAATTTCAGGGCTGTGTGTCTAGATGCGGATTTATCTTTACTGATTCAACTATATTCTAAGATTCATGGCTTCCCTAATTTTCCAAATCCCCATATTTCTCTGAATATTGCTTTCTGAGTAACAGGTTCTACCTACTCCTATTTTATACACATCCTTTTAGATCAACTTTGGAACACGTCAATTCATATCTCGCATCTTTTTCTGTTGTTGTTTTTGTTGATTTTTCCACTTTATGTTGTTTCCTGGGTAAAATTCTCAGTACCATCTTTCAATTCATACATTTTTCCACTAACCTTTCTCAACATGTGGCAGTTGCCAAAACAAGAACTTGGGAATTCTCTACATTTATCTTCTCCCTTGTCCTCAACATCCATTTGGGCAACAAGTTCTGTCCACTGGATTTGCATTGGCACTGCCTCTGGGTGGGCCTTTGCAAATTCTCACCTGCCCCCATATGCTAACCCACCGACTTACAAGCGCTCGCCCCTGTAGCATCCCGTTCATATAGATGCCCCAGCTTGGCACACAATAACTCCTTCTTTCATATTTCCGGGATTCTGTATCTTTTTTTTTTTTTTTAATGCCTTTCCTTCTTCCTTTTACCTATGTGGATAATGCAAGCACACACTGTCCTCTAAGGAAAAATCCTTCTGAAATGATCACCACCCCTCCCAACCACTGAGCTTTGTGTCCCTTCCTTTGTGACCTGCCTCTGTGTGTCTACACTTATCTGTGTGACAGAACTTCCCATTATAGCTGCTTTGCCTCCTCCATTCACTCAGCTATAAGCTTCTTGTGGGCATCACCTGGGCATTGTAAATGTGGCTGAATCATATACGTGCACTGAATCAAATGGCTAAGTAAATAAAAAGGAAAACATGGAACAATTCCTGTATAAGGCAAAAGGTTAAAAAAATGGGGATTAAGTTTTTGTTTTTTAATAAAAGCAGCTCAAATGTTTTCATTACCGTTCAGTAACACTACTGGCAGTTCAGGGTTTGGTTTGGTTTTGTTTTGATAAAAAGAAAGCAAGAAAGAAAACAAATCGGTGCTATAATCATCCCATTTAAATAATAAATAATTTAAATAATAAATATGAAGACTTTTCCTCCATATAAATGGCATACCATAGGCAATAAATAAGTTTATGATAAGCCAACCAATTTCATTTAGTTTATAAAGTACAATAGTTTCTAGGTGGTATCAGTTTTAACGTGTGAACATGTATACACAAATACACGTGTCTGTGCATGTTCACGTGTGTGCATTTATATATACGTGCGTAAATAAGGTATAGTACACCAAGGTGTTCTTTGAGCCTACTCTAGCATGCCCGGATAGGAGATGGCCACTGCATCTTGTAGCCTACAAATATTCAAGGCCTCTACACAAATCACCCACCGGCTAAATGGTAACAATATGGCTGATGCTCCTTACATCTTCTGTGAGAAAAGCAATGGTATAATCTTATCAAGTAGAACAGGAGTCTGTGATGGCTTACTCTGCTGTTAGGAAGGATAATTCTACTCCCAATGTTTATCGTAGTTAGAAATACAGAGCACAACCCTGAAAAATAGCTATAAACCATTCAGTGGCTTATTTAGGCTTGTAAACTGAAAAAGCTGTAATCTTCCATTTATATCAGATATAGAAAATTACACAGTTAAAGCTGATTTAAGTTACAGTTGAAAGGGGGTTATTTTTTAGTATGAGGGGCTTATGATGATGATTACTATAAAAAATGATCACAAGTGGCCAAGGAAGGAGAGAAATGGGCCTGTTAGTAGTTATTTTACTTGCAAGGTGGATAATGAGACGATAAAACATGTAATTGGAGGTTATACCACCTTGATTACTGTAGATTATACCAATGGGTACAACAACGCCATTAAGCAAGCAGTGCCTCACCAGTTAGTGCTCATTTGTTGGATGATAAATGGATTCTGTTCCATTATAACCGTCACTTTGAGAATGTGTTGGAAAATACCTGCTATCCCATATCACGATACCAATCAATTCTGGACAGCATATAAGGTACTTTACTCTTTGATACACCTAATAAAATGAGATCTACAAAAAACATAGAAAAGATACTATTTGAGACTCTGAAGAGAAACGAAAATGGGAAAACGTCAGATCTTACTATGAAGCTATTCTCTGTAACCAAACACACATTTTATGGAATTTATTTTCCAATTTTAAAAAAGGCATTCTGGAACATCTGCTGTATAAGCTAGGATAATTCTAAAACTGTAATGCTATAATGATTATTAGCTATTGGCTAGCGCTTGGAATTTTATTGAACTCATTAATCTAAGAAAAATAAATATAATTATAAGAGTAATAATAAATGCTGGCTGCATTTTTATTCTGTGGCTTCCATTTGTGTTTTTCAGAAAATAACCATGACCCCAAATGAGGCAAGACAGAACAGGCATGTCTGTGTTGTATATGTCTGTCGAACTAATTCTCTGCTCAAGAGAGCTCCAGGCAGGGACCAGATATGTCTAAAAGTGACAGAGATGTCGATCTCTGAAACTCAGTGAACCACACTTTGACAAAATTCCCCCACACCTAGAAATGTTAACCTACAGCTCGAGGCTGTTTTCAATGCTGCGAGATGCTGGACAAATGAAAATACAGAATACGGTATTGCCAATATTTAGCAACATGGAATTACTTCATGCAACTTATAGATAGGCAGATATAGAGCTATAGATTTAATACATAACAAATTTTAAGCCTTGACAAAAATTAACATTCCTTAAAAATACAACATATCTAACTTGAAAAAAGATAGAATTGGATTTATACTGATGAATTTTCTACATAACCCAGGCATACCTCTTTAAGCATCAAGTCCAACTATGGCCAGTAGCTTGAGGGCATTAAGATATTTTGATTTTATTGAAGGCTCTATCACTAAGAAGCTGTGCTCCTTATAAGGAGCAGAGGAAGGGACACGAGTCTCAGTTTTCTTATCTGTAAAAGACAGGCCCTAATACCCATACATCGGTTATTGTAAGACTTAAAGATGATGTATGTAAAGCACAAAGAACATATAGGCATTCAATAAAGGTTAATTATTTAAATGATTTTTAATAAATATCTGTATAAGATTTATTACCTACTTTCTTTGTTGCCTAGTTCAAATAGACTGACCATAATTTAACCTTTCTTTCATTACTAATGGTCATTATTTCAAAAGCAATTATTGTGCTGTAATAAAGTATTATCTCCAAGGACTAAAGAGCTGTGTGAGCCTATTTACTCTAATCCCAAAAGACCTTGCTGGGATTTTTCAAGTTCTTATTTTAATAATAATTTTCACACCTTCTTTGTTAGATGCCACTTTTTGCTCTCAGCTCACCTACTAAAGGGAGTTTCCTAATTTGGGCAGGGGGCTGGCATATGAGAATCTCAGAGGGTATGGAGCATTGGTAGGTTGGTAATGCAAAACCAGTCGGTCTATTTTCCTTTATTAAGGGAAACTACAGAAACTGAAAAGCTACAGCATTCTTGTGGCCACTGGGAAAACATGAAAACATCTACTGAGACAACATTTCAGGGGATCCAAGTCATAAAAATAAAAATTGAGAAATATTCCTCTCAGCTATTTTTCCTTTGCAGTTTATTCGCTACTTTCTCTCTATGCCCAGCTGGAAAATCACATTCACAAAGGATGTAAGAAGTATATCTAAACTAAGAGCTAAAAGGTTTTACTTTTCAGAGAAAGGATTTCAGATCCTCTTCTGTAAGTAATTCGTAGCATATATCATGCAAGCGGTACGTGTTTTATATGCTAGGCGACGTATGTGTGTATGAGTGCATTACAGCCTACAATTCAGTAAAACCACACGATTCTTTATTCTTTATGTCCCCTCCATTCTCTGCCCTCATTGTTCACTTTTCCTGGTCTGGAACACTTCCACCTACTCTGAGTAGCAAAACCTTATGCTTCTTTAACTTTCGACCTCAAATGCGACCTACTCTACCTTCATTATAACAGATGACTTTGTCTAGAGTCTAATTCATGTTCTCTGGGGATTTACAACCTAGGTCTCTCGAATGGTTCCTCTGTCTTAAAGGGCTCTGTGTTTATAGAGGACTGATTTAAAACATCCACTCCTGACAAAGGCCACACCAGAAATGATTAGGCAGCCCTTGGATTTAGCACAGGGGGACAAAAATGCAATCACAAAATTGACAATTCCTTCTCAACACAGATTTGAAACAACTCAGACAAAGCTGTTTCAGGTTTGTGCTCGGGTTTGCTTAATATACCTTTAAGATTAGAGATCTGTGGCAGGAAACCAAATCTTTGTTTTATGGCTGCAACAAATAGGCCCACCACGGTAAATATGTCATTTATTCTTTCTCACCAAGAGATATTCACTGCGTAGTGCAAATAAAAGTAGCATTTTCCTTCTACTTAAGGTTCGTTAGATGAAATTTATGTTTTTAAAATGCACTGCGAACACCAAAATCTGATTGTACCATTATCAGCTTTTAAATCAAAACAGCATGCTATCTGGTAAGGACAGGGGAACTGGTCGATTTATTTCATAAAACTTTATGTACAAAGAGACAGTGTCTATGAACTTAATGGAGAGAATATAGAGTCTGGAGGGGTAATTTTTATTACAATTTATAGTGGGATTATCCATACTCCACAGTTTTCAGATTTTATTGAGATTTTATGGTACTACGATGCTGACATGGTTAACTGCAGTGGGGTAGGAGGTATAATTGTTTCTTCCTGACCAGGAAATGAAATTGGTGTTACTGTTATATAAGAAACCGAGAGCAGACTCTATTAATTGCCTGGCTCCAATCAAAGACACTATTTATCCTAGTTTCACAGGTAAAATATTTTACCTGAGGGTAAAAGGATAAATAAGAACTGACTATAATTTTCACACGGCAATATCTTTTCATTATGAACATTTTGAAGTCATATGAATACTTCTCACCCACAGGGGCTCGATTCTAGAAACTATTAAAATCAAAATCACAGCAAGCATCTATAATGTACACCAAATATCATTCTTTAACATTAAGTACTATGAAATAAAACAAATTTGGAAACAGCGATATGCTCAAGAATGCCAGGGAATTGCAGATGGCCCAATGACATAAAATAGTAACAGCTTTGGGAATGGTTTTCATTCAGTCTGCAAACACTTATCTGTTTATTGGACGCCAGACACTGGATAAGGCAGTAACACAATGATACAGATATCATTATAATCTAGTTATACGTTACGTTATATATTGAGTCAAATATATTGAGCCTATATATATATACATATACACACACATATAAATAAAACTTCATATATATGTATAATGTATATATATGTACATATGTATATATGTACATATATAATGTATATATGTACATATACGTATAATATATACATATAATTATATATATTATACATATATATATATATACTTGCCTTATAATTTAGTATGTACCTTTCCAGAAAAAAAGGCTGGCTTCCTTCCTTCCTTCCTTCCTTCCTTCCTTCCTTCCTTCCTTCCTCCTTCCCTCCCTCCCTTCCTCTCCCCACCCTTTCTTTCTCTTTCTTTCTTTCTGCATGCCAGGTCTTTTGCCAGAGAAAGAAAGGGCCTTCCAGGGAAAGGAAAGTGTATGGACAAAGGTAGATTTGTCATCACGGAAAGCCATGGAAACGGTAGGTGGGACATGAGCCATTCTTGGACATGAGACATCCTTTTATGGTTAGGGTTTAGGACTATAGACCAACACTGCCACAGCACTCCCTAGCATCTCAAATAAAACATTGTACATATGCCAGACTACATTAATTTATTCATTTGTTCATTCATATCTTCAATAAATATTTACTGAGCACTAACTAGTGTTAGGCACAATGAAATGTGTTGGGAAAACAGCAGCTAATGAAGCTTACATGGATTTTGGGAGACCTCAACCTATTTTAATCTAGCAGTATATACCACATATAAACTTATGTTTACATTAACATACATACACATACAACTTGTTTTTGTCAACTGAGGAGCTTATTCTTAGTGTGGTTCACCCCCGTTATGTCCCAATAAGTCTATCTTTCTCCCAGGAAACCGAGAAACCCATATACCATGAGATTATCTTTCTAATTCTACCCTGTTTCTACTGAACTTCCTCTAAGCCCCTAGTTACTGAGGAGGAAGTTCCTCTGATGAATTCTCCAAGTTATTCCAGTTTCACCAAATTCTATTTTTTGTCTTCTTGAGTTCTTGCTGTCTCAGAAATAACTCTCCACTTATCTTTTATTTTTCTTCTATGACATTCAACAAAACTTGTTAGTAGCACACAAGTTGGCATATGTATGTTTCCATTTATCCAACAAACATAAACCATAGTTTAAAAAAAAACAAACATAGATACACAGAAAGTTTAACATTTTATTTCTACTAAACAGAAGTCACATACAAATCTACAAGACGGAAAGTGGGACAAGTGGGTAGGAGCCACACTTTTTTTTTTTCCTTGTCCAAATTAAATATAGTCTCTTCTAAAAAGTATGTATTTCATATACTAGAGCTCTAAAAATGAAGTAGGTAAATTATGTTTCAAATTTAGGTTCAAGTTTTAATTGAAAAGGGCATGTTCACTGTACTCCCTCACAACCCTAAGCTAGACGGGAAAATCTGGGAGCAATCAAAATAATTAGGCTATAGACTCTTGCTTTTCTTTTAAGTTCTACCACTAGATGGCAGTACAAAGACTGTCATTTTCAACATAAGTGGCTTAGTTCCATCATTTACAGTTCTAGGATTGGTGATTCGGTGAGATACAGATGAAAAAAAGGAATAGAGATTCAGAAATAGGCAGAATGGTGAGTAGTGGGAAGAGACAGAAAAGACCAACAGGGAGAAGGAAGATAAGTAAATGGAAGGAAGTGAAGAGTGAGAGGCAGAGAAAAAATTTGGAGCCATGGCAGATACTTTGAGAGTATGCAGGAGGTGCAGGAAGGAGAAAGGAAGAAGAAAGGGGCTGAGGCAAAGGTGAGAAATCCACTGCAGTGTTTTTCAAGCTTTCTGGACAGGAACCACAGCAAGAAATACATATTTCAACATGACTCGGTGCACACACATACACTCTTACAGTACCACATTCACATGTATGTAAATTCATAGATTACTCAACAAAGTTTCATGATATAATACTTATTTGTGATATGCTCAGATTTTTAAGAAATCTCCATTTTATTTCTTTAAAACTGCTGATTATGAACTACCAAACTGATTTCAAGATTCATCAACAGGAAAAACACCCACAGTATGAACAATAGTGCTTCAGTGTGCTGTAAAGTAGAGCTGGCTTTTAAGAGGAGTTATTTGAAAAATCTCGATATCTGGGAGCAGGGGATATTCTTGGCCATATAATCAGTTCGATAAAAATATGTTGAATAAATGAATTAACAGGTAGAAGAAAAAAGATGGTGAAGCCACTGGTCATGAAGAGCACATACAACTGGTCAATCAGGGTAGCATATCTCCCTCTATATAAAGGTAGCTGGAGGGGCTCCTGGGTGGCTCAGTCAGTTGAGCGTCCGACTTCAGCTCAGGTCATGATCTCACAGTCCGTGAGTTCGACCCCTGCGTCAGGCTCTGTGCTGACAGCTCAGAGCCTGGAGCCTGCTTTGGATTCTGTGTCTCCCTCTCTCTCTCCCCCTAACCCACTCATGCTCTCTCTCTCTCTGTCTCAAAAATAAATAAAAACATTAAAAAAAATTTTTAAGGTAGCTGGAGAAAAATCGAGTATGTGATTATTACTCTGTAAATTGGTAGTTCTTTTATTTATTAGATAGGCAAATATCATCTTGTTAGTTTCTAAAGAACACAAAGAATATCAGTTAATCAAATTCTCAATTAACAATGGAGAACAGGCAAGGAGAAAGAACTGAGAAAACAGTTACAGAGCTTGGAACAGAAAAAGTATTATTAAGGGAATAAGAAAAAATAAGGAAGAGAAACTACAGCCAGAGAGAGTTGTAAATAATTAAAAGGCCAATTTAAAATAGTGCTAGCAATAATTTTAAGGCCAAGTTTGCCTCTTAGATCTTACAGTCTTCCTTCTTCATTTGTTACTATAGGTCTTAAGAGTCATTTGATATGCAGATATATTTAGATGGCTGGAGAGGTTTCCAAAGGTCTCTTGCAATGAGTATATACATTCAAAAATCATCAAAATAATTCTATAAATACTTGCAATCTAATATGCAAAGTAAGAATTTCCTTCTGGCATGCTAGCACCTGTACTATTTGAAATCAAAAGCTTTATATTTAAGTGAGAACTGTACTTTTATATTTATTATATATGATAACTTCATATGTTTCAGAAGAGAAAAAATTTGTTTCTAAAAAATGAAACCGCAAAGGAAATGAAAGCTATTATATTTCAAAACCCAATACCTAATGTTCAACTTATTAAATATCACCTGAGAAGCTTCTCAGGTGTGGTGAAAAATGAATGTAGCAACCGCATGAGAATATTTATTAGTAAAATATCATATTTAAGCATGTATTCATTTCAACATAAATTCAATCTTTGTATTAAAAAACGAACTTATCCAACAGGTTAAAAATGCTGTGGTAGCTAACAGTTTGTAATAGAATGAATACAAAGACCATTTTGTTAACCTCTTGCTTTAACTACTTTAATAGATCATTTTTCTGATTTAGATCTTCCCCTCCCTAGGTAATATCGACCTCTGAATGAAGTCTCATCTCTCTCTCAATGTGGATTCCACCCAGTTTCCTTACTTTCTCCTTTTTCTCTTGTTTCCCCTTTGTTCTTTTATTTAACTGAGGTGGTGGGGGCAGGTTGGGGGCGGGGGGGGGCGCAGAGAAGCCAATCAAACTCACTCTTCGACATTTTACAGTTTACAAGGAGCTTACCTAGAGTTTTCTCTTTTCTGCTAATTCTCTTACAATAGTTTAGACAATTTCTGCCTTCTCTCTGACCTAGTTATTACTGTCAACTCTTAGAACCAAACCAGTCTATGCCAGAAGAAGCAGAGGAATTAGAAGTCTGCAGTATTTCAGATCAACAAGAACAGAAGAAGCCAGTTTTTTTTGAAGGAGGCTATTCAAGCTCTTGCACATGCCCAGAAGTGAAGATAAAGACAAATTTCTACTCCTTGTTGAAAATCACATAAACACAACGACCTATGCATCTGTATAAAATATTCTGAACTCCTATTTACAACTCAGTCTTTCATTAGTATTAGCTGCCTGCTTTTCTCACTCTTTAACAAGTTCCTGCTTTTACTTTTAATAACAGTAGTGAAACACTCAAGTCCTATCAAAGTCTATATTTACGAATAATAAACCAAAGTCAGTGACATGCCAGTCCCACTTCCCAAAAGGCAGCATTAAAAAAATATATATTAATGAAAGAACATAAGTAACTAAATGGTTTGTCAACAAAAACCAAATGCAGACCTCAACTATGAATCTCTATCTAGAAGTGCTCGTAATTAAGCGTAAGTAGAAGAATACATTTGCCAAAGGACGCTGTGGTAGTTCGATCACTCAAGAAGACAACCATACACACAGGCATAGGTCAGCTGCCTGGCACTATTCTGGTCATATGGACAGATGACACCGGATTCCACTGAACAGTGAACGAAAAGAGGACATGCATGTGTACGGGAGACAGAGGAAGCGAGTCCGTGACAGACGGATCATCACCTGAAATAAGACATCTTTAACACCACCAAGTGAGAGAGGTGACAGCAGCAGACAATGGAAGATGTGGAGATCTGAAAATGGGGAGTTTCATGGGAGCAAAACTATAGCCACACTCAATGGTCAGGGGAAGTAGAGTCATCCTCTCCAACTAGCTTCGCAGCAATCACTGCAATGACCATATTTCCTTTCACAAATAGAAATGGCACAGGACTAAAAATACACTTGTGGCTTCTTCCTGTTGGCTGCTGAGAAAAGCAACAGCTTGTAGGGAAGAAAATGGGGTGTGAGTATTTCAAATTTGCCCACGACCACATCCCTTTGAAACTCCTGAATGAGTGCTATGAAAATACAGTATATTTTTGGAGGATTCTTCACTGCATCCAAAAAAAAAAAAAAAAAAAACCCACTCTTAAAAAAGATGACCAAAGGAAGTACATGCCGAAATGGGGTTGGTTTCTTTACAGCAGTATCAACACAATCTACTCAGATATTCTAGGGAAAAAAGTACTTTCTACTCAAGGATCTAATAGCATAACTGCTTTGTCAGGAATAATGTGCTCATAACCCATAATAAGTTGTTTTTCAAGTATGACACCATTAAAAATAGTCTTAACGCAATAAATATGTTGTGTAAAATTCTGGCAGACTGCACTGTTGGGATTGCATTTGTATGGGAGAAAATGTGGCTGCACAGGAAACTAGAGCCAAACTCTGGTCCTTAGGCAATCTATTTATGACGGTCACATGGACAGAAGAATGGGATAGCAGTCAAGGAGAAAAACTGGGCAACAGTGAAGTACCCACCTTGCTGCATGAGGCTTTTTCAGTTCTGATTATTCCAAAGCCCCGGATCAATCACGCCCTCGCTTGACCCTCATTCCTGGGCATCACGGTGCTATTACCTGTTTCTTCAGCTACACGGAGAAAAGGACCAGCTGGGACAAGGGAGGGAGGAGATACGTCCACTTTTTTCTGGCTTGTTAGCTGGGTTTTCACAGACTGGTTATGGTATTGCTCTTTAAGTATTGTGAATTTCTAAAGTGTAACATCTATTAATACTCAAATATAAAAAGTAGTTTTTAAGTGACAAATGCAAATTGTTTGGAGTTTATATTTTGTCTTGAATTATTCTTTACTTTCCACTAGGTGATGAATGAGAAATGTTTGATCTTAATTCTGGTATTGTTTTTATAATTTTCAATGAACCCAAATTGTACTGAACTTTCATTCGTTTACTTTTCATTGTCAACCCTAGACCATTATCTGCTGTTTTTGCATTTCCTTTCATTTTCCATCATGTATCTTTTTTTTTTTCTAAATATTCTGCCAATCCAGTAAGGTGACTTTAAAATTCATATTAATTACTGCAAGATGTAGGTTACTTCCACAGTATAATATAAGGAACTGACATGCAATTAAGACTTTGCTTCTACAATTCTTCCCTCTCTAGAATTACCCGTTTTCGACTCTCTATTGGATTATTCTTGATAGTACACAAATAGGTTATAATATCTCCTTTTTTAAATCCCTCCCTCGAGAGCCTAAAAGCCTTTCCAGCCATCAAGCCATTTCTCTACAACTCTTTCCTGCAGAGCTACTGCAAAGAGCTGCCTAGAATTTCAGTCTTCCCTCACCCCCTCACCTCCCATCTGAAAGCGAACTCACTTCATTCAGTCCTTTGTCCCCACCACTCCCAATGACACATCGTCTGTGTCAACAACCCCATCCTTGCCAAATGTGCAATTCGCAGTCCTCTTCAAGCAGTGTCTTAGTGATTCTTATAAAAGGAAGAATGTAAACAGTAGTCATGTCACTTTCCTGCTCAAAGCTCCCGTTCCAATGGCTTCCTATCATATTTAGGAAGATAAACAAGGACCTTACCATGTTCTTTGATGCCATACATGACCTGGCCTGTTGCTATTCCAATTGCTCATGGCCTGCTCTCCTATTGCCCATTCCCTCCTGTTCCACCAGCTGCCTTGTACTTCCTCCCCAAACCAGTCATGCTCACTCATGCTTCAGGTCTTTACACTTAGGAGTTCTTTCTGTAGAGGTCTCCCTCAGGTACTATTATCATGGTTTATATTTCAGATAGGCCTTCTGTGGTTATACCTAAGAGTGCACTTCTCTCTTTTGACTTCCCATCCCCTTATCATGGTTTATTTTTCTTCATAGCTCTTACGCCATCTGACATACATTGTTTGTTTCTTGCACTAGAAAGTAAGGTCCATGACAGTAGGCACTTGCTCATCTTGGAACCCCAATTCTCAGAATTTTACTTGGCATATAGTTTTTTCAGAAGGAAGGGAGGGAGGGAGGGAGGGAGGGAAGAAACAATCCTAAACTTGCCTTCATCCAGGCAATAACAAACTAAGAACAACTTTGCTTGTGATTTGTTATGACCCTTATGTTTTGCTGCTACTAAGTATCTGTAAAAACTAATGAAAATCTCCTGGGAAATCTACCAAAAACTTCTCCAGGCTGGACTGAAATTCCTTTATGAGGTCAAATAATCCCTTTAGGGTCTTGTTTATAAATAATGTGTCTCAAATTACATAGTAACAAAACTCGAGTGAGATCAGTCTATTGGCTATTCCCTCTACATAGAGAGCTCCCCCTTCTCCGTACAATCGCTTTGGGGGCTAACTTCTTTGTCCTTTTGGTATTAAGAGAAAAAATGTCTTCCCCAGACATTCCTCAGACCTGCTCCGACATCTTGCTTCTCTAGCCTAACCTGCGTTCGTTTGCTATACCTTCCAGATAGCATGCCATATTTCTTCAGATCATACATCACATTCAAGGCCCAACTGAGATATGTCAGTGCCTACGGCTAGCTAACAACTTGCCATTCTTTTAGACCAATATTCCTTAAATATTTGCATGGGCTGGGTTTTTATCCTCACTGGAAAGCTTTCTCACATCCTTCTGTTGTTAGTCAAGCAAGGTCGGGTGGAGGTTTCACCCTACCATATCCCTAAACCCTAACCACCCCCTCTGAGCATCCTGGTAGAAACATTTCTAATCATATATAACACCCACTGTGAAAATACTTTCATCAAATACACCTTTCTCTACCTGAAATTATAATTAAACTCTTTCCCCTGGGCAAATCCATGAGTGGTTTATGTTTTAATCCAACTTAAGCACAGAATGTCTGTAATTATCAATTATATGATTTTTTGTTTAATGTCGATACCTCCCAGTAGACTATAAGCACTCTGAGATAGAAACAGCATCTGTTTTGTTCAACACTGCATCCATAGTACCAAAAAAACGCCTGTTACGTGATAGAAGCTCTATAAATACTTGAATGGACAAATGACTCGGTTTATAATACGTCAACTTATAACATGGATGGGTACATTCACAGTTCTTTGTGTAATGTAACATATCATAAGGTAAACTATTTCTCTATCAGAGACCAGATGTGTTGTAACAACTTTAAAAATAATTAGCCAGTACAACCATCTGCATTTATATGAGTTAGTTTTGTAATTGTATTATTAGCATTTTGCATACCCAACTCCCCTACCGTATTTTCTTTTGCTTATCCCTACCAGATATACAAGTCCTACATGGGAATGGAAAAGGGCTCCCTTTATCACTCAGCCATTTCAATGCTGGCCCAGTGCCCGGCTGCAAATGTGCAAAATAAAGACCTGAAGAATTACTGAAATGCCCTTTCTTTTATTCATTCTGTGAGGTAGGCAGGCCTCCTCCACTAGACAGTTTTACCATCATCTAATTAATCAGGTAAACAATAAAAAAAAAAAAACTTAGAAAATGCCACAGCCATATTTGTATAATATGGTGATTATAAAAACTTAATACAAACTAATAAAAATAGAAAATAGGGGATGTTTCCAGATAATTTCTCATAGTAAACTCTCATCCCTTATAACCTGCTGTAGTAATGACTTTGAGAAGCATTTCTATACTAAGTTCTTGGGAGCAGTTTTTCATGTGTAAATTCAGTCATTTTTTTTTTCCTTCCAACTTCACGTTTATAAGACAGAAAAAAAATTTCTCAATATTACTACTTCAAGTATTTTGGAGAGGAGGTAATAATGCTATATAATTACAAACATTTTATTGATAGTTGATTAATCTAGACATTAAGCTCTTACTGAATCTCCCCAGTAATCTTCACGGATAGATCATGTTATTATCCCCATTTAATCACTGAAGACAACTTCCCATCTAAAGCAATAAGTGACGGTGCTAAGATTTTAGATTCCTGATCTGGAATCTCATGCTCCTAATGTCCATATCACAGTCCAGGGGATTTATGATTGTATCAATTTTTCTCCTTGACATGAGAAAACTACTGAGTAAAAAACACTGCATGAAACTAACAAATACACTTGAGAGCAAATTATACCGTGAGTCTTAACCAAATTCTTCTGCAGAGACACAGTTTCCAGAAAATAATTTTGGCAATATACTTTCTATACTAATCACCCTAAATAAAAATAAAAATAACCTCTCCCATAAAAGGATAATATCAAATAAAAGAGATCTCTCTTTTGTTTCCTTCATTAGTACATGAAAATTATTAAAAAAAAAGTCATGAACAAAATTAAAATCCTCATCAATCAACTTCATAATTAAAGAAATATTTCCCTTAATGGGTATGGCACAAGGATTGGATTCTATGGTATACACATACACACATATAAAGTAATATAAAGTAATATAATGTGCAAGGTTCTATTTAAAAAATTCCTGATTTTTAAATAATTTATAAACACATATTTAAATCACAAAAGAAAATAAATACCTAATGTGGCCTTCAGTTATGTTATTATTCAAATTGGTTAGCTCCTTTAGATCAGAAGTATTAGTAACACCAGAGGGGGGGGTCAAACTAAAGTAAAATCCAAGAAAAGACTCCCTCATCTACCTATTCACTATGATAGTGGTGGGACTAGTTCCCGGCCTTTCCCCATAACAGCACAAAAGACAGAGGTTGCCAGATAAGATCAGAATGTCTGCATCTCAAGTGTGCAATCTAAAATCTCTGAGTGCTATGAATCATGTGATTTTCTCACTTGGTAATACTGAGAAGGGAAAGTTGATTTTGTGGCTATGAAGAAACTCGATGCAGATAAAACAATAACTTGCCAAACATGAATGCACAGTTTTGTAGTGAATGTTTGTAAAAACTTCTCTAACTTCGCAATCAACTGCTATTTCTATGCACTGAATCCTGCCTTCTATAAGAACTATAACAATCCATGTGTACTAGCATTTTATGAGAAGGCGGTGTTTACGTAGTCATCGGTCATTTTTTAATTATGCGCTAAAATATGGTATCAACGTATATTTAGTAGTAATATGGTATCAAAGCAAAAAGTAATACAACATTGTCTTAACTCATCATCGTTTCTTGGTCCTATAGACAAAATACATACATAGATACTTAGTTTAAGAGGGAATGAGTCAATGGTGATCAGTATTTTACATTTCTACAGAAGGGTGACTTAGTTTTCAGATTCATGACAAAGGAAGATAAACTCAGCAGCATGATGTTACTATAATTCCTTCTAGTAAAAACTGGAAAAAATAAGAGCTCAGCAATAGGAAAGTAATTTAATGATCAACTGCCTAACAGCCATATAGAATTAGGTAAGTCGGTATTATTAGAGTATTAAATAGACACAAAGCATCGTCCTGCCTTCTAAATCCAAGAAGGGAATTTTAATACTGCATTTTGAAATATTCCATCATCATACCGAATCATCCTGTTACTTGAAATGACAATAACTTACACTAAGGTAAGAACTCAAGCTACATGGAGCTTTTGGAGTCAAACGCCTAACTTCAGAATTCTTTTAATGGCAACTCAACTTACAAGCACTTACACTAAGTATAGACTGTCCTCTCCATCTGAGCACTTGAAGGTAAACATTATTTTGCAAATTAAGATATTTGAATTCTAACGTTAAACGACCGGCTACATAAAAATACAGACTCAATAATACTGAAGCAAAAACTTATGCAAACATGCAGTTAGTTCTTTTAAACTGCTCTACTGAATGGCTGATCAGCTGGGTCTCTGTGGTGTTGTGCACAGAACTTCTCTGGATATGGTGTAGTTGTATACGATTTAGGATCTGCTCACTGAATAAAAGAATAGTTACCTCTAGCACTGAAATAAATCAAGGCTTCGCTTGTGTCCCTTACCTTTGCCATGGCTTCTCCCATCTTCCAAAAGCGGCACTACAATAGTGTTGTTCACATTTCCAGGTGACCGCACAGCTGTGTAGACAACAGGCACCGACTGTACCACCACAGGGATGCGGTGAACGTGACTCAGTTTGTTAGACTGTAAATTCATGGGACTCGAAGGCGGTACAGGATGGATAATGTGCAAAAACTGCTGGCCTCCCACACCAGACGCGGAGGCGACAAGGGGCCCTGGAGTTAATACTGTTGACGAAGATGATGCTGAAGATACGGATGTTATAACAGTTGGGGATGAGGCTGGACGACTAGAAGACGATGAAGAGGTTGAAGTTGAAGAAGGCGAGGAGGCAGATGCTGTCATGGAAACTGGGGAGGATGAAACGGCTGTGGGGGATGTCCTGGCTTTGTTGATCGACAAGTCCACTGGCTCAGTTTGTGTTTGGAAGTGATCTACAGATAACGAGTCCTCCGGCGGCTCCCCTTTCACATTATTTAGCAACAGGGGAACAGCTTCCATATCGGGGTAGTTGTGGACGTTTGGAGACTGTGGGGAGAAAAATGGAACACATATTGATCTTTGTTAATCATACATTTAATAGGTGCAAGATTTATTACTGGAGTGCTTATTAATTTTTCTCTTATTGCTATGAGATACTACTCATTCCCCAAGTAGTTGAAGGAGTGCTCTGTGACAGTCATTGTGATTAGAGTTGAGAGTACAAAAGTACACAACAGTGTAAGACAAAGCCTCTGCTAGAAAGACATTTTCATCCTATTGGGAGAGACAGACACAGTTGTTAAAATCCAGTGAAACAAGTGCTTTATGGAGCAGAAAAGAGGTCGTAAGAACCCAAAGATGAATGGCAATTTTACATAAAATCTCTAAAAGACAAGCATAGTATGCAATGCGTTACCTACTTAAAACAGTAAATACGATAGCTTATTCATCTAAAATGACAATTTTTTTAATTAAAAAAAAAAACTGTTCATTTTGTTGGCTTGACCCATCCTACATTTATGGGTCTCATCTTCCTCAGTTATAAAGCAAAGAGATTTTGAATAAATTAGTTTAAATATCCTTTCCAGCCCCACGATTCTACAATTTCATGATTCCAACCTTTACTCGACATGGTCATAATCTGGAGGAGTGAAAATACCTAGCAACAAAGTCAGGAAAAATCACCACATTTCAACTTCATATTTGGTGCAAGAGCTCCCATACCATTCTCATTACCAGCAGAGAAAAAGGGCACAATTGTTAAATTATTAAATATAAATATTTTTTAACAGTTGGGTTATATCTTAACTCTTAGTTACAACAACATGTTTTTCTCAAAATAATGTACATAACTACTACAGCATACATTTTAGGAAATAATAATTTTAGGAAATAATAATTTTAGGAAAAACTTATTCTGGAAATATTAAATTGTTTATGAATTTTTAAAAATGTAAGATAAAGATAACTTTGTACAAGTTCATTTTCATTCTTTTCAGTTTTAATGAGCAAATTTTAAATAATAAAAAATCCAAGATTCTACCCAGACTAATGGACTTAACATTTTATTACCGGGCATGAATATAATTTATTCTTAGACTTATTCACTCATAAATTCAACAAGTAGTCACTGAATACCCACTTCCAAGGCCTAAAATGGCCTAAGGATTCTATTACTATATGTCAGGCTAGCCTTATGAGAGAGAATTAGACAGTGACAGATTATTTTGATTTCATCTAATTTGACCAGGCTAACATGGGCACTGTTATAATATTATATGAAGATGAAAAACTGTTTTTCAGCTTCATTATGGTATCGAAACAACAATGTCTGAAATTATCTTAAATTGTTTCATTTCATTCTTTGTTTAACAAAAGATTTTTGTTTGCCATTCCCCCTAAAATCTGAGCATACACTTAAAGGAACAAAACATGCTTTTTAAAACCTTTCTTTACAGAAAAGAAATTAGAGCTCCATTCAAAACATACAATAAGCAGTAGTGCAAGGGATTTCCGTTCAACAGCAATGAAAAAAGAAAGATAATAAGTCAACAATGGTACCAGATCATCTTAAGAGGGAAATGGGTTAATGTTTTATTCGTTTTTTTAAATTTGTTTCTAAGCTAAGATGGTTACTTACCCACAAAAAAGTTAAGAATTAGAAAGCATAAAAATAAACCATACCAAATATCTACTGCATGAAATTCTCAGTGCCAAGATTTCACTCTATGTGTTGAAACTGAGAAGTAACTTTTTTAATCTCAGACAGTAAGAAACAACAACAAAAAAACCCCACAAACACTGAGCTACTTTTAAAAAAGCTATTAGCATTATCTATTATTATAACTAGAACAGTGTTTTAATTGGTTCTCAGCATTATCATTTAATTTATTTTTAGAACAATATAAGATGTTTCTTATTAGTATGTTAGACCCATATAGAAATTCTTTGTTGAGGCTGCTTTCACAAAATATCCCAACTGGTTTGTCATTAACATCATAAAATATGTCACTAAGTACATGTTATGAAACACTGTTTGGCTTCAAATACAGTCTTAATTTCTCTCTTCTTAGAACTGTATTAGATACATCCAGAATTCTAATTTTGGAAGTAGAGGCTATTTCCACCACAAATTTTTCTCCTCCTACCTATCTAGTCAGATATAAGGTTTCTACATAGGTTTACAAACCAAAGACTGAGGTGTAAGTCATCACCGTAGAGACATTTCATACCGTAAACAAAAGACTACTTTAGCAAATTACAGCAATACGGGAGGTGGTCAATATGGAGCTTATTTGTAGAGATGGCTTTTGAGACTTCAAGTGTTACTAAGCTTTGCAAATGACTTCGACTTCTTTGGATTAAGAACAGGAGTCCATCTTTTGTAGGTATCTGCTTAATCTGCCACTAAGAAAAATATTTACTCCTTAAACGCTGTTTTATAACAACAAATAAACAGTGTTCCTCTTATAATTCTGTTGCATATACTAGGAAAGCTATGAAGGACCAAATATTGGGAGTTGCTAGGTATATTCAAATATGTGAGAACTACATAGCTTTTACATGAGCTTAAACCAAAATACAGAAAATGATCACAAAGATCACAAAGATAAACCAAATCTTTGAACCGTACACATCAACTTTGGAACCTTGGATACATTATGCATGAATTTATAAGCATCACCATCACAGAGACACATGTTGGTTCCTTCTTCATATGTAGCAGGTAAAAATGTAGCCAACATGTCTCCAGACAATGCCTCATCAGTATAAAGAGGACAAAATCCTTACTTTACCATTCACCTGTTTACAGTATTGACATAATATTATATCCTTACAGCCATACTTACCTCTTCTACTGGGATAATGAGGCAGGTAAAGCCATCCATGATTGTTGCTTCAGGCTGCACGTACATATATGGAAAGCTAACAATATTGCCTAAATATGGTTTCAAAACATCTGTGGCATATTTTTGCTCCTCCTTTTTGGAAAGAAAAAACACCTGAAGACTTGATCCTGAAACCATCATATGGAATTTATTTCCTTGTTTTCAGAAAGGGGAAAATTGAAATGCATGGGTTCTAAGGTGAGAATCCATAAATGTATAGCTGTAGTGAGGTGACGGGAACACAGGAGATAGCCAAGAGCGACAACAAAAGCTCTGAGAAACCAAGGCAAACGCTGAATGAGAAGTGTTTGGAGCAGCTAGAAATCGAAAGGACTACATGCATACATCAGACATCTTGCGGGTTCAGCTCCAGACCATGGCAATAAAGTGAATGTTGCAAGAAAGCACGCTAAGTGAATTGTTTGGCTTCCCAGTGCTTATAAAAGTTATGTCTACATTAGAACTGCAGTCTTAAGTGTACAAAAGTGTTACGCCTAAAAAAACAACATACATACCTTAATTTAAAAATACTTTATTGCTAAAAAATTGCTAACCTTCACTTCTAATTCTAGTACTCTTGCTATTTCTACCACATATGCAATTACTTCCTCCACTCAAGTCTTGAATCCCTCAAAGTCAACCAGGAGGGTTGTAACCAACTTCCTCCAAACTCTTGCGAATGTTGATATTTTGGCCTCTTCCCATGAATCACAAATGCTGTTAATGGCAACTAGAACAGTGAATCCTTTCTAGAAGTTTTTCGGTTTATTTTTCCCGGATTCATCAGAGGAATCATTATGGCAGGTACAACGTTGCAAATGTAGTTTTTAATAAGAGTTGAAAGCTGAAATCACTCCATGATCCATGGGCTGCAGAATAAATGTTGTGTTAGGGACAAAAACAACATTAATCTCATTGTACATGTCCATCAGAGCTCTTGGCTGACCAGGTACACTGTGAGTGAGCAGCAATATTGTGAAAAGAATCTATTTTTTTCTGTCCAGCGGGTGTCAACAG
This sequence comes from Prionailurus bengalensis, assembly GCF_016509475.1. NCBI lineage: Eukaryota > Metazoa > Chordata > Mammalia > Carnivora > Felidae > Prionailurus > Prionailurus bengalensis. Next base: position 48,630,514 of record NC_057343.1, read on the forward strand.
TGGGCTTAAAAAATTCTGTAAACCATGTTGTAAACAGATGGATGGTCATCTAGGCTTTCTTGTTCCATTTATGGAGCACAGGCAGAGTAGATTTAGCATAATTCTTAAGGGCCTTAGGATTTTTGGAATGGTCAATGAGCACAGGGTTTCAACTTAGTCACCAGCTGCATTGGCCTCTAAAAAGATAGTGAGCCTGTCCTTTGAAGCTTTGAAGCCAAGCATTGACTCCTCGCCTCTAGCTATGAAAGCCCTAGATGGCATCTTCTTCCAATACAAGGTTGTTCTGTCTACATCGAAAATCTGTTATTTCGTGTAACCACCTTCATTAGTGATCTCAGTCAGATCTTCCGGACAACTTGCCGCAGCGTCTACATCAGCACGTGCTGCTTCACCTTGCACTTGTATGTTATGGAGACGTCTTCCTTCCTTGAAGCTCAAGAACCAATCTAGCTTCAAATTTTCTTTTGTAGCTTCCTCACCTCTGTCAGTTTTTGCAAAAGTCAAGTGTTAGGGCCTTTCTCTAGATTAAGCTTTGGCTTAAGAAAATGTTGTGGCTGGTTTGATTTTCTATCAAGACCCCTAAAACTTTCTCCATATCAGCAATAAGGCTGTTTCACTTTCTTATCATTCATGTATTCACTGGAGTAGCACTGTCCCATGTGGATGCTGTTCGTGGTGCTCTAAACAATTACAATAGTAACATCAAAGATCACTGACCACAGATCACGATAACAAATGTAATAATAATGAAAAATTTTAATAATCATGAAAACTACCAAAACGTGACATAGAGACACAAAATGAGCAAATGCTATTGGAAGAGTGGTGCCGACAGACTTGCTTAGATGTAGTTGCCACAAACCTCAATTGGTTTAAAAAAAAAAAAGCAGTACCTGTGAAGTGCAAAAAAGTGAAGCACAATAACATGCGGTGTGGTTGTACAAGTATTTGAGACAGTGAAAAAGTGAAAGAAGACAGGGGTATTTCACCAGGAAACATATAAGGGGTAAGAATGCTGAAAAGATTAGAAATGAACAAAAGTTGGAAATTTTAAGCACCACGTGGAAGAGAAACTTCTGTTAAAGAAACAAACAGGGACACCTGTTTGACTGTTGGTTCAAACGCCTGACTCTTGTTTTCGGCTCAGGTCCTGATCTCATGACCTGACGTGCAGGTCGACATGTAGGCTCTACAGCCCAGAGCCTGCTTGGGATTCTCTCTCCCCTCTATCTCTGTCCTTCCCCCACTCCCATGCACCTGTGCGTGCACACACTCTCTTTGTCTCAAAATAAATAAATATTTAAAACAAAAACAAAAACAAAGGATTCCGTGCTAAAATTTTACCTTTGATTACTAACCACTCAATTCTTGATACAACACTAATTAATATTCACTGCACTGTCAACTGAGTGCTGCTGTTGCTGCTTGTTTAAAAGTCCACCAAGATTTTTGTCTGGGAGTGGTGACTTTAGCTAAATTTTGCTGCTGATGTTCTTCTAAGGATGTGTAAGATTTTAAGGGAATACGGGATTTCTGTCAGAATGAGAGTAATGAATGTCATAAAATATCTCAACTGATTTATCAGTGAAACTATAAAATATGTCTTTAAGCATATGCTATCATTAAAAAACGGTCTTAATTAACTTCTTTTTCTTTTTTCTATTAGACAATACAGAATTCTAATTTGGGAAATCACGACTATTTCCATCACAAATCTTTCTCCTCCTACATATGAAGTTAGACACAAGATTCTCACTTAGACAAAACCAAGGGCCGAGGTATAATTCATCACTGCAGAAACATTTTATAATGTAAATGATTACATACAATCTTTCCAGAGGATTATACAATATCCCTTGAAAGGGTAATAATAAAATAATTTTAAAAATCTCTTAACAAATTATTGAATACAGGCCAAATGCAGCAAGGTAAATGTAACAATATATTTAATAAAATGTATATCTGAAAATCTAAAGATAAATACGGACAAGATTATATTGTCATATACTATTTTCCTAAAAAGTCTGAAAGCCAGTTTTAATCATAATAATCCACTTGATAAAATATTATACATAATATTCTAATGAATATGTTCCTTTCGGCGATCTGGGGGATCACATATGAACTTTCCTAATAAGATAATCTTCTTCCCGAATAAACATTTTAAAAATGTAGCTTTGGCTTTAGGCATTTTGTTGAATGAATGTAAAAATTAATCTAAAACCTCCTACATGTTAGTATCCAGAGTATTAGACGTGTTTCCTATAGGCAGCCATTATCATCAGGTGAACCTTATTATGGTCTGATAATGAATAAAAAGTGCTTTTAATATTGGTCGTATCTTTTAATCACTTCGTAATCTCAAAAAGTGACAAAAAATGTCTGGACGCAATCACATCTTTGGAAAGCCCTCCAGAGATTATGTGTAATCATGGTTAAGGACTGCTTAGACAATATTTTGCTACATGTTATCCAAGATTTACATGTCATCTGTTTTGCCTTTAATGGCACCAAGGATCTTCAGAGAAGTAGAGCATTTACACCCCCCTGCACACACACACAAACGGGATGTCCCCAACTATCCATTTATCTATCCATTCATCTATTCATCCAGCCAGCCAGCATTTAAATAAAGTATATTTAATTTTATCTTTCTAAACTTGTTGAGAAATAGTCTCAAGGTTGTTTTTAGGAAAGATTATAAAGTGACCTAACATTACATAGCTTGTGGTTTAACTTTTACAATAATCTTTGCTTTATAGCCTGTAGTCTGGTCATTATAGAATGAAAATTTGATTTGGACGCAAAGAATTCATGACTTACCCTGTCACTTACTAGCTGTGCCGTCTTGGTATCATCATTAAAATTTTCTAGGAGTGAATTTATTTACCTACAAAAGAGTAATATGATTCCAAACTCATACAATTATTTTATAGATTGTATTAAGGGTATTAACAGCTTTTAAATAATACTGGTTAGTGTGGGATAGAAGCAAATAAGCCCCCCCCCCCGAACTAAAAATTCCAATACAACCTCATCTATGACTATAACTCTCAGAAGAGACTTGATTCCATGCACTGAGCATAAAATATTCTGATGAAGGATTGCATAAATATAGCTACTGTAGAGGTACTGTGTTTGCTAACCAATCAAACGGATACATACACTACAAAAGTAGCTACAAGACAAAACATTATGCATATTTTTTAGGGTTCATGTGATTTTAAACAAACACATCTTCTCTTAAAATACAAAAGACAGTCATGTGACACTGTTAAATTTGATTCTGTTGTTTTTTTCTTGCTTAGATTGACCCATAGGATGATGGGTACAATGGAAAACATTTTACTTGATTGGTTTGATTTCTTAATTCCACAATATAAGTAACCTACATCAATCCATAGTTCAGTTTGTACCCATTATCACAATATATATGTGTTAAAATAATTATTTTGGGATGTTGACCATTCTTCGCCAGTCTTACCATGGGATGAAAAAGCAGATCATTATTTGTTTCTTATGCCTCAGCAGAGATCAGTTTGTATAAGTCTCACTGTCTGAAATTGGTGATTAATTGACATTTATTTTTTATGGGAAGTGTTAAGGAAACTTACTGTGCACGTCATGTAAAAAAAGGAAATAAACTATATCTATGAACCCATATCCTGTGATAACAGAAGCTTTTATATTACACAGCATTATTTTAGATGTAAGTACATTTAAAGAGCAAAATTCCTTTTTTTTTTTTTTTTTTTTACCCGAAGTGCACAGTAGATACATGCTTAGTTTTTGTGCCTTGGCTTCCCTCCTAAGTAAATGGAATTTTAGAGCTATGAGCACCATCCCGAAAGCAAGCCATCTACAACTCTGGCCATTTTTGCTGTAAGTGTAAAAGTCACCAAACAAGTACTTGTGAACAAAGCATGCACGTACTTTCTTCTCTGTTGTTTTGTTTTACTAAAAAGGAAAACCCATTTTTCAAGATTTGTCTTACATGGGCCCGGTTGGTCATCATTTGTCTTACTTTCAGCCCAGTGATTTTCTGATTTTTCTCTACATGTTCAAGGGCAAACTCTTAAATACAAATACTGTAAGAGTGTGTATTTATAAAACTCGCCAAAAAAAATTAAAGCAAAGTATACTTAAAAAAGAGAGAGAGAGAGAAAAGTACAGATGAAAGAATAAAAGCAAAAAAGTAGAAATATGCTACAATGACTTTGACTTGAAAAGCATTAAATGAACTATCTCCTGCCTTTAAGGGGAAGATATGTGAATGAATATTTAGTTCAACTGTGTTATCTCAATATCTCAAGAGTTAGTTTAGGAAACGACCGATTCCTTAAGAAAATTCACAACATATGCATAACGTAATGGACTGTGTGCTTTTACATTTATATTTTTATGCTTTCACACTTGAGTTGAAAATGGTAGCCTTTCAAAAGGGGTTCAATACACATTTACATTTATCCCAAATTTTCCTTATTTCCTAGTGGTCATGTTTTTCTATGACCTATTTATTTCCTAGGACTTTCACGAATCGTATCATTTATCCAAAGCACTCGGGATCTATGTGATCAGTTGGCTGCAAACCCGAAACCCTGGTTTGGCACGTGTGTGGGGCAAAGTTGGGGTGGTATGAAATGGCAAGGATTCCTCTCGTATAGGCTGGTGAAGGATAGAGGGGATTATGCTTTTTTTTTTTTTTTTTTTTTTAAATAGCAGACGTTCCTAAGCAATGAAAAGACTGACAGAAATGTGTGGACACAAACACAATGTGTTATATGTTATATAAACATACAGATATTTAGCAAATAAGTAATACTTTATCATATAACATAACCAGTGAATACTCATCACATTTGCGAGATGTGAATACTGTGCTGAAGATATGAAGCCACTTAAATCCCATTCACCTGACCAAATGATGTAAAGAAGCGGTGTCACTAAAACTAATGTCGAAAAGAAGTCTAGGAAGTTAGTTTTGCTCCTTATTGTTATTTTTTTTTTTTACAACTGCTGTCACAGTGAACCTTACAAAGCATACAAAGATGTCTTAAACATAAATTTTATGATTCCAACTATATGTCATCTTGGAAAACACCAAACTACGGAGACAGTACAAAGATCAGTAGTTGCCAGGGGCTTGGGAAAGGGAGGGGAAGGAAGAATGAGAAAGCACAGAGGATGTTTGAGGCAAACTCTTCTGTATGTTACTGCAGTGGTGGACACATGTCACTATGCACTTGCCAAAACCCACAGAACTGGACCACACAAAGACCGAAAACCTTAATGCGAAGGTAATACCAACATATTGATATAGGTTCATTAAATCAAGTGTGACCAATGTGCTACAGTAATGCAAGACTTCACCACTAGGGGAACCCGTGCAGGGGGGAGGGAGGCCGAGGTGGGAATATGGAATGTTTGAGTCCAATCTGCTAAATTATTCTGTAAACCTAAATTTGTACTAAAAAATAAATCCCGCTAATTATTTTTAGGAAAATGAATTCGGTATTAATGATGTTAGTGAGATCCAATTTTGTCTATTATTTTGTTTACCATTCTTCACAAAAGTTAATAATCCAAAACTATTATCACAACACTTGTGAATAAAAAAACGGGGGTAACTGTTTCGGGCTTATGTTTTTCTATCTCATCATTAGAATTTTTTAATCTTTTAGTTTTAAATTATTTATCATTCAGTGACTGATTTTTTTTTTAATGTTTTATTTATCTTTGAGACAGAGAGAGACAGAGCATGAGCAAGGGAGGGACAGAGAGAGAGAGGGAGACACGGAATCCGAAGCAGGCTCCAGGCTCCAAGCTGTCAGCACAGAGCCGGACAGGGGCTCGAACCCATGAACTGTGAGATTGTGACCTGAGCCAAAGTTGGATGCTTGACCAACTGAGCTACCCAGGTGCCCCTCAGTGACTGATTTAAAATGATAAAGTTTCGGGGCACCTGGATGGCTCAGTCGGTTGGGCGTCCGACTTCAGCTCAGGTCACGATCTCACGGCTTGTGAGTTCAAGCCCCACATCAGGCTCTGTGCTGACAGCTCAGAGCCTGGAGCCTGCTTCGGATTCTGTGTCTCCCTGTCTCTCTGCCCGTCCTCCGCTCGTGCTCTGTCTCTCTCTCCTTCAAAACTAAATAAACATTAAAAAATTTTTTTTAATGATAAAATTTCACATTCACAATATATTAAAGGAAAGCATGTGTTATAGGCTCTTATGGAAAACAAAGTTCACTTGAATCTTCATCCTAAGAATGTTATCCCTGTGCTCATTACAGATTTTAAAATATGCACTAATGTTTACCATTCTCAAACAGATTAATCTTCTCTGCTACCAGATGGATCTTGCTTTTGATTTCACAAAATGTTCACCCCAGTTATTTTTACAGTGACAGCTCACAGTGGTGGAGTACATCAAATTGCAGAGACAAGAAAACTTGACCCAAAGAGGATGAGAGAGCCAAACGATACATTTGGAAACCCTTATGCCTTACAACATATAAAGCAATAATGCAATCTTTTTTTTTTTTTTTTTTTGTATAAGGAGGTGTGTATGCAAAATGCAGGCCGTTGTGGGATCTTTAAGCAAGCAAGTAGTCAAGAATTGCCTCTGTATGCTTCTCTTCACAGAGAAAATGCCTTTAAAGAGAGATCAACAACCAGACAAAACAAGACTAATGGCAAAGACAGAAATCTACCTTTTCCCACTTAGCCCTGGCATCGAAGGCAGCTGCAATGGGAAAATGGCACAAGTAGAAAGGCAACAGAGTTTAAATGCCCCAGAACTTATTCAGGATTTAATTCTAGCTCAGCTCACTATCAAGTCACTAAAATGCTCTTGTGCAACACTTTTAGTCTCATCTTCTGGCTTCCTATTAAATGAAATATAGATGCACGCAGGTCTGAGGATCTGAAAGGATGAAAGCGTGGCTAGGTTTTGGAAGTGGTCCCCCATTCAACCGCAATTGCTACAAGGCACGCTCAGGTGTACATAATTAACACGATTACATGGAGTATGGCCCGTACAATCATGCCCCCTGTTGATTCTACCAAACAGGAAGTGCATACGAGGAAAAGGGGAGAAGGGGCAGGTTGGAGTCCCAGAGACCACAAAGGCAGGGACAGGAAAAGCAGAAAGGACAATTCATGTGACTGAAAAAGATAAGCTGCTGGCCAGCCAAGACCCCTGCAAATCAGAGGAGACTTACAATGACAGGGGACATCTCAGCTCACTACTCCTATTGGCTGGGATACTTATTTATAAGACATAAGGATTTTTTTTAAATGTTAATAGTAATGCTGTCAAGAACGCAGTAAAATGGACACTGTATTATGCTGCAGGCTAACAGGGTGAATGGGTACACACTTTCAGGAATACTGTTGGACTTTGTCTTGAGTCTTAAAACACTTTAAAACAAGTAATAACATTTTTTAAATTAAAAAAAATTTTTTTTAATTTATTTTTGAAGGGGAAAGAGACAGAGCATGAGTGGGGGAAGAGCAGAGAGACAGGGAGACACAGAATCCGAAGCAGGCTCCAGGCTCTGAGCTGTCAGCACAGAGCCCGACGTGGGGCTTGAACCCACAAACTGTGAGATCACAACGTGAGCCGAAGGCGGACGCTCAACCGACTGAGCCACCCAGGCGCCCCAACTAATAACATTTTTAAGCCTCTAGGGCATTGCTATCCCCCCCTCTTTTTTCCTCCCTCCACTCCCATATATATGCATGTGTACACACACACACACACACACACACACACACTCTCTCTCTCTCTCTCTCTCTTAATGCTGAAGAGGGACCATATATTCAGGATCTATTTACCCTTTATATTCAGGATCAGTTTACCCCTAAGTACTCTAATTGTAAAAACAGAATAACATTTGGAATTAAAATCTTCAATCAATACCAGTGTTGGCTTTCAGCAATCACCAGACAGAATGTGCTTCATAAAAGGGGAGGGAGTCAAGGAAACTTAACACATTGAGTCATGATTCCTTTGGAATATGGATGTGGATGTGGCATGACCTCACGATTTCAAAGTGCTGACACTGTAAAGAAGCTTCCAAAAGATGGTTTTCTATTAGGAAGATTACATATATACCAACCATCTCAATTTCACATAAGTAAGTACTTTAGGTGGCTTTGGAGAAAAATCCCAGTGGCAACATCATCATCACTGATTTAAACTATGTTGTATATCAAGCAAATTAGACATGAGTCAAGATGATGTATTTGAGAAAACGATGACTTAAAAAGTGGCTCTAGTGAGGACAATGCCGTTGACGTTGAACTTGCATGTGAAGACAACGAATGAAATATAAAATTTGGGAGTCTGGAAAAATTTAATATTTTAAAATGTATACACTATTTAACACAAAGTATGATTTTTTATAAGTAGTTTAACATATTAAAATATTATACTGCTATCATTAAGCTATTTATGAGTTTATATATTCAAGTTGGTTGTAAAAATCTCCTCCTGAGAAAACGGGATATGTTAATGCAGGGACTTGTATGTAGACAAAGATAGCAATTTGGGATTTTGACAAAGGAGTATACACGAATCCTCATTTTTGTCTTATTTATAAGAGTGAACATTAGACACAACAAGGCGGGCATAAAAACAGAATAAAGCTTGCAACAAAGGCCTTAGCCCTGACGATAAACTGAATCCTCCCCCCCCCCACCCCAGCCCCACCCTGGAACATTTCAAAAGTACACAGGCAAGAGACACAGTAAGTCTGGGAAATGGTACAGATGCCAGGAGTTTAAAAAGCATCATGTGACTCCAATGACCAGGCAGGTTTGAGAAACAATATTCAATGACATGAAAGAATACCATCTATATGATGCTGAGCTAAAAAAAATGTTAGGATACAAAACGGCATATAAAGAATACGTTTCATTTTGTCTCCCCCCATCCCGTTTTTATTTACATATGAAAATAAGAAAAAGGTAGAAAACTACTCCAGAATGTTAATAATGGTTTCTCCATCTGGAAAATTTGTGGGCGATCTAGATTTCCTTTTCCCCTAAGTTTTCCTTATTTTCTACAGTGAACCTGTGCTACTTTTAAAATAAAAAGAAATGTGTTATATTTTGGGCAGATACACATATGAGGAGTGTAGAATATATATTTTAAGAAAAAAATCTGAAAAAGGAACAGAGGCATTTCTAATTTTTAATCTGGCTCTCCCTAGATTCTAGTGAACCATAATGTTGTTAGAAGAAAATAGCAAATTCTGTTAAAAGCTGATCTGCCAATGGTGTTCCTGGTATCAGTTTTAGATGGGCCACATGGCTATTCTACAAAAATGTCTCCACCTGTATAACCGTGTTTCTACCTATGTAACTGTGTCTTGATCTGTATAGCCAGAATGAAACTAAAGACAAGAGCTAAATACAATTGGTAACAATTATATTTAAAGGTATGTAACTGCAGTAACCCTGGTAAGTTGAAACTATGGATTCCTCTGGAAATCCCAAGCTGCTGCATTACAGTTTACTGGAAAAACATTTTCATACTTGAGAAATTATTGAAAACACTTATATGCCAGTATGTGGGAACAAAAAAAGCTTTTTATGTTTCTGATGAAAAGCTTTCACTCAATCAATAAGTATTTATGCACATTACTATATACTCAGCACTGCACTCGGACAAATGTGAGGATGCCACAAAGGATTTTAATGCCTACCCTGAAAGAAGCCACTCTCGCACCCCCACCCCAGAGGTGTAATCAAAGTGTCATCACTTTTTAGCGAACTGCACTCAGAAAACACGAAATGCATATGGAGTGGGGAATGTTTCAAGCATCGTGCCTTGTAAACGGGAGGGCATTAAAAGTGAATCTGAGGAAACAAAATTGTGCTCTTTAAATCAACTACTTCAGAGTGTACATACAAAACAAGCACACATCCAAATAAGTATAGAGACCTTACGACCACAAATCAAATACTTAATTAAAATAATTTCTAAGAATGCAGAAGAATAAACATTTATATAATATTTCGTACAACAATAATTGGCAGAATTTTCTCCTGCAGTACATTCAATGAAGAAATTCACTCTCAAAGAACTTGAGTCATCTGAGGCCAGGATATTATATGGATCTGTGATCTAAGCCCAAGAGTAATTCCTGAGACTAAATTTGCTCCCCAGTGCTTTCCTATGGGAGCCCTAGAACAGAGAGAGAGCAAGCTCGTGTCTTTATTTGAGAAATGTTTTTATGCAACTCATGTGAAATCAGTATATGGCAATATCCAACTGAAGAAAGGGCAGAATGAGCACTACTTGGATACCTGTCAGTAAGTACTTACCCACTTTCCCTATACGCCTGGCACATAACAAATTTAATGGCATGAGGCAGGCATCAGTGACCCGCATCACGATGTTCATTTCTTCTTTAGCTCTTGTTTGTTCTCACATTAAGCCTTAGGACAACAGCAACTAGAACAATCATTCTTAACAAAAATAGCATCCCAAATTTTGTGCCTTGGCCACACTGTATGTTACATAAGTTTGAAAGAAATGAGAAAGATGGGAGAATAAAATGGAATAACCAAGGGGCGCCTGAGTGGCTCACTTGGTTAAGCGTCTGACTCTTGATTTCAGCTCAGGTCACGATCTCATGGTTGGTAAAATCAAGCCCTGCATCAGGCTCTGGGCTGACAGTGCAGAGCTTGCTTGGATTCTCTCTCTCTGTCCCTCTCCTGCCTGTGTTCTCTCTCTCTCTCTCTCAAAAATAAATAAGCATTAAAAAAAATAAAATGGAAAACCAAAAGCCTAAATACATTTGTAAGTAGTTCCATTAGAAATGTAAGTGGAGGGGCGCCTGGGTGGCGCAGTCGGTTAAGCGTCCGACTTCAGCCAGGTCACGATCTCGCGGTCCGTGAGTTCGAGCCCCACGTCAGGCTCTGGGCTGATGGCTCAGAGCCTGGAACCTGCTTCCGATTCTGTGTCTCCCTCTCTCTCTGCCCCTCCCCCGTTCATGCTCTGTCTCTCTGTCCCAAAAAATAAATAAATGTTGAAAAAAAAATTAAAAAAAAAAAAAAAAAAGAAATGTAAGTGGATAAATCAGTTCACCATTTACTGACTTTCTTCTTCCTTTTCTTTAAAAAGCCAAAAAAAAAAAAAAAACACAACTCAGAAATAAAGAAATAAATGTTTTATTTTTGACCAAGGATGCATGTCTCTTGATAAAAGCAGTGTCATAAAGTGTAACTTTTGTAAAAGTTACAGTAATAAAGGAGAGGCAGGGGGGTTTTATAAAAGGCAACCTTACCTAGGTTCTAGCTTGGGTTCTATTTTACGCAACCAGTTCACTTATTGTCTCTCTCCCTTTAATGTCTAATGAAATGACTCTGATGATGCTTTTGCATACTTCCTGGGTCTTTTACCTCCTCCAGCCCTATCAGATTCCACCTGTCCTGAATGAGATCCCACCCTCAGTCTTCCAAGCACTCTGAGCTTCCCGGGTCCTTGTCTAATGAGGCTGTGTGCCCGTGAAGACACCATTTCCTCTAGTTCTTTTGCAGCCCTGCACCTATCACAGTCCCTGGTCCACAGTAAGTCTTAATTAAAGCTCATTAGTAAAGCTCCAGTTGCTCTTTAAAGCCCTTATTAACTCTGAAATTGAATAAATCTATGAAATTACCCCATGTCTAAAACTTAACAAACAGTAAATACATTAACTTAATTATAACATATATACAAACATTAGAGTTGAACATTTCTATTGGCTCAATCCTTCATTTAAAAAGAATTTAATTCATTAATTGCCATTTTAGTAATTTCTCTCACTACAGAACTTTAGGGCAGCAGTTTCCAGATACCACAAAATAATTTTTAAGAAGAGATTAAAGACGTACATTTTCAGTGGGCCTAATACCTAATAATGGCTGAGTCACACTTTCTATTTTTGTTCATTTGAAGTACATTACTTTTGGGGCTTGGTTTTGTTTTGGACAACTAAAAGATGCACAGAATTGCTAAATATATTACAATAACAGTTAAAAGATAAAGTTCTCTCTGGTTGTAAAATTTAGTTTTAATGTCTATTAAATTCCACAAAGCTAGTTATGATTTTGTATGCATTTCTTTCTGTCCATTAGGAAATAATACATGAAAGACAGGTTATAAATTTCATAATTAGATACAATGATAAATGCATATGTCTGATCCGGCTAATTTTCCATCCTGCAGTAATAAAAACACTACTCTAATTCCTTCTGTGGTGATGCCCTAAACCAGCAAACCTCACTTACTCCTTCCTTCCAAACTCCATGGTACATTTTCCATGTATTTCATTCTACTTCCCTTTCTCCTCCTATTTGTTTATTATGCTCAGTTCATTTCTGTTAAACGTTCATTTTTTTAATGTTTTATTTATTTTTGAGAGAGAGACAGAGTGCGAACAGGGGAGGGGCAGAGAGAGAGGGAGACACAGAATTTGAAGCAGGATCCAGGCTCTGAGCTGTCAGCACAGAGCCCGATGTGGGACTGGAACTCAAGAACAGTGAGATCGTGACCTGAGCCGAAGTCAGACACTTACCTGACTAACCCACCCAGGCACCGCCCCCCCCAACTTTCTTTTAAACTTAAAAGACTAGAACTTTTGCCTACCTCCACTCCACGGTCCCCAATTCCATCTACATATCTGACATTTTCTCTTACACTAACAGAGTTCTCAGCCAGGATAACTGTGTCTCCCAGGGGACACCAAGAAATGAATGTCTGAAGACATTTTTGATGATCACAAATGAGGGCAAGGGTGACAGGAAAAGACTACAACAAAGACAAAAGATCAGTAGTGCCGAGGTTGAGAAACTCTACACTAAGCTATCCTCTCTTTCTTACCTTTTCTATTCTTCTACCTCCCTGTTTTCCCCTTTTTCCTTTGGATTCTTTTGTTTTCATTTTCCCCTCCAAAAATTCTTCCATATGTGTTAATCATGTAAATGTATCTGTACCGTGCAAACATTAGTATGTGCATCCCTGTGGGTGTGGCTTATGTACTGGTATAAATCTTAGTTAGCATGTATATATTCTTGTGACTTCCTAGCATGTAGCACACTTAAAAATTACAGGGATGTGTGTGTGTGGGGGGGGGTGTGGGTGTGGGTGTGGGTGTAGTGAGCATACAGACAAAAATTACTTGAGGCGTTTATGACCTATATATTAGATGTGTGTATATGTGTGAGTTCATGTGTCTTCTTTTTGTATTTAATATTGGTTAGCTTTCATACCTGTGCTTAAGTGAACAGAAGAATACAGATATGTTTATATTTGTAAAAGTCAACGGGGAGCTCAGGTTGACTCAGAGAGCTTAAGTCAACTGACGGTCCCAAATATAAAGGATCTGCCTTTCCAGTAAGGCTTCTCGATATCAGCTAAAGGGTGGCTACTGCTGGCTAAATCTAATAAGCCTTGGACCTGAATCACCTTCACCACATAAAAAGGTGTAAAGTCATGTATACCTAACAGACATGGGTATGTGCATTATGGTATATTCATTTAAACCTCACAACATCCCAATGGAGGAAATTATTATTAATCAATTTTACAGATAGGAATTTGAAACCGAGAGGGGTTAAGAAATGTGCTAGTGGCTCCACAGGTGGCAAATGGCAATGTCAAGATAATTCTTAGCAAATCTCTGACAACATAACCCCTGGTCTCAACTATAATACAATACTGATTCCCATGACTGATTTTATAATGTATGCCTACAGTAGACCAGGAAAGACTAAAATCTCAGTAATCACCCCCTCTTAAAACATTTTTCTTTTATTTTGTGCAATTTGAAGACCATATTGTTTCATGAAGTAGAGTCAAAAAGGTGAAGTAAAAGCTTTCATGGACTTCACGAACATATATTAGCAGAATTGCTTCTCCTTTATTAGTTTTCCTTATAATATCTCTAAGAAAGCATTAACTATACATTACTTATTTATTGAATAAATAAGAAAAAGAAAAAAAATCAGGCACATTGATTACTTCTTTGATTCTAATAATAGAACCTTGATTCCCATGACATAAAGCTATTCTGTGTTTTTTGGCTTTAAATGATTCCCGTGATGAAATCCCAAATTAATTATTAAATAAATAAGTGAGCTCACATTCAGATGGTTCATTTTCTTCTCAGCATCAGTACTTTCAGTTGCAGTAAAATAGCCAACGTTCAATTATCTGCAGTCTTACAAGGGATCACAGAGTAAGTAATCCCAACTGGCAGATAATCCCAAAAGCATTTATGTTGGGTTTTAAATTCATTATATGATTCCAGCAGATTTACCGCCATCATTATATTCTTTTTCTCAGGCTCATATTAAAATTCATTTGTATTTCTTGAGCATAAGCCAAGTGACAGCAGAAGAAAGGATCCCAGATACATGGTGAATGACAAAAGGAAGTTGATTTGCTATTAGCATTTTTTCCCTGTAATCAACACAAAGATAATCAAGAGTTGATCATGAAATTGTATTCCACATTCATTAAATGTCTTATCTGATTAATTTTAAAAGATATATTACAACACAATAGCAGAGGGGTGAGGGTATAGGTTATAGATGTCAAGAGACTTAGGTTTAAGTTTGTGCGCTGGCTCTGTCTTAGTTCTGTAACCACAAGCAAGTTGCTTGCTTACCTTTCCAAATGTCAGAACATCACTTATAAATGGTACTAATACTTGTATCTACTTGTACCATTTGAAGGGAGTTCTGCAGAATAATTGCTGAATGCCCACTTTCGGACACAAAGCATTCAATTAAAGTTAGCTGGGGTTGTATTTTTTTTTTGTTCTAGCTATTACCTATTTTATTCTAGTGCTAAAACTAGAGATTACTTACATCGGATAGTTTATATCCATCTACCTTCCATAAAATGACACGGCCTTTATTATTCAATAAATTACAGTACACACTGTCAGGTCAAATGTTAAAATCTGTTCATCATCTGCTACAGCAGAAAACATTTGGGGATATATTTATATTATAACTAACAAAACTAACTGGAAAAAAATTAGAGATGCACAATTTCTTGTTGTAAACCCTCTGAGGCCACATGTTTCAGACTTCAAACCTTGAGGATTTGGGGAAGGTAAAAAGCACACTGCCAATAAGGTTGGAGGCGAAGCTGCGTTCACAGACACCTGAATATTTGTGCAGTAAAACAAGCATTTACACGGTGCTTACATAAAAACTGTAAATATCCACATATCAGTTTAGTCCAGGTTTCAATTTTATTTTATTCTTTTTTTAAATGTTTATTTATTTTTGAGACAGAGAAAGACAGAACATGGGTGGGGGAGGGGCAGAGAGAGACGGAGACACAGAATCTGAAGCAGGCTCCAGGCTCTGAGCCATCAGCACAGAACCTGATGCGGGGCCCGAACTCACAGACTGTGAGATCATGACCTGAGTTGAAGTCGGATGCCCAACCGACTGAGCCACCTAGGTGCCCCCAGGTTTCAATTTTAAGTGAGTTTTATAAAAGTTAATTTTTTCAGAACTTTTAAGGATTTTAGAATTACTGACAAGAGATTGTGAGACCAGAGTAAAATACCAATAATATCAATTCTATAGTGTTTCATTAATACTATGCTACCTATCACAAAATTATAAGGGGTAAGATAATTGAAGAATAAAAACAAAAATCCTCTTGGTTTGCATAAAATGGTCCTGGGTAATTTCTTGTCAATGCAACTCTGAACAGTAATTCAAGCTCAAATAATTGCTCCTTAATTATAATATAGCAGATAAGCTGATTGGTAGAAAGGTGACATATAGATGGCATTGTCCCTTTCCCCTTGTAGTTCAATTAGGAATTCATTTCTTTAAAAACCATACATCACTGATGAGTGAATTATTAAGTTCGAGTTTTAAAAAGCTATTAATTTTTTTTTGATGCTTTCACCAGGCAATAGATGAGGTAGAATATAAGCAATGATAGGAAGGGGGGCTGATTCTTAGGGAAAAAACATAACCAACATTGTATCTTCCCACAAAAACACGCAAATACCAGGATATAAATATACTCCGGGATTAAGTAGGAAGATGACATTTTGATATATATTTGCAAAAGATTAAAGGAAAGGGTTTTTATACTGTTCCCTGATTTTTATTATGAGTAAAGGAAAACATTATTGACTATAAATCTGATATATCCAATCAGAAGAGTTTTAAATCACAAAGAAGTTCAGAAGTTAGTCTGACTGACAAGGAAAGACTTGCTAAAAATTCTGTCCAACAGAACATCAATCAACCCAAAGTCGATCACTCAGGCTGTGCTAAATTTTCTAGAGTATCTGACATGAGATGTTCACAGAGGAATGATGGAATATGCATGTAATACAAGTGCTATATAAAGAAAGACAATAAAAGTAAGGATTCCGAAGAAGACAATATTGGCAACTCTGAATAAGCTTGGTTATGAGCGATAGTTTCAATTCAATCCAACATTAAGGAGTAATGAGAATTAACAGGTTTAAAAGGTTCAATTGTCCAAGTTCATGTATAAGGTAACAATGATAGAAAACAGGATGACAGACATATATGCTGTTACATTATAATAATTAAAAAATACAGGGGTGCCTGGGTGGCTCAGTTGGTTGGGCGTCCAACTACGACTCAGGTCATGATCTCACGATTCTTCAGTTCGAGCCCTGCATCGGGCTCTGTGCCGACAGCTCAGAGGCTAGAGCCTGCTTCAGATTCTGTGTCTCCCTCTCTCTCTGCTCCTCCTCTGCTAATACTCTGTCTCTGCCTCTCAAAAATGAATAAATATTAAAAAAAATTTTTTTTAAGGCAAAAAAGAGGAATTTATAAATAAAGCAAGTTAAAGTCAACTTGATAGGTGAATTTTAAATATGACTTTCTGCTTGCTATTAGAATAATAAAGTAATATTGAGTAGCTCTACACAGCACATGATCTTGAAAGAGGATGGCATACATTTTCCACCGCTATTTCAAAACATGCATTAAACTGCAAAACTGTTTCATGAGGAGCACTGTGGGGAAGATTCAAAGTGATGAGATAAAAAATAATCTAAAGAAATATAGATAATTTATAGCAGATAAAATGTGTGAAGAGAAAGGGGTGAATTTCATTTCTGCTAAGACAGAGCAGTTTGTATAAGGCCAACTCTCCTACTAGGAACAGTAAGAAATAAACAAACAAAACCCCAAAAAGTTGGATTAACCTTCAAAAAACACAATTTTAAAACTCTGGAGAGTAGATAAAGCAACCAAGCAATCTGAAGGCCCAAGATCCAAGAAAGAAAGAAATACAATGAAAGCAGCTGTTGTCTACACTATCTTTTGATGTATGGCCACACTGTTTGGTACTCACTTAAATACTATAAAATATTGTAGGACACTATTCTAAATCACTTAAAACTAAAAGGAGAGAGATACACAATGAAAACAAACTCACCATGTGATTTAGAATTTTTATGGTTCTCAAACACAAACTTTCAAATAACTACCAACATACTTAAGAAAATACTAGATACTAGAAAATGTTGCTCCAGAATCAGAATCTAACACATATACACAAAAGCCAAATATAAATTCTAGGAGGAAAAAAAACACACAATACCTGACACTGAAAACTTGATACCTGTGTTTAACAGCAGAAAAGATACAGCAGAAGAAAGGATTAATGAACTGAAACATGGGTGAGAAGTTGTTTGCCAAAATGAAGTCTGGAATGGAAAAGTGTGTAAGGTAGTATGATACTTTAAAAGGGACTAGACATATGGGCTAGATCTTACGTGTATGCAACTGGGGGGCCAGAAGGAGCAGAGAGAGAATAGGGAATAGCAAAAAGTAACGCTGAAAAACATAACGGCCAAGAATTTTCTAACCTGATGATAGACACTGAGTTGTAAATTCAAGAATCTCTATGGATCACAACCCATGTAAGTTCAAGGGAAACTACTCAAAAATAGTGAAAGAATGACCTGCAAAGAAGTTACTATTTGACTAGAGAATTATTTTTCCCCAACAATGATGAAAGCCAGAAGACAACAAAAGGGCATCTTTAAATTGTTGAAAGAAAAAAATTAAATAGCTGACAACTTTGACATCAAGGCAAAATAAACTTGACTTTTTAGACAAAAACTGAGAATTCATAGCCATCAGAACCACACCAAAAGAAATACTAAAAGAATTCTTCCGGCCTGAGGAAAATAATCTCAGATATAAAAATATGGAAGGAAAACAATAAGGAACAGTAAGAAAAAGGTAAATATGTAGGTAAATCTAACTGAATAATGACCATATATCAATAATTGTACCTTGTTGGGTTTTAAATGTAGGACAAAGAAAGAGAGGGATACAGACAATTAAAATGTTCCAGGTGCTTGAGTGACTCAGTCAACTAAATGTCTGACTCTTGATTTTGGCTCAGGTTATCATCTCACGGTTTATGAGATGGAGTCCTGCTTTGGGCTCCACACTGCTTGGGATTCTCTCTCCGCCTCTCCCCGACTCACACTTGCACACATGCACGCTCTCAAAATAAATAAACTTTTAAAAAATTGTCCCAACATCTTTGCATTGTCTAGAAACAAGCAAAAGGTCTATGGTAGGCATTAACAAGTCAAAGGGGCAATACAATCTCTAGGAAAAACCATTAAAATCAATAAAACAGTATTTATACTAAAAAGCTAAAAACTTAATAAAAGTGGAAAATAAACCAAAAAATGTTTCTTGATTAATACAGAGAACAAAGGGAAGGGTAATAAAAAAACATGACAGATCAAAGAAAGTAGTACCATATATTTAAATGTAAAATATCCGACATTCTGCAATTAAGTAGTGTAGCTTTTTAAGGCTTTTACATATTTTTATAGTTTAGATTTTTTAACAGCCAAAATGTGGCAAATCTTGAATGTAAGAATATAAAAGATGAAACTAAAAGAATGAAAAGAATTAGGCAAATACTAAGCCAAAAAGGCTGGTATAGCTATACGAATACTAGAAAAAAATTGATAGAATAATTACTATGAACTAAGATGGACATTTCATAATGATGAAAAGACTTTTCCAACATGAAAATATATAATAATTTTTAATTTGTACACCTAAAAAATAGCCTCAAAAAGCAAACATATAAAGGACTGGGGCACTTGTGTGGCTTAGTTGGTTCAGTATCTGATTCCTGATTTCGGCTCAGGTCATGATCTCCCAGTTCATGAGTTTGAGCCCTGCCTCAGGTCATACACTAATAGTGTGGAGCTAGCTTGAGATTCTCTCTCTCTCTCTCCCTCTCTGTCTACCCCTCTCCTGCTCTTGCTCTCTCTCTCTCAAAATAAACAAACTTAAAAAAGAAGATAGAAAGAGAATACTTAAAATACAAAGGACTAAAATGAGAAATAAACAAATCCATAAAAAAGTGTGGGATTTTAACAAATTTCTCTCAATAACTAGTGTGACAAGAAAACAAAAAATGGGTAGTAATATAGAAGATTAAAAAAGAAAATATAATTAATAAACTTACTTCACTTGACCCTTTTAGAAAAAAAATTGCCTAATATCTCCCAATAAACAGTGTTTTCCAAATACGAGCTATTTATCAGAATTTGGACATAACGTGAGTTACAAAGTAAGTCTTAAATCCAAAGAGTTAACATTACTCAGCATATGTTGTCTGACCACAATGGAATTAGGCTAAATACTAGTTACAAAAAAATAACTAGAAAATTCCTCAATACTTACAAATCAGGTGGTACAGGAAGGAAGGAAGGAAGGGAGGAAAAGAAAGGAAAAATCAGGCAGTTCACCTTGAAGTTAGTCTATGGGCTGAAATTACAACAAAAATTAGAAAATATTTTGAATCATGGGGTATCTGGGTGGCTCAGTCAGTCAAGCATACAACTCTTGATTTGGGGTCAGGTTACGATCCCAGGGTCATGGGATTGAGCCCCATGTTGGTCTCTGTGCTGAGAGTGGAGCCTGCTTAAGATTCTCTCTCTCTTAAGATTCTCTCTCTCTCGCTCTCTCTCTCTCTCTGTCCCTCTCACCCACTCTCATGTTCCCTTTCTCTAAAATATAAATTAATTAATCAATTAATTAATTAATTTTGAATCAAATAAGAACAAAAACATGCTATGTGAAATTGTGGGATATAGTTAAAGGCATGATTAGATTAAAATTTTGCCATTTTTTGGAAAAAAATCAGTTGTAGTTTTTAATAAGATTTTTAATGAGAGACTTTTAGTTGTTTTTTTAAAGTAAGTTCATGCCCAATGTGAGGCATGAACTCATCACCCTGAGATCAAGTGTCACATGTTCCACCAACCGAGCCAGCCAAAACATCCCCAAAATGTCTGCCCTTACAACATACTATCAGAAAAGAAAAAAGGCTGACAATCAATGATCTAAGTATCTAAAGAAGTCAGACAAAAAAAGCAAATTCCAAAATAGGACATAAATAATAAACATAACAGCAAAACTAATTAAACAGAAAGCAAATATACAACAGAGAACCTCAACAAAACCCAAAACTTACTTGATAGACTAATAAATTCATAAACTTGTAGCAAAACTGATAAAAAAAAAAAAAGAGAGAAGGCAGTCACTACCAATATCAGGATTGAAAAAGAGGGATTTAAGCCCACAGACAAAACATAATAAGAGAATGTTATAAACAGATTAATGCTAACAAATTTTAATATTCTGATAAAATCGTGAAATTGTTTAATAAGTATAATTTACCAAAACAGATACAAGAAAAAAAAAAAAGGAAAATCTGAAGGGTCCTGTGTCTATTTCAGAAACTGATTTAACCTTCTGACCAAAGAAACTCCAGGCCTGGATTGGCTTCATGAATTAGTTATTTCAAACATATGATTATGGAGTGATTAAGAAATAACACAAATGAATGAGCCAACCCCTTAGTTTAGATCATTTTGCAGGTCAACATTAATCCTTGAAACAAAATGATGTGTACATTGTCTGAAGAATAAAGTTGTTATCTATTCAGTATTCTGAATGCTCAAGTTTTTGCAGACAGTTTACAGATTGCCAAGACTCCTCAGTGCCTTACCTGAAGACAGGGTATAATAAGGCAGGCGGGCAATTACTGTTGACACAACTGGTAGTGGGGAGATAATGAGATTAGACCCAGGAACTTGGACCATGGTCCAAGATAGAGTAGGGAATGTGGGTCAGACTCCACTGATGAAAAAAAGGGGGAGAGATATAAATCTGGGAGTAGCTAGGAAGCCACTGGCCATTACTGGGTATCCCGCTTGGCCAAGATATCCTTGTAAGTGGGTATGAGAGAGGTAAGTGGAGTGAGGAAAAGAGGGAAGTTACATTTTTCTGAAAGAATGGCTAAAATCAAAAGGACAAGAAATACCAGGTGTTGGAAAGGATTTGGAGAAAAAGAAACTCTTGAGCACTTTTGGTGGGAATGTAAATTGATACAGCCACTGTGGAAAACAGAATGGAGTTTCCTCCAAAAATTAAAAATAGAAATACCACATGATCCAGTAATTCTACTACTGGGTACTTACCCAAAGAAAACAAAACCACTAATTTCAAAAGATATATGTACTCCTATTTATTGGCATTATTTACAACAGCCAAGATATGGAAGCAACCCATGTGTCCATCAATAGATGAATGGATAAATGGACACACACACACACTAAAATAATATACAGCCATAAAAAGGATGAGATCTTGCCATTAATGACAATACGGATAGCCCCAGAAGGTATTACGCTAAGTGAAATAAGTCAGACTGAGAAAGACAAATACCATACAATTTCACTCTTATGTATAATCTAAGAAAAAAATGAATAAACAAACAAAAAACAGAATGAGACCTATAAACACAGGGAACAAACTGATGGTGGCCAGAAGAAAGGGGAGGTAGGGGAATGGGCAAAATGGGTGAAGGAAAGTGGGGTACACAGGCCTCCAATTATGGAATGAGTAAGTCATGGGGATAAAATGTACAGCACAGAGAATACAGTCAATGGTATTAGAACAGCA
The DNA here is from genome assembly GCF_016509475.1 of Prionailurus bengalensis. Taxonomy (NCBI): domain Eukaryota; kingdom Metazoa; phylum Chordata; class Mammalia; order Carnivora; family Felidae; genus Prionailurus; species Prionailurus bengalensis. The sequence goes on from NC_057343.1 coordinate 48,652,534, forward strand.
TTGTACGGTGACAGATGGTAGCTGCAATTGTGGTGAGCACAGCATAATGCATTGAGTTGCTGAATCACTTGTACGCCTGAAACTAATGTAACATTGCAGGTCAACTGTACTTAAAAAAATTTTTTTTTTTTTTATAATTTTTTTTTTCAAAGTTTATTTATTTTTGGGACAGAGAGAGGCAGAGCATGAACGGGGGAGGGGCAGAGAGAGAGGGAGACACAGAATCGGAAACAGGCTCCAGGCTCCGAGCCATCAGCCCAGAGCCTGATGCGGGGCTCGAACTCACAGACCGCGAGATCGTGACCTGGCTGAAGTCGGACGCTCAACAGACTGCGCCACCCAGGCGCCCCCAAAAAATTTTTTTTTAAATCACTGTCTGATAAATTTTTGAAACGTTCTGGAAACGTTCACCTGTGGGAACCAAAACAGTCAGAGGCAGAAGAAACGAATGAAACTTCCTAAGAGTAGATACTTTTATTTCCTTCACTGCTATATCCCCAGTACCCAGAATATTTGCTGAATAAATTAATGAAATGAGGCTGGTGCTGTTATATGTTTCTTTATCCTACTTGTGTATTTCTCTCTTGATTATCTCCTTCACTCATTGAAATGACCACTGCACCAATCACATCTTCAGGGTTTTAAGCCTAAAGCAAGAATTTTCATTATGTCAAATCTTTGTGTTTGTGCGCCTGTGTGCACACACATGTCTAATAACAAATATAAGTTGAATCATATTAAAATGAAAGGTGAAAAACTAATCACATAATTTTACCAAAGAACATTCTAATGGATTCAGCAAGTGATCTAAATGAGTGATTTTATTAGCTTTGGCCATTTGATAATAGCCCGCTAAAACAATCTAATCAATGATCAGTTTGACCTGTTTTGCTCTCATCTCTGCTTCCTTGTTAAGTGAGAACTTCAATAATGAGAGAAATCGCTTTAGTAGATTCAACCTCTAAAAATAAGCACAAGAGAGAAAAAGCCTATACATGAAACGAGCCAAGAGAATCATCCGTCACATAGTGAGGAACGACTTCCTAATAAAGCTTTATTAAATACAGTCTGAGATTTCTACCATTGTATCATTAGCCTAATTTTAAAATAGATGGCAATTCTCAAATACTCTTTGTCAAATTTTCTTTTGCTTTTGTTTTGATGTGGTTGTTGTGCTCTTACTATTTAGAAACAACCTGCGTCTAACACAGCTTAAAATCAGTGTAAGGCTCTGATCAAAATTATATCATGTAATCAAAGCACTAGGAAATGAGTTACTAAAACCCTACTTGATAATTCTTTCCCTATGTCCACATTTGTTTTGAAGATTTTCCTGAAAACTGTACAAACCTTTGTTCAGCCTGAACTCCTTAGTGTACTATTTTATTAAAATAATAATAATAATAATAATAATAATTAATATTACACGAACTTGAATGTGTTCTATTTCTGTTCCAAGTAAAAATAAATGAAATGAAAAGATTTAATACACTATTCTCAGAGGAAAGAAAATGTAGGGTTATGGAGTATCAGTAATGTATTTCAAAATATCTAGAAATAATTCACAGTGAGGATGTATTCAAACTCCTACTATAGTGTTTAAATCAAGAAGATATTCAGAATTTATAATATGAATAATAAACATATGGCACCCCTCAAAAAAAAGGCATTGAAGCAAATAATTCATTAACAATGCAAATGAACACAAGTGAACTTGGTTAGAGAAGTCATGTCAGGGAACCAAAGGCTACTACAGCAGAGGAAAAGGCAAGGTTGAAGACTGTTCACAGGGGAGAATTCTGATGAGGTCAAGTGCAGCCTCCAGAGTCGTGCACTACTTATTAAGGAAGCAGCAGTTCTGAATTTTTATTACTGAGCTTTGCTCACACTGTGATGATATCAGGTAAGGTATTTATGAATTGCCTGAGTATTTGACCTTGGGGCTATTTCATGGATACTAGATATATTGCTTTTTATGGGGGGAAATAGGCAGTTCTATAAAGGTAAATCATTCAGATTAACAAAAGAGAAAGGGGGGGGGGGATATCCCCTGTGAAACATTTCATGTCTGTTCAATAAGTTTAAGCAATTATGCACTATAGTAAATTAGAACAGATTATAAATCAATTAATCAATCTTCCTAGAAGCAGTATAGTCATGTCAAATAAATGACATGATGCCCTTTTTACAATAAAATTTAGTACTGCTAAATTCAGTTATTTAGGACAATGTAACTGCAGCAATACCAGTCTATTCTGAATTATAATCTGCTCAATAATGGACTTTTGCTTTCTTCAGCACAGAGCACTGACTTGACGCACAAGTGAAACGCTTGGGAAGCAGACAGACACTCCCTATTATACCACCCACCAAGTTGGCAAAGGGCTACTTTCAGTGAAACCATTAACTGACACTAGTTCAAGTCACTGGAACTAAGAAAAGTAGGACAACTGACATCACAATTTCATCATTATATTATTTCCTTTAGTATCAAGTGTTAGTTCTGAGTTTCCAGTGAAAGCTTTAAGACCTCATAAAAATGTCTTGGATTAAATATTAACTAAAAAAAATTTTAACAACATGGCTCTTTTTCCTTATCAAGCTGGAAACATCTAAAGCTATCGATAAATATCACATTAGCGTTAGGAATTTCAATGATAAGAGATAAAATAAAAACATTATTAATAATTTGATTATTGTTTACTGCTGTCTCAAAACTGACCATCTCTGTTTCAACACTTGTTCATCTTAATCTTTTGTAAAATCTTTATCATTTGTAAAAGAATACTTACTTGAAGAGAATATAGTAATTATTGACAAATGGCCACTAACTACTCAATATTAAATATTAAAAAAAATTTTGTGATCAGATTTACTTTTGTAATATTTAATAGGTAAGCTTGATATGTAAGCAATAATTTAAATACTTTAGTAAATAAATTTATATAAAGCATAATAAAAATAGATACCCATAATTAGCTTCCCTTTCCTAACATATGCATCTATTCCCTTAGGAGTTATAAATAACAGTTTTACGCATCCTACAAATTTTGATATATAGAATTTCCTTTATCATACAGTGTTAAATGTTTTTAGTTTCCATTATTTCTTGTCTGATTCATGAATTACTTATAAATATGTTAAATTAAAAGATCTGTAGTTTTACATTATGACTTCAAATTAAATACAGTAGTCAGAAAATGCAGTTGGTGTGACAGGAACTTTTAGGAACTTGATGAGACTTGTTTTTATTGCGTATTTTGGCACATTTTTGCAGTTTTGAAAATTTTGAATAAATGCTTATTTTCTAAATTGCTGATCAAAAGATCTATATATGTTTATTACATTTACTTTATTAGTTATGTTACATAAATCATCATTATCTTTACTAGCTCTTTCTTTGACATCAAAACAAGTGACAAAGGATACTGAAATCTCCCTGCATATCGGAAAAGGTTTTTCAATTTTTTGTGTTCAATCAATTTTGCTTTACATATTTTCATTTTTTAGTTGTTTACAAGTTTAGAATTGTTTTATCATCCTAATAAAATATGCAGGGAAATTCCCTAATTATATTTTGTGTACTGAAGTCTAAATGGTCTTAAATAAAATGGATAAATCTCCATTGTAAACCTGTCATGATTCCTTTACTTTCAACATTTGTTTTTATGTTTAGATGGGTTTCTGATAAACCACATATAACTGGGCTTTTAAATCCAAACTAACAATCTCCATCTTTTGGCTTTTGTGTTTAGTCTATAGTATTAGTTTTCTATTGCTGCCTAACAATTTATCACAAACTCAGTGATTTAAAACAATGCAAATTTATTATCTTGCAGTTTTTGTGGGCCAAGAATCCAGCATATTTAGCTGGGTGCTCTGCACAGGGGCTCACAGGCTAAAATCAAGGTTTCAGTTGATTAAGCTCTCATTTATAGGTTCAACTAGCATGTACCTTAGGGTGGAGCCAGACGGAAAATCATGAAGGCAGACAGAATTCAGCCTACCACATTTGTTTACATTTATTATTAGTGATATTTGACTTTTTAAAAAATCATCTTTTTTGTTATCATCTTACTGTTTGCTTTTTATTTGTCTTTTCTGTTTATTTGGTCTCAGTACCAATGTGAAAAAATATATAGTAAAAGAAAAAGAGATGCTTACACTTTTTTTGTTTGCTTTGTCTTCTATATGCCCCCCCCCCCCCCCACTCTAGTAGTTTTGGAAATTATGTACTGTACCTCTGTTCTTTGGGTAGTTACTCCTGAATTCTTACCAAGCATAATTAACAATGTCATGGACGAACAACATCAGAAACTAACTCCCAATTTTCTCTCCAAACTTAAATGTTACTGTAATGCAATATTTCAGTTCTGTCACTTAGTAACAATCCTACAGATCAAATATTAGTGTTATTTTTTGAATGTGTACATTTATGAAATGTTTACCAATTTCTTTGATCACCATTCTTTTTGGCATTTCAGGTAATCCATTTGGTATTCATTTCTTCCTCAAGTATTAATATGTCAGAATCTTTCAGTTGAATACTTAGAATTTCCTTTACTTAAGTCCTTGGGTTTTGTTCACTCAAATATATCTTTATTTCTACTCATATATTTGAATGATGTTTCCCAGAATTATGGTGTGTGACGGCCACACAACTTTATGATGACATGTTCTCTCAGCACTTTGAAAATATTATCCCATTTTCTCCTAGCTGCCACTGTTAATATTAAGAAGTTAGATGTCAGTCTATTGGTGTTTTCTTTGTACAGTCATATTTCTATCCTGCTATTCTTAGGAACTTCTTTGTCTTTGTCATCTTTCAGGTTTTCTTTTTGTTCATTTTTCCATTTTAACAAAAGTGTAGATTATCCACTGAATCCCTTATATTTTTTTATTTTCAAAAATTCTATTTGGTTCATGCTCTTGGTTAGCCCTAGCTCTAATACTGACACTGTTCTCAGGTTAATTCCAGTTTATGGCCCCATGATGTTTTAACACGTGCGTGTATGTGCACACATGCACACGCGCGTTTGTCATGGTATTGGCTGGGAAGGGAACAACTGGGAATGGTGGAAGGAACTCAAGATCCCCCTTCCCTGTTCTCTAATTGTTTCATGGCAGGATGACCTTTCAGAGTATCCAGTCCTCCATACTGCTAGAAGTAGCATTGTCCACAAACAATAACTCATCAACTCGTTTTCATTAACCGTGGGTGTTTCTGAAAGTTATTTCCTTCATTGCTCTCGGAGATTTTTTTATTATTACAGTTTGTACCATAGTAATACAATTTCTCACAATACTAAGTTATTTCCCAATTTCAAATACAGTGCATGCAATTACAAAATCCAGTTGACCCGGCACACTGAATCTCACCTGCCTGATAGAGCTAGATAGGTCATGAAAGCAACCTTTGCAACATTAAAGTGATCCTAGGCAAAATTTCCTTTAGGCAAAACTATGGGAACAAAGGCAGGGGAAAAAAAATCACTACTTTATAGTTAGTAATGTGCTGCTGTAGTATTCTCCCCCAAATGTTTCCCTACCATGGTTCATTATTTGCTTTATGGATAGACGTACAGAATAAAAAAATAAATTTAAAAAAAGTCTGCTAGGGGCGCCTGGGTGGCGCAGTCGGTTAAGCGTCCGACTTCAGCCAGGTCACAATCTCGCGGTCCGGGAGTTCGAGCCCCGCGTCGGGCTCTGGGCTGATGGCTCAGAGCCTGGAGCCTGTTTCCGATTCTGTGTCTCCCTCTCTCTCTGCCCCTCCCCCGTTCATGCTCTGTCTCTCTCTGTCCCAAAAATAAATAAACGTTGTAAAAAAAGTCTGCTAAGCTCTCAATCAGAAATTACTACAAATTCACTTCTTTCTAAACTTCATTTGGTACTCTCACATCTCATCCTGTGCCCAAGTGTTAGAACTGCTTACTTGATACAAAATAGTTGTTTGGCACATCCTTTCCTGGATCTGGAGTACTTTCCCTGCAAACAGATGCTTATCTAGTTAATAAATCCTTATTATATAATCTAGTTGTTACTTTTCTTTGTAATTCAGCTGTCATAAAGGACTTAATGATAAAATCGTAATAACTCTACTGGTATTTTCTCTTGACCTTCAAACCTGAAAAGGTGTTAATGGAGATCTCTCATGAATCTTAGGCTCTTCATGGATCATTCGAGTTGCACTGACCTTCTACCTGGTTTTGGAAAAACATAAACTCGAAGCAAATTTAATTAAGTTACCTGCTCCACAACCTCTATTCACAAGGGAAAATTACACTCTATACAGATAATCACATAAAATTATACAGATGCTAATAAAAAAGGGAAAAAAAATCTTTTTTTCATTTTCCTAAAAGGGCTAAATAGACATAAAATTTAACCTTAGAAATTTGATGTTTCTTGCATAAAAAGCAGACTTTCTCATTTGGACATGCTGTGGGAGCTATTCTAAGCAGGCAAAACTAAAAGAGGAACAAAGAACAATAAAAACGTAAAGAGGGTGCAAAGCTTCTATTAATTATTTAAAAATATTTCTGGCCTGAAATACTCTGTGCTATGTACTTCTCAGAATTCCTCAGTCACGGTTCTTGTTATCTCATTTGACTTACAGTCCTCTGCTGTTTTGCAGTCCAACTTCTACAGTGACATCAGATTTAACTTTCTACAAGACAGATTTTCTAGCCAGAAAAACTAAGCAGGGGAAGAGGCCAGAGAGCGGCATGGAAGAAGCCTCTGTTTCTGTTTAGATGGGGTGTTCGTAAAAGGCTTGCCTGGTTAAGTGGATTGGGACGTGAAACCTGGAAAAAATAAGGGAAATAGTGGTGAAGAGTGCTCCAGAGGATCTGTGAGTGCCAGGAGAGGGCAATGGGCTGGGTCTACTTGAGAAACTCAGTAGAGGCCCATGGAGGTGGGGGTGGGCAGGAAAAGGACCGTTTTGGCTGTGATGAGAATAACAGACTCTGCAGAGGAGTGAGAACTTTTCACAGACTGCAGGAAATATCCAAACTACTGAGAATGTCAATCAAGACACTCAAACAAAGGATAGACTTAAATCCTCCAGGTTTTCTGATATTCTGGACTACCTGTTGCTCACTGAGTATTGCATTGCCATTCACACCTCTTCATTTTTGCTGATGTTATTTCTTATGCCCAAAATACCGTTTCCTTTTTTCGTTGCTTGGCAAAATTCTACTTATCCTTCAAGGGGGAGTTCAAGTATTATTGGTTCATAAAGCCTACCTCCATGATCCTGGGATATTCAATGTTTTTTCTGCTACTCTTCTATCGTGACACTTTGAATGTGACACAAACTTGGGAACAAAAAGAAAATAGACAAGAGATATGAAGATCATGAGGCACTGCAGACAATTACCATATATAACTCTACACACATAAATATTGGAACTCCAGAAAAGCAAATGTCAGATATGAAAACACACAGTAAAATCACAACACTTAAAACACAGGGGAAAAAATGGTGTTAAGAGGAGGTATATCGAAGTTTTTCATAAAAATTCCATGAACACCATGCCATCCGGTTTAATAAGTCTACGAAGTTCTTAACAAAAACAACAAGAAAATTATTTAAAGACGCAGAGGGTCATGGGGCTTACACAAGCTCTACACCTGGGGTCTGGCAAGCTGGAGCCTTTGGGCTAAATCCAAGATGACAATTTTTGTAAATTCTAAGTGTAGAACACAGTCTTGCCTACTCATTTACATATTGCCTATGGTTGCATTTGCAGGACAACAGAAGAGTGAAGCCATTGCTTCAGACCATATGGTCCCGTAAGGCTTGAAGAATCTAAAATATTTACTATTTGGCCCTTTACAGAAAAGGTTTGCTGACCCCTGCTCTATCCCACTTTACCAGAAGCTCCTTAATTACTGGAGATTCTTAAATAAATCCTGTTCCTTAGGTTCTCAGTGACTAGGGGTGCTATTCCTTCTGCCCGGAGCAGGATTCCCTACCTACTCTGCCCAGCTAAGCTCTTTCCTCCTTTAAAACTCAGCTCAGGACATCCGTCTAACAAAATGCTCCTCTCTGTCCGGTGCACACAAAGAGACCCTTCTTGGGTCCATAGCAACTCACACATGCCTGGGACTTCACACACAGCTCTCTTGACTGTTTATTTTCTTGCCATCCCAATTAAATATTAGATTGCTGAGAAGAGGAAATGTTTTATGGACTTAGCATGTCTACTCCAAATGAACAAATATTAAACTTTGCCACTTACATAGTTGGTATTAGACCGAGACAAACTCTGAGAGTTAAAGGAGTCGGAAGGAAATTCAAATTTAGTTCATTGCCTCATACTATAATCAGCACGGTAAACTGATTGCATGCCATAAGTTTAAGAAAAAACACTTATAACGAATTATTCCAATAAAACATAGAAGCAGGGTCTTTGGTCCTTATGAGGAATAGCCTCCAACCTGTGATGGAGGTTGCTCTGTCACTTCCAGCTGCTTCCATATGCCTCTAGCCATGACTCACCCATTCCCTTCCTAATTTGCTGCTTCAAAACTACTTTTAGAACTGGAAAAGAAAACAAACATGTGGTAAAACTAGTGTCTAAAATTAGAATAAATAAGCTTTTAAGGACCTGTGGGATTTTCTTTCACAGGTGTATGAACAGGGCTGCTCTTCCAAAGATAATTTTTTCTGAATTCCAGATTCTTGGCTGTGTTCTAAATGGTGTTTTTCTTGAATCAGAAACCTAGTACAATTAACTGAACTATTATGGAATGGAAAACTGCACCTTGACCCATTCAGAGAAAAAAAAAATCTATAAAGACTTTCTGCCTTTAAAAGGAGTAGACTTGATTAGCAAACACATGCTCTATCATTATGCTAGAAAATAAAATATGAACCCAATTTTAAGCAAGGCTGATACCTAAAAAATGTTAAGGTCTAAAACAGATTAGACCTCTTTTACGTCCCTATTTATAATCATTAATTCCTGAACATACTCTCTAGAGATAACAAAAGTAAAATTTCAGGAGCCATTGCCAAGTGAAAATTAAACAGAAATTAGGAAAATGCAGCTTTGGAAATGGAAGGTGTATCAGGGGAAACCATTCTATTTTGACAACTGAAGATTTAGAAGTTATTGTTTACAAAGCCATAGATTTCATTTTTATGTCTGTATTTTGGCATTCACATGGAATCATTAAATGCTACTTTCTACAGGAACAGGAAAAATATTTAACATTTTCTCATTAAAATTTCTTAAGTGTTTAAAGAAGTAAAATGATTGCTTTCATCTACTTAGCAAGGTACATTTCTTAATTTAAGATGAGGTAAAAAATATTTCAACCAATGTATTCACACACAAAACGAAACATACTCACAGCTCTCCTGATTTATGAATCTAAGGAAAAATTTAATACAAAAAAATTAGACAATACAGGCTGAATTATAGTTTAGCAAGGTAGAGAGAATTTCATTTTCTAATTTTTTGTGTAGAATTATTGTCCTATATAGAAAGATTTTCAAAGAGTGTTTCTGTCATATAAACGTTGCCTCCTCTGTATACATTAGATATTGGCATTGTTTTTTGCACACCCTGGTGCTTTTCCTTATGATTTCTTGAAAAAGCAAGTAGTGTTGTTCATCTAAAACGTTTAAGACAGAACTGAAAGTACTCACTATATATAAGACCTCATTTATGCTAAAAGTTAAAACAATTCTCCGCATTAGCTTTCCCATTCCATTTCACTAATAACTTTGGAAATTTGATCGTGGTCCTAGCACAAGGTCACAAATTTTCTTCTTAATTTTTTTTTACTTATAGTGGCTTTTAAAAATATATATTTATTTATTTTTAGAAAGAGAAAGAGAGCACGTGTGCATGAGTGGGGAAGAAGAGGCAGAGAGAGAAGAGAGAGAATCCCAAGCAGGATCCACACTGTCAGCAAAGAGCCTGATGTAGGGCTTGATCTCACAAACCATGAGATCATGACCGGAGCCAAAGTCAGACACTCAACCAACTGGACCACCCAGGAAACCCTAAAAATTGCTATTCTTTAATATTTGAAGGGCCCAAACTTTCAGAATTTTCAGAACGGTATTTTTTCCAGTTTTATTGAGATATAACACCATATTTGTTTTAGGTGTGCAACATAATGAATTGATATTCATACAGAATATCACCATAATACATACAGAATAATCACCATAGTAATGTTAGCATCCATCACCTCACATAGTTAACTCTGATAACTTTTAAGTTATCTACTCTCCTAGTTACTTTCAAATACACAATATTATTCATGATAGACACCATGTGTACATTACACCCCCAGAACTTACAGCTGAAGTTTTTACCTCTTGGCCACTTTGACCCATTTCCCCCACTGTCCACCCCCCATCTCTGACAACCACCAAATTGCTCTGTTTCTATGGGTTCAATTTTTTTTTTTTTTTTTTATTCCACGGGTAAGTGAGATCATACAGTATTTGTCTTCTCTGACCTATTCCACTTAGTATAAAATGCCCTCAAGGTACATACACATTGTTGAAAATGGCAGGATTTCCTTCTTTTTTTTTTCTAACTAAATACTATTCCTCTTTGTGAGTGTGTGTGTGTGTGTGTGTGTGTGTGCGCGCGCGCACGCGCATGTGAGAGACAGAGAGACAGAGAAAGAGAGAATACATTTTCTCAGACGTTTATCTTCCTAAATAATTTGCATTTGGTCCATTTTTTATTTTCATCCAAATTATGGTCACACAGAATGCACTGATATAGAGACAGAAAAGTAATACACTAAAATAAATGTGTACTTAGTTATTCTATCAAATGCATGTGGACTTAAAGAACGAAGTCTGAATTTCAAAACAAGCAAATGAAAACAAAACAAAAACAATACAAGCAAATGAATTCAGTGACTAAACATGGAAATATTTTTAAAATCATTAATACTACTTGTGTTTGGAAAATCGTCTATATGAGAAATGTCAAGTGCAGAACTCAATTTTATGGACTTTGAGTTTTTGTTTTCCTGACAAAAAAATATGTAAGTAATCATACAGCATCAGCCCATGTCTTATTGCTCAGAGGTGATTTAAATAAAAATTATGGTACTTGAACCATGAAAGCCAATGATAAAACCCCAAATCAATGCTTCTAATGTGTTGATATGTTGTCTTATAATCATTTTAAAAGACCTGCAAATATCTTGAACCAGTAGTGGTACAAATTAATGGACATTAACAGAGTTCATTTGTATACTATAAAGCAAATTATGGAAGGAGACAATTACGGAAGGATTGTGTGTAGACTGCCTTAAGGAACTATCTTAAGCTCAGGCAAACAGTCTCTTTGGCAGGAGTCATAACTCATCCTTCATGTTCCTTTTCATTCTATTGTTACATTAGTGCCTCTGTAAACTGTCTTCTGTGAAAAGAAAATATCCACCTTGAATACAAAATTTATTATTAATCCGGTAACTGTGAGGATGAACGCCAAATCAAGACTACCTTCTCTAAATAATTATTACCACGGCTAACATCAACATTACTTTGCCTCCTGTTTTTAACACATTCTGAAGTTTGTTGTTAGCTCTTAAATAAAAGATTATGGCTTATTACCCAACTTTTTATTAATAAGCAACATTAATGAGAACAGCAGTACATTCATTAAAATTAAAACAGTTATTTGCATGAGAAAAAATGACTGATTCTATCAAAGTCTCAAAAGTTTCTCTTTGTTGAAGAAGACAAAGCACCAACTCTTATCACACCAGCCTTAGAAATGTGTGGCGTAGTGCTCCAGAACACAGATAAATTTAAATGTCCTTGCCAAATTGGTAACTCCCTTACATAAACAGGATGACATTCAGTCGAAGGCTACAATACAAGGTGGAATAGTTAGGGAGTTTTCTTTTTTTGTAAACTGGAGAGAGGTGACAGGGAAGGACACCATAATGTTAAGCACGAAGGAAAGCACATGGGGGTACTGAGGGTCCAAAAGTGATTCAGCAGCAGTTAACACAGGAATCAGTTCAGTCTAACCCATATCTACTCAACATCCAATTATTTGCAAAGCTTTGGGCAGGGCACTCAAGGGTGAGAGAAACCCATAACCATCTTTACCACAAGGAGCTTATAACCCAGTGTGAAGAAAAGGTATGTATATAGCAAACTCACCTGCAAGGCACAATTTGACAAAAGGTAGGATAGTTACCTCCAAGAGAAAATTGATAAATTCACTCATATTTTAACAAAGTTAAATTCTGTCAGAAAAACTAAAATTTGAGCTTGTGTTGTATGACAGTGTGTGAGATAGACCACATTCCTATTCCCCATTGAGTGGCTATTCTACTCTAAAGGATAAACTGAGAAAATGGAGGGACACCAACTTAATTATAGATACAAGTTACTGGAGAAAGCACTGGCCTTTCTAGGGCTCCTTCTCCAAATTTAATACAGTTGAAAAAAAACCAAAGTCTTCTTTGAACACTATGTTAAAAGTTTAAGTCCCTACTTGGTTTTCAAAGGTCTACAGAATGACATTACAGTTTACCTATCCATCTCATTTCTCAGAATAACATGCAACTCCTTTCTTATCTGGAGAATGAGGATAGTAACAGCATTACCTCCTAAACTTGTTCATGCGTTGCTATGTGTAGAACACAACTGAACCTGTATTTTTCTCTTCCCTCAGCTAAAGAACACGTCAATATCCTTTTGTGGATCTGAATTTTATTCATCTTCGGACTAGCATTAAGTACTGCCTACTCAAATTTTCTCAGACAAAACAAGCCCCCACAACCACTCGCTCCAGTGTCCTTGACCTCCTCCCATAGGTGCACAAAACAATTTAACAGTTACACTCAATAAAAGAAAAGACCTGTGTAATCACTTTCATTGTCCTCTAAACCAATCACGCTTTCATCTTCACTGCTCTACAGGGCAGCATCCCCTTTAGATCCGGACCAGGGTTTCAAGGGCTCTGGGTCTGGTCTTCCTCTGGCCACAGCCCTCCTCAAGGGGAGGGGAGTCTGTGAGGCCAAAAGAGGATGAGTAGAGAGCTGTACTTGCCCTCTGGAGCAGGACTACCCAGTAGAACTTTCTGCAGTGATGAAGATGCTAGTTATCTTCACTGTCCCATGTGGTAGCCACTAGCCCCACTAGCCACTGGTACACATGGGAAATATGACCAGTATGACTAATCATTTTATTTTATGTACATTTAAACTTAAACAGCCACATGGAGCCAGTGACCACAATATTGGTCACTGAGAATACTGTTTTCAAGACCAGCAATGGATAAAAAAAAAAAAAAAAAAAAAAAAGACTACCAATACTACCAATAGATGATCCCCTTGCCGCCGACCATTATTTACTTGCCTATTTTCATCTTCTTTGTTGTTTCATACCATTCAACACCACTGAGCAACCACTTAAGTACTTGCTTCTTATGAGCTCTAGAACCATACTTGCCTGGTTTTCTGCCTATGTGCCTGGCAGTCTTCTGCACTGGCTCTACTTACTGTGCTCCAGCTTTCAGTATTGAAATTCCTCAGGGCCTAGGCCTATACCCTCTATTCTGTTTCTACTTTTATGCAACCTCGTATGTCAATATGAAACCTCCATTTCCAAGCAAGGACCCCATGGCCACTAGTATATTTGAAATCTTCACTTAGCATCTAAATCTAACAAATCCAGAACAACACTCTTAATTTCTCTCCCCTGCAAAAGGCCATCTCCTCTTATAGTCTTCTCTATGTCACTATACCATCAATATCTACTGAGAAGATCAAGACAAAATAACCTTCTCTCCTTCATCAGCTCCAAAACCCAGTCTATGAGTGAGAACTTTTAACCAAACTTCCAAAACACATCACCAGTTGGTTTACATGACTTTATCTCTAGTGTCACAAACCTACTCTAAGTCACCACCGTCGCTAGTCTTCTTACAGAAGTCTCCAGACTCGTCTTTCTGCTTCCACGCTGCTCTTATCACCAGCCAGCCCCCCAAGCCTCACAGCCAATGAAGTGAAATGTACTTTCAAACAGGAGGTGAAGGATTTAGTGACAATGGTCATTTGAATGAAGACTTGAAGTAAGAGATGGAGGGAAAAGCTGTGCAAATACCTAGGAAAAGAGAAGTCCAGGGAAAGGGACAAGCAAGGGCTTTAAAGCTATGAATGGAAAACTGCTTTTATTCTAAGAGAAAGGGAAAGATGCTGAAAAGTCTTAAAGAAGAAGAAAAACCTGCTATATGGAAAGTGGGTTGAAAGGGAAAGAATGGAAGTTAGATACCCATTAGGAGAATGTCAGTGCAGTTAGGGTAAGCAACTGGGGAGGTCGAGAGGATTTTAGATATAGGACATATTTAGAAGTCATGAATTCACAGAAGTCATGAAGGAATGAAGGGTATCAAGGATAATTCCCGTGATTTTGGCTTAAGGAACTCAACGACAGCTGGAACTACCTACAGAGATGAGGAAGGCACACTAAGGAGCCAATCATTTAGATGGATGCTGGTGGTAGAAGGTTTACAGGAACATCACCTGGGCAGGTTCCAAAGAGGGACAAAGGTCACCGGGCACCAAACTATGGAAGTGCCGCAAAGATGAAAGTCTTTGAAATTCTAGCTTCCAGATGCCATGTACCTACAATATGCCACGGACATTCTGGATCTGGGAGGTCTGCCATTCTGGCTAGATGGTTAAGTAGAGAGGCCTAACAGTTTTATACGTGAGCAGAGAGCACACAGAATCTCTCTGATTTTCTCCAATTTACCTTCCAGGACATCCTTTAATTCTGCGTTAAATCTGCGCCGAGTGCTGGAAAATCTGTGCTTAATCGTACCCAAATGACAAAATTAACTAGTAGCAACACGGCACACAGCAAGGGCTCTTTTGTATAAGGGCATTAGCCATATCACAAGACAGAGAGACAATTCTATCAGAGCCTTCAAAATGCCAAAATGTTAAAAAAAAAAAAGAAAACCAAAGTGTACTCTTTGTTAGTGTCAAGATCAAAATCACTAGGTCTGATCACACACACAGTTAATCATCATCAAAGACACTAAATATCTTCAAAAATGGAAAGTGGTGACATATGTGCCACTGAGAAAGTGTAACTGTCCAATTTTAATCTAGATATATAATCTGAAGCCATCCATCAACACTATAAATAATGTAAAAAAAATGAAGATAGCAAAGCTAATAAAAAAGGGATCTTCATTTTTCAGAAAGATTCATTTTGTTCAAATTGATTTTAAAAAATACTATACTATACAGGCACCTGGGTGGCTCAGTCGGTTAAGCGTCCGACTTCGGCTCAGGTCATGATCTCACGGTCTATGAGTTCGAGCCCCGCGTCGCGCTCTGTGCTGACAGCTCAGAGCCTGGAGCCTGCTTCAGATTCTGTGTCCCCCTCTCTCTCTGCTGCCCACTCCCCACCCCCACCCCACTGCTTGCACTATGTCTCTGAATAAATAAATGTTAACAAAAAAAAATTTTTTTTAAATACTATTCTTATCCACCGATTCATCTAATTGACCTTTAAAACCTTTGTGAACTCCAAATAAACATTTATCTACAGTTGGTCAAATTTTATTTCCATGAATAGAAACATGAATTCTGAAACAGCTGTCTCAGGCAAACCAAAATAAGAGATTGTATGACAAGTAACTGCATATATAATAATATGATGGCCTTTTGTAAATTTGTTTATCATAAAACAAACACTGATACTGATCATTAAATTTAAATGTCTGTTGAAAAATGTTATAATTTTTTGATAAAAGTAATTTAGACTAAAATGACTTTAGGTTATCTCTTTTAATATTTTTATTCTAATAGTTTTGTTAAATCATTAAGACTGCCTTTAATTATGAAGGCTTTTGCTGGGGAAATTAGACCTTGCTGCTATTCAAAGCACTAAAGACAACTTTTGGCATGCATAATTCTATCATTTAGTGTTTCATGAAAACTTGATCAGTAGAAGAATAGATTTTCTTTGTCTTTCATCTGTATTAGTTAAAAAGAAGGTTATTGTGCTTCAATTTCTTAAAAATATGGAAAGTAATTATCCAAAAAAAGAAAAGTGGAAAAGAGATATGCACATATCTTACTGGAACTGCCAAGAAAGAAAACAACCAATCTACAGAAAATAAATGTTTTTATGCTTTATGAACCTTTCTTACAAGAATAAAATGCCTTTTGTAAAGTAAGAAATCTCATCAGGTTTTAGGGGACTTCAGAGGACTCAAAATCTGCTTCTCTGCCGCTGTCTGTCATGCTTTGAACTCTTCCTTTATTTTCGAAAAGCTTAACTATGAAGGCTCCACTGCATTTGGAAAAGTCACTTAGAAAATCTGGTCAACAAGTGAAACACTGCACTCAACACTAAACATTCTAGAACCATGTTTCTATAAATCTGCAGGATAGTAGCCACATTGATCCTGTAAGCTAATGGGCTTTACAGATTATTTTAGATCCAGACTGATCTATTTAGACTTGCCAGAATCTTTCTATATCACAAGTCTTCTTCCATTACGGTTTCTAATGGGATCCGAATCAAAGGATGTACCTCTGCCCTAGTTTCAGAAGGGAGATGGAGGGTTGAGTAGAGGCACAGAATGCCACAAGATAGGCAGAAGCTGCATGTGTAAATATATACACATCTCAGTGTATGGATATATGTGTTTAAGTGTGTATATATGTGTATGTACACACATACATCTACAGAGGCAAGTTTCCATTTTATCTGCATACTTCCTTTAAAGTGACTTATGACATTAGGAGTCAAAAGTGCAAATTACACTAAGGATCAGTGACAGCAGTGTTCTTGAACACCTGAATACACAGGCTGTACAGAACCTCTTAACATCTACCATGTGAGAATTGTTCACTAAACATATCCAGGAACTAGAAATCTGAGAGGTTAACTTTCTTTTCATTCCCAATGTACCAATTTAGAATCTAAGCAATTATTCTTTGTTTTTCTCAATGACCAAGTGCCACGATTATATGCCTGATTGCTAAAACTTATCTTTAGAAAATCTAAAGACAGATTTGTGGTTTAAGTTTAAAAAACAAGGAGTTAACTCATTGTTCCTATGTAACTCCCATGTATACATAAGGTATACATGTTAATGAACTTGTTTGTTTTCTCTTGTTAAAAAAATAAACATACACTTAAAAATCAAGTTTTGAGGGGCACCTGGGTGGCTCAGTCTGTTAAGTGTCCAACTTCAGCTCAGATCATGATCTCGTGGTTCATGGGTTTGCACCCGTGTCAGGCTCTGTGCTGACAGCTCAGAGGCTGGAGCCTGCTTCGGATTCTGTGTGTCTCCCTCTCTCTCTGCCCCTCCCCTGCTCACACTCTGTCTGTCTGTCTCTCTGTCTCTCTCTCTCTAAAATCAATGAACATTTAAAAAAAAATTTGAAATCAAGTTTTGAAAGATTAGTTTTCATCCAAGAGACCCAACAGTAAAATTAACTTTCTGAGACATTTTATATTTTAAAATTATCAGCAAGGATAAATGTAAAATAAAGGATTAATACAGTAAAAAAAAAAAATGGGGAAAAGTTAGGTCAAGAACGAAATAATTTAAAAAAATTATTTAAACAAAATGTCACTATGCTTCTACTTTTCTTTGGAAAATTGCAAGGAGGGTGCCTGGAGGGCTCAGATATTAAGGATCTATCTGACTTTGGCTCAGGTCATGATCTCTCGGTTTATGAGTTCAATCCCTGCTTCCCTCTCTCTGTCTCTCCCTCTCAAAAAAAAAAAAAAAAAAAAAAAAAAAAAAAAAAAAAAAAAAAAAAAAAAAAAAACTGCAAGAAAAAAGGAACTAAATATAATCACACTTTTTCAAACTGTAGGTTGTGAGGGAATCTTTCTAATTCAAAATAGGTTTTAAAAAATAAAATTACAAAACAAAAAGTTAATTAAAACAGGGAATTTCTAGCGCTACTTTTCACAAGATTTGTTCTAAGTAATGGTTTATGGAATTCAATTGAAAGGAACATTAAAATATGATCATCTGACATATTAGACATATATTCACCATGAATGTATTCAAGGCAGAGAACATATGGAAACACAGTCTGTGAACATGCCATAAGAGGATGTCTTATTTGTAGTTTATTATCAAATAAATAATGATAAATTTCCTTTGACTCATCCCCACTCACTAGCAGCATCCTTTATCTTCTGCCTCATGTAAGCATCAGGAGTCAGGGATTTTAGCCTCACTGTGGGCTGTAATTCAGAAAATTATCAGGGCACTTGCGTGGCTTACGTCCGTTAAGCCTCCAACTTCAGCTCAGATCATGATCTCATGGTTCATGAGTTCGAGTCCCACATCAGGCTCTGCACTAAAAGTGTGGAGACTGCTTCAGACCCTCTGTCTCCCTCTCTCTGCCCTCCCTCATGTGTGCTCTCTCTCAAAAATAAAACATTAAAAAAAAAGAATAATCAGGAAAATTATCACCCAAAACATTTCTACCATACACTAAGCAGTTAACCTTATAAAGTTTCTATGTGTTTGCTAAAACTTTCTGACTAGTAACCCCTCAAACTCTTTCCAGAAAAAGAAGGGGGAAAAACTTACCTGACGTCAGGATTTTCTCATGAAGAAAAATAATTTGCTTAATCCCCTCAAAGTTTTATTTATTTTTTAATGTTTTATTTATTTTTGAGACACAGGATAAGCAGGGGAGGGGCAGAGAGATAGGGAGATACATAATCTGAAGCAGGCTCCAGGCTCTGAGCTATCAGCACAGAGCCTGACGTAGGGCTTGAACTCACAAACCGCGAGATCATGACCTGAGCCGAAGTCGGCGGCTTAACCGACTGAGGCACCCAGGCGCCCCTATCAAGTTTTATTTTTAAAAAAATCATGTTACATACTTTGAAGTGGATTTTTTGTATAATTGTAAGCAATGATGACTGAAGGGAGACTAATTTTAATTTTTTTTTTTTATATTTATTTTTGATAGACAGTGAGAGACAGAGCACAGTGGGGTTGGGGCAGATAGAGGAGGAGACACAGAATCCGAAGCAGGCTCCAGGCTCTGAGCTGTCAGCACAGAGCTCGGACGCAGGGCTCGAACTCAAAAACCGCAAGATCATGACCTGAGCTGAAGTCGGCTGCTTATCCGACTGAGCCACCCAGGTGCCCTAGACCAATTTTAATTTTTTAATGGAAGTTTCAAAAAATTTAACACTTACTTTAATAGACTTTAACTATGTGTAATACAATGGACTGTCTTAAAATAATTCAAAACAAACTAGCAATTTTATACTTTTAAAGACAAAATATTGAAAATGGAAATAATACATTTTTTTGAAAGTGCTCAAGACACTTGTAAAGATCTCAAAGAATCTGAATTACAACTTTTTAGCAGAAACATCAAAATACGGAATGCATTTTCCTAAACTATTCCAGGACTTCTTTACACATGAATAAAAACTAAAAACGAAAGGACAGAAACAGAAATATTTCCAATAGAAAGCTGAAAGCAAAAAATACTGTGCTGGGGCACTCTGCTTATTTAAGAGATATGCACATATATACAAATACATTTTCATGAGTATGGATGGGTAAGTCAGGAAAGATTACAAAAATAAACTGTGGTCAAAAGATATAGATTTTTATATTAAAAATCATATGTTTTTGAAAATATATTTTCATATATTTCAGAAAATGTAGACTGCCTCTTACACTGTTGCTATATAAGGATAAAAATCCCACTTGTCTAGAATGACCTAGAGTAAGAACCTCTCCTCTCCTCTAACAGCTGAATACATTAAAGCGGGGACAAATAAAGGTCACTTCTTCAATAATTTCTTATATGAATACATGTAGTAACTGAATTGCTTCTGGCCTAAAAAATGAAATTTAAAAATGAAATGAAGGTCCAGAAATACATTTTCAAGAACCATGGGGAATGAGGAGTTCTGGACAAATACACATTCAAAATAATCATACTCAAAGTTAGCTTTAGAAGAAAACATTTCTAAGATACTTCTGCATCTCTCCACCTACTTAACCAAAATGGGGACATTATCATCTTTTCCTGGGTAGGACCCATTTGTATACATCAATTTTTATCTTCTGGAGATGTAGCTGCTGTCACACGTGTAGATCACTAGACAGGCAGAAACTGGTAAACTCTAGAGTTTTCCTCTAAGTTTCATTTCTCAAGAAGTTTCTGTGGATAGCCTCCATTTTTGGATCATTTATCTTTCTTTTTTTAAATTTTTCTTTTTTTTTTTTTTTTTTAACGTTTTAACAAAGAATCTGAAGCAGGCTCCAGGCTCCGAGCTGTCAGCACAGAGCCCAATGTGGGGCTCGAACTCACGAACCGTGAGAGTGTGACCTGAGCAAAGTTTGACGCCTAACCAACTGAGCCACCCAGGCGTCCCTCATTTATCTTTCTTATTAGTAAAGCAGAGTAACCATGTACAAACTCCTACACAATGCAATATAATTATCTTCCAACAAAAAGTTAAAGTATTGAATTACTGAGTTAAAATACTGAATCAAAAACCAAAGTACCAATTTCCCACGTAGTCACTAACCTTCTAGAATACAGCATCCTACTATTACCATGTGTGGTCGACTGGTCAATAGCACAATATCTTGTTTCTGTGTTAGTACAAAAAGCAACTCAGTGGCAAGAATTTATCTTATGGCCCAGTTTGTTGTTTTAATGGCATTAATATAAGAATTCAAAGACTTGGGACATGGATATTTTATGAAGGCCTTGTTTTAAAATCTACAAATTATTCTCCATCATCAGAAATCTCTTCTAAATGGTTTCGTAATCTAAACATTACTCTGGAATAACCTATGAAAATAACGGGGCAACAATGTAAGACGAAGAGAGTATAATTTTAAAAAATAGTGATCTAACTTCTTCAGGATGAGCTCTAACTCCTTATACCAATAGAACAGCAAAAAGAACTTTTAGTGAAGATTTTTAAAAATGCCAGAATCGACATTAATTCTATATATATATTTAGGTGTGTTTGAAAACTATAGGAGGGGTGCCTGGGTAGCTCAGTTGGTTAAGCCTCTGACTCTTGGTTTTGACTCAGGTCATGACCTCCCAGTTCATGAGTTTGAGCCCCCTGTCAGGCTTGGCACTGACAGTGTGGAGCCGGCTTAGGACTCTCTCTTTGACCCTCTCTCTGCCCTTCTCCCACTCACTCTCTAAATAAATAAATAAACTTAAAAAAAAAAAAAAAGAGAAAGAAAGAAAAAAAGGGAAGTATATAAATTCACAGCCACGAAGGTTTTTATCTACTCTAGCAGATAAGATGTTTATGTAAAATAGGAGCGTTGGGAAATATGGCAGCACACACATACATACAACAACAATCAAACTCTTTATTTTGTCTAGGTTGCCATCTGCTAGGGCAGAAGCCATTGCCAAAAATTCAATGCCCGTCAACTAGGAATCTGACAAAGAAACTAGGCTACATTCATACAATAGAGTACTATGCAGCTATTGAAATAAATGGCTTATGGGGCACCTGGGTGGCTCAGCCAGTTAAGTAACCAACTCTTGGTTTCAACTCAGGTCATGATCTCACAGATCCTGAGTTCAAGCCCTGCATCAGGCGCCATGCTGGCACTGTGCAGCCTGCTTGGGATTCTAATTCTCTCTCTATTCCTTTCCTGCTATGCTCTTGTATCGCTCTCTCTCAAAATAAATAAACTTAAAGAAAAGAAAAGAAAAGAAAAGAAAAGAAAAGAAAAGAAAAGAAAAGAAAAGAAAAGAAAAGAAAGAAAAGAAAAGAAAAGAAAAGAAAAGAAAAGAAAAGAAAAGAAAAGAAAAGAAAAGAAAAGAAAAGAAAGAAAATGGCTTAGGGTTGTGAATTGCTAGAGAGATGTCCAAGTAATCTTCAGGAAAAAAAGAAGTTGCAAAATAAAAAGACAGTATAAGGCACTATCTACCTTGGTAGTGAGGGGGGTGAAGTTACTATTTTTGGCCACAACCTTCTTTGAATTTTTCTTATCATAAGAATACATTGCTTTTGTTAAAATAAAAAATAGAGGGAAAATTGAAATCAACCACTTTTGCTGCCAATGTAAATGTGTTCAGACAATACAGTGTTTGGGAAAGAACTCTGAAAATAAATAAAATAAAATAAACCACACAAAAAACTCTAGTTGTTCCTATTTTGCTGACTGCTCTTCAGCCCCAAAGCTGACGTCCTAACATCTTATTTTGAAGCAGCACACTTCAAAAAATTCATGACCCACACCTCTGCACTACTCTTCCAATTAGCACTGGGTCAGAGAGAGGGGCACCTTCCAATCTCTTTTCTAATGACTAAACAAACACAATCCATGTGATCTAATTTAATTATGGGTATGGTGCACAGATCTTTTCATTAGCTTTAGTTGACTGAATATCTGAAAATAATTTGCTCAGTTCATTTTTCCTAAGCCTCACTGTTTCAGAATTCAACCAATTAATAATATTGAGTGTTTACTACGTGCCAGACAGTGTTTTATATAGATTTTTTTTTTTTTTTTACAAAAAAGAAATGAATACACTAATGCACTTCTGTAAATCAGGTGCCATCTTGTTGTGATGAGCACTGGGTGTTATATGTAAGTGAATCACTGAATTCTACTCCTGAAACCAATATTACACTATATGTTAACTAACTGGAATTTAAATAAGAACTCGATAAAAAAAAAAAAAAAGAAACAGGTGCCATGCTAGGTATTTAAACAGAGTAAATGTAATACAGGTGACAAGAGAGCTGAGAAACCAAAAGGAGCACAGTAAAGCAACCCATGTGAACAACAACAAAAGCCCCCAAAGCCAGTCTCATCCCAAGAACTGGAAAGACAAAGGAAGAGATGATGTTTAAGTATCCAAGGCTGGCTTCATCTGAATGGAACTGGAACAACAGTAGAGACTGCCCCAGGAGCTGGGAGACAAGAGCCAGCCACTGCTAAAAAATGCTGCCCAAGTAAAAGAGAGACAGAGAACCCCTGGTTTCCCCATTCCTTTAGTCTTTCTACTTGTCTGCCAATGCCTCCCATTGGCTAAACTTCTTGGAAAAGATAATTTGCAACAGAATGGATAATGCTAAGAAGCATTCAGACTTCAGTAATGGCTAATTAGCACTTCGAGTCTCAAAAATCTGTAAAACTGCCTTCACTTTCCAGATGTATACAAACCACAGACACAAGTGTGTACCAGGGCACAACTTATGTGTACATATGCCTAACCACACTGGCAATGAAATACTGCCCTATAAGGAGCATACCGAGTATAGTCTTTAGAGCTTATGGGGGATCTAAAAGACTCTCTTGACCCCCCCACCCCCAATTTCATTGCATTTTTTATTCTTTTAAAATTTATCGCTAAGTAGTTCATAATAGGTTGCTACCATAAATGCCATTATATTTTTAATTTAGTTATTAATGAAGCTTAGACGTGCTATTCCCTTAAGCACCCTTACTTTACTAAATTCATTTAATTCTAACCACTGTTTTTCTTCAATTTGAGATACTCACTTTCTCTTAAAATATTAAATTATTTATCTAAGTATATCAACTGCTGACTCTTTGTGTTCCATGTATACAGAGTAGGTTTTCTAAAACAAAATATAATAATAATAATAATAATAATAATAATAATAATAATTCAGTGAAGAAGAAGAAGAAGAAGAAAAGAAGAAGAAAAATTACTACTATTATTATGCTAATAGGTTGTTTTCTGATTTTGATGTAAACTCTCTTGGTTTTCGTCCATTAAACATAATGATGACTATTGGTTAGAAGAAGTTCCTGTTTTAATATTAAATAAGTTCCATTTTTCAGTATTTTTATAAGGAATGGCTGTTGAATTCTATCAAATGTCAGAATTTATTGAGAGGATTATAGAGTAATAGTTCTTTTTATTTAACAATGGATTTCCTTTTTATTCATTCTTCTGGCTCCTTTTCCTCTTAATCCTCCTATATTTCTTGGCCTATATCCAAGATGTCTTGGCATTATGGTAAAGTCAGCCAACAAAAGTATTTCTTTCTTTCTCTGTGGTTATTCCCCTGTTTACGAACCACGCAGTCACAGCCTGAGTTGTATCTGTGGTTCCTCAACATTTCTTCACTAGTTCCATCACCGTTGGATAATGAGAAGCTTCTTCTTTGCTGCCAAATCCTTGCTTTTATTCAGTTTCCAGATTCAGAGCTATTCTAAACGGCTGAGGTTACTTAAAGCCTAACTTCTGTGTCATAAAGGAATTTATTTTTATATATCCTAGAACTGCTAAAGAACTTAGAATTCTTTTGCTCTCATTATACAGTGAAAACAACAAAAAAAAATCACCCGAAACCCAGAGTCAAGTCATTTTTTCTAACAGTATGCAGAAGTCTCTAGTAGTCTTAGGCCAAGACCTCATCCTGCCAACCAGGTAATATTTTTCACATGCCATAATTATTCTACTGCCTCTTTGGTCTGGGCAATGGAACTCTTCCCATATGAAAGTACAATTAAGACCTGAAATATTAGAAAAGGAAATTACTTCCTTGATCTATACCAACCATCCTACTATCTTCACAGTAGGCAGTTGGTAATGCTGACACTGAAGAGAAAGGTTACAGACGGAATTAAGAGCCATGTGTCAAAGACCGGCTGGCGGTACCCAGGGCACAGGAGGAGTGTAAGGAATACGCCAGAGAAGAATGAAGGACAGAAAGCAGTAAAGGACTATCTTATTGGAATGGAGAATAAGGCACACTGATGTAGAAAGGTTTTCAGCCCTAGATCCCAAGTTTTTTCATAATGAAATAGGTCAGTGAGAAATTACCACAGGATTCTATAAAAGGGAAGAATACAAAGTGGCTACAACAGAAGATGGGTTTCTGAGGAATCATGTTCCAAGCGTACTTCACATTCAAAAGAAGTAGAATCAAAATTATTTGCTATAAGGCAAGACGCGTTGCCTCTTTTACGTTCCTTGTAACTCAGAGAGTAGGTTATAGTGGACAAATAGTCCCCAATTAGCTGATTTTAAATATTTGGATGAGATACAATTTCTGATAAAATCAAACTGTCACACCGAGAACAAAAGCAAAGCAGATGTGACGGAAGGGAATTAATAGTTTCTGAATACAATGCTGAGGATGACTGTTGAACCTTCTACAGAAGCAAGAGCCTCCAAGACTGTGACTAACATATAACAAAAAGCTGATAGAAGTGTGGCATATTCAGCTTAATCTATGAAAAAGTAGTTGACATAAAAAGCACTACAACAGCATAAAGTAGATCTTATAGTTTTCACCCCCATCTAATCCACATCTTTCTTGAAGCATTTCAATGTCTAGTAAGAATTTCTCCACCAAAAGACTCCTAGAACTGATACATGAATTCAGCAAAGTCGCAGGATACAAAATCAATGTACAGAAATTGGTTGCATTTTTACACACCAATAATGAAGCAACCGAAAGAGAAATAAAGAATCTGATCTCATTTACAGTTGTACCAACAACCATAAAATACCTAGGAATAAACCTAACCAAAGAGGTAAAAGACATGTATGCTGAAAACTACAGAAAGCTTATGAAGGAAACTGAAGAAGACACAAAGAAATGGAAAAACATTCCATGCTGATGGATTGGAAGAATAAATATTGTCAAAATGTCAATACTACCCAAAAGTATCTACACATTCAAGGCAATCCTAGTCAGAACGGCACCAGCATTCTTCTCAAAGCTAGAACAAACAATCCTGAAATTTGTATGGAACCACATAAGATCCCAAATAGCCAAAGTAATATTGAAGAAGAAAACCAAAGCGGGAGGCATCACAATTCCAGACTTTAGCCTCTACTACAAAGCTGTAATCATCAAGACAGCATGGTATTTGGCACAAAAAAAGACACATAGACCAATGGAATAGAATAGAGAACCCAGAATTGGACCCACAAATGAATGGCCAACTAATCTTTGACAAAGCAGGAAGGAGTATCCAATGGAAAAAAGACAGTGTCTTTAGGAAATGGTGCTGGGAGAACTGGACAGCAACATGCAGAAGAATGAAACTAGACCACTTTATTACACCATACACCATCCATTTTGGATGAAAGACCTAAATGTGAGATGAAACCATCAAAACCCTAGAGGAGAAAGCAGGCAACAACCTCTCTGACCTCAGCCACAGTAATTTTTTTACTCAACACATCTCCAAAGGCAAGGGAGTTAAAAGCAAAAATGAACTATTGGGACCTCAAGATAAAAACTTCTGCACTGCAAAGGAAACAATCAACAAAACTAAAAGGCAACTGATGGAATGGGAAAAGATATTTGTAAATGACATACCAGATAAAGGGCTAGTATCCAAAATCTATAAAGAACTCATCAAACTCCACACCCGAAAAACAAAGAATCCACAGAAAAAATGGGCAGAAGACATGAATAAACACTTTTCCAAAAAAGACATCCAGAGGGCCAACAGACACATGAAAAGATGTTCAATGTCACTCATCATCAGGGAAATACAAATCAAAGCCACACTGAGATACCACCTCACGCCGGTCAGAGTGGCTAAAATGAACAAATAAGGAAACTACAGATGCTGGCGAGGAAGTAGAGAAATGGGAACCTTCTTGCACTGTTGGTGGGAATGCAAGCTGGTGCAGCTGCTCTGGAAAACAGTATGGAGGTTCCTCAAAAAATTAAAGAAAGGATTACCCTACAACCCAGCAATAGCACTACTAGGAATTTACCCAAGGGATATAGGAGTGCAGATGCATAGGGGCACATGTACCCCAAAGTTTATAGTAGTGCTTTCAACAATAGCCAAATTATGGAAAGAGCCTAAATGTCCACCAACTGATGAATGGATAAGGAAGATGGGGTTTATACATACAATGGAATACTACTTGGCAATGAGAAAGAATGAAATCATGCCATTTGCAGCAATGTGGATGGAACTGGAGGGTATCATGCTAAGTGAAATAAGTCAGTCAGAGAAGGACAGATATCATGTTTTCACTCATATATGGATCTTGAGAAACTTAACGAAGTCCACAGGGGAAGGTAAGGGTTAAAAATAGTTACAAACAGAGAGGGAGGAAGGCAAACCACAAGCCACTCTTAAATACAAAGAACAAACTGAGGGTGGATGGGGGTGGGGAATGGGTGATGGGCACTGAGGAAGGCACTTGTTGGGATGAGCACTGGGTGTTGTATGGAAACCAATCTGACAATAAATTATATTACCAATAAAAAAAGAATTTCTCTAAATCTAGGCTCTCTTTTTCAGAATTAGCAATTCTTGTCACATTTTGTTCTTTACCCTAAAACCCTAAAACTCTAAAACTCTTTTTTGTTCATGGCGATTCATGAAGTCCATAAATATGGACCCTGAATGATAGACTCACATTTTCTCCTGCTGTAATACAATGGCTAATGGTTGGTTCTCCCCAAGGGAATGACACTGACTGGAATATTTGTAAAAGTGAAGACTTCTACTTTATTTTATCTATGGTTTATCAGGTTAAAATTTCTAAGCTGATAATACAAAAAGTACTTCTCCTGGGCACAGGCTTGTGTCATATTTCATATCTAATCTCAAAACGCACCAGCTCTGTGAGACTAATAGATACTTTTGGATGTGGCATGTCTGTCGGTGACACGGGGTAGAAAAGTTTATGTATACTCATACTTGAGCTCCCAATGTGTTTCCCAGGGCAAAATCATCTTAAAATTTCTAACCCATGGTGAAAGGAGAGAATATCAAACTTGCAGGATACTGAAAACATTTAATAATGTTTTCCCCCCATTTTTATGGGGGGGGGGAACTGCCTCAAATGAAAGTTGACTTTGCTAACCCAAGCACATTCCAATAAGAGCAGTGGCCCCTTATTCTTATTTTACGGGAGCAAACACTTTTGGGAATGAACTGAGCTTTCCAAGCAAAAGCTATCTTTGAAGGCCAGAGGTCTGCTGGTATCTCAAATGCCTATGTGACATCTCCATATTTAGTACTCTTGGGTACTTCCAATCCCACTCAGGTATAAAACTAAAACCATCAACTTCTTCACCCTAATCAGGTCTTCCTCACTCCAGAGTCTTCTATCCCAGTATAGACTAATATCAAACTACCTGGCATCTCAGGGCAGAAATTTGTGACTCATTCTTGACTCCTCCCTCTTCTCCAACAACCCCCCCATGCTGTTGGTTTTCAAATGCTGACTACGTCACACCCCAAATTGCTCTCTACTTCGTCTACTTCAATTCACCCAGCTAAAATAGCCTATCCCAAGCCACCATCATATCCCACATGGATCATGCACAAGCTGTTCACCTAACAGCTGGGCAGGGTGCCTCTGGCTGGCGACTTCCTGAGCAACTAACTCCATAAAGCGGGACATCTGGTGGTAGCACGACGTTTGCCCTCTTCAGTCTCGAATCTCACAACATACCACCAGTCATGGCACAGTACAAATCTCGCGATGCCATGCCTCTTCTTCAAGTGTTTCATTTGGTCTCCAAATCTCTTAGGATAATTTTCAACCTCTTCTCATGATCTGTTTTCTTTTATTTCTCTAGAATTATATTACACCACTCCTATCAGCTCCTACTTGCCCTATAAACTCTGAATACTCTGGCCCTTCAAGATTCCATGTTCCCTCTTCATTCTGGGCCCTTGTAAAGGTGGTGGTCCCTGCCAGGGGACACTGTTCTCCTCTGTTCCTGCCACCTGCCTAACTCCTGTTCCTCCTCTAGTCATCTACTTAAATTTCACTTCCACCAAGAGAAAGAACTTCACCTCCGAAATCTGGGTTAAGCAGCTCTCCCTAATGTATATTTCCTATTAAAGTGCTTTCCTTCATCTTACTAAAAATCTCATTCCTCTTTTATATGATCCGCGCTTGGCATGCAATGAATTCTTAAAAGATGTCCAAAGAGTAAATTAACCTATGTTAAAAAGTGGTCATCAGATTAACAGTTTTTAGATACAAATAACAGCAATACATATTTTTCTCTCCCTCCCTCCCCCCCCCTTTTTAAAAGAACTTTATTCTAGGATATCTGTAGGATGTTTTCTATTGTACTTGATTTCTCCACTACCCCCAAGCTGAAGACAAAGAAAGATAAACCACTTCCTATCTAAACAGAGTCATAAATATCTAGTGCCAGACAATTCCCTCTGGGCTTTTTTAAATGTGGCTGAAAAAGCGCTGCTACTCATAACCATAATCTGGGTCTGGCCCACTTCTTAAGTTCTTAAGAAAAAAATTAGGAGAAAAAGGAGAGAATCATGGAGTCATTTGTCCTCTGCCTAGGCTGTCAGGGTAGGGAAAGGAGAAGGACCAATTTAACCAGAGGTAAAAGGGATGGACAGAAACAGAATCTATTGTAAATATGACAACCCTTTCAAGAAAGGGAAATTTTGTATCTCAGACCTTGGCCAGACGTATACTTAGGTGACCCACTTACTGATTATTCTCCTACCTATCCAAAAAATGGGAAAAATAGAAATGAGAAACCAACAGGTAGAGAAGGGGGAGGCATGAGCACACAGCCTACCCTCCTACTTTTGGGCATTACAATATGTGACAGTCCTGTGAATTAAGGGACGCTGCAGAAGGAAGTCAGACTAGCACCTCAAAATAGCTATCCAGCCATGCAGGACAACTGCGGCAGGAAGCAGCCATGAGGTATGCTTCTGATGGCAGCTGTCAAGGGAGGTGGGGTAGAAAACGTCATGCTAGCACCAGATGTCCCACTTTACGGAGTCGCTCAGGAAGTCGACAGCCAGCGGCACCCTGCCCAGAGAGGGTGCTGGAGCGATGCGCCATTGGCAGACTGAAAGGAAACATGGCTGCCCTGCTTTGGAAGGTTCTCTGAGAAGGTGCCATAAAAGTGATCATCGTCTTTATCGAGAACTCCACGTCAAATGAGGCCACCAGCAGTAAAGAACAAGACTGAGCCAGGTCAAACTGGAGCACCTCTCATTATTGCCTCTTTCCTCCTACCCCCCATTCCCACCTATTAGAAGAAGGAAATGAAAATGCCCTAGAGGCCCACACTGCCTCCTTCCCCCACCCTGAGATATATTCCAAGGAGACAAATGAGAAGGAAGTAAAAACACAGAATTTACTTCCCTCCTCTGAGCCATTTGCAAAAGAAAAGAGCTTAAAGTTGGAGAGGAGGCAGCAGCATGACACTGAACTCCAGATTTTTCTCATAAAATGACTAAAATTCACTAATAAGTTACAGCAAACATTCAAAATGAGATATCAATTAGGGGACAGGAGTGAGAGCCCAGGAGACTCAGGAAACATGTAAATTTCATGTTAATACTTTACCAAATTCAGATTGTTCAGTAATGGTTAGAGATCTGTCATTGTAAGGGGTTGAGCACACACGTGAAAGTAAACCACCCAACAGAGATTTGCTAGACCTCCACATATCAAAGACAAAACTTATTTAAGCTATTCCTTAATCCTCAGACAAATCCTTTTGTTTCTAATCACCTCTCTTTCCGGTAAGTTTTATTAATTGCTGGTCACAACAATCAAAACAGATGCCTACAAAACATGAGAACACCTCCTAAATCTTTTAACAGATTTTTTCCAAAATATTACATTATAGAATAATTTTAAACTTCAGGGAAAATCATTCAGGGTTTTATATCTTAATAAGGCAATTACATTGTATGCAAAAAAGGTCTTCTGCAACTATATTATTACTCATGAAAAAAATCTCAGGAAGTACACAGATTAATGATGCTGAAACTACCATAGTTTCTGGCTTCTAAGAAAAAGTAATCATACATAAGCAAGAAATTGAGTTTTGCAACAATATAACTGAAATCTCATTCTTGAAAAAAAAAAGTAAAGACAATTCAATTGTGAGGCCAAATTAGTCTAATTTCTACACTTTCTTCCTTTAGCAAGGACACTATATTGGCTTACTAGATGTACCGCTCATGACTATAAACTCAGGCATACAAAACACTCCACACACGTCCTAATCAGAGTAAGATTTTTGTTGGCCCATCTGCCTTAAATTTTATGCCAAGAACCAAGAAAAATCTTGGAAGTTCTAAGTCCTGGTTGTAAAAAC
Organism: Prionailurus bengalensis; assembly: GCF_016509475.1. Taxonomy (NCBI): domain Eukaryota; kingdom Metazoa; phylum Chordata; class Mammalia; order Carnivora; family Felidae; genus Prionailurus; species Prionailurus bengalensis. The sequence goes on from NC_057343.1 coordinate 48,683,615, forward strand.
AGAAGATAAATTTTGAATCATAGACTGTTAGCCCTGGAAAAACGCTCCAATGACAACTTGATTAATTCAAAGCCTGTTGTGATTGAAGTCTCTTTTCCTCTACAAGGAATAATGGATTTCTCTGAACAGTAGAACTACGTACACACAAAAATCGTTTAACATAGACTGATCACTCTTAATTGTGTTTTTGTGTTGCTGTTTATGTTGTCTGCCCGCAAACTTCATCCACATTCGGCAAACATCCTATAATTAGCTATGGCTTCACCTACAGAGACAAGTAGCACAGTGATCTCAGGTTCTTAATATTCCTTTGGAATTTTTTTCAAAGCTGTGCTAAACAAATCAGTCAGAAAGCTTCAGTCAAGCGGTCCACCCACGTTCAACAACCTTTTCTCTACCTAATGATAATTACAGTCTGTAGAACAGGCAGCCTCTAATAAAGGACAGCAACTTTAGAAGACAGATATCTGTAGGGGCTTTTCTGTTGCCATAGAAATATCTTCAGGCCACCTTGTCCTCAGTATGAAACATTACCTTCACATTAACCTGCTATTAGGGGTGTGCGTGTGTGTGTGTGTGGCGCTGGGGTATGTATTAGCCCAAATTATAGGATAACTCACCCTGTCCTGATGGTTATAAATGATATGTGGTGCTCAGTTCTAAAACATTCCCCAAAATGGAGAACACAAATCTTCTCAGTGACAGCAGCCCCTGACTAATGGGTTCTTGTTCCCTTGGCTCAATTGAAAACTTCCATAATGTAGCAAAGCAATAAGGATCAGCAAAGAATTCTCCATACCCCCTTCTTCATTGTAAGCTCAAGGGTGAGGGGCTTCCTCAAGTAAAGGTACCGGCTACACCTGTAAAACAGGGAACTAAATCTCATCCTGTAAAGCCAAACATGAAAAACCTTTTAAGAATCATTAATTGGGGGTGGGGAGACTGGAATATTGTTTTATAATTATTTTAAAGGTTGTTTTTAAAAGAATCAAATGAACCTCTCCGAGGCATACTAATGGCTAAAAGATACAATTTCATTTTACGTATCTGTAAATACTTTCAGTGGAAATGTATGGGATACCTTTTGGAACCACGAATACAAAATAGAACTGAGTGACCTACAATGCATATTTTAATGTGCATATTTTTAAGTCCACTTGAACACAAAATTCTAATGAAATATAAAGGATAATTTAAAAAGCAAAATAACAAAAATATAATTACTTGGGAGTTTAATGATCCCCAAATGCAGACGGTAGGTCAGGGAGAAGGTAAGGAGGGAAGGAATGGAAAAGAGCATTAGAAGGGTAAGAGATTCAAAAACAGTGGGGTGGTGGGGGCGTGTAAAGTTTTAATGCCGGAACTACTTGGAGATAGGCATTGTGTTTCTTAGTTTACACATCTAAGCTGTTTAATTCAAGATTCTCAGGCATTACAACAGGCCCGTTGACATACGTTCTCTCAATCATTTCTAAAATACTACCATGGGAGGAGGTGGAAGTGAAGTATCTTTCCATTTTTACAGAAGCAGATACGAAAGCTCAGGAAGATTAAGTGACTTGCCCAAGTTCACAGACGTGAACACAGGGCTGCCAAGAAGCAAAATAATTCTAACTCTCTAGTCTGTGCTCTCTCCAGGACTTCATTATGGCATTACTTTAGGTGTTACTTTATTTAGCATAATACCCACACATGTCATTCTAAAATGTTCTTCACACAGTGAGGAAACTTTCTCAGCACACCGTAATGATTCACTGTTCAATCAAAAATATTAAAGATTCTTTCTATCCTCTTAATGTTATTCTCACAGATAATTCCTGTGTAAGTACTAAAGATCCAACCCATCAATACAGCCCTAAGTTACTTTCAGGGAGATGATGATATTACTAGGATTGGCAAAGTCTTACACAAAAAGAAACCTAAAAATAAGTGCACTGCAGCAATATGACCCTGACTTTGGTTTAGGTTTTTGTTTTTTAATGCCATTTCTTTTGGAAAACCACAAAGGCATCCATCTGTACAGTTTCCATTAGTTTATCCCTAATAGGATACAGCTGCTTTCTTCAGATCAGCTCTTCTGCATGTGCCACTGTAAAACGATCTTAATAATTTCTTCAACAAAAAAGTTGGCCCACAAATCAAGACCTTATACTTTTTATCTGTACTAACAAGAGTTTTTATGTAACATGATCTAAAAGAAGATAGTCTCTCACTTGGCCAATGTCTAATTGCTACATTAATTTTTAAAGCAATACCATTTTTTAAAAAGAGATGCTGTCTGTGTGTGGCATTTGAGTGTGCCAGAACATGCTGAGAGAGTGATGAAGTGATCTTCACATCAAGAGATGGGCAATAAACACTAAAATTAACCACAGAGTCTAGAGTCGTATTAATTATGGCATTCCACAAATACATGATAAGTCTCTAAGTAGAGCAGTACAAAGAAAATAAAAGGGAATGATAAATTTGACATGATATTTGAAAGTACACTGAAAGGATAAAAATCTGGCCATCTTTCTAGCATATTCATGTTATTATGAAGAATAATAGGGTTTGTATCTAAAGTGAAATTCAAGAATAGGACTGTGTAATTATTTAAGTTTCAAGTTCCTATCCACATTTCAAGTCTTACAATTCTCCAATACGTAGGTCAACTGGATTTCAACAATTGGGTATGTGAAAAAGCTAATGCCCCAGAAGTTTCAAAATTTCCCACTGCTCTTGGACTCAACAAAGTCAAGCTAAAGACATACTAGAGAATATAAGGGAGTGGTCTACATTAAGGAAGACCACAACCAGGAATTTTCTAATGACAATTACAATACATGCAATCAATAATCTTCAAGCAAACCTCTGGACAGCAGTTATGGACAAAGACAAAGCTAGAAATGCAGACTCAATAGATCAGAAATAAACAAAATAAGCTCAACCATGGACTTTGGGGGAAAAATGCTAGTCATAAAGGTTCTACACATTAATTATAGCTATTAAGGATCATTAATAAAACCCACTACCTTACACTTCCTCCTAGCACAAATGCCACAAATTTGTTTTCTGGGATGTACAAGTTCATTTATGTAACCATCATTTCCTCCAAATCTCTAAAGCACCCTGTTTCTTTGGATTTTTCAATATACAGTATAGGAAATGCAGGGATTTTTTTGGAGAGGACAGAATAAGGCACTATTTAACTTTATCAACCTCACTAACTGAAGGAAAGGTAGTTTCTCATTTGTATTTTTTAATCATTCACTCAGTTTAATTTTCATTCTATGAGCTCCCTGTGAATTCTGGGTCCAAAGAGGACAAATGGCATAAGGTCAAAAATTCTAACTATCTCTAAGAAAATTCTGTCACTTCATTTCAGTGATGATCTTAAAAATTACTTTAACTATAATCTGGATTACTTTATTACAGGGTTGTCCTGTGATTTAGAGTTGTACCTGGTGTTTACCATTATACTAGCAACACGTTAAGATACAATTTTCACGTCCAGGGCCTAATTCAGTGGGAAAGGAATGGAGGCAAACTGAAGAGTGATGTCTATGGACCAAGCATAGGCCAAATGACAGCCATAATGGTTGTCATAATGATGGTTTCCACTAGTTCAAATTGAGGAGCATTAACAGGAATACACAGAATTCAGTAGCCCGGGATTGTCAGACTCAAAACAAACTGTGCTTTAGCAGTCAGGAGCCATTCTTGTTGACAGCGATTTACATTCAGCAAAAAATCATCATCTATCACAGAAGTGACATTAATTTGAATTTCACAGAGTTCTGAAATGTTGATCTTATTTAATTTGCCTATCTGTTTTATTTATATGGTGATACAAGACCTATTACATAAAGGTTTTACACCTGTTTTTAATACATACTTAGGTAATGCAATATTATGAACAAAAATATCACAATTTTAGAGATATTGAAGGGTTTTTTTTTTTCCTCCCTTCAAAAGGAATCCAATCATTACTCACATTTAACCTGGAGTTTTCCATCGTTCCGTTATTGAGTCACTTCTGAATTCCAAATTATTATTTTACTGTCCAAGTAAAAGGCTTTTGGTTTCTATTTGGTTGGTTGGTTGGTTGGTTGGTTGGTTGGTTAGTTTTGTTTTTTCACCTAGCTGAAATCTGAGGCAGTCCTAAGCTTTTTAAAATTTTCATGAGGCTCTGCTGAAATATCTTTCCATCATGGTAAACTGTTCCATTGCTAAATTAGTAACCTGGGCAGGTAACAGTACAATAGCTTCAGAAATACATAGTGCAGAGTAAAACCAAACTATCTGTGCCCAAGTCCAAGAATTTCTACAAGTATTAGTTCTTGTACTCTTGCCATTGTTAATTTCTGTTTAAAAGAAACTTCTAATTCCAGGTATTTAATTCACAATTAATTTAGTTGCTGAACTTACACTGTATTGTCCCCTTTTCACTGAATCATTGCAATACATACAGAAAACAGAGAACATGCTGAAACCCTCCACTGAAAGTAGTATCTTAAACTCTGGATAGGTAACGAAACAAACTTTGGGGTTGTGTAATATATTTTTCTTCGGATTAAACACCAGAAAAAAATGTTAATGTTTATAAAGATGCATCCTCCTCATGACATTTTCATTCTGTCAGAAAGGGGATCTTGTTGTTCAAGCAATTCTACTTGTTACCAGGTTTTTGCTTCCTCATAGTTGCCAAACTCAACTTCCTATAACTTCCAAAGTTCATACTTATACTACCTTCCGAACTACATATAACGAAATATGCAGAAAATAGATGTACAATAATCTTTCAAAAATATGAAAATCTGTTGAACCTTCTCATATGTCTGTTTCTCTGTGAGCTAAATATTCTGTTACCTCAATTATGTTTATATGGGATGATTTTCAAATCCCTTACCATCCTGGCCACTTGTAGTATCTGAAGAGATTCCATTTTCTCAAAGTAAAGTGGACTGCTCTAACAGGACAGAGGCAGCACTTCCAGCACAAGGTAAAGAATTTTTGAGTTGTGATATCCAGCCCGGCATTCATCATCAATCTGCATGCAGTGAGCATCCGTTATGTCTCACACAGAACTGACTTCTGTCCAAAAAAAAAAAAAAAAAACCTAACAAAAAAAGAAAAAACTTCAATACTGATGTTTATCTATACATCTACTTGAGGTTACTCTCACTCAGACTCCATTTTCCTATCTTAAAATGAGTTAGGGGCACTTGGGTGGCTTAGTCAGTTGGGCACCCAACTCTTCATTTCAGCTCAGGTCATGATCCCAAGGTCATTGGATCTAGCCCCATGTCTGGTTCTGTGCTGAGCATGGAGCCTGCTTGAGATTCTCTCTCTCTCCCTCTGCCCCCTCCTCCACTCATGCGCTTGTGTTCTCTCTCTCTCTCAATAAAATAAAATAAATTTTAAAAAATTAGTTAAAGGAAGTTTCTTTCACGATTTTCTTAAATGGCTTGCTCCAAAAGCCTTTTGGTATTTTCTTGACCTACTGTTCCAAGAATCTTTTCCATCACAATATTCTATATATCATCATCCTATACTTGTATAGTTCTTTGTAATTTGTACATTTTTAAGTTGAAAGATTTCAAAGTTTATTTCTTTGGGTGCATCCAAAGGCTTGGCAATGTGATGAAAACAGAAACCACCAGCTCCAGTTATAAAAGGGGGATCAGGAGCTCACACAGGTCATGTTAGTGAGGTGTGTGGCTAGTATTAAATCCCAAAGCATTTGATTCCTCATTTGTTCCAGGTCTCTTCCAGCCAACCCAGCTACTGAGGATGCCCCACATCAACACAATCTATTTATTATTATTCTTCAAACACAACTGGCAGGAACTGACAACAAGGAAGACATTCTATGGTTTTTGGAATCCATGTATTTGCCTCTGATGGCAGGGTAGAACATTCAATAGAACTAAAAGTAGATCTAGTCCTGCCTTTTGGTCCTCAGGTCCTCTAATAAACAAATGTCTAAATATACTGGGCAAAATTCTGTAATCAAAACACAAATGTTACATTATTTAATAAGCTATAGCTACAGATTTTTCTGCTACTTGTAGTAAGGCGATTTGAATCTTGGCCACAAAATTTTTAGCTAATGGGAATACTGAACTTTATGGCAATGAATTAAAACTCTTCACTCTTAAAAAATAACCTTATAATAGTTAATAAGAAAGAAGAGGATAAGATAATGGTGGTACATAAATGAATGAGAATTTTTCACAAATCTCTTGGCTTATTAAAATGAAAAAGTTACATTAGGAAGCTATTTCAACTTTTGTTCCCAAGGCCAATTTAAGATGTTAAGAAGGAAGTAATGGTCCCAGTCTAATAATATAAATTTAGTGAACTTGCAAGTTAATTTTTGAAGATGCAATTAAATGCTATTCGAGGCCTCAACACTGCCCAGGCACCCAGCAGATTAACAGCCAAACACATTCCTACAGTCAGCAACAGAGAAACACTTCCAAAAGAATGGTTTTTTTAGTTCATAGAAATGTTCTTGAAAAAGTGCATATGTAATGAATTTCTATATAAAGTGGAAGGTATTCATTCATTTATTCTAATTGAAAAATTAGTTTTTTAAATGTACCTAGAATGTTAAATATCTATATATATCTATATCTATATAGATATATATATACATATATATGTATATATATATGTATATGTATATAGATATAGATATCAGGGATTACAGAAACAACAACAAAAAAATTCAGATAATGAGACACAGTACCAACACTCTACCAAAACTTGCATTCCCTATGCTTTGAACCACAGAAATGTGTACTGTGTTCATGCTTTCGTTCTATAACTCTCCGATTTCAAAGCAAACAAAACCTTTTAAATAAAACTCTGGTTTGTATGTCAGAAGTCCTACAGTTTGCTCCAAAGTTGATTTCTTTTGTAGTTCTATGAGGTACAATGATTTAGGGTAGGGTGTCTCTGGGATGAGAGTTTTTTGTTTTTTTTGTTCTGTGTTTTGTTTTTTGCCTCAGGTAAGGATCTGCTGAAGGCCCAACTGCTTACTGTTCCTTCACAATAACTCCCTAAAGGTAGTTTCTAAAATAGCCTCTCAAAAAAATGCTACTAACTGTTTAATTAACAAGGGCTATTAAAGCTATTAATGTCTAGTTTTCTCAGTTCATTATGTTGAAGTTTGCTCATTTTTCTTCCATATGCCATTAAAAATTCACCATGGTTTATCAGGCCACAAGGGTAATTCGCAGTGAGTGGTCTTCCTTTAAGCAAATCCCAAGAGAAAAATACAAACTTAAACATCCTGTTTTGGCTTGAATTGTGTCCCTCAAAATGATACGCTGAAATCCTAACCTCTGATACCTCAGATTGTGATTTTATTTGGAAACAGGGTCTTTTCAGATGTAGTTAGTTGAGATGAAGTCCATACTAGAGGAGGGCAGGTCCTTAACCCAGTATGATTGGTGTCATTAAAAGAGAAAATGAGACGCAGACAGACATACAAAAGGAGAAGACAGAGACCCGGATTGAAGTAATACCTCTGCCAAGGAACACTAAGGATGCTGGCAAACAGCAGAAGCTAAAAGAGGTAAGGAAGGATTTTCTCATATAGGCTCCGGAGGGAGCATGGCCCTGCCAACACTTCTAATTTTGGACTTCTAAACTCCCGAGTTGTGAGAGAACAACTGTTGTTTCAAGACACAAAGTTTGTGGTAATCTGTTAAGGCAGCCCTGGAGAAAACTAGTCCATATACTAACTCATACAACACATTTCTATCTTCACTCAATCTTTTAACTCTTCCTCGTTGTCTTACCTTCCTCCTCCAATGCCAAGGTGTATGCGGCCCTGTGCCTTCTCTCTCTGTCACATGAATATCCTTCCCCTACTTCCTTACTTCTTTGACTGATCTTTCAATACTCACCTCATGAGTTATCTTCTCCATGTAACCTTCCTTCCTCTCCTTCCAGGCTGGGTTTTGTGCTGAGCTCCCGTTTTCCTCAAGCATAACACACACTTCTGTGACACACGTCCCTCTTCTCCACTAGGCTGCAAGCCCTTAAATCACAGTGACCTTTTCTCATCATGGTAGGCCCAGGACGAAACAATATTCAGCTCACGGGGTTTGATGCCCCGTTGAACTTCTATCTTGCATTTTCAAGTGCTTTCCTTTCTTCACATTGCCTCCTTCCTATGTATCACTTAACCATCAACTTAGAATTTAGCCAATAATTTTAGGGTTTCCTTCAAGAACATCCTTGGGTATAATTCTAGGAAAACCCCACTGCTGCAGCACTTGAGATCCAGAGCCCACATGTAGGAACCTGGGCTGTTCCTTGGGTTTGCCATGATTTTAATCATCACCTACAAATCCTGGTCTGTATTTCATTCAGCTTTTGACTGTCTGTACTGTTGATGAGCAGGCAGGCCAATGGAAGAAGCATTCTGAGTCTACGTACGAATGGAAGAATCCGTTCCTTCTATTGTTACCAGGACAGAATTCTCATCCCTCTCTCAGGTGGAAACTTCTTCCAACATGTACCTGCAGATCTTCTTTTAATTCAAGGAAGTGTTTTTGGATTCATTTTTGTTTTTCTTCTCCAAGGACCCCACAGAGCTATAAACTAGACCTTCTTTGCCTGCCTTTTATTTCAACAACTTTCTGCAAAATCAGTTTTACCCTCGTCTTACTTCATTTCTCTTACCTACATTTCTTCAATGACCCTTATTAAGTTTCCCTCCGAATCCACTCCCTCCTTGAACATCTTGGAATTTAGTCTTTATTATTTACCTACTTTTCCTTTCTTTCCTAAGTTAAATAAAATTGTATTTCCCTTCTTCTTGTTTTTAGTCCACTTCTGTTCTTAAATTTAAAATCGTGGCCTAAGGGTATTCTTCCCCATTCTCAGTCCCAAATAATTGTTTGTAGTGTTGCTATAGTTTTCTCCAGCTTTATGGTTGGCACCGTGAGGGGAATTTTCATCGGTCACAGATTTTGAACTCTCAGTTTATTTTCTTAGAATGGTTCTAAAGACAGTTTATCACTGCATTTCATGAGCAAGGGTAACAGTTTGGACTGGTTGATTCCATTGTGAGATTAATAGTGCCCTCTTTGGTTAGTGTAGAAAACAAAATGTAGTCTCGTTAATACACAATTCATGGGGTATGATGGGCAGCAGGGATGTGTGTTTTCCATTTACTTTTTATTCTTTTTATGTCTTTCAGACTCATAAATTCCTCTCTTGCTTCTTTATGCTTTCACCAGAGAGTTCCCAACAGTCATTTTCCAATTTTACCCTCCGTATTAGTTTCCTTTCAATGCTATTGAACAACTCACCAGAAATGTAATGGATTGAAACAACAGAAATTTGTATTCTCTTATACTTCTGGAAGCCCCAAGTCCAAAATAAGTCATATGTAATTAAAATCAAGGTGTCAGCAGGCCTGGCTCCTTCTGGGGAAGCTACTGGTGAGAATCTATTCTCACTCTCTTCCAGCTCCTGGGGACTACTGGTCTCCCGTGGCTCGTGGCCACATCATTGAAATCTCTGTTCTGTGTCCTCACACTGCCTGTGGTCAAATCCCATCTCTGGTCAAATTCCCAAATGGGAATTCTCTGAGAAACCCCAAATGGGATTCTCTGTGGTCAAATCCCATCCTGCCTCCCTCTCAGAAAAGCATTTGTGATTTCACCTAGGGCTCACCCAGATAATCCAGGATCACCTCCCCATCTCAAGGTCCTTGAAGTAATCACATCTGCAGGGTCCCTTTTGCAGGTAACATGTTATCATGCCCACGTCACAGGGACTTCCGCACGGACATCTTCAGGGACAAATACTCAGCCTCCCACTCTTCCCCAGACGTGTTGCCTTTCCAAGATTGCTTGGAAGGGTCACACACACATTTCAAATCCTTTCCCTGCTGTCAGTCTCTGATCTACTCAGTACATTTGAAATTAGGATTGGTTTTCTCTGTTGAGGGGTGAGTTTTAGTTCAATTACATCTTCTGTCTTCCGTATAATTTTTCCAAAAGCTCAGTTCTCCACAAAGGCTTCAGGGGAACGTAAGAAATATCTTCTCTAGAAATTGGCATTTAACTTTCTGCTTACAGAAAATTTGAAGTTTGTTGTATTCTTTCTTCCTGCTACGCCTGAAGCACACAGTTTTACGGTTTTATCTGTTCTTGTTGATCTACATTGATATTTAGATGATGTTTGTGGAGTAATTTGGCTGCCATAATTAAGAAGCATAAATCCTCTGTGAAACAGGCAAATAAACAGTATTCCAATCTGGGACAGATCTGTTACCTACACAAAAAGAGCTTTAAAAAGTTAATAATTTAACCTAATGGCTAGAATTACCATAGAAATAACAACCAATTAAACTACAGAGCTATCGAATTCCAGAACTGGCACAGACCACAAGGACCAGAGCTGTCAAATATCTAGTAAATACCTCTATCTGGCTATAGCAAAGAGCCACAAGAGATCATCTCTTCTGTAAGTATTTACCCTTCACGATCCCCAAACCCAAAAAAGTAAAAAAAAAAAAAAAAAAAAAAAAAAAAAAATCGTGAATGAAATTTATGTCCTTATGTTGAACATAGCACTCTAGGTATAATGCTTTACAAGGTCAATGTAAATAAACACTCTCAATGTCTTTGGCTCCTATTCTCTGTTTATGAACTAGTAATCATAATATTTAAATAAGAATCATTTATGAAGTATTATGATGAATTAGGTTGAATGTGCAAGTTACTTTGTAAATGGAGCCTGACAGTGGTTAGGTTAAACTTACATCAAAGGTTTAACTTTGATGTAAGGAGTGAGGAAGTAGAAGCTTTAGTGACAAGCTAAATTAACGTATTAATATTTAACAAAGAAATGGAAGGTAAAGGTATCAGGATATCTGTATCTTGCTATTAGCATTCTAGGCTGCGGTATAAGGACTGGCTTTGAGATCTTGCGATGATATAACTGTTTTAATTGTTAACTTCATCTGTCCCCAGTTAACAGGTATAAAACACATTTTCTTTTTTTTTTCTTTTTTTTCTTTTTTTCAATGTTTATTTATTTTTGGGACAGAGAGAGACAGAGCATGAACGGGGGAGGGGCAGAGAGAGAGGGAGACAAAGAATCGGAAACAGGCTCCAGGCTCTGAGCTGTCAGCACAGAGCCCGACGCGGGGCTCGAACTCAACGTACCATGGGATCATGACCTGAGCCGGAGTCGGACGCTCAACCGAATGAGCCACCCAGGCGCCCCTAAAACACATTTTCAAAGCAATAAAATGTTGTCAGGAATTATTCTGAAGGCAGGAACAAGTACACTGATATTCCCTGGGCTATTACTGCACCCAACTAAGTCAAACAATAGTCATGTCTTTAAATAAAACTCTGTAACTAACTACTGCCCAAATTTGAATAAGCATCACCAAAAATATGCCACGCAAGTCCAGCATGGGATGCATACCACATGTCTGACTGGTCATGCCTTAAAAAAAAAAACAAAAACAAAAACAAAAAAAAACCTCCGTTTCCTTAACATCCACTTTATATGCTAGAAATATGATTAGAAGTGCTATTAAAATATTCAATATATAGCATTCTTACTCGGAGACTGACAGACACTTAATACAGTACTAAATCTCAACACCTCCCCAGTGCTATTCCCTCAGCTTACAATGTTCGCTCTCATACCTACACTCACCCTTTCAATGTCTGTATCAGTTGTCACCACTCTGAAGCTTTTCCAGATCATTCTAAAACAGATATAATCACTGCATAGTCAGAAATCTCTTATCATTGGAGGGGCGCCTGGATGGCTCAGTTTGTTAACCATCGACTCTGAATTTCGGCTCGGGTCACGATCTCACACTTCAGGAGATCAAGCCTTGTGTCAGGCTCTGTGCTGCTCAAAGTGTGGAGCCTGCTTGGGATTCTCTCTCTCCTCTCTCTCTGCACCTCCCTGCTCATGCTCTCTCTCTTTCTCTCTCTAAAAAATAAACTTTAAAAATAAGAAATCTCTTTTTATTTTTAAATACCCATATTTTTGTACTAGCCAATACTGCTCATCACACACATATGTGCTGACAACCCAGAGGTGTATTTAAGAGCCTGGCTTTTGGTATATACTGGGCACCGAGGTAGACTCCGCCATTAACATGTAGTTACCACAATGGTTGGCGTATCTTTGACGCTCAGTTCCTTTTAGGAAGAAAAGGACAACATCTGACCCTCTAGGTTTGCCAGAAGAAATAAATAATGTATCTAAAATGCTAAATCCAGCGAATAAATCATCGATACACATTAGCTAATATTACTCTCCCTGCTGCAATCTCATTCAGTTTTCTGAGTGAAACTCTCTTCATATCAGAGATTATGTATTTTGTGGTTTGCGTTCCTGAAGCTTCTAGGCCAATGCGTGGCACATCATAGGTATTCAGAGAGCATTTTGTAAATGAAATTGAATGAAAAATACTAATCAAAGAACATCTGTTGAGCTCTTCCACTCTGAAGGCACAACAGGAGATGGAGAAGAGGCATTCCTGACCTCCATTTAAGTCCTAAAAGGTGTAGTCTGGTTAAAAAAAAACTTGTCTAGTTAAAGGGCAGTTAATCTTTAAGTGTTTCGTTACCAGTTAAAATAGACATATGCACATATATTTCCCTCACGAAACAGAGCATAAAGGGTAAAATGTGAATGCTCACTTGGCAAACACAATTATAAATGAGTTAAACTTAAAAACTTATTTTTCCTTCCTTCAATTTTTCCAAATAGACTTCCCTCTGCAATTCTTCCTATTTCTTACTCCTACTCAAATTTTTGTTTCCATGGTAATATGTTTCCACCTTGAAATTCCATCACTGGAATGTCTACATTCAGTCTACAACTATTTCTGCTGCTCTCTCTCTTAAATTGCTCCTAGAAAAATTCCATTCTCCCCTCTGTGATGTATATGAACTACATAAATGTCTACCAACCTAAGGCACATGTCTAACCTCAGCCTTCTGTACTGGACACGAGTCTTCCTGTGGGACAATTTTAGGTGCATTTTAACACTTGATAACAAAAGAAATAAACACAGACTCTGTGATGTGAACTACATTTGACTCAAGCTTGTTCAGATTCAAGCACTTTACCCAATACAAAGAGAACATTTAGAGAGCTACTTAACAATCAAAACCAAAAAAAGAAAGACTGCCAGTAAAAGAATTATCCAACAAGGACTCATTTCCTACCACCTGATCCTGAGTTTGGCTAGACACAGGGTTTCTCCTGCCAGAACCTCACAATTGTTAAGGGAACCCTAATTGCTATTGAGGTTTTCCACTGATGTGCTCTAAACCCTACTCCTTCCTATTAGACTCTTTAATGCTGCTTGATTTACTCTTAATTCCTCTATTTTGAGTTGTGCTGCCAAACTCCTAAAGATCTGAAACACGCCATTGCCTCTGAATAGATGGTCGATTGGACTATTCTCAAGAACTGAGCAGATTTCTAGAGAACACCCACAAAATGCCTCAAGCTCAATGGCTGCCCTCTAAGCAAACTTCTGGTAGTCAGTCATGGAGCAGGTCTTGCCCTGAGCTTTGGAGAGCCAAGGGAAGTCCCGGCAACTGCCCCAGGAGAGCGGCCCAAATTGAAAGAGGCCCCCAGAGGCCAAAGGGTCGCTGTTATCAAAACCCAAAGTTGAAAGAGGAACCACAGATTAGGAATCAAGAATTCTAATGCAGAAAGAGCCACTCACGAAGTACCGTGAAAATTTCTAGAATGATTATCCACAAACTGGATCAATACTCCAGAATATCTGCTGATCCCATGACAGAGTTCTGTCTGGCTGTTTCAGGATGCCCAACACTGACTACCGCATGGTGATTCATGGGTCTGATGTGTCCAGGCTGCACAGATTTCCTGGATTTTCTCGGTTGACCCTGCTGATCTTGAGATAGGTAAGAAAGCTGCCTTCCTCTATGTCCTAAATCTACAACAAGGTAGTTATAAACTAAATGAACCTATTTTTTAAGAAGCTTACATTCCCTCAACATTTCAAATTCCCTAAAATTAAAATCGGCTGCATCATTCTGCAGTTTGCCTTAATGGGCCAAATGATCCTGTTTGTTTTACTGTTGCGCTTTACTTATCTTCAATTTCTAGCTACATCATTAACATTATACACCATACTGTCATGAATTAATCCTGAACATCCCATTTGAATGCAACCACAATTCTGGGGATTGTCATCCATAGGCCATGAAAAGCAACAAGGATTTGCTCCCCAAGGATTTGCAATGTTGAAAAGCAAACGCTTTCATTCCTCACCGAAGACCTGTTCTAGTCTTCATCAGGGATGCGCTCCAACAGGCTTTGATATGTCCTTGGATTCTAAACCCTGATCTGAGAGACCACCGAGCTGATTGCTACTATCAGTTTTTATGTCGTACAGATCTTTCTCCCCCAAGCTTCCTCACGATGTGGCCAGAAGGGAAATCCAGCCGGCAGCACCAGAAACTCCCGATTCCACTGAGGAATTTCACTGCCAAGATACACCTCATCTCCCTTCAGGGGCTACACTGCTGGCATCTTCTCCCTTTCAAATTCAGCAAAATGAAAAGTAGTTTAAAAAGCCTGTTCTAAACGACACGGCACCACAAATGCTGTGAGAAGTACTTGGTGTTTGTGACTACAAGTTTATTTATGCATAAGATAACAATATGTATGTATACATTTTATGAATATACATATATGCAAATATAAACATGCATATTTATATGTATACATTTACATGTATATAATCTATATTACATATGTGTAACTATATACATATGTGTATATGTAGTGTGTGAGGTACACATGTACACATTTATTTTTTTAAATACACTGACACCCACGTGGAAGTGAGCTGCCTTATGGACCAGGCATAGCAATGTGTTATTCAAGGAAAATTCCAGACCAGCGTTCAATGAGTAACTCAGGTACTTAGTCAAGTCTCTCAACAAAAAATTAAAATGTGACTGTAATGCACAATCTACATTCTAAAATGCCCTTTTCCCCATTTTCAACTTCTGAAACATGGCAGATCTATCCCTCCCCACCCACCAAACTTTTTACCTCTCCACCCAATCTTGCCAAAGCTTATTTCGGTTCCTGGGTTCCATCTCCCTACTGCCATCCCCACACACTCTTTCAAAATCAATTATTCTCTCATTGAGCAACAGCTCCCTGCTGTCTCCGGAACAAATTAGAACATGCTAGATTTCTGCTTCTTTACTTCCACCCCTGCCACCATCCTCAAAAAGTCATCTCTCTCCCAGAGTCCAGATTCATTGGGACAGCAGCCCACGACAAGAAAGATGCTGGCAAAACAAGGAGAGAGGCTCACAATACTTCCACATTAGTACGTTTGCCTACCTCATACGTATCATTCCTACGAAAAATATGCTTAAGATAGCCATTTTTTCATTACCTACTAGAAGGAACGTTCCTAACTTTTAATGTCAGATGGACACTTACACACATTCTGCAACTCAACTAAAAATGTTGCAAGACTCAAACATAACCGTATATGCTAAAAGACTAAGTATCTGTTAATGAATACTGTTCTGAACTGGTCTGTCAATTCAATAGTATCGCCTAACAAACTCACGTTTTTAGCTTGAAAAGTTTTATTTTTTTAAATATACCTTCTTTTTGGATGTGTTCTCTTTTTTTTAATGTTTTATTTATTTTTGGGAGAGAGAAAGTGGGGGAAGGGCAGAGAGACAGTGGGGGAAGGGCAGAGAGAGATGGGGAGACAGGGGATCTGAAGTGGGCTCTGTGCTGATAGCAGAGAGGTGGATGTGGGGCCTGAACTCATGAACCTTGAGATCATGACCTGAGCTAAAGTCAGATGCTTAACCGACTGAGCCACCCAGGTGCCTCCTAGTTTGAAAAGTTTTAAGGTAACTCAAGGACTTTAAAAGTAATCTCCCCTAGAGACTAAATAACACACATATTGCAAACCCATCAGGTAAACTTTCTGGATACCATGTCTCTCAGTGTATCAGCTGTCCTCTATATCATACCCTCAGGACAGAGGAAGGATCAAAATAT
The DNA here is from genome assembly GCF_016509475.1 of Prionailurus bengalensis. Classification (NCBI taxonomy): domain Eukaryota; kingdom Metazoa; phylum Chordata; class Mammalia; order Carnivora; family Felidae; genus Prionailurus; species Prionailurus bengalensis. The sequence goes on from NC_057343.1 coordinate 48,699,683, forward strand.
ATATATATATATATATATTATATATATATAACACATATATATAATATATGTAAAGTATATTATTATATATTATTTATATTATAATACTATATATATATATATATATATATATATATATATATATATATATATATAAAACCTCTATTATCACACCCACAAGTTATAAAGGCAAGAGGACCTTCAGAATCTGTGGGCTTCCTATTATGTGCCTGGAGGACCAATAAATAGCATTATGTTTTTAACTGCGTGAAGTCTTTTTTTTTCCAGAGGGAAGACCTGTGCTTTGAGGAGTGCAAAGAATCTGAGAGATTTGGACTATTGCATGGAGCTGTTTTTTGGTACCTAGTGTCCATGTAACTGAATGGATTTATTATCTAGTTTTAACTGCATTGCTTTCCATTTAAACTGGTAATACCTTCAAGGCATAAAACCTTCCTATTCTAAATATGCTACAAATTCATGGTTTCTTACCAGACCTTCCTTGCCTGAAACCTTTTACCTATGAAGTAAAGTTCAAAGTTGTGTTTGCATTTTTTTTTCTTTAACGGTCTGTGTTGGAAACCCTACAGATATCCTCCTGTTGTAAAAATAGATCACTACTTGTGTATTTCAAGTATACCATAGGACTGAAGATGAGGTTACCATCTCTGTATCCATAGAAAAGACCAGTAAAATCAAGAAGCTAGACTACTGTGTAAAAAGCTCTAAGGCATTTGATGAGCAAGGGCCTTGCCAGGGTTTTCCTCAATGATTTTAATTTTCCTAAAAAATCCAGACAGCAGCAGCATCATTCTTGCCTCAAGAGAACTTCAGCATGGCTTGATAATACCAAGGGAGACAGCCCATCAGTTATCCCCTATCTCCAAAGAGTGTTCATAGGTTAGGGCTGTTTTATGCTGGCTGCACAGAAAGTCACTTGCCAGAGATTCAAAGTAAAACAGCGAATTAGGCTATTATTTAGAAATAACAGAAATAATAAGTTGATAATTAAGTTGATTTTTAAATCAATAATTCAACTTTCACATATGCGCATCTCTGATCGCCAAGGAAGGACCAAGGCAGATAAACCACGAGAAATCAGAGACTGGGTTTTGGAAAACAAGGGGGTAGTGAGAGAGAGGAAGGGGGTGACAGGAGTCTTGTCCGATCTTATAAAATGTGTTTGTCTAGGGGCACCTGGGTGGCTCAGTCAGTTAAGCGTCCAACTTTGGCTCAGGTCATGATCTTACGGTTTGTAAGTTCGAGCCCCGTGTCAGGCTCTGTGCTGACAGCTCCGAGCCCTGCAGCCTGCTTTCGATTCTGTGTCTCCTTCTCTCTCTGCCCCTCCTCCACTTGTACTCTGTCTCTCTCTGTCTCTCAAAAATAAATAAATGTCAAAAAAAAAAAAAGATATTAAAATGTGTTTGTCTATTTTGTTGGAGGGAAGGGGGTGGGATGCAGTCAGGAGAGAGGCACACTCCACGCCAGAGGTGACACGATTAGGATGTTATGGAGCAGGCCCATGACACTGTGTCACAGAAACACAAACACAGAATCGCAGACTTCGAGTCAGGCTGAGTAAATTAAAATGAAATCAGCATTTGTTGAGAACTTACTTTATGTACCGTCCCAGGTGTTGTGTAAGTCTTCAGCTAACCCAAAAGACCCTTCAGTTCAAACTTGAAAAAAAAAAAAAAATTAGAATAGGCACCTCTTTGGTAATTAGGAAAGACTCCCCTAGAGGAATCACATGCTAGGGTTCCTGACTGGCCAGGACAGTGCAGAGTGACTATGACCCTCCAGACCCCCCCTCTGCAGGGCGGCTTTCTATGCACCCCCCCACCCCACGGCCCCCGCTGCCACGCTTTCCGAGGTGAACTCGGAACCCGACACGACACCACCGTTTTACTCCTATAGCGACTCTCATTCTGCACAAAAGATGTGGAATCTTTAGAGACATCATTTAAATGCCAATTTTCATGCTTCCTCTTCTAAGTTATGGCACTTATAACATCAATATTTTAAACAGTTCAAGTATTTTTTAACTTCTAAATGAGTCATTCACTCTCTTAGCAGAGAAGAGGTAAAATAAAATGTCAATGACTAAAATGTGAACTACTTCTTCAAAGGTGGAGTTAAGTACATTTCTCACGATTCAATGGTAATTGGCTTAGAACTTGAAAATACAATACTGCACCTGACAATGGGAATTCACTGGGCTCCACAGGAATCGGAAGGCTGCTGCAGAAAGTGGGCCCATGTACTACCCGTATTACACTGATTCTACTTCTTGTGTAATTTCCTCACAACTCTCACTGAGTTTTAAAGGAATTATGTGTCATTCAGAATTCACATGCATCTACTAATCAACTTTCGGTACTAACAACTGCTAGGATGTCTTCAGACTGCATCGCCACGGACTCCCCTGAAGAGCCCAGCTCATCAGCCAGGGCTGACTGTCCCACAGGGTCACAGCCACCACATGAGGACTTCCATCACTCCCTGACAGAAGGGAGGTTCTGTAGGTTAGATGGTGGCACCTTGGAAATCATAGTTAAAAGGAACCTACCGAACCAGAGTCCATATTACCTCACTCTGTACCAGTTCTAAAAATGTGGGAAGCATGGGGATCGCCTAGGGGATCTGCTTTGCACCCCGGATGCTTTTTCCTGTTCCCAGAGACTCTTTTTTTGTTTGGTTTTAATTCTTTTCAATGTTTACTTATTTCTGAGAGAGAGAGACAGAGCATGAGCAGGGGAGGGGCAGAGAGAGAGAGAGAGAGAGGGAGACAAGGAATCTGAAGCAGGCTCCAGGCTCTGAGCTGTCAGCACAGAGCCCCACACAGGACTCGAACTCACTGACCATGAGATCATGACCTGAGCTAAAGCTGGATGCTTAACCGCCTGAGCCACCAAGGTGCCCTATGTTCCCAGTGATTCTGACTAGGTAGGTCTGAGGCAGGAGCCCAGGAGATTTTGCAGCCATGGTCAGCAGATCACACTCGGAAAAGTGCTGCTTTCCATATCTCAGGTTTCTAAGTCCTGTGATTAATACCCTCCCCCTAGTTCACCATCTGATCATCAAGGTCAAACAAGAATATCTGCATTCTTTGGCCATTCCTTAGAAACAATTATCCAACCAGACTACATCTGAGTAAAAACTTAATTTTTCAGTTTTCCAGTGTGAAAAATGACGTTCACAATACTTGTTCTATTCCAGCTCCTCACTGACTTATTACAAACATCAAATAATAATGCACATGAAAACGCTCAGAAGCGCACAAAGGATATTCACAAGACCTAAAACGGTACTTAGGTATCACATGACCAACGCTTTAAATGATAAGCCACATGAGGGCATAACAAAGTGTAAAAACCTAAAACTTGAATTGTACATAGAATTTCATACTTTTGGGGTTCTGTCTTGTATATATCTGTTCCATATCCCTCCTTGCTCAGTTTTTATTTTAATGAGTGAACAAATAACTGGGAACGAAAGATGTTATACAAAGATAACTTATTTTGCAAAACTAATCAGACGAAATCACTTTTAACTTATCGAAGACACAGAACAATTGATTCACTTTTAAGAGCATGTTGTTTCTCTGCTTGAATTACCCAAGTAGTGGTAGCTATGCAGAATCGGGTTAAATTCACTGCATATCTACAGTACTGAATGATTTCAGTAAAATAAGAGTGTCTCTAGACTCACGCACCATTTTAAGACTGTAACTGAGAACATGACAGAACGGCACTCAAATAACTCTCTGGGTCCATAAAAATAATGGGCCCAAAGTAATCCCACAGATTATTCCCAAAGTGTTACACAGAATTTCAATGAAATCATATTAGATAAATGAAATGACATAAAGAATCTGAAAGGGTGTGAAGCATGAAACTCAAATGTCTAACCACTTAACTATAACACAGCTTTTATGTGAACAAATATCAATAGTCCCAAATGTATCTAAATGAACTGTGGAACAGCCGAACAGCCTTGAAAATTCAGTGCCACAGCAAGAAGTGGGGAAGAGCACAAATGAGAAGGCGGGAGAAAAAAGGAGACACACCAATCTGTCAGCTGAGAGTGAGGACAGCCCCAGAGACAGTGGATCACCACCCCCCCCAAAAAAAGGATAGGCCAACATTATTCCTTTATATTGCAAGTAATGGAGCTCTGCTGTCCCAACAAAAGGATGAATCATATTCTCTTTTACTCTGAAAAATCTGCTCTCGGATGGTCATTTAAACAAGGATAAGCCCCAGACCGATCAATGTCCTTCCACACTATCTCCACCTAACCAAGACTGTCTTTTTGCGCCTTCTCTATAACTGCTCTCCAAACTTTTACATCAAGACTCAGTTCTATTTCCATCTGTATCATCAGGTCAGCACTTCCTGGTCCCAGTAACATATATCACTTAAGTCCATGACGATTTCGAGGATCTTGCCTGTCCATAGCTCTACTGAACATCCTAAAGAGTATATAGTACATATGAAAGCACTTGAACTATGCGAACAGTTAAACCCTTTAGCTCAATGCTAAGAGTTGTGAGAGCCAGGCCTTCCTGCCACTGTTTATCTCTGGACTCCAGGCAAGTGATCGCATTATTATGTTGCCAATTTTTCACATGAAAAAATGGTGATCACAGTAGTCACTACTATCTTCTCACCAAATTTATGCACACCTCAAATGATACCACACAATAAAGTACTCTGAATTATGCAGGGGATAGTTACAGATGCAAAATAGTACTTTGCCACCACTTTTCTTCAGACTATGAACTCTGAAGAAGGCAGAAGAAAATACATTTCCAACGCCAATAAACGTAAGGCTACATTAACCAAATCAGACTCAGTCAACTAATCAATGGATGGTATTATTTCGAGAAATTTTTCATGAAACATGAGAATTATATGATTCTTCAAGACTTACAAAAATCAGTGATTTCCCATGATTCCTTCACCTAGGCTATTTCTAGCATTTGTTAACTGGCAGCTTACTATCACAGAAAAAAAACTATTTTTTTTTTTTTTTTTTTAGTTCAAACAAGCTGGTTCTGACAATAAGAAGCAGTGTGATCTTGGAAAAGTGACTTAACCACTGTTAATTACAACTGCCCTCACTGGTAGAGATGAGTACTGTAGGATTACCAAAGGCATTAGATGAGAGGATATTAATGACCAGGCACATACACATAGAAGCGTCCTTAAATGCTACCCCTCACAGCTAGTCCTATTGGGACATTTAATATTAGAATCATCTTCCAAATAAACTGTGGGGCTCCTTCAGTTAGGCTATTGCCGACCTACATCCCCATCCAGGGGTTTGAGACGGAATTCACAAATGAATGTGCTTGAAATCAGATAGTTAGGGGCACCTGGGTGGCAGACTTGGTAAGTGTCCAACTCTTAATTTCGGCTCAGGTCATGATCTCATGGTTTTGGGAGATCGAGCCCTGCTTCAGGCTCTGCCCTGACAGCACAAAGTCTTCTTGGATTCTCTCTCTCTCCCCCTCTCCCTGCCCCTTCCCTGCATGTTATCTCTCTCTCTCTCAAAATTAATACATAAACTTAAAAAAAAGAAAGCAGAATGCAATTTGAACTCAATTGAGTGCTAAATGAGATGGGTAGTGACTACAGGTTAATTAAATACAAGTGCAGAGGAGAGAGATCAATGGGAATATACTTTATGGAAGGGAGATGCTGTCCTGAGTTGTATGGCTGCACCACGACCAAAATAAGCTACAGGAACAGAGAGGGTATCAGGATGAAGCAACAGCTAGCAGGTAATAAACTGTTACATATGTTCACTCTTTTATCTTCCCAGAAACTCCATGAGGCAGGGACTATTATCATCCCCATTTTATAGATAAGGAAACTGAGACAGAGAGAGATTAAGTAGCTTGCCCAGGTCACAGACAAAATGGTAGAGCCAGAACATAAATATAGCCAGTGTAGCTCCAGAGTCCACACACTTAACCAGAGAATTACCGAGCTAAGTCCCAGCATATTTAAAGCAGGAAAGTGAGTATATACCTCACTGTAGCAATTGTAAACCACAGAATACACTCTGACTAGTTTAAGTGGAGATATGTATATTTTTAAATATCGGTCCAGAAAGCTTCTTGGTAGGTCAGAGAACCATACTTAAATCCTACAGTAGCAAGGAACAATACAGGCGGAGGAAAGCCAAACCACATAAGCCACATCCAGTGAAAATACCACTATTGCCATCATCCAGTGTTTGACGCCAGAACGTCTGTCACAGCCTCCTCCAAACAGCCAGGCATCCCTGTCCCTGCACTTACCCAAAGAGCAGTCCTGCCATAATCAGGCGGCCCTGAACTACTTTCTGCATCCCTCCAGTGGGTGGGGCAACTGACCGGCCACAGGTCCATATCCTAGCTCTAAGAAAGTCTAGCACTGGAGGGGATGTTTTCGTTAGTTTCTAAAGACGCTATTTCGGGGGGATTAGAATCACAATACGGGGAAGCTAGCAAAAACTCAAGATGATAAACAAAAGATGTCAAGCAACCACAAAAGAATATACATATTCTGATAATGGGCTGAGTCTTGGTGAGTAATTTCAGCTTCATAAAACAGGGTCAGATCATGTAGGCACAACGTCACTTCATTTGGGAACAATTTACTCCTTTAACAAAGGCCACAGGTCTCTTAAAACAGCAAGTCATTTTTCAGGGCATAAAGATGATAATTTATGTAATTCAAAAACTAGGGATATCAATTACTTGGTGACTTCCCCCCCCACCAACTATTTCACAATGTTATAGCATAACAATATGCGTCATTTTTCCTATATAAAAAAAGCAAAAGATACTAATTTAAGAAACTAGCCACGTTACATATCGTATACTCTTTTTGCCTCTCCTAGTTCTCTTATTATTTTTGTAAGGATCATTTTCCAAGACAATGGAGACTTTCGAATGCTGGCAATATAACTATCTTTGTGGAAACAGAAATTTAAAATAAAATCCTTTATAAATACTCACTAGAAAAGAGTTTTGTTTTGTTTTATAAAATAGCAATTTTTAAAGCATTATTCCTTTAACTATCATGGCCAGATATGTGTCTGAATAATATTTCAAATGTTTTTCTACAGTAACAAGTGTTTTTAGCTCTTTATGTTTAGGCAGTTAGCTATATACAATGGGATACAGTATCACTGAGTTAAGACCAAGAATAAATAAAGACACTTATTTTTTTTAAGTTTATTTATTTTTGAGAGAGAGAGCAAGCAGGGGAGGTACAGAGACACAGGGAGAGAGAGAGAGAGAGAGAGAATCTGACAGTGAGGAGCAGAGCCCAATGCAGGACTAGAACTCAATGAGATCATGACCTGAGCCAAAATCAAGTTGGATGCTTAACCGACTGATCACCCAGGTGCTTACTTTTAAATGCGAATTTGATAAAGGCAGGTATATAATAACAATATCAACATACATTATTTTTATTGTGTAAACATATAGATTGACAGTACGATTTTTAATTGATAATAGAGTCTTATGAAACAGTGTAGCTTTGAGGCATAACTAATATTCTCTTTTTTTCAAGATCTATGCAAATTTACTACACATGCATCTTAATTTACATATATAAAATATTATCTTTTATCATTAAATTAAGAAGAAATTCGGACTACAATAACAATTGCAAGAGGAGTCATGGGTTTTTTTGTTTTTTGGGTTTTTTTTAGAGAGAGTGAGCAGGGAAGAACAGGAGGGGCAGAGAGAGAAGGAGAGAGACTCTCAAGCAGCCTCCACAGCCAGCCTAGAGCCCAAAGCAGGGCTCGATCTCACAGCCATGGGATCATGAACTGAGCCAAAATCAAGAGTTGAATGCTTCATTGAGCTACCCAGGTGCCCCTAGAGCAGTTGCTTTTTACTGCTTACTTAACATAGAGCACTATGTTAGACATTATGTATACAATTTCATTTATTCTAGCTGAATTCTATATCCCTTCCTATGACTAAATATAGGAAAATGTTTCACATCCTTCTCAGAAATATTTTTGTAGTTCAAAACCTCGCACATAAATGTGAACATATACCCCCAGAATAATCCAAGGAGGACAGATGAAGGTAAAATCTCCACTGACATGTGTATATGGAATGTCAATGTGGAAATCAGAAGCCACTGTGGCAAATATAATTTGGTGGGAGGGAGATGAGAACAAATGGCAGCAGACAGCCATGCAATGAGAACAGAGAGAGAAAACTGCCTTTATATCTAACTTATGATTTGATAAAACGATAGATGTTAAGAGTTTTGACATATTATTGACATTTATCATATTAATAATGATGTATATGAAAATCATTTTCCCATGCAAAATAGTTAAGGTAAAAAACTAAAATTTCCAACAAAATAGTAAGGTTTTACTTGGGCGCCTGGCTGGCTCAATTGGCATGTGACTCTGGCTCTCAGGGTCATGAATTTAAGCCCCAGGATGGCGGTAGAGCTTACACAAAAAAATTTCAAGAGCTTACTTTAAAAAAAAAAATTATTGAGTATAATATTTCATGGGGAAAATGTATCTTGTACATGATAAGATCAAGTGTATGGGCCTAAAAACAATGTCCAAACTGTCAGGTCCCTAAAATGTGCCAGAAGCCACTGCACTGTTCATAGAAAATACTTCGCTTCAGATGCTTCGCTTCGTTTTTTTAGTAATATATATAATATATAATATATAATAATATATATATATAATAATATACTGATGATCTACATTTAATATATTGATCTATGTCTGAATATTCATCCTTTTTAATTTTTTTATTTTTTGAGAGAGAGACTGCATGAGTGGGGGAGAGAAACTGAGGGAGAGCAAGAATGAGAAAGAGAGAAAAAGAGAGGGACAGAAAGAACCTCAAGCAGGCTCCACACTTAGCATGGAGCTTGATGCAGGGCTCAGTCCCACGACCCTGGGATCATGACCTGAGTCAAAATCAAGAGTTGGATGCTCAACCGACTGAGCCACCCAGGCGCCTCTGAATATTCATCTTTATATGACATTTATAATAAAACCTGAAGTGATCCAAGAGACTTGTTCTACCTTCTTACAGCTGACTTAGACAAAGGGTCAGAGGTTTTAAACCTACAGTTGTACTAATTCCTTTCAAGCTGAAAACGAAAAAAGTATATACCTAAGGTTTTCAAAAAAAAAGAACGTGAGTACATTCTTTCTCTTAACTTTAAACAATAGTAGTAAGATTATCTTATTTAGCAAATATAGGCTTTAAGAATGAATCATCATCTTATTGGCTTTATTGAAAAATATATAATTATTTAGGACAAAAGCACAGCAATGAAACTGACGTTTGAGAGTCAGAAACAGAATTGGTCATAAGAACTAGGAGTCAGTCATCTTAACGTCAGAGTTCGTTTACGACTGACGAGACATAGGTTATTTTTACTAAGAAAATCATCTGATAATATTCCCTCCAGACAAGAAAAAGGACTGACCAGTGCATCAGAGACAGATTCATTTTTCCACAGGCCAGAGATATGACCAGGGAGGAAGATATTAAATTGATCAAAGTTGCCACCAGGTGGAATGTACCTTGGTAGCAAGACATAATTTGTAAAGCAATAAAAAAAAAAAAAAAAGCGACTTTGACATCTTTCTGTTGTTACATATTTATAAAATTCTGGGTTCTTAAGAAACTATGACAGAGACAGAGAAGTTTTCTAGAAAGTGAATCTGATATGTGGTGTCAGCTCTGCTCAATCAGATTTCTGAAACTGATAGGAACACAGTGAAATAAAACTTTGCCCATCTGATAACCAGGGGATATTTTTGTACATTTTAACCTATTGTTATGTGCTTGCAAACATTACTGTACAATAAATTTTTTTAATGTTTATTTATTTTTGACAGAGAGAGAGACAGTGTGTGAGTGGGGGAGGGACAGAGAGAGAGGGAGACACAGAATCGAAAGCAGGCTCCAGGCTCTGAGCTGTCAGCACAGAGCCTGACGCGGGGCTCGAACTCACAGACCAAGAGATCATGACCTGAGCCGAAGTCGGACACTCAACCGACTGAGCCACCCAGGAGCCCCACAAACATTACTGTATATTAAAATAAACATGTTACAGAGTAAATTTTTTTAATCCTATGCAATTAAGATAAAAGAGACATCCGAGAGCTCATACTTACTGTAGACGACTAGAATGGCCACTGAGTCTCTCTTGGTAAATTTGCGTTTATTGGCGTGAACTAAAATTTTCTGTAAGATCTGCTTAAATCCTTCTTAAACATTAATATTACAGTGGGAGTTATTTTAGATAAGATCATTTCCAACGTCCTAGTTACAATAGCTATCAAAATTGAGCAACAGAGACAGCTTGCAATAGTGACAAGATTCTGATTTACAAGACACAGACTCCAGCTCCATCCCTGTTACTACTGGTGGCATGATCTTGACACACAGCATCTGTGCGATTTTCCTTAGGAATGGGGATGATATTACATATACCCAAGGGCTTACTAAGGCACAAAAGCATTTAGAACTGTTATGTCCTCTTAATAAATTGATTCCTATATCATTATGAAATGGTCCACTTTATCCTGGTTATTTATATTCCTTGTTCTGAAGTCTATTTTGTCTAATATTAATACAGGACCACAGTTTTGTTTTTGTTGTGACTTAGTCTATACATACGTATCTTTTTCTATGCTTTTACTTTGTTTAAGATAATGTGTGGTATGGACTTACACGTTCCTGGAAGAAAATATTTTAAACTATTAATGGCTGTTATTTCAAGGTAACGTGATCATGCCTTTCATTTTCTTCTTGAAAGGATTTTTTTTTACATATTTCAATTTTTTAATAATAAAAATGTTATCAGACAGAAGAATTCCAGTGTCTGATCTGCAGAAGGGTAAGCCTGGCCCACAATCACTAAGGCAGGGCAAATTACACACAAATGACCTCACGTTTCACACAAAACTTTTTCCTCCAGCGTCAGAAGAAGGGTGTTATTAAACCCAACGTTTATTTAACAAGTATGCCATTGTAGGTAAAAATAGGGCCATTTACTCACTAGTGGCTGCTGCTATAACAAGCATGTTTTTAAAAGAGTCACATCCCATGTGAGGCCATTTGAAACATTGCTGCCAACGTCTTCTTTCAGCCACTCAGTTCAGTGATCCATATAAGCTCTCTGGTATAGTTATGAATCATCCGTGCTGCAGGTTTTTGGTTTTTTTTTTTTCAGTTCTGCAGGTTTTTCAACTTATTTTTAAGTGAGGTAATGAACACATAATATAAAATTCACTCTCAACCATTTTTATATGTGCAGCTCAGTAGTGTTAACCACATTCACATTACTCTGTAACAGATCTTTTTTTCATCTTGCAAAACTGAAACACTACACCATTAAACAGCGGCCCATAGCCCCGACCACCAAACCCCTGACAACCACCATTTTCTTTTCTATTTCACGATTTTGACTATTCTTGACTCCATCATTTTACGTCCAGTGTACCTGTATCTTTATATTTAAGGAGAACATCTTACAGAGAGCATGTAGTTAGGACTTGCTTTTATTTCCCAGCTGACAATCTATCTTTTAAAGGGAGTGCTTAAACTCTTTCCATTTCACAGAATTATCAATATACTGTGTTTAAATGTACCAACTTGCTGGGGCACCTGGGTGGCTCAGTCGGTTGAGCATCCAACTTTGGCTCGGGTCATGCATGATCTCACGGCTCGTGAGTTCAAGTCCCACATAGGGTGCTGTGCTGACAGCTCAGAGCCCGGAGCCTGCTTGGGAGTCTCACTCTGCCCCTTCCATTCTCATTCTCTGTCCTGTCTCTCTCTCTCAAAAATAAATAAACGTTAAAAATTAAATAAAGGTACCAACCTGCTCTTTTGTTTTTCTATTTCTCCTATCTGTTCCTTGTTCATCCTTCCTCTTTGCTGCCTTCATTCAGATAAAACTGAGTAGTTTTAAAAATGTTTCCAGTTCATTTTCACCATTGGTTTATTAACTATATTTGGTTGTTTTATTGTGTGTGTGTGTGTACGTGCGTGTGTGTGGTTGCTCTAGGATTTACAACATACACCTTTACATTAACATCATCTACCTTCAATTAATAATACACCTCTTCACATATTCCATGGTCTACTTCCTTCCATGCCCCTCTGTCTCTGTGCTAGTGTCATCACTCATTTTCATCCTATGTTATAAATTCCATAATGTATTATTATGTTCGCTTAGCATAATTTTCTTATTTTTCTTTTATATTTGCATAGATACTTCCCATTTTGAGTTCTCTTCATGTCCTTGTGTAGATACAGATTTTTATCTAGTGTCCTTTTCCTTTACCTAAGTAAATTCTTTCATCTGTCTTGCATGGTATCTGATAAGAAGTCTGATTTTTGCTCCTTTGTATATCAGATACATTCTCCTTTTCTCCACTGGCTGCTTTTAAGACTGTTCTTCAAGACCTGTTCTCAGCAATTTGATTATTTTGTGCTTTGGCATGTTTTTTTTCGGCTTGGGGCTAACTGAACTTCTTAGATCTATGTGTTTTCATCACATGTGGATAATGTCCAGCCATTATTTCTTCACAACACCAAGTACTAACCACTATACAATCACAGCCTGGCCATTATTTCTTCAAGTAATTTTTCTGACCTTCCCCATCCTGACGGTTCAACTGTACATACGTTAGACTACTTAAGATTGCTCCAGAGGTCACTAAGGCTTTGTTCATTTTCTTAGTCTTTTTCTCTAACTGTTCAATCCAATCAATTATCATCAAATGCCAGATGATGCAACTTTTACATTATCGAAGACTATAGCTTGTTGTGTCTTTCTCTACAGTGCTGGATTTTGTTCTGGCACAACTGTGTAACTTGCAGATCAGTTGGACCCTTTCAGGATTTGCTTCTCGTGTCCATCATGGCAAGCCCCTGACCAGACTACCGTGGGACTAACTGAGCCCCATGACTAACCTGTGACCCTTCTGAGACCTCTACCAAATGCCTCATGTATGAAGGGGTCTCTCCACTCTGGGTATGTGTGAACTGTATGTGAGCTCTAAGAACTGTTCCACTTTGTTGCCTTCCTTATTCTTTCCTTGTCCTCCTGCACACATAGGTAGATCATTACTTAGGCAAACCCTTTCAAGGCGACCACTCTGAAGATCTCCAGAGCTCTCTGTACAACTTCTCCCTCGCTATTACTGTTCCCCTCAGAAACCAGTTTGCCTTGACCTCTCCCAAATCCCAATCACTGCCCGCCTAACACAGTGACAGCTAGGCCCTATTTGGACTCTTCCTTCCGGCTTCGCCCTTAGGTTGTAGGCTAAGGCACCAGTAGAGTTCACCTCCTTTCCCGCCTTACTCTCCAGGATCATAGTCCTTATCTGCCTGTTGTTCAATATGTAAAAACATTTTATACCTTTTGTCTGGTTTTCTAGTTGTTTATGGTAAGGGGTCAATTCCCATGGCAATTAATCCCTCATGGTCAGAAGCAAAAGTCCTCCAAGGGTTAAATAAGCTATATTGACAGTTATAAACTGTGAATCAGTATGCAAATGTTAGCACATGAAAACACACCTAGGTAAAGAGAAACATTTACTTCACGATCCAGATTTTCCTTTTTTTGTTTAAAAACAAAACAAAACAAAACAAAACTCCACCACAAAGACTAGTTCACAAGGGAGAACATAACTGAAATATTCTGGAGAGGTTAATTTTCCCCAAATCAAAATTTCCAAATTACTCAGAGCATGAAATCTCTTCAAGAAGTGTTCCTTTTTACAAAGCACTGACCCTATAAAAATGCAAATAACTCCTGGAGAGAATAGCACTTTACATTTTCCTCAATTAAGAAGACTACAGTTAGAATGGGTCATCTGTGGGTAGCGCGAGCCATCACAGCGGAGGGAGTTGGGAGTGTCTGGGTTGTGAGTGGAGGAGAATTAAGTTGAAGGAGAAAGTACATTGCTAACGGGAAAGAAGGAGGGCAGAATTATCAACTTCATAGCTTTGCCCAGGGCAGGCCCCAAGGGAAAGGATTTGTCTGCCTGCTATATTTCCCTTGGGTACTATCTGTAATTACCATCACAGCTCATTGATTTTCAATTCTTTCTATTAATACATTTATTGGCCATTCTGACATTATTAAAATCAGTCCAACACTGCTTCTTTAGTGGAGGATAGCTTTTCCTTAAAATGGGTTTTGCAAGCACAGAGATTCTTTCCTGTTTTTTTTTTTTTTTTAAATGGTCTTCTTGCATTAGCAAGAAGACAGCTCCTGCATGTTTTTCTTTGAAGCCAGGTAACGACATGCAAAGATTTCACTACAGATCAAAAGATCTCAAGCAGTGGGTCATCAGAAAATATTAAATGATAAGCAAATTCATATGTCTAAGATAAGTCTACCAATTTACTAGCTATGCTGGCTCCTGTTCCCCAGTAGGGGAGGTAATAATGAGGCTCTGTTAAAGGGTAACGCAAGTGGCATTTTTATAATGTCTTTTCTTTCCTTCTGATAAAGTCATTAAAGTAACACTGTCTTACTAAGCTTTTACACACCGATATATATTAAACCTTTTATGTCAAATTAAACATAACGCTTTACTGAGGTAAAGAAAAGGCTTTGTTGTTGGGTTGTTGGGTTTTTTTTTTCCTTTTCTCTAAAGCTACTAAATGTTCATGTAACTGCCTGTCTTAAACATTCCCTAGCCCATGGGTACGTCTGGCTACAATACTTGCACCTGTCTCTATTTCTTTATTAAGCCTAAAGATTGAGGTCTTTTCCAAAATAGCACCTGTCTCAAAATTCTCAATATTCTACAGTCTGGCACTGGCTCTCACTTACAATAAATAGCATCTGAATCACTATTTATTGAGCCCTGACTAGCTCTAAGCTCCTTGTACTGGGATGATGAGGAATAATGAGAAACATCAAGCAAAAACTCAATATAGCTGACTTCATGGTACTAGTCAGTTCTTTGTGTTACAGAAATGCCTTCACCACCTCGTTATGAATGTCCTGCAGAATGGTTTGCAAAAGCTACTGCAAGCTAGGAAAAGGGCCATTATTCCCTTCTGTCCTGCCTCTAAAATTAGGGAGCTCAGAGGGATCTTTGGCCTGGCATTTTTTTGTTAGGAAGCCAGGGAGAATACAATTAAATCTGTCTGCTGCCATACCTGCACCCTTCCCCACTCCACACCCGTCGTAAAGAGGTGTTAGGCTTCGTCCCCCAGTGGAACACACAGGGTCTTTTTACGGCCCAGTCACTGACTCCCTTAGAGTACTTCAAACTGGCAAAACACCGAACGTCTTTCTCTCTCTCTTTGCTCCACTCTTGCCACTACTCTGCCTACATGCGCGCAGGTCAGAATTGCACCGGCCTCTACAAGGGAAGGAAAAGGGAGGGGAACCACAGGCTTTAGCACTGCTGTGGTTGGTGAGGGACTCAGGTCAGCTCCTTCCCCTCAGACTCAGAAAACAGTGAGGCTAACTGAGTGAGGCATGTTTCCCTCATGTCTCCCTCTGACACCTGTGCACCCATGTATTTTTATATTTGTATTTAGAGAGCTTCTTTTCCTTTTTAAACATTTACTTTCAAGAATGTCAAACATACACAAAATCAGGCAGAATGGTTACACGAGCCCCCTGTTGTGCGGCTTCAATAATGACTGAATCCTGGCCAGTCTTATCTTTCTCCCCATCCATTCTGCTCTCCCATTTCATTTGCAGCAAATCCCAGACAACCAATCATCTCACCAGTAAATATATCAATAAGTTATCTCTGAAGTATACAAACTCAGAATTCCTTTTTAAAAAAAATGTGGCCAAATATCACTGCCACACCAAAATTTGGTGTCTTTTTGTCTTAACAAACTAATGGATTTCTGGCGTCATTATTCCATTTTCTTTTTTACATGATAAAATCTAATCAGATCTTGAAATTTTTCTCCAGATATGCTTAAATAAAAATTCAAATAAAAAAATAAGGGTTCCAGTTTGAGATTTCCCTTAAATGTTCTTTTAAAATTATAAATTAACTCAGATGTTTAGTCCCTACTAAATACGATAGGAAAATTGGCAACTATTGAAATTTGAGGAAATGGTGCCCTTTTTATTCCTGCTTTTCTTCAAAGGGAGAACATTTATTCAACACCCACTACGTGCAGGCAGGCTCTCATGAGGCTGGGTGATTCACTTCACTTCCCAGAAGAGGAGAAACAGGTGGATGGAGACCAAACGGGACCCACACCACCGGCCCCTGGCTGACTGAGCATCTGAACTCCAGTCTGTCCGTCTTTAAAGTCTATGCATTTCTACTTCCACAAACGGGTGGCTTCCTATAATGGCAGTATACTGTAGTAGGATTGTTCAACTCATAATGGGAAATGCTTTCTCTCCCTCCTGGCCCGTTACCAGACTCAGACAACGTCAGATGGATCCTGGGCAGACTTCTAATACCCCCACTGTACAGATGAGGACATAGAGGCCTGGAGATCAGAAGTAACTTCCCAATGCCATTCGAGCCGGTAAGCTGCAAGGCCAGGAACAAAACCACATTTTATGTCTTTGAGGCAGTACCCTTTCTCTGCCACTGCCTTATCTCTGGGTGGAATCGTTCCAGTCCTCCTCTTCCTGCTTTAGTCCTTTGCTTAGTAACATGTTAGAACATCCAAAGGCTGACAGCATTCGGGAAGCTCTTGTAACAGCAGGACCCAAGCACCAAAGGTCACAGTCAAAGTCATTCCAACACTCCTTGCTGTGCCCCTGAAGTGTATCACAAGAGCACATGCCCTTCCCATGGACTGCTTAGCAGCGTGTGCTGTATTACCGACAAGCCTGGAGAACACGGAAGTCACATTTCAAGAGCCTGCAATAATAATCTACTCAGATGTCACAAAACTGAGGATGCAGGAGTCCTAGAATCCCAAACAGAAGGAAGGCACAGACAGTCGGTGTCAATATGCTCCTCTATCTATCCAAGTGCACATGGCGGCAAGGTGAAGACTATATCACCAGTGAGCATGTATGTTGCCAGTATTTCCAATTTTGTTGTTGTTGTTGTTGTTCACAACAACTGGATGAAGTAGGCAGAGCAGGTTTATAACAAGCTCTTGACTGGTCTCGTAGTTCTTCACCATGCCAGTTATAATGCCGAGATATGTAAAGCATGGATTTCCTGGGCACTTACCATGTGCCAGGGCCTACATGAAAAATACGCGAAATAGTTCTTGTCCTCTAAGAGCTCGCAATCTGAAGAGATCTGACCACATCTGCACACTATAAAACACACACACTTAAAAAGAATGAGGCAAGGCAGCCAGAACTTTTCAGAGAAGAGAGAAAGCAGAGCGGCTGACCTAGGCCCAGTCCATAGTCTGTCTTCCCACTGTGAAATGTGGTCATTGGGTCCTGAATTCCTTGGAGGGGTGGGGGGAGATGTATAGAGCAGCTGACAGTGGAAGACCTAAGGAACTATTTTTAGCCAGAAGGGGAGAAGGGCATACGTGCCTTCGTGGTGAATCGCTGAAACAGGATGTCATGTGAAGTAGCGTATCTTTGCGATGCCTCTTAGAGGCTGAATGGCAGACTCAACTTTTCTTCCCAAGAGATATACGTTAAATGTCATGTCTTAAAAAGCAGCCTCCAAAGTAGGTTTTCCAGAATGATTATGGGATCCGATCCTTGGCATCCAGCTCAGGCTTTCTCATTCATCGTTGTGATTCGGGGATTGTTTCCTCTAACTTTGTGTCCATTGTAACTAACAGCTCATCTTTTTTCAGAAGCCAATAATCACACGTGTGATTACTCTAATTTCAACAAGTTTTACATTTTCTTTTAAATTTTTTTCAATGTTTTTATTTTTTATTTTTGAGACAGAGAGAGACAGAGCATGAACAGGGGAGGGTCAGAGAGAGGGAGACACAGACTCGAAGCAGGCTCCAGGCTCCATGCTGTCAGCACAGAGCCCAGCACGGAGCCCGACATGGGGCTTGAACTCACGGACCGTGAGATCATGACCTGATCCGAAGTCAGACGCTCAACCGACTGAGCCACCCAGGAGCCCCAAGTTGTACATTTTCTTATAAAGAATCAAACTTCAACCAGCTTTTATCAGTAAATGAGAAAAGAATCCTGTAAGACTGAGGGGCGCCTGGGTGGCTCAGTCAGTTAAGCGTCCAACTTTGGCTCAGGTTATGATCTCACAGTTTGCGGGTTCGAGCCCTGCGTCTGGCTCTGTGCTGACAGCTCAGAGCCTGGAGCCTGCTTCTGACTCTGTGTCTCCCTCTTTCTCTCTCTGCCCCTCCCCCACTCATGCTCTGTCTCTCTCTGTCTCAAAAATAAATGAAACATTTTTAAAAGTTAAAAAAAATAAAGAATCCTGTAAGATTGAAATAAAGAAATCTTTAGACTACTAACATTCCTTATCTAAAAAGAGTTCTGATTCTGAAATTATACAGCATATTACCCATCCCATTATCCCCAATTAAAAACTCCAGTAAAATGACCAAGAGTGAAGTTCACTAAAATCTAGATTTAATTCTAACTTTAAAGAAGAACTGATGTACAGTATTGCAAATGACTAAATACAAATTATTGCTTCCCATAAATAATTAGGTCATAAGACATCCCCTTAAACACTGTGGGCTGCTTCTCTTGAAGCTTTACTGTGAAAGAGAATGAAATTATATCTGCCACGTATTTAAGAAATACATACAAAACTAAAGAAAAGACTAAAATCAGGGTTTTCTCTCCCTTCCTTCCATGTACATAATCTAAACTAGGGTTAAAATACTAACATCAGCTCCATTCACAAGAAGGAAAAATTGATTTTAATGAGTAGGCATTGAGTAAAACCTATGAACCTACCATTTTTCCTGTCTCTATTTAAGGGCAGGAAATACTTTCCATAAATGATGTGGCCTGAGGTTCTTATTCACACTGTAAAACCTCTGGAACTACTGGCTTTTGTTTTTTGTGCATCTCAATCTTTCGAACTTACCATAAAACTATAAATTGATAATAAAGGAGAGAGAAACATCCTGATGTCACCAAACATTCCCAGAACCAGTGACCACAATGCACCATCGTGGCTCTGACTAGCGGTCTCTGACTGCCTTCTGTACTTTTCTGCCTTCCTCCAACACACATGACTTGAGTACCTTTACTGCTATTCAAGTTGAAGAATATATTGTGGAATAAAAAGAAACAATGTGCAATATGCCACTTTTTCATTTTGTCATCGACAATGGAAAAAAGTTATCCTCTGTGAATGAGATGCTACGGTCTATGCAGTGTGTTAAATGAGGGGGTTTTGGAAATTTTATGAAACTGGCTCATGCACCTAGATTAAGAAAACAGAAATTCCAAAGAAATAAAACAAATCCTTCCTGTGTTAGGGTAAACAGCAAAGGTAAAAACTACTTGGCTGGGAGGACAGAGAGTTTAACTTGATGAATCAGGCTAGAAAATCCAGGTGAACGTAAGACTTCTTCCGAAGCTTTGTCTACAATGAACAAATGATGTTAACAGCTGCCACACAGTCTTTCTTTCACGATGCTCCACTGCCTAAGTTTTAGGATGAGCCCAGGTGAGTCATCATGTCATACACAGAACTGGGAAGGTGCGTTATTGGTTGACATACCCCACCAAGTTCATTGCGGAGCTACTACAACGAACACGGAACATAAAGGTGAAATGATATCCCCTCCCATGATGGGGGTCTGTTTCAGACACAGGCTTAGAGCGAGGAAGAGAAATATACATTGGGATGCCATACACCCTGCCCTATATTGCTCAGGAATGTGGAAGTTATTGGAGAAACCCTCTACATGCTACCAGCTGGATCCATGACCTCAGTTCCTCATTATCAAGTCCTTTAAACATTTAATAGTATCCTAACCCCTTGAATGGGGTCCTACATGCACACAGATTCTTATAAGTGAAATTTTATTCATATTTGAAATTTCTTCTGATGGCTCACTTACAAAATATTGCCAATGTTCTGCTTTTTTTGAGTAAGAGGTATACAAATAAGATCAAGCATCTAATTTATGTACTTTTTGCGGTCATCTGTACCGTCTCAGTGGTGGTAGGTTAGCAGCATAGGTAGGCAGTGCACCCAGGCACAGGAGCAATGCTTTCTCACTTCAATACAAAACATGGTCAGCCAATGCTGCAGTCATACTACCCTTATAATTTTAACTTGCGAAGCTACAAATGTTAATGATAAAATCACCCACATCCTTTTAACGATGTGTTCTTAAGTCTTCATATTTTCAGTAGCCATGAGTTAATTTGTCAATTTCACTATGTATCCTTAAGTAAGCCTTTTTTTTTGCTTTTATGCGCATGTCAAACTCACTGACCTGTATTTCCTCAACTATCCTCTAGCCCTCATGAAGTTTAAAAGGGTAAATACAAATGTCAAAAGGGAAATCAATCCAACAAACAGTAACATTCTCATACCTGTACTCTGTAATTTCCCCAGAAAGAAAGAAGCCATTTTGACATGGAGTTTATAGTCCCATCTTATTTTTTAATACTTCCCTCTTTGCTCTGAATTTTTTAATAGCTTTTCAAAACATTCACTAATTTAAATAAAACCATATGGTTGTTACAAGGTCACCGTGCTTTCCTGATTTTAGGAAGTTATCTTCTCCAGGTTAGGAATATTTGAGTCGCAAATGGATGAGAATCAGTCTCTGGTGATTTTTACTCAAGAGAGAAAAGCCAGGCAAGTGCAAATCAGAACCGTTCTGCAAACTTCGATATGCTCTGTAAATGACTGCCACTATCATAAAGAGAAGAGGGTGGGGCGTCATTGAAACTTACCCCTTGTTCAGATTCCAAAAGCTCTGTTTTGACTCTGACTGACGGCATCCCATCAAGCATTAACATTCTGTTCTCAAAGGTGTTGATATTCTGAGAATAAAAAAGAGAGAGAGAGGGAAAGTCCGTTATACAGCATTCAAAACAGGACATCTGGTAGAGTCTTCCTTCACTGTAGTACGTTTAGTACTGCTAACCTAATTTTTTAACAATGAAGTATAATTAAATGAGAATAGCAGTATAACCAATTATGCCCCCTTTCTGAACTATCATTTGAAATAATGACCAAGAAGTTGAATTAATCAGTCTGATTCGCTGACCTCTGGGTTGGAGGTCAGACTATAATAAACTGGAGTAAAGAAACCTTAACATTAATATATATAGGGCTGGAACAATTCATCACACTTTCGCAGTAGTGGAGGGACACAGAAGACAAGTTTCCTTCTTCCTGAGTTCTGGAGGTTATATTGTGCAGAAATCCACAAAGGAGAAAATAAATAAAAATAATGACGATGCTCTCATATTATTATCAAAGTCTACATAATTTAAAAACCAAGATAATATAATTCTGGACACTAAATTGTGATATGACAATTCAGATCAAATGAAAATTTCTATATATCCACCCCAAACTTCTATTTCAAGAACAACTAATATAAATTTTGGATTCAGAATGAATTTTTAAGCTGAAGTCGTGACCAAAAAATAAACTTGTTTTCTGTTTTGGTGTATGTTTGGCTGAATTTGCCACTTCTTTAAAGGAGAACCTATTTCTATTGTGACTCAATAGAATTTCAAACAATATTTACAAACAGATTAAATCAAGGTTATTTTCTACTAATTTTCACTGCTTTGGGGATTTTCTAAAGTCAATAATCTATGAAGGGAGTCAGAAAGACACTTACCAGTGCTTGCTTCAGGCCAAATCATGTTTTAAAACATGTTTAGAATGTCAATTTTACCTTCATATCCTGTCCAAACTAAGAAACAAAAATAACTAGACTTGAGTTTTTAGAATGGTTTCTTTACTCAGTCACAGAACATAAGCACATGATACTAACGTGGTCTCATGAAAAGAAAAAGAGATCTGTTTCCAAATATTTTGCCTACATGATGACAAAGGTTAATAGCATTTCTAAACCTGCAGGTTTTTGCCCTTCACAGAGCTGCTTTTCTATCAAATAGACAGTTAAATAAAAACAACTCCCACTTCGACAAATCATAAATGTTTTTATTACCAAATAATACCGACAGAGTGCAGTATAGTAAAGCTCTAATTATCTCTATTTCTTGCCACTCCTTTTTGTTTAAGAAAAAGAAGAAATAAAATTTATAGGGCCTCTTATCACAAATATTTGCTCTGAGACATCAACAGGAAGAAAAAGCAAATTTACTCTTGAGCTAACTAATGAGCATTTAAAAATTCCATGCTACCTAGCCTATCAGGTAATAAAAAGAAGAAAAATTACTGTCAGGTTCTTTTCTTAGAAATGTGCAGTATTATTAAAACTGGCAGGATACATTTTTTTAAATTTGTGCTTTTGACTCGTCCATATTTTGTAGGCATTTTGCATCCTAATAGCTCAGAGCAGAAAGAACTGTGGTATCCCTGGCAAGCTCAGTTAATTTGTTCCAAGCTTGAAATCCTTTCATGGAGGCTGGTGAGTTGTTTACACATCAGGCATGGATCTCAAATCCTAATGTGCCACTTGCCTCCGTGATTGGAAGCAGCCAGCTTGGCTTGCAACCACCCAGTTTCAAGAAAGCCTTCCCCGCAGCCGGCCAGCCCTCAACACCCCTGCCCTTCACAGCGGACAGACACCTACCCTAACAAAGCATCCCCTAGGCTGTTTGCTTGGTAGACAATGAAGAATGAGTTGATATTGCTTCCTACCCCAGAGGAGGTCTTGCCCAGACGAAAAGGGAAGAAGATGCCTTGCAAAGGCAGGGAAAAGACAAAGAGCAATTCTGGAAAGACAGGTTTAATGAACTGTTGGAATCTGATTAGAGGCTAATGTCCCTTTTAGTGCTTTGTACCAATTTACAGCTGATATACTTTCACCACGCTCCTCACGGGCTGTGATAAACTCATTAGTTTAAAAAATGCAAGCTAACCAGAGTCTTTGAAGTTAAAAACTGATAAATCATGAAAACCTGATTGGGCCCATGTTCCATTTAGCACATTTAAATATCACTGTATTTTCATGATTTTTTAATTGTTATTCTTGAATAATTCTACATGTGTTAAAGGCAGGATGTACATTTGAGTTTCATACAAAAGTGGAAAAATAAAACCTACTGAAAGTTTTTCAAGGAATTAAGCTTTCTCTGGAAATAATTCCCTTTCCGTGATTTTCCAGGATCATCCACTGCCACAGTCATAATAAACACCATAAATAACAATGTTCACAACTAAAAAACCAATCATTAACTACTAAACTCAACTAGTGCAGATTCAATCTGTATATATGCCTGAAAGCAATACTGTAAATATTTATAAAGCACATTAATCTCTACATTCATGATTCTAACCCTATTTAATATAAACATAGACATTGAGCATCATACCATATTCCAGACCAGCCCAGAAAGGGTAGGGTTTTTATAAGGCACATGGTAATTGTATAGAGGATATAGTACCTGAAACAAAATAATAGATTTCTCTCTCTAAGCTAAAATCAGATACATACCATCTCAGTTGACTGTAGACTTTGAATATGTAATAAACTCTAATAATTTGAAATTGCTGTCAAACATATCTCGCCATGATCTTAATCAAAACACATTTGCTGTGGAATCAATAGCTCAATTGATTCCCAAGAGGTAAATAAAATTACACAGTCATCAATTTTAGTAACATGGTACTCTTTCTATATTTATGTTGTAATAAGCATTTTAATATTATAAACCCTATATAATTTATATACGTGTGTATATATGCATATTATCAGGTACACACGTATGCGTATACACTTAAATTACTTGTTTTGCATGAGTACATTTTATTAATTAAAGCAAAAGTTACCATCAGATTTATTAGCTGGCTGTTGACCAATTACATGTGCACTGAATGAGAACTGTGTCTGGACCTTCCTGTTTGCCAGGTAAGATATGCAACACAGAAGTCCAGCTGACAGCAGCTCTCCTAATTCAACCAGTACAAGCACAAACTTCAGTGATCCTAACATCGCAAAATATTTTGAATGGAATGTGCAGGAATTGGGACCGATACTCAATGATCATCTCATAAAAACACAGAATGGGTAGGGGCGCCTGGGTGGCTTGGTCGGTTAAGCATCCGACATCGGCTCAGGTCATGATCTCACCGCCCGTGAGTTCGAGCCCCGCGTCGGGCTCTGTGCTGATGGCTCAGAGCCTGGAGCCTGTTTCCGATTCTGTGTCTCCCTCTCTCTCTGCCCCTCCCCTGTTCATGCTCTGTCTCTCTCTGTCTCAAAAATAAATAAATGTTAAAAAAAATTAAAACAAACAAACAAACAAACAGAATGGGGAAGTAACTTTCCCAGGGCAACTACTACAATCTATCTGCCCTCGTCCTCCTAAAATGCAAGTCTTTTCTTCTCCCTCCTCTTGACTGTGGGCCATCTGGTTCTTTGGAGAAAACGCAATTATTTTATCACAACCCCAAACTTGTGCTGAAACACTAGAGAATCAGTGAATTCCTCTTGCTTTTTATAGGTGACGATCAACAAACCTAAGAAATTAGAATTACACTCAGCCAACAGTTTCAGATATCTAACGCTATGCAACAAAACACATCATAGCATACAAAAACAGTCATTTTATTATTATCTTGGTACCAAACATAACAATAAAACGTAATATTTGCATATTTATTAAGGATGAGGCCTTGTACTAAGAGATACTCATTTAGTCCTTACAGCAACCCCAGAGGTCAAGGCTGTATTATCTGAAGATGAGGCATCTGAGACACAAGGAGGTTAAACTGTCCAAGGTCTCAAGATTATTAAGCATTATACCTCTGTTCCAAACCAATTCTTCTGCCCTCCCCCATACTTACTCCTTGCCCCCTCCTCCCCCTCCCCCGCCAACTCTCCCTCAGGAGCTCAGGGACCTCAGTGCACAGCTCCTCTCAGAATTGAGTTGATTTAGTAGGTGAACTGAATGTACACCTTCTGGTCACTGATGAGAATCAACATTTGGGGAAATACCAGTAACAGGTTAAATAAAACCATGGTTTCAAAGCTATCTCCTTTTTCTTCTTTCTTTAAACTTTCAACACATTTTCTTGACTTTATGAGATTATACATCCTATCCTAGAAATATCTCATAATTAATTTAGCAAGTCAATCCCATCCTGATTTCAACATCCAGAAAAATCTATGGTAATCTCATCTGCTACCCAGTATTTTGAAAATATTCATATACCCTTGGTGGCTCATTCGATATTTTCGCAAGAGCTTCATGTACTTGCATGATACAGGAACTTCATCTCCTATACTGGACAGATACTCAAGAGAGAGATAGCTGGGCATTTAATTTATAATCACTTAGGTTAAGTGTAAAAGTATACTTTTCTAAGCTCACATATCCTCACAATGACGAATCAATTTGGTACAGGCATATGCATAATCAAAGTACCTCAAATGGTACAAAATAAACATCAGTTCAAACCTACTTTGCCATTCTGTCCCAGCCTTTCCTCTTCCACTGCTTTGTAGCATGGGACAGAGGACACCACATTGATGACCATACTGGCAGAACTAAGAGCTAAACTAGAGACCCAGTGGAATCTCAGCTGAAATCCCCTTCAGTGATTTCAATGATCCATACACACATTACTCCAAAATATCTGTCTTTACTCTTATAAACAAAACCCTTCCATAAATACCTCACATTATGTCTCTCATAAGGACTGGTAAAACAGTATTTGCCATGCAGCAACTTATATTTTCCTGATAGTAAAGATCACGCTGTTTCCTTTGTTGGCAAAGTGTTAAATTACCACGACGATGCAGTTCACACTGATATTTTAAAAATGTCAACTGAGATTCCAAACAACACTCCACCCCAGCATTAATACAAAGTGTAGTACAATGTTATTTTTGTCATTCGTATTCTGAAGAACTGCACACACTTGGGGGTTGTGAGTTAGCCAAATCTCTCCATAAACATGCAGTGAGGGTCTCTGCTATGCCAAAGTCACTTCATTCCATCCACACCACATCTGTGAATCATGAGGCACTGTGGCAAATAACAGGGGCAAGCCAAAGACGGAAGCACAGAAACCAGGTAAAAATCCAGGACAATATCATGGCAAGAGAAGTGCCAACCCACCAGCAACTCCCCAGGAGCCGGGGGCGGGGGGGGGGGACGACAAAACTTCAGTGTAGCCACACAGGTGTTAACATTGCAGGGAGAGATCTAAAGTGCAGGAGCAGGTATTTGGCTATCAGGATGAGCGCACAAGTAGTCTTGATGTCATGTAAAGATAAAAGAATTACTCAGCTATAAAAAGGAAGGAAATCTTGCCACTTGCAACAACACAGATAAACCTTGAGGATGTTATGCCAAATGAAGTAAGTCAGAGAAAGGCAAATATCAAACGATCTTGCTTATGCATAGAATCTTAAAAAAAAAAAAAAAACGAGCTCATAGATACAAAGAACAGACTGGTGGCTGCCAGAGGCAGAGTATGTATGTGTGTGTAGTGGGGGAAGGTGGTCGAAAGGTGCAAACTTCCAGTTATGAAACAAGTAAGTCATAGAGATGTAATACACAGCAGAGTGACTATATTTAATAAACATTGCATATTTGAAGACTGCTATGAGAATGGATGCTAAAAGTTCTCATCACAAGAAAAACAAATTTTTGCTATGTAAGATGACCGATGCTAACTAGACCTACTGTGTGATCTTTTCACAATATATACAAACATCAAATCACTTAATGGAACTAATAGAACTAATAGAATTGGAACTAATAGAATGTTGTTTGTCAATGATATCTCAATAAATAAACAAACAAACAAACAAACAAACAAACCTGAGGGAGAAGTGAGTTCAGTTCTGGAAAAGGAAGCCAGAAACAAGAGTCTCTCCAGGGCTAGCAGAAACTAATTCTGAGGTCAGAGCTAGGGAACAGAGCGAACAGGAATCAGAAAGCATGTGCCCAGCCCAAGCCCGCTTCCCTAGGCATATGTATAGACACAGAAAGCAGGTACCATGAGCCCAGGCAGAATGGCCACTGCAGTAGACAAGCCCCACACATGGGAAAAACAGTTGCAACACAACTACAGTATGATCACAGGGAACATAATTTTAAAAATAAAAACACGAACAACTATAATAACAACAGCTGCCATGCACTGAGCATTTATGTACTGGGTGCTGTTTCATGTGCTTTATACACGGTTCAACCATACATTTCCGGATTCACTCAAAAAACACTTAGTGAGTACAAGGCATGGTTTAGGCATTTAGGGTCTATCAGTGAACACAAGAGAGAAAGTTTTACAGGGTCACATTCTAGTCATTTATCCCTCTAACAGCCTTTTTTATTTTTTAAACCATGTCCATTTTAGACAAGAAAATACAGGTTCAGAGAGATGAGGGAATCCGCCCGAGATGGTAGGTGGTCTAACGCTGGGGCTAAGTCTACCTCCCACTGCTACCAGGGATAGAGAGCATCAACTGCTGAGTAGTCAGACATTGGCTGCAAAGCTGCATGAGCCCAGAGCCACCAAAGCCACTCTGGCTAGTGCGCTTCAGGCTCCTGATCTAACAAAAGGCTGGAATCAGGGCTGGAGCATCAAGGCAGAGTCAGGCTGATTAGGGGTACACTGAAGGCAGAGTATTGAGACCAGTCCAAAGCCCTTACCCTGTCCTACAGGAGGTCCCTCTGATTATTTGTCCAATGTACTTCAAACCCACTACCCAATCCCATTTGGTACTATTCCCCTCAACTACATTTTAACCATGTCAAATGTTGGGTTCTCTATTGTCAGCATGTAGCCCACTTTGGGCCTTCTATCCCACACTCTCTCTGCCCCTCCCCCCACTCACATGTACAAGCACACTCTCTCTCAAAAATAATCATTAAAAAAAAATGCTCTCGGGGCGCCTGGGTGGCGCAGTTGGTTAAGCGTCCGACTTCAGCCAGGTCAGATCTCACGGTCCGTGAGTTCGAGCCCCGCATCGGGCTCTGGGCTGATGGCTCAGAGCCTGGAGCCTGTTTCCAATTCTGTGTCTCCCTCTCTCTCTGCCCCTCCCCCGTTCATGCTCTGTCTCTCTCTGTCCCAAAAATAAATAAACGTTGAAAAAAAAAAAATGCTCTCTCATCTGGGCCTGTGTCTTCTATTCCATCTTTATATCCATCATCACCTGACAAATTCTTTTTTTAATTTTTATTTTTAAATTCTTTTTTCAACGTTTATTTATTTTTGGGGGGACAGAGAGAGACAGAGCATGAACGGGGGAGGGGCAGAGAGAGAGGGAGACACAGAATCGGAAACAGGCTCCATGCTCTGAGCCATCAGCCCAGAGACTGACGCGGGGCTCGAACTCACAGACCGCGAGATCGTGACCTGGCTGAAGTCGGACGCTTAACCGACTGCGCCACCCAGGCGCCCCTCACCTGACAAATTCTTGATTTGCTATTACACTAGAATGTAAGTTCCAGAAAGGGCATGACTTTATCTTTTTGTTCACTAACAGTATCCCTACCCCCAGACTTATAACTGTGTCTAAGAGATAGTATGTGCTCAGTAAATATTTGTTGGGCTAATGAAAACAATAACTATAGGCAGACATAAGGTCAATTCATTCCCCTGGGTCTAACTGCCTAGGTGATCATTGATTCCTGACAGATGAGAAGAAAAGGATAAGCACAATGTTAGGGCTATAAAATGCCCCACATGTAGGAAGAATGGTAAAACATTTGGTGTGGTTGGAACATACTGCTTATCGGAAGAGAAACTCGAGAGGAGATCAGATAGGTAAATTCGGGTCAGGTGGTAAGGGGTCTTATACGTTATGGCATCTTCATTTATTCGTTACAACGTGTTTCGTTAATGCCACCATATGCTAGCTACTAGGGGCCTAAGTGAACAAGACAGAAAAGCTCCCGAAGAAATGTGTTTGGGCAATATGTGACTGGGAGTTGTGAAGGCTTATTACGCAAAACACGGTATGTTTAAGCTTTGTGTTTAGAAAGACAGCACTAGAATTCATTTGGAAGATGCCCTTTAAACATATAGGACTTGATGCAGAAAGAAGAGCCAGTTCACAGGCTACCCCAGCAGCCCAGGGGAGAGGTGGTCAGGGTTTGACTGATGGCCATGGCAATGGGAAGAGAGAGGAGGAGAAATGTTTGAGAAATAGTTCATTGGTAGAATGAACCACCTTTGACGACTGACGAGGAGGAGAGAGTGTGGTGATAAAATAGAGCGAGAGGGAGTGGCGCTGATTTTTGTAGACTGTTCACGCAGGTGAAGGCAGGAAATTCAATAGGAAAAGCCAACCACATCATATATTCCTCCAATATCCCTTAAAGGACCTACTGTACTCTGGGAAACACAAATATTTGGGTATATCATTTAATTTCAACATTTTTGCATACTCAAGATCCGTTACACACAGAGGAAGATTTCTCTTAAACAGATTATGTTCAGATCTTGTAAGAGATACAGAAAGTCAGATTTATCCAAACTTAGAAACACAGGTTTGGTTGAAATAAAGCAAACATATATCATTTTATTAGCTATATATTCAAGACAAGAACTAACTCTGCTTTTACTAACACTGTCTCCAGGATTTGTAAAGTTTTACAGACTTCTGTGATTACTGAAACTTAAAAAAACAAAAACAAAAAACAAAACCAGATATTTGCCAAAGAAAGTTTAAAAGGACCGTACATTAATATATTCATCAGCCATTACCCTTTATGAAAATCACATGGATAATAATGAAAACACATCCAGAACACTGACTGGATTATGTAATGAAATAACAACACTGGTCTTCTGTGTCTAGAGAAAAGTAAGATTACTATCGAGTATTGAGTCATTTATTTTCTGCAGGAAACAAGGGAAATGACTATTGACCTATACTTCCACCTTTCCTGGTCTACGATGATGTCAAAAGGCTCCTTATCAAATTCAAATGGATTATCTTATTAAAACATGGGCTTGTTGAGTGTTTGTCTCCAGCACAGCCTGAAGAAACAGTACTGAAGTTAGGAATAAGTAAAAGAATTTTAGGGAGAACTAAAAATCCAAGTTAATTTTTTTTTTTATTATGACTATTCTAATGAAAACAAAAAGAGAAAGCTTGACCTTAGCGGTCTCCTCCATGGCCAGAAAGATGTGTAAACTGCAAACAAGTAAACTAGCTTTTGTCTTTTTCTCAAAGAATCTACTATTCACTCCTTTATTTTATACTGTAAACATTAAGATTTTGTACCAAATACAATATTACTTGAAAACTCTAGGCACAATATTGGTTCTTAGCACATTTCAAAAAAGTAACGGTAGAAAACAATGAATTTTACAGGTTATTTCATCCAAGAAAGATTGTCAAAGCATGTAAAAGCACTATGTAGTGTTAGCCATGTTGTCAAAAAATGCAGCAAAAGTAATTGCTATTAAAAGATTGTATCAACAATGAAGCTGCAATAGTTTGCATTGTCTGGCCAGTCATGTCACATATATCACAAAGTGGCCATGCATTTCCTCCATTTTCCGCACCCCCGCCCCAATACTCTGGATCCTGGGAATGCAGTGAAGACATTACTGGCTGACTGCCAAATGCATAGGCTCAACTCAAAACGTAATCTGTCAGTTTCCAAGTATATTCACCTCTAACTGTGATTCTTCCACATTTCCCAAATGATGTCTTCATGTGTAATAATTAAAATTGATGTATAATCCAAATCCTGTCCTAAGTCAACATTGTTATTGGCAATACTATTACACACCTACTTTCATTTTATCCCAATACCATCTCCAAGAATTCACACTACCTGATCGTTTACCTTTTAAAAAGCACTCTCTCTTCCTTTCTACGCTTTTTTTCTGGATGCTTTCATAATTGCACACAAGTGTGAATAAGAACAGAATATTGCCTAGAACACGGGCTCAATGAATACGCTTCCTGGGTTAGACTCAACACACTTGTTTGGTGTTTAACCTTCTTATGGTTTCAGTTTTCTTATATGTAAAATGCAGATAACTTTCTGCTTCACAGAACTGTTTTAAGGATTCATTCATTGAGATAATCACAGAAAATGCCTCAGCACAAGTCTTTTATGGTAATAGCTAGATTAATTAATTTTAGTTAGTAGTAGAAATAGGAATACTATCTTACCCATTCTTTCCAAACTTACTTTTAAGTATGGATGTTCTAATCTGATTTTTGCTTGATTCTGCAGAACCCATTCAGTTTTCTGTGTACATTCTCTATAGTTATTAAAAGTAGAATGGAAATGGTAAATTTATTTAAAAATACCGATGATGGAAACTGAAGGACAACTGAGCTACACAATTAAAATATATTTGCTCAGAAGAATGGCAAGAATGAACTATTTTGTCTGTTTAAAACTGACGATGTGCACCAATTAGATAAGGTCACAACTTGCCTCTCCCTGGGCACCCCAATGAGGGCATTTAACATCTCTAACTACTAAACACAACCACAAAGTGTCAGATAGCCCTTCCCAGTAACCAAATGTTATTTGATGCAGTGCTACAGTAACCTTTATTTCTGGTTCCCCTTCACATGATTGCCCAGAAGTACACTGTTTTAAAGAAAAATATTTACTACCACAACATATCTCACATGTATGTTACTAGAGAAGATACCTACAGAGGGGCCTGTAATTTGAAATGTGTAAAACTTTCAAAATTATATGGGGGAAAACAAAAGAACTACAGAGAAGATACAATAAATGCAAATGGCTGAAAGTTTAAAATGTATGAAGTCGGTGATATTAACACCTTCATGTCATTATCTATGCTGCCGTCATCATCAACGTCCTTCCCCCCATCCCTGTACTTCCTCATTTTATCAACCATCCTTATCCCATCTTAGAATTTCTCTAAGGTATGTGTATGTGTGCATGTGTATATAAATTAAGTCCAGGGCTATTTTTCTTCCCCTTTTATGGGTACTTTCCAAATTCTAAAATGTAACACAATGAAAGTCAAAAAAGAAACAAAATACATTCAACAGAAATCTGAAGTACACGTTTTTATTAAGGAATTACAGAGGTGCACGGCATTTACTCAGGCCTTGAACATCCTGTCAGCCTCTTAATAAATTGGACCCATAAAAATAGAAACAGTATAATTTTGAACCTGTGTAACTGACTGTACCCAGGAAGTTTCTATTACCTTTTTCTGCTACTTGCTACTGAATATGGCTAACATAAATGTTGCATATAAGAGAATAAATATGCCCTGCTTAGGAAGTCTAATGCCATCACTCAAATATTCTTCTAGACCAGGGCTTTTCAACATCTGCGAGATGGACATTTAGACCAGATGGACATTTAGACTTCTTTGTTGTTGGGGCTCTCCTGTGCACTGTAAAATGTTCGGCAGCCTCCCTCCCTCCTACCACTGGACCCTGGTAGCACTCTCTCACCCCCACGGTTGTACCAACCAAAAATGTCCTCAGAAATTGCCAAATGTCAAAGGGAGGGGGATGGTGAGAGGAGGAAGGTGCCCCTACTTAAGAAGCACTATTTTGTAATTACTGATATTATAAACTCATTAGGAAAGAATCTTAATTTTATGTTGAATTTTATTGCCCAATAATATAAACACTACCGCAATATTAAAAGAAAGTAATATCCGATATAAAGAATATCTATAGTTTACTTTAAAATACACCTGCTGGGAAATTAGCAACATTTTCTAAGATGGTTTTATTATTTTGTTTAAATTCCTTCCAAAACCCTTTCTAATTTTCCCACTAAACAAATGCAAAGATCCCAGGAAGGAGCTATGAATCTGCTCTTTAGCTCAAGCTACAAGGGCCTGAAAGAAACCTGGAGAATTTCAGTATTGATATAGCAATTCTAGGAAGCTCTCCTGACCCATTCTTAGACATGGCCGGTAAGAACTAACCCAAGTAGCCTCAAAAATCCCCAAAGAAACTGTAATTACCCAAATATGGGAATGCAACCTGCAACAAGATTCTAGAAGACAGAGCTTTACTTCTTAGCTCTATATCTGGTTTACTGGTTCATGTTTTACACTTTACTTTTCTTCATAGATATCAGGATTCTAAGGCCACAAGGAACCCTTAGAAAATTCAACTGCATCATAAAGAGAGTTAAATAATGGAAAAGTCATAAAATAAGGCTATTAGTACATAAGAATTAAAAGTGACTTATAAAAGAGGTAAAGTACTATATATGTTACATATATGTGGTTATATATATGTATGAGGTTATGTACTATATTTATCATGTAACATATTTAAATATATAATTAACAAGTATGATTACTTAAATACAAAGATTTATTTTAGAAGCATTATTTTTCAACATAATGTCAGATAAATGCTATCATTAAAATTAAAGATAATGCTGCTAGATTTAAAAGGGCAAAGCAGGGGCGCCTGGGTGGCGCAGTCG